>NC_051852.1:151965490-152607765 GCF_905115235.1 Hermetia illucens | reverse complement strand
TTTGTAATGCATATGGTGGTACTCAGATAGGTTTACCATTCGAAGCAGCAAAAAACGGCTATTACTATTGGCAAAATACGTGTCGGCTGGGTCAGCTGTCGACTGCGAGAACAGAGATCGCCAAAGAGGTGTTTCAAATGCCTGGAATTTGGACACATTTCGAGAAACTGTTCAAACAAGTACTATAGATCTAAGTTGTGCTGAAGATGCGGAGAAGAAGGGCATATTGGCAAAGAGTGTAATGCGAATCCTGAATGCCTGCTATGCAGAGAAATAGTTACAGATGTCCGGCGTTTAGGAAGGCGATTTCAACTTTTCGTAAATAAAGTTCCTACAGCTAAATTTAAACCATTGCCAGGCAGCTCATGAACTGCTCTCTCAAAGCGTGCTGGAACATGAAATTGACGTTGCCATTATATGCGAATATTACAAAGACTTCCACAGTGGTGTCTTTGTATCACACAGAAGCGGCAAAGCGGCAGTCTGAACTTGCGGAAACCGAGCGACCGAAAATACGAGCAATAGGCCAGAAGACGGATTCACACGAGCGAATGTAGGCGGTATTCACATATTCAGTTGCCACGCTGCGCCGAGCCTCACGCTAGATGAATTCGTACTAATGGTAGAAATATTAGCTTCCGGAGTAAGCCGCAACAATAGCTGGCGATTTTAACGCTTGGGCCGAAGATTGGGGTAGTCGCGAAACAAATGCTAGAGGCCGCATATTGCTCGAAGTATTTTCACGTGTGAATGCCGTTCTGGCAAATACTGGTGAGGTCAATATTTTTCGGAGACGGGATATGGCATCGGTGATAGATCTTCCATTTGTTAGCAATACATTATCTAAGGATCTCAAATGGTAAGTGAGCGAGGAATACACGCACAGTGACCATCAAGCTATCATCTTCTAGATGGAACGTACAACAGGAGCAAAGCGAATCAAAAAAACTGCAGTATCTCGATTGGACATCCGAAAAACTTGATAAAGAAATGTTGGAAGAAATCCTTCTGCAGGAAGCTATGGCGGTGGGAAATGCACGAGAAAAGGTGGCGTAGGTTCTTTAAAAGATACAAAAAGCGTATGACAGTTCCATGCCCCGCCGCGCGGTACTCAAGAAACGAATGCCCAACTTCTGGTGGAATGCCGAAATCGAAGAACTTCTTAAAGTTTGCCTTAAAGCCAGAAGACACAGCCAACGTAGCAGAAACCGGCCTGAATCTGAAGAGTTGCACAACCGATATAAGAAGACGAGGAAAGAATTGTAAGCAGCCATCTCTAGAAGTAAAACTAACACTTCAAGAGGTTATACAAGGAAGGGGACTTCGACCCATGGGGAAGAGCATACAAGGCAGTTATAGCATCAATCAAGGCTAAGCGCTCACCGCCGATCACCAACCCTAATTTGCTGCACTCTCTTCCCACAAGTTTCAGGTGAACCGAACCCACCCACTGTCCAGATAGATCTCGGTGAAATTCTCGAAGTACCCACTGAAAAAGTCTTGGAAGCCGCGAAGAAGATTGCCGAAAATAAAGCCCCAGGTTTAAATGGCATTCTGAATAAAGCACTGACAGTAGCCTTCGAAACAGTTCCAAAGTGGTTCGCTGAAACATTTACGACGTGCCTCATAGATGGAATTTTCCCGGAAGATTGGAGGAAACAGAAGCTTGTGCTAATCCCGAAGCCAAATAAACCTTTGGGTGATCCTTCGTCTTATAGACCTATATGCCTACTAAACGGCATCGGTAAATTTTTCGAACGGGTCATCTTCAATAGGCTTGTACCAATCACAGAAAAGGAGGGTGGTCTCTCAGACAGGCAGTTCGGATTCCGAAAGGCAAGATCTACTGTCAATGCCATCAGCACGGTGACGGAAATTGCGGAAAAAGCAATGGAGGACAATAAATCTTGCGCGGTAGTTACTCTTCACGTGAAGAAATAATTGCGGACGATGGACCTAAGATGTATACAACAACCTGCGGGGTTCCACAAGCATCAGTCCTCGGTCTTCTTTGTGGATAATAATGTATCACGAAATTTTAAAGTTGCCACTACCCTAAGGAGTGACAATCATTGGCTTCGCAGACAATATCGGAGTGACTATCATGGCACAAGATATTGATAATATCGAGGAAGTCACAAACGAGGCAATTTTTAAAATCATGCCTCGGCTAGAGGAAGCTGGTCTGACACTCGCAGAACATAAAACCCAGATAGTTTTGATTACCAAGCGAAGGAAGCAGACGTCGATAAAGATCAGGATTGGTGAACACATCATACAGCCGCAGCCACCGCTTGAACACCTAGGAGTCATGGTGGGCCAAAGACTGAAATTCAATTCCCATTTTGAAAATTTAGCAACCAAAGCGTCCGGAGT
Source organism: Hermetia illucens (assembly GCF_905115235.1). Taxonomy (NCBI): domain Eukaryota; kingdom Metazoa; phylum Arthropoda; class Insecta; order Diptera; family Stratiomyidae; genus Hermetia; species Hermetia illucens. The sequence continues at coordinate 152,605,389 of NC_051852.1, read as the reverse complement.
GGCTATATTGTTGGCAAGAATGTTATCAAATATAGATGGTCCTAAGCAAAGCCGTCGGCTCCTGATCTCGAGTGTTGTCAGCTCCATCTTGCTCTATGCAGCTTCAGTTTGGGCACCGTCTTTGAAGTTGGAAGCAAATAGAAGAAAAATCGCAGCTCCATACTGATTGATTGCATTGCGAACGGCACGCGTTCACCGTATAACTTCAGACGAAGCAGCTTGTGTAATAGGAGGCATGATCCCCATCAACATCTTGGCGACCGAGGATCGACGCCTCTATTACCCATCATATGCAATCGGCGAGTCCTATGCCTATCGTCGGCAATTGGCACGAAGTGAATTCATTTTGGAATGGCAAAAAAGATGGGATGATTCACCTAAAGAACGCTGGATTATTCCAGTTGTCTCTTAATGGATCAAACGAAGCGACGATGAGGTTAGTTACCACCTAACTCAATTCTTGAGCGGACACGGAGGGTACCCATGCATACCTTTATCGCGTGTCGCGTGACGACTCCCCGTATTGCCCAACATGCATGATGATTCCGGAGGATGCGGAGCATGTTGTTTTTAACTGCCCGCGGTTCGCGGCACACAGAGCAGAGGCGGAAATTGACGCCGGGGTACGGCTGACACCCGCAAATATCGTGGACCATATGCTAGCCTCTGAAACATCTTGGAAGGCGGTGGAAAAATTAATGAAGGCGATCCACAATCTGCTGAGGAGCGAGGAGCTTCGGAGGAAAGTTACAAATAACGACAGAAGCCGCAGTTCATAACTGATCCTGCTCCGCGAAGTAATACCGAAATGGCAGTCCCGCGGGGTAAGTGAAGGAGAAGGAGGTGGTTTCAGTGAGTAAAAGTCTCACATAACCGTATGGCAGGAGCCAGCCAAAAAAAAAAAAACAGACAGACAGACATTGAAGCGATTTTAATAAGGTTTTGTTTTGCAAACAAAATCTTAAAAACGGCGGTCATACCCTATTTCAGCGAAATTAGTGAAGATCGCTCATCAGAGTGTCTGTCCAATTTTTTCCATTTGTTTTTGTTGACCAATGTAATTAATCGAAAATTGTCCAAATATTGACGCCAAAGCTTTTTAAAAAGAAATTATCACAAAAGATTTTAACTCCATGATCATATACGTATTTATTCTCTCGCTATACATTCAGTTAATTGTGCATTGGATCCATAATTTCAAAGAAACAACCAACTGCGTCTAATGCCTATTAATATTGCTTGTCTTTATCGATAACCTTTAATTTCATCAGTTTACATTCATTTCAAACAGATAATTGCAGATTTTTAGCGCGTTCTAACTGATTTGCATTAATTTTAAATGTGTTATTCTCGGTGGACGTGTTCTTACCTAGATTTTATATAATTTTTATTCTTTAATATTTATTTTCATATACTACGTTTTGTTTAGCTACTGTGTATCATTTTGAATTTCATAAGAACTACTACATATACATATTAAATAAAGTTTTCGAAAAATATAAAAGGGACACGATATATGCTTTTTTCTTTCCACTTTACTTTATATATAATTCAACTTCAAATACATTTTTTTCTTTTAACTTGTTAACTTTTGTTATTATTATATAAATGCAATAAAAATCATTTTAAGAATGCATCTGAGATTCATTTGCATATTCTAGTCTGTGAGAGTAAAAGATACTGTTGCAGTGACTTTGTTATTTTAATAATAAGGAAATCAAATCTGGACTGCTTTCTGTAATAGACAATCAAAGGCTCCTTTGGTTATTAACTACTCACAACGCTCAAGGTTTGAAAAGTCCTTCAAATATCCTACACATTGACACTACTGCATAACATCACACAATCAACTATCTTGATACGTAAGGTATTCAAAATACGTTACAGCGGAAAATCCACGGGGAGCTTAAAATAATACTGAAAGTTGAGAATACCGAGACTTCTCGCAATTTGTTTACTGCCACTGCCTGGAGCCTATTCATAGAAACAGCCGAAAAATTATTTTACTTTGACGGAAGAAGGTCCTGGCTTCTGGGACGCCAATAAAAACAATTTTCATGATTAATTGTGAGAGCTTTTTGCATGGATAAAGGCTACAATTAACTCATTTGCTGGCCAGGACGTACAATGTCTTGAACAATGAATCCATTCCCGAATATTTCGGAAAAGTGTGATTTGTATTAAGGACAATGAAGCACAAAACCTGGGAAACGGTTGTCTCGATCTCCATGTGGTGATACCTGGGATTTCTATCATAACGAAAAGCTGCAAACGGAGGATAGTAGCGAGTTTTCTGCGACTAAAACCGAGAAAAACTGTACCAAATGGATCGCTTGTTTGGAGGAGGGTATATAGTTGGATTGTACTGGACACGCAACGACGGACCCGAAAAAGAAAGTGGACAGACAATTTACACCTTGTCTTATGGAACCTGCGCATCCTGGATAAAGTAGGAGCTAATGAGCTGAACACGGGCCGATTTCCCGGATCGGAAGTTGCCTAGTCAACCCCGTTATTATTTGCTGTAAAAATAAGTGTCATAAGAAAACGACTTTGCACTCTGCACCTGCGATGCAAATAACGAAACATCAGCCTCATAAAAATGCACACACCTACAGAGGACTACAGAAACCGAGAAGGATACCTCCTACGAGGCAGTGGAATAAACCTTCCGAGGGCTAACCCAGGTATGACATCAAAATCATACTCGGAGGTTTCAACAGTCAACCAAATTGACCACAGTGTGACCAATCGAACGCTGCCACTTCTCAGCTTGATGAATGCCAGAATATATAAGCGAACCAATACAGGATCGAATCACTATTTCGTTGGTACGGTACTCCGAGAATGCTCATGTTCTTGTCAAAATCCCTTAATTGAACGTAGGAAAGTGCATGTATGATGAGCCACCTTAAACTTAACACAAAATCATGGAAATCATTGCATGTGTAGAGTTTATGCTCTAGTATTATTTTAGATATTATCTACGAGAGGTAAAACTTCATCGCTCCTGCTTCTTCCTAAGCTAGATGGGGATTCACCCCTAATCCGACTACCGAAAGATTTGTGACCACCTCTGCCATGATGCGGTATACGGTACTGAAGTAACTTCACAGCGTACGCTACATTATATTTATTGAGATCTGTTATATCGGAGCTCAAGTACATCACTTTCGATCCCACTCGTAACTGCCATAAAAGATATGTGTTCACCGCGCTTGCCACTTCCAAGTATGCGAAGTCAACCAGATCTTACAGCGCATGTACAGACATAGTTGCCTTCGTCTACCAAGTAGGGCACAGAGAATCAATCACTTAAGCACCATCGTTTTCGATTTCCAGACATGGGCTTCAGCTTCCTACAAGATTTCATGAGGAGCCCATATTTCTCCCCTAGTATTGTGCGCTCTTTGTGGCCAGTGGATTCCAATGTAGCTTTTGCTTTTTCATGCGTGGTGGTAGTGGATACCACTTCCCCTTCCGATTAGCATTACTCCAAACAATATGTCTGACTAGAAACAATATTCGTGCGAAACGCTCTCAATTTTATGTTAAGTGTTGAGGTATCTCCATTTCCAGATATTAAAATATTTGAGGCGGTAGGGACCATCCAAAACTCCCTTGGCCTTTCTATTATCAACAACTGACCTCCTAACAACATTGTATAACCAGAAGGACTATCCAACCGCAACCCAGAAACTAAAAAAAGCCGCAACAGTAGAGACAGAAGATCTCATGGGCCTCCTAATCGCTCAGAATGAGGATATCCATACGCGATTATGGAGAGTATTCAGAAGTAGGGTGGAGGAGAAAGGCAGATTCCGCACGATCGAGGTGGATGATCGATCCCTGGAGGCAATCAAACGAAGGAATTGACATATCAACTATAGAGTTGGCAACATAGCTGTACACGTGCAGAAAGGAAAGACACTTCGGAGGAGACATCGGGTGGAATACTTCGAGCGGAACAAGGAAAATAGGAAGCCGTGGGGACTCGGCTACAAACTGGTAATTCAAAAAAGTTGGGGCTCTGGGAAAACCCTGTTCACTTAAACCCATGCAGATGGACCACATTGTATGGGCATTATTCCATGCGCACCCCGTACAAGATGATGACCTTCTACAGGATAGAAGAGGTAGTCCTCTCTGTTAAAAACAAGAAAACGCCAGCGTCCGACGGTATCCCAGCACAGGAATAAAAACTTTTTCTCCAACATCGGCCAGAGCTACTTCTCGGCGCATTCGACGCTTGCCTGAAAGAGGGTATGGCGAGGATTGCGCTGCTCAGCAAAGGGAAAGGCGACATTGAGCTGCTGTTTTCATTATGACCACTACGTGCCGCCGGAAATTTATTCCCACGGCAGTTCGGCTTTAGAGCAAAGAGATCCAGAGTTCTGGCTGCAATGTCGTGGATGCTGTTCATCGCGTGGAGCCACACAGCCGTCGAGCTCGACGGATGCTGCTCCTCGCAGCGTTTGACGTCAGAAATACCTTTATTTCCATAAGATCGAAAAACATTCTAGGCACACTAAATAATACTTTTGTTGTTTAAGCAGACTAAACTTGACATGCCAGAAGAATCGCGCTTGGATTATTATGGAGATTACGTCGCGGCGCTTGTTGCTAAATGTACTGTCGAACAGGCGCAAAACAGACTTGGTATATATTGATGCAACGAGTAAGCGGATGGATTACTGCCCATGGTTTGAACCGAAGTGGTCATCCTGACTAAAAAGAGAATCCCGACTCTGCTTCCCATATCGATCGACGAGTCGATAATCGAGTGAAAGCCAATGGTTAAGTATCTTTGCCTGACCCTTGGCTCAAAGATGAGCTTTGCAGTACCGCACTGTCTCTGAACCGGCCGTAATGGTGATCGCGGGAGTGATTCCTGTTGCCCTTCTTGCTAAGAACGGGAAAGGGATATTCAAGCGCAAGTAAGGTGGTTGCTCGTGACGAACGTCAACGTACACTAGATGAGTGGCAACTCTCTTGGCAAAATGAAACTACAGGCAAATAGACTGCGCAGTTCATCAGCCACTTAGGTGCTTGACTAGATCGGAAACACGGTGAGGCTATTTCTTTACCCAGCTTTTAAGTGGGCATGAAGGTTTTGAGTATTACCTGCACAAGATTGGCAAGGCACGATCTCCTGATTGTGTGTTTTGCAATAGGGTTGTGGACGACGACCATCACACTTTTTTTTCTTGTAGAAGGTGGGATGGGATTCGTCAGAAACTCTATTTAAATATAGGGGATATGTCTCCAGACAATATTTTCAAGGAGATGCTGAGGAGTGTGTTGTGGATTACGTTCGAGTTTTTTTCGTTACAAAGAAGATAGGGCTCGACTGGTGGAGGAGCTGGATGGTAAGGGATTCCTTGTACTAACAGTTCCCTTTCTTCTCAATGAAGAAAAATCCCTTGATTTGAAGGCTCCGCAAGGCGGGAGAGTTCGCGGACTTGCCCGAAGTAATGTGACAAACGGTTCCAGGCTAGCTGTCTGAAAATTAGCAGGTGTTTAGTTGGTAGTCCGACGGCGTACCGTTGCGGGATTCCAACACTCTGTGCGTAAATACATTCACCTACCCTGTCCCAAAATAGTCTTTGGGGTGGAGATGAGGTAACTAACTGGCCCGTGGGCCATGTGGTTAATGTATTGCTGTGTCGATGGTACTTAGATGGTTTTCTTGTGTTTCTTCATCTCATGTGACAAGTGATAAGCAGCTGTACAATTCCACATGCTTGCAGCCATGTACTCGCATCCACGTAGGCGCACACCAATGCACTGGATCACATACATGGCACTAAAACCAGACCTTATGTGCGGAATTTATCTCCCGCAATTTCCATCGATGGTCGAAGATGCGCAATGATTTTTCTCCACCATAAAATTACAGACAATGTGCTGGGAGTTGAACCTCCTTCTGTGGACTTCAACGCAGGTCAAAGAACTGCTTTAACAGTAAGGCAGCAACAGTAGCAGATCCAGAGAATGAGAAAATACTCATATTGGCCCAGAAACAAAAACAGTAAAGTCCACATAGTCTGATGCAAATGCAAGTGTTTTATTTTTGGATTTAGATAAAAGGTTTCATGAATAGCCAGCAATTAATTTTTGCAACGCAAGGAGCGAAGTGCTGTTATGCTGCTAAATGGGTGGAACGAGAATATCATGAGTTCGACGTGTAATTTCTGGCGGCGCTTGTATGATAGCTATTTAACGCAAGAAATGGTTTAGCGTTAAACTGCTCAAGCAGACGATTGTGTACAGTGTGTATTCGGAATAAATTCTATATGCTCTGAATTAGCCACGTTTAGTATTAATCCTATTCAGAGAGCAATCATCTGAATCTATGCATATGAATAACCAACATGAGAGCTCCAAAAAACGCAGCATTGTAGCTCAATGCTTAATAACGATGATTGGAAGTCTTTACTAACAGCTAACACCGTTGCAAAACACTTCATAGGTTAGTTAATTAGTTCGTTTTCTTTTTAAAATCCTAAGGATATTTTGAGCTTTAATTTCGTTCAATTTTGATATTGGCAGTTTTGTATTTCAACAATGCATCCTAGAAATTAAGACCAATAACTATAATTATTAAAAAATTTGCATATCCTAATTATCTAAACAAAGCAACATTGTTCGTATATATAACTATGTTTCAGACTTGTATAACTAGTGTACATTTAGATGATTTGCTAACAAGTGAGCGACGAACGAGGGTAAACGAAAAATTAAACCAAAACATTTAAATGAATTTAAATACTTTGTTTATTCCTGCTATCATTTTTTATATGAAAATAATATTAAATGAAGAATGATGTACAATTGATATCAAATTAGAAAAAAAAAACTAAAAGACTTTGTATTGATGAAGGCTCTACTTAAAACCAAATAGCGTTGTATAACATTACTTAGAAGTATCTAATCTTTTTTTCATCTATCTTAAATTATAAATGACTTGATTTTCTTCAGATTGATTTGGCAAATTCTGCATACTAATTTTATGCGCCATTGGCGTACATAAACCAGGGACTGAACTTCCTAAACCAACTTTATCTTACTCGTGAAAGGCATGTTTTGCTTTTACTCAGATACAAAGCACTACGTCGACTATGTGCCGTAAAAATGATATGATATGAATGAAAACGGCAAAAGTTCCTTCTGAATAAATTCTGTACAACAGAAATTGTAAGGAGTAGAACAAACAAGCAAAACACACCCTTCCATCAACATTTACTTAAACTAATTCTAAAATATTTATAAGACCACGGCTATTTGCCGCTAAAACTACATTGCACTGCTTGCGCCAACAAACGGCCGACACAAATTCATTCAAATCATTTGATCGTTCCAAATCGGACACTCGATGTCCAACTTCAATTTTCTTACTAAATAACGGTTTCGAGAGTCCTTTATAATAAATAAACATTGAGTTGTCTTCGCTACCGCACGCAATATAATCACCGTCCGTAGCAAGACCGACAAAGTTCTTTTCATTCACATGACCCGTAAATGATCGTAACGAATACGGTGGTGAGTTCACGTTCCACAATTTCAGTTGGCTATCCGTACTCGCAGAGATTATTTCGTGGGTATTAAGAAATTTCACATAGGAAACAGCCTTTTTATGTCCTTTAAATACACAAATAGCACGACTCATGTTCCGCAGATCATAGAAATGTACGTCATGATCGGCCGAACCGAAAGCCAATTGATATGAAATTTTCGGATTGAATTTTACACAACAAACATTTGCCTTAGCTTCTAAAGTTGCGATCGAATGTTCGTCCTTGAGCGACCATAATTTCACTCTTGCATCGTCCGATCCCGACACAATTAACCGTGTGTCCACCTCATTGAAGTCCACACTCCAACATCGTTTTTCGTGCTCTTGAAAACACTTCGTCAACTTACTGGTCGTGACGTCCCAAATATTTACCGCGCCTTCATAGTCACTTGACGCTAGGATATTTTTATGATACGAGTTCCAAGCTATACACGAGATCTTACTTTTCGACACCATCTCCACGCATGGATAATGAATGTCCACCGGATCACGAACAACCGCTAAGTAATCATACACTTTTATGCGTTTCGTTACGCCTCCAATAGCGAAGTATTCATTGTCCTTATCGAACACAATTGTGGATACGATTGTTGAACTAATATGTAAATCGCTAGAATAATGCATTGTGGCTAAAGGACGAAGGCTACTATAGCGTGAGAATTTTACAAGATTATCACGGAATGTATCAAGTCCTTGACGAACATGGGAGGAAACTTTTAGTTTGTCGTCTGCACTAATATGGGTGGAATCCGTTCCTAAGTACAGTTCTTGACTTCGTGTCGAAAAGTACGATGAAACAAAATCGTCGAAATGGGAGTACATGCGCCGCTTTCGAGATAGGAAATTACTTCTGGAACTAGTGTCTGCGACTCCTTCAGCATTGGCATTGAAACCATCACTGTGTGATGTCGTCGGCTGTTTTTCAAGTTTAGCACCTTCAATTGAAATATCACCTTTCGCCTGCGAATTATCCTCTCGGCTACTCCTTCCGCTCACTGTTGACAAAATGCTACTAACACTTTCTAGATCCTTTTTCACTAAAGTAATTTCCTTCATAATTTGAGCCTGTTGATCCTCCTTTTGTCTAAGCAAATGCGTTAAAAACTCATAGAGTAACTGGTTTTGTGCTGCACTGGACTCCGATTCTAGCAATTGCTTTCTCTGGGTCAGTATCTCCAGCATAATATTCACATCGGTTAGGGACAATTTTTGGGATTCGGTTGACAAAAAATTCTTCAAACCATCCGGCCCTCCTGCTGGAGTTGGGGCTGCAGTGGTAGCATTCAGTCCGTCCTGCAGTTGCATTCTCAAATTATGTTTGGATATTAACTCATCGAGAAGGTGGTTAGGAAATATTGTGTCAGGATTAAGCATTACGTTGCATTTTGGACAGCGCTTAAATGTGGTAATTGATTTATGAATGCATTCGTGGCAAAATGTATGCCCGCATCGTGTAATATGTGCATCGCGAATGATGTCGAAGCAAATGGGACAAAGGAAATCGCTAGTTTTGTCCTCCACAGTCGAACTAATGCCATTTAGACCAACTGGTCGTCGTTTCCTGTCCTCGCCATGGTGGTGTGATGAATCAACTCCCATGGGGGAGAGCGAACGTGGTCGTCGCGCTGTCATTGCATCGACATGTGATTTAATACGAAATTATTTTACAATTATGACTTTATCGTTCGATTGCAATCACTTTGTTTGTTGAAAGCTGCAACGAAGCTTTCTTTCGCGTTTCTGTTTCTGTGCCCCTACTTAGGCTTTAGTTGGTCGTAAATTATGTATAGCAGTAAATATTAGACGGCCTGATTATTCGTTCAAAATGCAGTCAATCTGAAACAGAAATGCCATCATTTAACTACTTTCCAATATATTTGTCTTCTACTTCTACTGAAAATGCCAAATAAGACATCGAAATACATCCACCACAGGCAATATGTGTTTCAGTTCGACTACATTTTAAACGAACTTAAAGGGAGAACTTAAACAATAAACACAAAAATTAAATTACAAACATAAGACTACTTTAAAAGCCAAAAAGAAATGTGTGTAGATGAGTGTCAACTATTTTTCCGTCTCCAAAATTATTTGGAAACTTAATCAGTTTTGACATATTGCCTATGATGTTCGTGTATTCTTAATAAAAATTATGCAAGCTAAAGACTTCCAACTATTCAAGTGAACGTTTTCAATAATAAAAGAAGAAAATATACACATTCTGCCAAAAACGGACCAGGCTTTATTAATCAAGACACATTTTTTATTAATTCATCAACAACTACTGTATCCCCTTAAAAATATGGTCCATTTACAGCAACGAGCATATGCAAGTCTTTTTCTAATCTTTGCGGAATGGACGCGTTTTATGCTTTAAATTAACCCAAAACAGGTACACCTTGTACCCTTGTTCGCGTGCAGTATACTCATTATCAATTTTCATGGACTTTATGATAAGATTGCCCACAGAATCCGGACCAAATGGGAAGCAACTTACTCCCTCTTTTTTTGGTACACGAATCCCTCATTTAAGACTTAGCACCCATAATTTCTAAGCTAAGTCCTAAACGAGGGGTCCGCAGACCAAAAAAAGGAGTAAGTTGTTTCCCATTTGGTACGGTCTGACATCAAGTGTATGCCGACTTAAGACCCCTCAATCCTTAAACAAAATATGTTCAGCTCTGGCAAAGCTTTGGCAAAGTATGAGCGGATTTACGCTCAATATAATTTGTATTCGTGTCGTGTTCTGCGAATTATATAAAGGAGTATTCAACATCGCGAGACGCTTCGATGACGCTGCTCCTAGGGCAGCGGTGAGGCAGCGTCTGATGATTTTGTGGGAGGGGGTAGGGGTCGATGAACCGAAAAAGGGAGAGTAAGTTGCTTCCTATTTGGCAGCAACACAAGTGACCCTCTTCAAAACTCATGAACGGTAAACTCAAAAAGAGGCGTAGAGACGGAGTGGACGATTCTTTTGGGAAAAAGGCCTCTCACTGCAAGAGAGAAAGACCAACCAAATAACAAAAATTATTGAAACAACGGTACTAGTCTATGCAAGTACATGGCTTAACATTCATACTGGTGGATGCAAGACCTACCTTAATCTCTATCGAACTAAGGAGTATGGCACCCGTGTTGAAACGCAACACCACGCCGAGGCCCGAAGGTCTCTTCTCGCTTGAGCATCACCAACAGCCCCCATGAAGCTCCCACTAGGGGGCCAACGCAAACAACCGAGCTGTACTCATATACGACAGGAATTCTCCCAAAGTATAAGAGTCCAGGGGCTACCCCGGTTCCCATGGTACCAGTATACCCCTGGTAAGGTTTCGTGACCGAAGCCACTTCAGATGAGTCCCCGTGCAGACTCGGGTCTGATCGCCCCAATTAGGCCTTGGAGCATTCGCCTACTGCATCACGGCCGGCAAGCCAATGCGATAAAGGTAATGTATGCAAATACATTCCAGAAAATAAAACACTGAAGAAGGGGACAGTTGGTCTCCGAAATACGTATTTGTATACATTGCCAAATACTTTTAGCCAATAAAAAGGAAAATATCTTCAAAGGCAAATCTTTCACTTAAAATTTCGACTATCTAATTACCTCCTAATTCAAGCCGTTAATATGGGCATGTCGAAATCAAAGGAAGGGTTGTCAGGCCAAAGGTAGCTGGCATCTACATATATGTAGTTGATAAGCTCCACCAAGCACGATGATGGCAGAATTTGAAGAAATACTAGAAATGCTAGTCTCAGACGCAAGAAGTCGAAACCCCGAAAATCATGACGGGTGGATGGGGGTCGTCGAATTACTAACACCAGGGGTCGTACTTTGAAGGACACTTTTGCGAATATGTACCTGGGGCTTGCAAACACCAAAAATGTATCCAGTTTTTAAGGAGCAAGTTCAAGCTCATTAGTCGATTTGAATGGTCTGATTTGTCAAAAAGAATTATACTCATAGCAACCACCGGGCAATTTTCTACTAGATCGAAAATGGGCTACGCATTAATGTGCATTCCAGCGGAGCTGGAAGTCAGGGCTGATCCGTGAAAACGCTTGAAGGAGTAGGAACATTTACAGAGATGCCAGGGTTACGATGGTGCGACTTTAGGAAAGGTAACACAAATGATGAGGTGCATAACGAGAGCATGCGATGCTGTTATGCTAAAATGTTGAACCCTTGTTAATAGGCGTTCAAGCTTTTGGTGGGCCGAAGAAATTGCGAGCAGCATGCTTGCTAGCAAGAAGGATCTGTCAACGATCTAGAAGAAAGCCAGACTAAGTCGAACAAAACCCTTGAAGGGCAGCGTACAGCGTTGTTATCAAAAAATATTAAGGGGCGAACACATGTATCTTCTTCTCGACATAAAGGGTAGCGCAAAAAGTAGATGTGTGTAATATTCACACCAAATAAAAAGCATTCGCGGACATTATTTTTTGTTTTCATTTAAAGAAAACTGTTGCTGAATCATACTGGTTACTTCGGAAGACTTATGGTAACTATGCCTCATGGCAAGATACATATGAAGGATGATTTCGACATTTTAAAAGTAGTAATTTCGATGTTGCAAAGCGGAAAACTGACGAAAAGGTACGAAAATGTAAAACTGCAGACATTTGATGAAGATGATTCGCAAACACAAAAATAACTAGCAGAGCAATTGAGGGTAAATCAAGAAGCTGTTTCCTAGCACCCACAAAATATGGGGAAGATCCAGAAAATCGTTATGTGCATAGCATATGCGACGAACGAGATGGAGAGGCACAAAAGCACTTGTGAAATTTCGCTCGCACGATACAAAAGAAAGTCACTTTTGCATTGAATCGTTATTGGATATGCCAAATGGATTCTTTTTCAGAATCCCAAGTAGAAAATATCATTAGGCGCATCATCCAGATCGACCGTAGGACTGAATCATTTTGGCAGGAAGGGTGTGGTATATTATGACCTGTCAAAGCTCGGCGCAACGATTAATACTAGCCATTATCAAAACAATTGAATGACTCAAGCCATTTGCTGTTTGAAAAATGATCAGAATGACGAAATAGACAAGACAAGATTCTTTTTCTCCATGAAAATGCTCCATCACATATGGCGAAACCGGTAGGTGACACGTTAGAAGCCCTCAGTTGGGGAGCTCTACGACATGCCGCTTACTGACCAGATTTGGCTTCTTCCGATTAACTCTTGTCTACATTGATGGGTCATGTGGGAGTGAGTGATAGTTTTAAATTAGTTTCCATGAGGATTGGCCATTTCTAAGAGTCATCAGTTGTGGAATGAACTTGGCTGAAACTCTTCTCATATCCAATTTTTGGCTCAAAATCTTCTGATTTGACCCAAATGCGGTGTCATACTCCTCTGCCACCTATCGAATCGTCAAACGACGATTGGAACGCACAAGGGCATTCACTTTAACCACATGAAAGTCGTCAATCGAGGTTGAAGGCCTTTCTGAACGAGGGTCATCTTCCATTGATGTTCTGCCTTCCTTGAACCGTTTAAACCACTTGTGACACCGTGCACGACTCATCATTTCATCACCAAAGGCATTTGAGAAGTGTCCGTGAACGATTTGCTCCATTTCACGCAAACACCTTGCTCCTCCTTCACGTCCATGACAAAAAAATGCGGAACACAAAAAAAACAGACTTCACTAAAATAGCCTGGAGGTTAGACCAACAAATTAAAATGGAGGTTACTCAGGAAAGTTTCCGTTAGAAAATGAGCACCGAACCAGCTGTCAGCGTTAACACGAAGGCGCGTCCTGGAACTTTTTGATCAAACCTCGTTTCCCGCTCAGTGAAAGAGGAAGAAACAAGTTTTACTACTGAAATCCACCGGGAGACCATCATATCGCCCAATTTGCTTTATGGACACGGTAGGAAGGATACTCGGAAGAGTCACCTACAATATATTTCTCCCTATCGTAGAAAATGAGGATGGCCTATCAGAGCAAGTCCAGCCAACGGTCGATTTCGCAAATGTGGTTTTGAGATGGCTCGAGACGCGTTATTCTGAACAAAAGGCTACGTCGTAGTAACATTGGATGTCAAAAATGCGTTCAATTCACCCAGTTGGGAATGGATAAAAAGCACATTGGCTAAAACGAATGTCCTTAGTTACTTGACTAAGTTAACCAAAACTTACCTCTCTAAAAGGACACTTTGATACAATACGGATGAGGAATCAAAGCAGGACAAGAGTCGCAACAGGAGTACCACAGGACTGAGAGTGTCGGGTGCCATGAACATGTTCAAAAAACATGTTTGTCACATAACGAGAAAGTTGGCCATGCGTTGTGTGGTGTGTTTGCTCACTTCGGATCAAAAACGTGCTCGAGTGAATCGTAGTTTCGGTGCCGACTAAATACTATAGAAAAAGCTTGAACACCCACTAATATTTTTTTGTTCAGGATGTTGGGAGTCCAGAGTCCGCATCCACTTGATGACGAACCGGACCACTTGGGAAACAACTTTCTCCCTCTCTTGTGATCCACGGACTTCTCTGTTTTGGGTTAAACACCCAAGATTATCAAAAAAGGTTGACTGACGGTTTCGTCCAGGGCAGAGACAACTCATCAGACACTGCCTCACCTCTGCCCTGGGAGCAGCGTGACCGAAAGTAACGCCAGGTGATAATTGGTCCATCTAACCAGGATTCAAAATTGTAGCATAAGATGAAGCGTAATTGATTCAAGCGTATCAAGGTACTTGATACGTTTTACGTTTATTACATATGAACATAAGTATAATCCTCAACTACCTCTAAAATTCCAACCGAACTAGAACATTTTGAGAAACTACTACTGAATCTCATCCAGTCTCATTATTATCACGTTAAAGTATGCTCCAGAATACTTTAAAGGGCATTATCCCTACACCTCATCTTAGCTTACAGTAATTATTCTTACATCAATTTTGCTTTATCTTGAAAAAGTTTAACGTTAAAGTCAATTAAAAACGTGATTTGTGCAAGTTATAATGTCACTGACTCAAAAATCCTCATCTGTCTCATTAAAAACAGACATTCGTCCTCTCCTCCAGCTTTCAGACGGAGGCAACTAATCCCATGAATGTCGGGAACTACATGGCCAACATCCGTCTAGGATCTCGGTAATCATCAGGATGATGTGTCTAGTGCGTAGAGCAACAGGTTGTCTCTGTGCAGAAAAGGATACTTGAGAAAATATGAAAGGGTGACGATATGAAAAAATGAAGATATGCACTGAAGAGAGGCGACATGTGTTTAATTGCTCAATTAGAAGGCGAAGCTGTTTGAAGTCGTGTAACTTGCCGAGATGAAATATTTTGAAAACGAATGTGCAATTAATTTGTATTTCATTTCCGGAAGTCCTATTTCTATGAAGGAAAGATATTCTTTATGTGTCTGTTTTCGCAAGGACCATATTGAAGTAGGCAACGTGCTCGATATTTTGCTTTTATAAAGTTAAAGTAACATTTCGAGTCCTAAATCTGAACAATATACAGGCATATCATGTTTAAGACACTTTAATTCGCAGCACTAAACACCTAAAGAATTGAGGAATAATATATGTACCTTGTCTGAGCGCCCGTGTCACGATCCCTGGGAAGCGCATCAAATCCATCGCTGGAATTGAGAAGACAACCCAGATGATCATAACTAGCATGAGAGAAGCTTTCGAAGAGAGGTGTCCACTCAAGACGTCAAAGAAGAGTAAAACACCATGGTGGAACTCGGATTTGGCAAAACAAGGGGGAACGACAAATGTATGTAAATTTTTTCCTCCACAGTCATGTGCAGTATCAAATGAAAGGTCTCGGTTAGTCCTTTCCGAAGCCGGTCTCAGCTTCGACATTTATTGGAAAGATGGGGAGTGCGGCGGATCGGCGGACCCATTCTTACAAACTACCCAACCGAAAAATTGTACACTTTAACACTTCGATGGAGCTTCTATATTTGCGGACGGACATTAACGACCAATCGCACCATCTTTTCAAATTGCACTACAACGTCTTCCACAGTAACTCCGAAAGTTATCGTGTTAAAGCGGACCGACAATTCACGTATGACGTTCCCAGATTTCACCCCACGCCTTATTCTTGTTTCCGGCTCTGAGGTCTTTGCACAATATCTGAATTTTGAGGACTTCCTCTTCCCCTTCTCCTCTCTAATCCTCCCAAACTCATACTAAAAAGGGGCATTCTCCAAAATGATGGCAAGGTGGGAACCTCGGCCGGCACTCAGGTCCAAAGTTTCTCCACGCGCGGTCGAGCCGTTATTTTTTTATTTTCATCTTTCAATTTTAGTTCGCGTATTAATCTTTCGGTAGGCTCTCCCCCTGCTTATCGGATTTTTAATATCCAGTGCAGATCCAAGCGTGACGACGGAATATTTCGATGCGATTTGCAGGCGAACCTCCACGATCAACTTCACATCTTTTTAGGTTTTTGGGATAGCTCTTCTTAGTCCGCTCGGACCACCAAAAATGGTTTTCTGACCATCGCTCATCCAACACGGTCATTAAGAGTTTCTTATGCAGTTTATTCATTAAGGTAATAAATACTAAACTCCCTCTGAGGTGATCAAAATAAATATTACAAACCGAATTGCTCCCACTTCTAGGACTTCAAGGACATTTCAGTAGAGGCTCGAAGAAGGCCGTTCCTCAACGCTATCTGAGGTTAGAAGGATAGGAGTAAGCTGTGTGTCCGGCAATATAAACCTGTATGAGTGAGGCAGATAGAATGAGCGATTTTGAAAGTTCTTTTTCTAATTCGCATAGAACTGGTACAGAAGGGTTCCGTCATGGACCTTGATCGCTCATTCGCAGTTAGGATCAAATATTTCGACTCCGCGTGCTGTCGAGTTGTTATTGTAACAAAGTCACAGTCATGCACATAATGTCTCGCGATTTTCCTTTTTCATGGACTAAGTTCCCGGTTTACCACATATCTCAGTTGCATCAGTGACTTAAAACACGCGACTTTGTAGTTGCGTAAGATCGGCTCAAATGTCCAATGAACCACCACACATTCTTGAGCCTGGTAACACTTGTGCAGGCAAATCAGACCCTTGCAGACGATTTCTAATAGGCCTTGCAACAATATGAACGTAAGTTGCAAAGATTCCACTTATTTAATATATTCACGAAAAGATTGGTTGTACTTTGCTGCAGATAAGTCTACCAATTTCAGATATAGTTGTTCTCCTTCTTCTCTTTTCTTATCTTCTGAATTTACTATGAACGATAATTGCAATTATCTGCCAAAGAATCATCGCAAACCATGTTTAATTATGCTTAGCTTGAAATGATTACGACGATGACAATAAAGTTGTCTGATCTTGTCAAGTTTACTCAATTGAGTCGTGAGCGATAGAAAATATTATGGTAATTCTTAGCAGAATATAATTTTTCTCTAAGAAAACATGATTAGCAAAGTAATTACGAGAAAACGTGACTTTATATCTCTTGTTTTTATTATTATGTATAATTTATATACAATTTCGAATTATTGCCTGTGTGCATAACTTTTATCGTTTTTTAAGCCAAATTTTAAAAAAATATTTCCATTTTTAATCAAGTACATGGTTTTCTTCGTGGTTAGTTCCACTTTGCCAACGATCTGGTAGCAACAAAGTGCCTCTTTTTGGGGTCCCATGTCTGATGCCGGACCGGATAAAATGGGGAGCAACTTACTCCTTCCGGCCCTTCGTTTAGGGCTTAGCACCCAAACTTTAAGAAATATTAGGCGATGACGGGTTTACGGTTTCTTACCAGGGCAGAGGCAAATCGTCAGACGCTGCCTCACCTCTGCCCTGGGAGCAGTGTGACCGACTCGGCTCGCAGATGTTAAAAGCTCCTTTATATAATTCGCAGAATACAACTAAACTACGAATGATATTGAGCGCAAATCCGCCCATACTTTGAACCAAAACTTAGCCAGAGCTGAACATATTTTTTTAAGAATTGTGGGATCTAGGGCTTAGTAAGGAATTTCAGACATCTCGGTTTTGCGCTGAAGTTCATCAATTCGATATTCCTAAAAACTGTCTAACGTCGTGTCCTACGCCATCGCTTCATTTGAGGGAGCGTCTGCCACGTTTTCTTTTCCTAGGCCGCAATGCAATTGTCGGTCATCCTTAAAGTATGACCTATCCACTGTCACTTCCGTCTTCCTATTACCGTGCGCCGACCAAATTGTTTCTTCTGCATTAGTTTCAGGTCAGCGTACTCGAATGATACGACGCAGACAGATATTGACGAAAGCTTGGAGCCTTTGGGCAACAATGGAGTTCACTTTTTATATGCTACTCTCATATAGCTAACACAGAAAAAACACTAGCACAGGACAGTCTCAACTTGATATTGGTGTTGAGATAACTTCATTTTCAGATTTTAGACAGGGCAGCGACAGCGGATCTAGCACTGTTAATGCTGCGGCCAACATTCAGAAGCAGAAGCCACACTTCCTAGATATATAAATTGATCGACGCTTTCGCAAATGCCATCAGTAGAGGTATTTGAGGAAAAATGTCATTGTTAATTGAACTCCTCCACGTCCTCTGGGCAAGGCGTCATGAAGAACGTCACCGATTAAAAGAAGAAATAATATCACTGACAGAATTGAACCTTGGCGAACTCTGCTTTGAACCTCAAAATCCTTTGCCTTTGATTTTGCCTCGATGGAGCAGGTGACATTTTGCGCCATTATATATCGCTCTAATAATAGCTATTAGTTTCGCTGGAATGCGCCTCCTGCTTAGAGCACTCCATGGAGGGAGTGTGTTCACGCTATCGAAAGCTTTCGCCAAATCGATGAAAAGCAGGTGCAGCGAAGATCTAAACTCTGTGGACTGTTCCAAAATGATCCGTCGGATGTTGATGTAGTCAATGCAGGAGGATTCTGAGCGGAAACCAGTCTGCTCTCTGTCGATCAAGCCTTCGAGATATCCTTTGATGCGTACCAGAATTATTTTAACTATTATCTTTGCAACGGCAGGGAGCATGCAGATACCCCTTCAATTGTCACACTCAAAACGGGTGCCCTTCTTTGGGATCTTGACGATCATCCAGCAGTAACTCCAAGTGCAGTGATAAATAACTCTGCGGGGAGACCGTCAAGCAAAGCGGCTTTACTCCGTTTGACTGCATGCCCTTTGTATGGGGCGATCTACGGCACCTTCCGCTTCCCTGAGCAACGCAATAGCAAATTCTCTCTTGTCACGATGTATACTACGTTGAACTACTCAGAATTTCGCTCGGTATAGGAATTCGAGCGAGCACGCCCGCTATCGCTTACAGCGGTCAGTCTCGTCACTATGATTTTAGTTGGGTACCTGTCTCGGGGACCTAATCCCATGGTCTTCTTAAGACAGACACGGATTTATTTTGTGTCGCTTCAAGCTTGAAACCGCAACAACCGAGCTGAAAGCACATACAACAAGAATTCTCCTGAAGTATGTGAATTCAGGGGCTATTCCGCTTCCCATGATACCAGTACACCCCTGGAAACGTTTCGTCTCCTATTTCCACTTCAGATGAGTCCGCGTGCAAACTCGGAGCGAATCGCTTTAATTAGGCATTTGGAACATTTGCCTACTGCATCACGGCCGGCAGACCAATGTGATACTTCTCTTTGCCACCACTATGGAGGTTGGTTCGGCCGACAGGGTTGCCGCCCTATCTTCCTCACCATTACCTCTGAGCACCCCCGCAGCGGTCAGTAGAGACTTCAACTCCTTCTTTTCATCGATCCGCTTCCACGATTCCGCAGCCAGTCAGATATTGGGACGCCCCTTCACGACGTGCCCGAAAGCCTATGCAGGACCCAATAAAAGAGCACTTCTAATGGCGGCCCAATACTGAAATCTTTCTGCAAGTTTCGTGAGATCGTCAAACTCTTTCCTTGCAACAGCTTCTGGGGTAATAGAGGACGGACCTTTGAGAAGATCGGCTAGCCGGTAGTATTGATTTGTGCTGCACATCGTGCCTAACCGGCTGAGAGAAACTACTTTCAGTAGTGATGTTGCGATATTTTCGGAGGATTGCACGAATGCGATTCGCCGGCAATGCGCTCGAAAACAATGGAAACAGCGCCGTTTGCGCAGGTGGACATTTTTCCTGGCGACTTTAAAGAAGATGCGGGGTCTATCAAGGCTTTGCTCTGCGTAAAATGGGGGTGCTAATGTCCGCCAAAACGAATCGCCGCGAATACGTTCAGCGTAGTCCGAAACTCACGTCCACCTGGAGTTCGCGGCGGCCAGTCGCAAGTTCTATGGTATCAACGTGTTTGGACGGGGTACGGGGAGAACCGACACCTCAGCTCCCGTGCCAAAGCAACGCCTGCTCAGAGAGTCGAATTTTGTAAGGGGACGTGGTGCTGCGCTTCGGGTAGCTGACGCCGAGGCACCCAGCGAGCCTAGCTTTTTGTTGCATTGAAATTGCATCCGGTGGTACATTTAGTCTTCGCCACAATGTTTTCTTTAGCTATTAGCCGTTCACGCCGGCAGTCCAATCCAGAAGGACGGAGTTTGGGCGCCGGCCTCGTGCCAAGCCGCAGTACAATGCATCGGCGGAGGCGACGTCGTTCATGCCTCTGATGTGCCACCACAATGCCATCTTAAGGAACCCCCCCCCCCCCCCCCCCCTGAGCTGCATTTAATTTCTCGTAGAAAGCATCCTTCTCCACTGTATTGGAAGTCGCCGTTGGTGTGCCGCATTGCACAATTGTGACGCTCCTGAACCTGGATGGGAATCCTGCAGTTAGAAATTCGTCAGGAATCGAGTCCCTGACCGGGATACCGGGATACCGACCGGATACCGGATTTACGTCTGCTACCACTATGGCTTTCCTGAGTACAAAAGCACATTACTGCAAGAGGGAGAGTTGCACTCTCCAAAGTCTCCCCATCTTGCTTCGCTTACCTTTACCGCGATCTTTTTCAATAGTGATTTTTCCATCCTATTAGCAAAGAATCGCAACTTGGGGAAACCGCAAAAACGTATGCACACGCCCAATACCTATAATTTATACTTTATCACTGTTTCTAACTATAATAACGCCATTACATGGGAAAATACTTTATTGCGCTGATTTCAGGACCCAATTAGACATTTTTCAATAAGGAACAAGGGAAATACTTTCCATCAGCGTAAATGAATTCTTGCGATATCACTCCTAAACTCAACAAAAAGGATTACTAATTTCACTTAAGAATAGTAATTATAACCGTAACCTTGATTCCCAAACAAAAATCTAGCTCAGCTTCGGCCGGCTTACGCCTGGTTATATAAGGAAGCAAATACCACCTTTTAGCCACTTTGGTCACGCTGATCCCAAGGCAGAGGTGAGTCTGGGATCTGATATTTTCCTGTTCCCTGGACGAAACCGCAAGTCATATCGCAACCATTTGTTTGCTGATTGCGTTCCAAATCTTCTTTTGAGATGCATCCCAAACCCACTTTCCAACTTGAACACGGACATATAGTTTTTAGTGGCATTTCTATTCAAGCCCTGTTGCTCCAGGGTCAGAAGATTAAATTTAAACCTGCCAGGAAGTCCCTGACAAAGCGAAGTATTCATTGAGGAATGTACTTTGAAATTCGCCAGAAGGAACACGTACCCCGCTATCAGTCTGAAGGCTAAGTAAATGCTTGCACGGATACTCACATTTTTAAACTTTCCGAGAGCTTTCCACCGATCGACTCGTCGTAGCGTTTTGCGAATGAAGTCAATTCGTACTTGTCCTGGTCCTTGCCTGTGTGAACACCGAGCACAATGCCGCGCTGCAAGAAGCAAAGAAACATTAGCATTAGGGATGAAGCGCCAGAGACTGCACCTGAATAGCGTAAGAAAATTAAAAACAAACAAATCCACTGCAGATGGATGGGACGTCCAACCCTCAACAGCAAGAAAAATGAAAACAAAGTCCTCATCCCCTCGGCAGCGGGTTAGATAAATAACAAGATATCGTGCTCCCGTGCATGGAGACAGTGGCGCCAGTCGCCTCCACCATTCATGACATACGGAACTGGCACGGGGCTCGCTACTTCCTCACCTTATTCGACATTGAACAGTAAAATCGACACGCATTTGCACTGCTTGTTCGCTGCACAAATTTCAAAAGTCCCACTAACGCCATAGTATCAAGTCAAAGAGCATGATAGGGCCACGCAAGGAACTGAGAGTCTGGACACTCGCAATCGAATGTTACTAAGTCCACGAATCGAAGAAAACTCACGCAAAACAACTCCTGCCCCCGACACCTTGGAATTGACGAAACTCAAAAGATTTTCGAGTAGAGTGTGTATGAAGTGACACGAGATTAGACGTGGTGAAATTCCTCTCCAGAATGAGGATGACGCGCGGAATGGGGGTGCCGTATGTGACATTGGAGGCTATTGACATTACGAGAATTATGTATTAAAATACCGGCAAAGCGGTGAATACTGAATTATTAAGGATTATCGTGTACATAAAAGAGTCAACCATCGAAGGATATTCCCATAAAAGACTATAAACAAAGTGCTCCTTGAAACTTACCAACATTTGGTTTCGTGCTGAATCTCTCCAAGGGCTACCCTTAATTTCACCACGACTGTCATCCACCGAATGTCAGGTTATGTTTTTGTTTACGCCACTCCGTTGATCGCAGAATAACAGGATGACTGATGGTAAATTCGGTTTAATTCAGACTTAAATCACTTTTAGATATTATTAAAATGTTTCCCTATTGCAGAGGATGTAATCAAGCGGCGCCTTTTGATCGATGGCGACGGGACTGGCGATGATCGACGGTTGAACGTGCTTTTAAAAACTTTTATAAAATGGTGCAATACAAACGACTCGCCGGAAAATAAGTAAAATTTTGTTATGAAATACTTAAAACCTACAGGAATCTGTCGGAAATCTAACTAGATCATTATTTTTTCGCCTTCAGCCAGATAATGTACGACCGCCTACTAGCTCAGCTTGCACAGTGCGAGTTTGCCGTCACCAAGTCAGACTTTGCCACGAAAATGATGAAACAAGAACTGAAAAACTACGAAACCATCTCGGACACGATTGAGGGCAGCATTGAGGTTGCAAAGCGAGAAATTGAGGCGAGCAAGGAGGACCTCATACTGGCCAAGAAAATCCGTAAGAATCGCATGGAGTACGACGCTCTGGCGAAAGTCATTAATGCTCAGCCGGATCGGAAGAAGACCACGGAGCAGCTGGACAACCTCACGAAGGAGCTGAACGAGCTGGAAGAGAAGAAGGCTCAGTTGCAGAGGAAGCTGGATACGAGGAAGAATGACTTTTTGGTGCTGATGCGGTCAATAAAGGAATTGCAAAGTAATTTGGACGACAGCTCGTCGGATGAGGAGGGAAACGATGAGAAAATGTCGATGGATGATGACGACGAAAAGGTCTTTGAAATATATGTTCCTACGAGTCCAGTGTATGGAGGTGAAATTATATGATGTGAGGGTGTGTCGACAGCAGATAGCGTCTAGATTTATATGAAAGGAATTGAATTGAAACTGAATATATCTTTATCTCAAATTTACTCACAACTTTCATTTATTATTTATTCCACAAAATCCTTTCGAAGTATTTAAAGTTTAGCTGGAACCGTATCATACCTTGTTGGAGTCAAGCAGCACATTGCAGGATAGGCTGACACGGAATAAACCTCCTTGGGGGGAACCTATCTGTCTTGGAGAGTGAGCTTCCTCTCCTCTATATATATATGTGGCATTCCAGGGGCAGTGGTTGTGAAGATCATTTGTTGATACTTCATCTTCAGGACATCTGTTTATTGCGGCACCAATTTCCCCTTGGTGGTTTACGGAGGGCTGTATTTTGAATGGCTTCGGTAGTCACTCTCACCTGATTGTCAGAGAGAGATCCACTTGATTTCGTTCTTGCTGAAAGGTTTGGAGAGACTGGTGGAGGGTAACAATGAAAACCAACATGCTTACCAGCGTGGAAAGTCCTGTGAGCCTGCTCTTCATATTTTGGTTACAAAGATAGAGAATGCAACTTTGAATGGTGAGTACGCGATGGGGGTGTTCGTGGATATTGAAGGGGCTTTTGACTGTGCGCCTTTTCAAAAACTTTTTGCCGCCAGATGGTGTTGATGATGCTTTAATTAAGTAGATACATGCTATGTTAACGCAGAGATTGCTTTGCGCTGAGGCGGGTGTCTATCGCTATCTGACTGCAGAAGCAACAAAGGGCTGCCCTCAAGGAGGTGTGTTTTCGCCAGTTTTGTGGAGTATGCTGATCGACTCACATCTACGCGAACTGCAAAATTTGACAATACACCCTCAGGCTTATGCTAATGACGTGCCTATGCTTGCTGTTGATTGGGATCTTGGAACGGTATGTAGAAATATACAACGTGCCGTTGATTTGATAGACAGTTGGTGCCTTAGACATGGTTTGTCAGTTAATCCAAATAAAACCACATTTTTTTTTTCACAAAAAGGGGTAAACTGGATGGACTTTGTCTCCTTGAGATGAGGGGTACTAGCCTTCAACTCTCCGAAGAAGTGAAATATCCGGGAGTCACTCTAGATAAAAAACTTCTTTGGAACAAACATGTAGAGGTAAAGATGAAACGAGCTCTCACAGCTTATGGGCTGTACAGACGGACCTTTGCCTCGACATGGGGACTCAGGCCTCATGTAGTAATGTTGGCATCATTAGGCCGATGTTCGTATATGCATCCGTAGCGTAGTTGGTTAAGGTGGGACAAAAAGGTTTTCACCGCAAACTAGCCGCACTGCAAAGAACTATGTGTCTGGGTATCACTGGTGGCATGAGCACGACATCCGCGCAGTTTTTACAATGCCTTCCGATTCTCGTGTTTCCATACATCTGTTTAATAGAAGATATGAAGTTACCCTGAAGCGTAAATGGGTCTGGGAAGCCCCAAAGGAATGCGTGGCGGGATATACGGAAGTCTTCTACACGGATGACTCACAAACAGAAGAGGGTTCTGGAGCCGGAGTCTACCTCTCGAATAAAAACGAGAAATGGGCTTTTCCTTTGGGACAATATGCAACGGTTTTCAAGACGAAGTTTATGCGATCCTGAGGGCGGCAAACTGGGTGATTGGCGAGCGGTTGAAGGGTAGGCGCATCGCAATTTGCAGCGATAGTCAAGCTGCATCGAGGGCGTTGAGTAGTCCTTTAATCACCTCGAAAATCGTACGGGAATGCAGAAACCGTTTGAACTCTATCTCTAGATTACCTGGGTACCTGGTCGTTGTGGCGTAGAGGGAAATGGAATCTCGGATTCTTTAGCGAAAGAGGAGTCAATCTTCCCAATGCCGGGACCGAAACCAGCAATTGGAGGTGGCAGACTTTTACTTTTACTGCCAGAACCGAACATGCGTACCGTAAGGTTTATCCTGTCGAAAAGCAGGAGGACTTGCAGGTGTATTGTGGGCATTCTGACAGGCCATAGCCACTAGCTGGGCGTATGGTCAGAATAGGAATTATTCAAGGAAGTGGAATGCACAGAGCATTTCCAATGTGAATGCCCCGGCTATGGACGCATCAGGCATCAAATCTTTGGTGCCGATGTTCTCCAGTTACGACGGGTAGCATCACATCCACTAACGGAAATCCTGAGGCGAGTACAATGGGCCAACACGGCTTCAGTGCCCAGAAGCTGTAGCTTCTCCCCCACCACACACACATACATACTTTAATTATCTCTTTCCCCGATCTTCGCATTTGATTTTTGTTTTGCTGAGGATAGTGCAAAGCACGTTGTCTCAAACCCTCCTCCTTTATCTGCGTGCTATGTAAACAACATGGTAGTTGCTGATTGGATTGATCTGAGGTACTCACACTGGTCAGTTCTCGGTAGGTCGCAGTTCGCTCTGAGTTCTCGAAGCGAACAGTAACCAGAAGCTGAAGTTCATCGAGGACTGACAAATAACTCACAAGGAAGTATCTGTTCTGGACAGTGGTGGCATTACATGTCCTCAATCAAGGTAAATTTATAAAAGAACATTTAAAGTAAAAATTGTTGTTTACATTCCAGTGCTGCTGCGTGCAACAGTAAGTACGGATTTGGGAGCAGGATGTCCGCCAAGAGGTGTAAAATGATACTCCCGGAGGAGTTGTTATCTGAGGAGGAAAGCAGTTCTTCAGAACTGCAGGTAATGAATGCGACCCTTCTCGAAAAAATCGAGGAGCTAAAGCAGGAGAAGGCCGCCATGGTCCAGCAACTGGACTGCCAGCAAAATATAATTAAGCAGCTGGAGGAACGCTTGCCATCTCTCGAAGGAAGAATGCCAGTTGCAACGTCGCAACAAAAGGAGCAACAACAGGGCCAACATCACCAAGATGTAGGTGAGACGTGCCTCGAAGTGGTCATCGAAGAAGAGGAAGGCGACGAATTCAACTACGTCCAGCGGAGAAAGAAGAAAAGTAATGGTAAAGCTAGTGTTAGTAGAATTAATGCCCCTCCGGCAAACCCTCAGCACCCTCCCCCCGACTGCCTGCCTAAAAAGGATAAAATTTCGCCTAGCACTGGGTACAAAATCAATGTACCTCAATTCTTGAGGATCCTGAAAGAGAAAGGGCTGAAAGCATTTTCGCACAAAGCCTTGAAGATCATGCGGCGATCTTCAACCTCATCAAAGAAAAGGAGCTACATGCCACAACTAGTACCCCACCAGCTTTAAGGAGTCAGTCCTTAGTTATCCGTGGTCTTCACCAAGAGACAGACCCGGCCGACATAATGCGCGAACTCAATGAAGAATATCCGCACTTTAAGGTGAAAAGCATGTCGAATCTAGTCACGCAAACCGACAAGCTTCTGCATAGCCAGAACTCGGCGCTTCCGTTGAAGTCGCAATCGGGGCTGCAGCCCTTCAAAATTCTCTTACCCAAGCAACTAGGAATACTTTCCTAGAATTGTAGCCCCTCAAGGCAACAAGTTGGTCTTCAAAAACCTGGTCGAAACGCTGGCTTCGGCCCAAACAAATGAACAGCATCAAAAGTTAAAAATTGTTACATTTAACTCCGCGCCCTTTGTCTCACATGCCAAACGTGCCACCGCACAAGAGTTGGTAGATTTTCTGAAAGCGGACTTCGGCTGTGTTTCAGAAACACGATTGAAAAGCAGGGATAACGTTAATTTTACCGGTTATTACATTATCCGGAATGACACGAACTGCGGTACCGCTCCTTTAGTGAGAAAAGACTGTGAATTTGAAGAAGTCTCCATCGAAAACCGGCAAATCTGTTCAGCAGCGGCTTTAGTTAAAACTACATCAAATGTAACTCACCCTCTGAACAACTGGGCCACGACTTACAAATCTTGAGCGATCACCAGCAAAATTTAAGTACCAAATTTTTGGTGGCGACTTTAACTCACGGCACACTTCTTGGGGCGATTTGGTTAAAAAATCGAAATAGGGTTACCCTCGATCCATAATCAAAGCTCATCAAACCAGCTTGAGATGATCTTGCCCGACACACCCACAAGGCTTGAAAGTCAATCCATACGGGACTCTTTTCTAATGACCGCAGAAGCTACGCTCACATTGCAGGCGTCCGATCACTTTGCAGTTGAGCTCAAACTTTCCTTAACCTTTCAACTGCAAAAGCGAGTACCCAACACAATTAGAACATTCGCCCACACTAACTGGGATAATTTCAGGGCAGAATTAGCATCTCAGCTTATCCTGAAAAAAATCATTGTCTCGCAAAATCTAACGGACGATGAGATCGATGAGGCCATCATCTTGGCTACTGATGCCATCAACTCTGCTTCAGTTTAATAAACTGCCACACGAGATAATAAAACATATGAAAGTCATTTAAATCTGGCGCAGAAATCTCAAGCGAAACTTCCACAAAAATGGCAACAGAATTAACACCGAATATAAAGTGTTAATTTCTCGGATTAATTGCTTTAGCACATTAATCCATCAAATGGTGGAACCATTCCGTAACAAGGAACTCACCAGCAAGCTAGCAGATGTGAAACCCCGATCTAATATGTTTGAAGGCTGACAGACCGTAACAGATCTAAAAACTTTGTTTTCACCAAGAACAACGAAAACATCGGCAGCGACGCTAGGAAAGCCCAAGTACTCGCGGAGTCCTTCCTAAACCAACTAAACTCGCCTTCGCCTAGAAACAACTAGGTCGTCAGTTCGATTGTAGACTCGACAATCAAAGACTTCCTTCACGAGCATACACTTAAATTAACTACTTTCTGCACCTCTAACCCATCCTGGATACCAAATGACCCAAAAACCTTTTTGAGTTTATAGTTTATCACAGCTCGTAACCATCACAAAAAGCCTTAACGGCAAAAAATCAACCGGACCAGATGACATAGCAAATATTGTCATGAAAAACCTCCCCAGGACATCAATGAAGTTCCTTCTTGCAGCCTTCAACAACTGCATCCATAATGGTTATTTCCCATTTCCCACTACTTGAAAAGTAGCGAAGATAACCGTCATTAAGAAAAAAGGCGGCTCTCAGGAACCACAAAACTTCAGGCTCGTCTCTCTCTTTTCCGTCTTGGGCAAGCTTTTCGAGAAAGCATGGACAGTGGGATTAGTCCAACATTGTGATCAGAAAAGCATTATTCCGAGCAATCAATTTGGGTTCTGGGCAAAGCACGGGACTCTACGCGCACTTAGTTACCTTCACGACTCAGTGAGCAGCATTTTCAAACTAATCAGCCTTGAATCCCCTATCCCGGTGATCAGACTTATAAGTTTCTTCGATGATAGGTATTTTTACATCAGCGTGAGAAATGATTATTCCGATCTCCTACCGGTAACTTCCGGAGTACGGCAGGGAACCATTTCAGGATCTACACTCTATAACATTTTCACGGCCGACGCTCCAACCCCAGAGACCGGCACAGAACTATTACATTACTCCGACCCGGTAAGGCTGATCATCATCATCATCATCATCCTCATCAACTGCGTAACAACCGGTATCCGGTCTAGGCCTGCCTTAATAAGGAACTCCAGACATCCCGGTTTTGCGCCGAGGTCCACCAATTCGATATCCCTAAAAGTTGTCGGGCGTCCTGGCCTACGCCATCTCTCTATCTTAGGCAGGGTCCGCCTCGTCTTTTTTTTTCTTTTTCTACCATCGATATTGTCTTTATAGACTTTCCGGGTGGGATCATCCTCATCCATATGGATTAAGTGACCCGCCCACCGTAACCTATTGAGCCGGATTTTATTCACAACCTGACGTTCATGGTATCGCTCATAGATTTCGTCGTTACGTAGGCTACGGAATCCTCCATCCTCATCTAGGGGGCCAAAAATTCTTCGGAGGATTCTTCTCTCGCACGCGGCCAAGAGTTCGCAATTCTCTTGCTAAGAACCCAGGGTCCGAGGAATACATGAGGACTGGCAAGATCATTGTCTTGTGCAGTAAGAGCTTTGACCCTATGGTGAGACGTGTAAGCTGAAATAGGCTCTGTTGGCTGACAACAACCGTGCGCGGATTTCATCATCGTAGCTGTTATCGGTTGTGATTTTTGACCCTAGATAGGAGAAATTCTCAACGGTCTTAAAGTTGTAGACTCCTATCTTTATTCCTCCCATTTGACCAGAGCGGTTTGGTGTTGTTGGTTGGTTGGTTTTTGGTGCTGACGTTGCCACCATATATTATATTTTGTCTTGCCTTCATTGATGTGCAGTCCAAGATCTCGCGCCGTCTGCTCGATCTAGATGAAGGCAGTTTGTACGTCTTGGGTGGTTCTTCCCATGATATCGATATCGTCAGTATAGGCCAGCAGTTGGGTGGACTTAAAGAGGATCGTACTTCTTGCAGTTACCTCAGCATCACAGATCACTTTTTCGAGGGCCAGATTCAAGCGGACGCATGATATGGCATCCCCTTGTCTTAGACCGTTCTTGATGTCGAATGGTCTCGAGAGGGATCCTGTCGCTTTCATCTGGCCTCGCACATTGGTCAGGGTCAGCTTAGCCAGTCTTATTAATTTCATCAGGATACCGAATTCTCTCAAGGCCGTGTACAGTTTTACCCTGGCTATGCTACCATAGGCGGCTTTAAAGTCGATGAAAAGATGGCGCAACTGATGTTCATATTCCAATAGTTTTCCCATCGCTTGCAGCAGGGAGAAAATCTGATCTGTTATTGATTTGCTTGGAGTGAAGTCTCTTTGGTATAGGCCAATGATAATCTGGGGGTATGGGGCTATCTGGCTGAGCAAGTTAGAGGAGAATATCTTATAGATGGTACTCAGCAACGTGATACTTCTATAATTGCTGCATACCCCTCTTTTTATGTATGAGACAGATAATGCCTCGTTGCCAGTCGTCAGGCGTTGATTCCCTGTCCCATACTTTGAGCATCAGTTGATGAACCGCTTGGTGGAATTGGTCGCCTCCATATTTAGCAAAGAACAACCACTGGTGCGGGTGGGGACCCAAATGAGTTAAGGCAAACACGATATTTGTAGCATTTAATTGGTCAAATACACTTTATTACACTTTAACGCATAAAAATTATTTATATTCGACAAAAATCCAATTCCAAATATAACCATTTATCAGTTAAAAGTTCATTTTAAAAATATTTATAAAAATAACCACAAGATAAGTACGTTTTCATAAACCATTTGAAGAATGCAACCACACTGTGCGCGCGCGCTGCCTTTCAACATTCATAATAACTGGAAGATATTGCTTTCAACTCGATCTTAACATCAAAATCTTTGAGTTCAGTAGAAATCTTGGAATACTTTACATCACAGACTAAAAAATGAACAAGCGAAATCGTTAAAATGAATGTTCTTCTTCACAATATCGAGGACTTAGATTACTAGGATGATGTGGAAAGAATCTTAAGGGTAGTGATAAGGCCAAATTACATTAATGCTAGGGACCCAACGCGTGCGATTTTCTATCTATGTGAGGCTCTACAGTAAGCGGATATAAAGGGAGACGAACGGTACACCATTTATGCTTACATTAAGGATAATTTTAATGATTGATTGGTGGGTAACGCACAGAATGCCCTATAAATTCTAAGATGGAAACACTTAAAGCAGGAACTCGGCCAGTTGCATTGCCTTTCGTTGAGGATTTGTCGATGTTTGGATTTCTTCGTTATATGCCTATCCTGGCAATGGAAAATTTGTTATTAGTGATTGTAAAGCGTAATCTTTACGTTATAAGTATGCGAATGCGATTAACCTATGAAGTTTACGACACATCAGAACGTCTAGAAGGCAATATCCAAACTTACTAGCGAAATGCTTGGTGTTTCGTTTATATTGCTTCTATTGGCGACTTAAGTGGTTCCACGTGGAAATATTACAAGCTTTATAATAGGAATGATAGTAGCTTTGGAGCGGAATAGCATTACTCCTCCGGAAGATGCAGGTATCCATTTATGTGAGTCATGTATCTTTCGAGGATAGGAAAAATCTTAACAATGTTCCGTAGCTACCGAATTTACGTTAATGGCAAACACTTGTATGATATCTATACACAGTTTCCCTGCAAAATACATCCAGAAAAAGCAAGACAACAACCCGGCATAAAGGTCACTTCAAAAGTAACGTTCACTTACAGACTATCTTATACAGAAATCGAACCTGATCCTTAACGGCTACATTGTGCTCAGTATTCAAATATGAATAAATATTAACTCCCCCGATTGCTTTCATTCTTTTAAATCTCAAAAAATTGGACTACGACTCGTTGCTTCCATCATGGTTCCTTCATTCATTTCAAAATCCAGTTGTGTGTGTAGATGATGTCGTTGTTGCCGTGAATCCTGTTGTCTAAGTGAAGAATTTAAGCTTCATCCTCGTTGTCTTTGGGACGTGTCGAATCGTCAGAGAGATCCGCGTCTTTCGTTGTAATCTGTCGCCAAACTTGTAAGGAACCGCGCAATTGGCCAGGTTGCAGACGTTATCGCACACCAAGTCCTCTTTGATCTCTGAAATGGAATGCAAATAGTCGTGATAGAGCGAGTCCTTGAGAATCAGAAGGCTCCTGGGTTCGATGAGCAGCTTGCAGCAGAGTTGGCGTTTGTACTTCTCACTGAGCTGGCTTTGGTTCGGACTCGAATTGGACTCCTCGTTTTCTGCGCTCTCGATTTCCGGCTTGTAGAACTCGAGAACTGTGTGGGATCCACATGATATTGTGCTGATGGTCGGGTAGAAGAGTGGCCCGTCTGTGTGAGGCATTATTCCCTGGCCGGATTGGTATTCGTTGACTAGGACGTGATTTGCTTTGTGGGACTCAAAAATTCCTGGAAGGAGAACAATTGACTTCAATGATATTTTAATAATGCAAAAAGGGTCCAGGACATACCTAAATTGTTAACTTTATCGACGAAGACCTGCAACCAGCTAGGAATCTCCTCGGCAATCATCCCGTTTGGATGGGGAACGCCACCATAGTTGATGAGACGACGGTGGGATAGCTGTGTCCACTTCGGCTTCGGGGCATTTTCCACCTGCTTGAGTATCCTCTGCTCCTCGTCGGATGTGATGAAGTTGGGGATGTACATGGCACTCTTGGGACACTGGAAAGTGCAAAATCGTGTTAAAATTTTCACCCTCTGGGGACTAGTGCCTTCATACTAACATTCCTCACTAGGAAATCAGTGAAATCCATGATTTTAATGCAAATATCAAGAGTCAGTCACACTTTAAAGGGAAGGTCAATGAATGAACGCAATATCAGATGGAAATCACCCGCCGGCGATATACTTTTGTTGATAGAATTGTTTGACAGATGTTACTGATAATTAGATAAAAAGTGATACTGATTTATAAAAGATGGCACACCAAGCAGATACTTAGTAAAGACATAAACCTTAAACGGGGATTCCCCGACAGTTGGATGCTAGACTCCATTGGAGAGTATCTGGGATGAATTAATTTTTAGTCCAATATTTACAATAAAAGAGGAACTAGTTCTTGTCTTAAATAGTTTCTCGAAAACGGAGGTTGGGGCTAAAAAAAACGTCATAAGCACGGTGAAAGGATTCATGTCGAACTCTTAGGATTGAATCAAATTACGAGTGAAAATCTCGCGCGGTACCAAACTCTGCTCGGGCCGGGCGTGCTGAGTTGGCGGCGCCACAGCTTTTCCCTCACTAATGACTTTCGCGCCCGGCGAAAGTAGCCGATGGAGCCAACCGTAGATCCGAAAGTTGCAGATTAGTAGGCAAAGGCACAGTTAGATACTAGACAGCTACCTCACTCCCCCTTGCCCCTCAGGGGGGGAAATCAGTGCCAGTACACACGATTTCAAATTGTTTTGCCCTTGAGCATGAGCGAGATGTACCGAAAACCCGATCAGCTGTGTTTGACATACCGCCCGGACTTGCCAACGTATTGGTGAGATTGGCAAGTTTTTGCTTATGTATAAGTGAATACGTGAAACAACATTTTGCTATATGGGTGAGCACGCCGTAGTACCAGAATAGCAAAAGCTCACCGATCTCTCTCTTCCCAATACGCTTTGTCGAAGATTATGCCTTTTCCTTGTTTAGCGTCTTTGGTGTGTACAGATAAGCTTCTGCAAGCACATTTGCAAGTGGGGTCATTTTTGTAAGGGTACTGCCTATAGTAGATCTACTGTGGGCAAAGGTTGCAATCGCTGACGTGACTAAGTCTGCAGCAGCTGTAACCTGCGAGAATGGGGCGTTTGCCCACACGAGATAAACAGGTTTCAGGTGGTCCGTAGAGAGGGTTTTTTCCACTCCGTTAGCGTCTGCGAGGAACGTGCGTCACACCGATGCGGGCCGATACGCTGCTGCGTGAGCGGCGGAGAACGTATTTGCAGGTGACCAAATCCTTGAGAACGACAGGTGACCAAATCCTTGAGATCCTCTTAGAAAGTGGTGCGTAACCCAAAGCGAATTGCTGGAAGCACTCGAAGCCATGAAATTTCGGGTGTGGACTTTTTTTGGGTAGGATAGGTGATTGCATTTACAGACAGAGTGTTGGATCCCTGTAACAGTACGCCGTCCGACTATCTACTAAACAGCTCCCTGCCACATTACTTCGGGCTAGCCCCCGAGCTTTCCCGCCTTGCGGAATGTTCAGATCAGGGAATTCCTTTCACCAACGGGAGGGGGTGTTAGTTCAAGGAACGCTCTACCATTCGAGCTCTATCTTCTTTGCGACGAGAAGAACCCGAACATAATGTTCAACACAACAGTATCTCCCTAATGTTGTCTGGATACAGATCTCCTGTGTTTCAATTGATGAATTCCATCCCACCTTCCACACGAAAAAAAGGTGTGATGGGCGTTGATCGAGGCTTTCCAATCTTATACGGGTAAGACTGGAAACTTCCGTGCCCATTTAGGAGCTGGGTAAGGAAATAGTCAGTTTCACTATGTTTCTGATTCAGCCACGCTGACGGCGTCTTCATCAAAAGCACAGATTTAGTGGTTCTATTGAGTGGTGGCCTGTGCTGAGCAGGGCGCACGTTAGGACTAAGTTATGCAAATTCAAACAACCGCATCATCGGGGCTATGCGGTTTTGCCGAATGGAGGCTTCAACGTATTCTTGCATTTTCTTCTCTTGGACAGTGAGGATTCTCGGTGTTTCTAACAGACTACGCTGCGCGGAGGCTGGTTTTTAGAGAAATTTCGTTACAGAATTGCCAACCAGGGCGGAGTGCAAGAGTGGCGATGTTCTATAAAGGCACGATGCCGCATTTTTCATTGACTGTTCAAAAATTTGTTGTGTAGCTAGAGTGCGAGCTTTTCGGATACACACAACATGTCCGAATCGTATATCCTTCTAGGGTATGCTAGCGTCCTCCTGGTGGAGATACTGGTAATTCACGAGGCTTGTGAGCCTCATCCACTATGTGTGGTCTACATTTTAAGCGAAATATAGTTATGTTGGCCAGTCAAACTACCATTAAAGTTTCAGAATCAGCCAGGATGACCACCAAGCGGATAAGTCATTGCAGGGACGGTCTGGACAATTCGTCAAAAGTCTCTCTCCTCTGGGTTCCCGAGCACAAGAATATCGAAGGGAACGAGAGGGGCGACGAGTGGGCTAGTACGGATTTCACTCCTAATTAGCCGATTTTATTCACAGTTTGCGGCCGCTTGTGTGTACAGTCTAGAAATTAGAAATGACCATACTCGAGGCACTGGTCAATACAGCCGGACCAGGAGCAGAGTTGCAGTTCTTCCACTTGGGGAGTTGAGTCACTGTCGACTGTAATATGGCTAAGTGAGAAGTATTCGACATGAAGGTGTTGGAGCTGTCGTCGCAAAAATTATGTAACTGTTTTCATCTGTTTCCTTTTGGAAACCAAGGAAGGCTGAATGGGCTATGTAAAAATTGGCACCGAGTGTCCGAATTATGATCTTTGGGGGACGAATCGAATCCCTTACTAAAATTGAGGAAGTAGCTCAGATGATTATCAATAACATGAGAGAAGCTTCGGAGGAAAGTTAGTCTTTCAGGATAGGAAAAACAAGAGAAAGCCACGCGTGATCTCCCTTCTGAAGATCCGGTGAACTGAAGGCTGGAAACGATACAAAGAAGTTCAAAGAGCTCCGAAGAAGAACATTAGATCAGCTACTAGATTGAAGCAATTTCGAAATGTAATCGAGGTTATATCATAGATAGCAACTTTGTAGTCTACTTTTGGAAATATCCGAACACAGCCCTCAATTTAGAGACAAATCTTTGGTATGCAAAGTTGAGCATGTTTAAATGGACATTTAATTTGTTCTATTCATTGTCGTAAGAGAGTCGTTTCGAGCTGTTCACAAGGAGGAGTACCCTTCCTTATAATTTCCGGTAAGTAATAGTAATAATCCTTGTCGCGACAATCTAGTTGGATCGATCTGGGCCATTACATTACAGGACTACGGCCCACTGTAGGAGGTAATGTGGTCAGTATTTTGCGCACCCGTGATTATTACCCTGATTTGACCCATTCACAGTTGGGTCACCTGGTATCCGACAATGAGTCATGATAAAAATCCCTCCACCACCAACGGATGTGAAGCACGAGCCTCCACTGCCATCTGATCTGCTTCTGGTAAAGGATACTTTGATTCTATTTCGGAAACGAGGGAGCCTTAATGCAAGCATCACTGATAATTTAGCCATTATATCCATTGGTAAGTTTGTGAATATGGTATGCGATCGCATGAGTGCAATTCCGGTCTACAGTAGGAACACATATTATTACCCTGTCAGGACACAGAAGAATCTAACGCGCGCTGGATGGTCGGGAAAGGACTAGCTCTAAGCTGACTCTGGCATTTACGTGACGATTGGCCACCGTCTTCCTTTCCTCCTCTTGGGGGCCAAATGATATGACGGCCCTGCGGCTGCTCACCTCAACCTAATTATTCGCCCCCGCCTCGAGAACTCACGTCTCTAATTAAGTAGTTTACCTCGGGTGGGTTTAGTTTTGGTTGACTGCTGAGTCAAGGCACGTCATAAGATCTCTGCGTCCTGACAGGCAGATAATATGTGAGAACATCTTGCCGAACTGCTAGCATTGGGGTTACCTCTAGTACGTGCCGCCCGGTTGTTTACGACTAGCAAACCTGTTAGGGGCGTTGGGTTGGATGACAGTCCTGGCGACCGTGTTGGTGCAAGGTAGTCCAACATTGTACTTCCATCGTAACAGAGTTGGCGCCCAACGTGGGGCCACAGTTGTTGCATACGTAACAGAGTTGGTGCCGAACGTGAACCTACAGTGTTGGATATGTTACAGATTTGGTGCCCAAAAAAATTTACTGTAAAAAGTTCACGATATTTGTGCTGTTCCCTGACTCCCAAAAAAAGTCAATCCTCATAAACAAAATCTCCCAGCAGAAGTAGTAGTAGACCTAGTAAATTAATCCGCGCAAGGTTTTTAGGAAAACACAAAGATAGGATTGGGAAACTCTAGATTTTGTAAGGAATCTTATCAGAAACGCAGACCAAAGTCTCTCCCAGACCAGAGATGGAGTGGCGGCACAGTCTCCCTCCCAACTTCGCTTGGTCTAGTCGAAACTCAAAGCCACGATCCAAATTAGACACCTACAAAGTCAACAAAATGCGTCGAAGAACTTTAATATTTTGAGTTATGATTTGAGCTAACTCGTCGGTAAATATTTAAAAGGTGTAGCTCCTGAGTTTCGTATGGGCAAGTGAATGGACAAGGTCCATTTTACTTCTTTTTACATTCTCCACCCAGGCACCTTGCTAATAGTTTCCGCCGGCTATGCAGAGGAATCCGCTGAAGAGCCCTGTTTTGAGTGTCGAGCTCGAACCTACAAGAGGATGTTCACCTAGTGAACGAAATTCTCCTAACTCCGTTTAGCCATTAGAGTATTCGCAAGCGAAGGAAGCTCTGATACTCATACTAACAAAGCTCGGTGGGTATAAACCCAAAAGATAGCGGAAATGCCACCTTTAGGGCTCCACGTTGGGCATCAACTCCGTTACGCACGCAAAGTTGTGGCCCTATGTTGGATGCAACAGAGTATATTGAGAGCATCTGCCAGTTCTTTGAATCCTGTTAAGATTCGCTCTGTTGTACTTGGAAAGGTCCTTTTGCAGACGTAAAATGCTATACAAGTCTTCTTCGTCCTTAGTTCTACGTCCAATCTCTAATTTAGCTTCGGATCCAGGATTACATCTAAATATTTTACATTGGAGGAAAGAACCAATCTTTATTCATTTAGGTGCGGGAGGTGGAATTCAGGTACCCTTGACTCGGTGGTGAATAGCAACAGCTCCGATTTAGTTGGATTTATGCCTAGTCTGCATCTTCCGGCCCACAGGCATAGTTTTCCCAACGCTGACTCCATGATGTCACTCATAACGGAGGGAAACGTCCTTGATATCAATATTACCAATTCGTCGGCATACGCCACCACCAGGACTCTGCACCTGTCCAAAATGCGTGGAATTTCGTCCAGCACTATCAACCAGTGCACCGGAGGGCTGGCGCCACCCTGGGCTGTGCCTCTGCCCATAGTTCTGGTTAAGTAGCTACCTTTCAGATCAGATTGGATTATCCTAGTTCTTAGGGTGAATATTATCCAATATGTAAGTAACCCCTCAGATATTGGTTAAGGCTTCCTTTAAGGCGTTGGTATTAACGTTGTTTAATGCTCCTTCTATATCCAGGAAGGCAGCTAGAGTATACTTGTACTGTAGTGACCGCTTAATCGTCCTAATTGCCGCTTGGAGAGCGGTTTCTGCGCCTTTGCCTTTGAGGTAAGCGCAATGAGGCTTAGAGAAGGGCGTTCTCTCGATAACCGCCTTTAAGTTATTGTCTAGAATGAGCTCTAGGGTCTTGAATACAAAAGAGGTGAGGCTGAAAGTCCTTCGCAGACTAATAACTGCGCCTACTCGCTTTTGACATGAAACCATGCGTGCGTGTGGTACGTATCCCAAAGAGATACAGCTGCGGGAAATTTCGTAAATCCACTGCACAAGCTTTTTTTACCGCTTCTCTAGCATGGTCAGCATTATGCCATCTGAGCCCGGAGATTTATATACCCTTCAAGCAAGGCTCTGACTCATAGTCCTCCTCGCTGGTGGGGAAGTGCGTCTGAACCAGCAGCTTCAGGGTTTCACCAGAAAATTCCGCCCAGGAGCTTTCAGATGATGGGCTCCTCCTATGTTCCTTGGACAGAATCTTACTGGATCTTGCAGATTCGCTGGGATTTTCCATGTTTTGACAATAGTGCAACCAGGATCGCCTCTTTGCAGTCTCGATAGCTGACTTGTACTTGTTCAGGCTGTCCTTGTATGGCTGCCAATATTTGTGGCTACATCAGATGTTGAAGACCTCCTTGGTCAGCTTCCTGAGAGTAGACAGATCGTCATTCCATCACAGTGGTAAGGTCTTTTTGTTGTATTTAGCACGGCGTGAGACTTCGTGGTGATTTCGAATGCCTCTTCTAGGGCTCCGACCTTTGGCTCAAATTTGTCTGTCGTGACAATGTTGAATTTGCGCAGCCGAGATTTTGTCCTCGAATTTGACTAAACTTCCGCCAGTTTATCTTCCTGATGTCTCTGAAAGGGTTGGAGTTCTCGTAGCGAGATTTAAACTGAAAAGTATTCAACTCTGCTTTGAGATGGATTTCTGATCAGATACTCTCCAGTTCTTCATTCTAAGAACCCTATTGTCTGTTAGTAGGATAATATCGTAGATCTCTCCAGCACAGTTCTGCGAGTTAGGAAAATATATCGCCTCTGTTGCCCACCGATATGTTGCAGTTCTTCTGACGAAACTGATCGTGGGCCATGTTAGCCGAGGAGATATGCACGTTCCCCGCTCCGGTGTAGTCCAGTATGGCCCCGGTTAGGTCGGTCGCAGAAAACCGTGCAGGCACTTCCTGATGAGGATACATGCTCCAGGTCTGCCCCGATCAGTATCTCTTTTGCTATGTAATATTGGCTTTGGAGCCTTTTGATGGTTTGGCTCCTCCAATCCAAGGCTTCTCTATTAGTGCGAGCAGATTAGCTCAGGTGCCCTTTAAGTTAAACTTTTGAGAGGAGAATGAGACTGGCTTTCGGCCAACATAAAATCAAATTAATCTATGTACTAGGGGTTATATTTGGGAAATGCGTAATGAAAAAGGAGTTGATATAGGTCGCGAAATTTCAGTTTTGCTTGCACGGTGCCTATTCATGGAAGGGCTCTTGAGTTGTTTCATGTTTTCTCTCTTATTCAATATCCATTTTATCATATGTAAAATTCTCGAGACTCAAACATTATAAATTTTCCTTTGAAATTCCATTAATGAATTTCCAGAGAACATAAACCATGGAAAGCCTGTTGGTCCCAATACAAATTTCACAAATAAATCCAGCCAGCAGATTAGGATCACATTACCATTGGCTCCTTTATTTCAATATGATATCCATAATTGAGTTTTATTATTTTAAAGTGGAATTATTCGTTGTTTTGAATATGCAAGCGCACTAGCCAGCGCTGAGAATTTATCTTAAATGAGATCAGTTAGTAGAAGATTTTATACGCTTGATGTAATTCTGATCCGTAATTTCTTTAATTCAGGCTCCTATGTCCACATATTAATATCAAATTACTTATTCTCGTAGCTAATTGCCTTGAGATCGTGCAGCCATTGGACGGAGCTTAAAGATAAGTTGCGGATGCTTTAAGGGGCTTCAGCCTTCTAATTTTGCATACATGTATGTATTATGTGGGATTTTATTTCTTAATTAATGGAAATGAATGGAATAGAAATGAAATACGCTGAAAATTTAGTTAGGCTCAATTGATGGATATTCAAGATTTTAAGATCATAGTATAGTACGATGTTTCTTAGTAGTGGCGATTTTAGATAGAGTTTCTTTTTGTTGCATTATAATGTGGCCCTGATATATTCCGTCTAAATTAGGAGCTATTTTCAAATAGAATAGAGATTAGTTTGTTACTGGTAAGTGAGATTTTTTCCTGAAACTTCTCCCGCAAAGTTTCGGCCATAGCCGTTGGCTCCAAGTTTTAAAATGGCTTAGATTATGATTGTTTGTGCTTGTCCGGCTACTGTAGGCCTACCATTAGCGTGCTTAAATTGTGCCTACCGTCAGCGTGCTTAAACAGGTGGTTGAGACGCGGAGAATCAGCGGTTTAGAGAAAATTTCCAATACCAACGTATTGCAAGAGAAACTGGAACATTGCGTTCTGGGCTACACTTACCTATTGGCAGAAGGGTAGGGTAGTCTATATACCAAAGGAAGGATAACTATTCAAGCGCAACGAACTTCCGACAAATTAGCTTAATATTATTCTCACTAGAATGTCTAGAGGGACCTGCTAAGCGTGACATTTGCGAGAAAGCGATAAGGCCACACCTGCTAAAGAAAAACCAACCTGCCCACCAGCCTGGAAAGCTGTGACTGAGTTTCCAAGATAGAGGTAAAAAATCTGAAAAAATACCACGCGATGGGGATGTTCGTAGACATTGAAGGAGTTTTTGACTGTGTACTCTTCCAAAAATTCTATGGGATGGTATTGATGAAACTTTAGCTTAGTGGGTCTCGACGATTACCTAGCTAGTCGTGGTGAAAGAGCTCAGTAAGGAAGATCCTTGGGGGAACCTGAAGATAAGTTTTTATCAAAAACCCAAGTCAAGGTGTGTCTACCGTGTTGAGAGTTGCATGGTTACAAGGGTTAAAATGTGGCCCCTAGTTTTAAGTAGCCTTATTTCGGCATAAGGGCCTCAATCGAAATCGACTTACTTTCCTCAGTAAAGGTCATAGCATCCAACTATCGGGGCGGCCCACAATGCCTCTGGGCAAACTGCCTTCAAGCTAATCACCTGCGTGCACAACCCCTGGGTTGTGCAGGAGTTGAGGAGAAAGAGGCATCGTCGCATCTGTGGCTAAGGGCAAATGGGAGCTGCAGCGGTCTTTTAAAGAGGCCAAGCCGATCGAAAGGGCAGCAAAAAGTGCTCAGCCGGAAAAGACTAAGCTTTCATTTGCAGCCAAGGATATCGAAGCCGATGGATAGGTTTTGTATGATGTGGCCAATCTGTTGGGTTACTGTATGAGCTTAGGAGGAAATTTTCTTTACCTGTAAGGACTACACCATCGCAAAGCACTGATAACCGGATACTGAAAAGATTCGGGAAGAAATGGGCTTTGGACCGTCACGTTACAATTGTCGGGTCCTTGGGTCATTGAAGGGGACATATATCCCACAATATCTTTATCTGAAGTGTAGATGTGGCCAAACTAATCATAGAAGGTCAACAGGGAAATAATGAGATCATTCTGTGCTCTTTCCTTATGATGTAGACGAAGTTCCTAGTGGAATATTCATCAGAGCTATCTAAGATGTCAAAAGCAAAGGAATAGGGGTAATAGTTGGATATTAAGCCCCGCCATATATTTTGGGGAAGTTCTAACATCAACGCGAGCGGATCGAGACTATTAGAGTACCTGGCAGTAATTGAACTGCAGATCCTCAATTTAAGTAATGAATTCACATTCTTCAACTTGCTCAGGCGAGTGGCCATAGATATCACGATGGCATCCTCTGATATTACGGATCGTGTCGGAAATTGGAGAGTATCAAGCTATAACATCCTCTCGGTGCATACAGCCCTCAACCCTGAGATTGGACTCCGGCATACAAAATAGTATCACTAGAACGAGAAAAATGGACATTTTACTCGATCAATAGATACAAGCCTGCGGGCTTGAATGACATTATTTCTGCTATACTAATAGAGGTAATGGATACCCTGAGTCTACATATTCGGAATATATATTGTGCATGGCTAGCAACAGTTTCAATTAACTGGTATGATGTGAAGGTGATATACATTCCCAGACCGGGGAAACCGGCCTATACGGACGAAAAAAGTTTCAGTCGAACTCTCTTTCTTTTGAAAGGACGGGAAAGACTAAGGGATCATGTGGTAACATGCCTACCGGAAAGACAAACCAACGCAAAACGCACTCCAAATTGAGAAGGCGATGTTTGAAAAAGAATCCGTCTTAGACGCATTTATCGACATCGAGACTGCTATCAATTAGGCTTCATTCGCTGCGGGTTGTGACGCGGCAAGACAACATGGAATCGATCCCCTGTTAATCAGTTGGTCCCTTCACATGCTGGAAAGGAGGTAGATTCATATATTGGTCGGACAGTCAAGTTAATTGAAGCAGGATATCTTACGTGCCGCCAACAAGCGGGGCTCTCTCTCTTCTGTTATGGCTCCTGTAGACTGGTACTGCAAGAAAGTCATGGGTAAGGCCTAGGGACTTTCACCCCAAGGAATTCATTGGATGTATATATCCATAATAAAATCCAATGTATATTTGTATCGTCTGGTGGCCAAAACTGAACTTCGCTAACAGTAGTAAAGTGCTGACACAGATTCAAAGGATGGCTTGCCTAAGTATCACTGGAGCAATGAATACTACTCCGACTTTAGTGAAAAGGAAAGCAGCTACCGATATCAAGCCAGTTGGTTAAGAGTTGCCACCATGTGCTGCTGAAACTTGACTGAGTGAATGAAGCATTCCTGATGTGGGTGCCAGGGCACTTGAACATCGGTGGTAATAAGGATACTGACAGATTGACTCATCAATAGTCTGAATTCATAATGGTGGGGTAAAAACTAGCTTTAGGCATCCGGCTATCCACAGCCAGGTCTACTCTGAACGGTGAAATTGAAAGGATTCACGTAGCTGAATGGAGAAATTTGAACTCTTGAAAGCACGCGAAAGAATCCGCATTCACTAGAGCGGCATTTTTGTTGGTTCTTAAGAATTGGTACCTGGAAACTCTAGTAGGGCTTTTAATTGGACACTTCTTCTTAAACTACCACAAGCAAAAAAACTGGGGTGGTGCTTTCGGCTACATCATGTAGGCAAGGTGAAGAGGAGGAGATGGCTTCGCGGCCTGCTCAGATCCCAGACGAAGATGGTAAGATTTTTTTTGCTCTGCGCACTCTGCTTCTGGAGAATGTTCTCAGAATCGTAAAAGCCTGCAAACGCTGCAGGCGGTAGGTCATTGAATACTCCTGAGTGCTTGGAGGTGCGGTTCCCTTCACTACACTAAACTAACAGCGTTGCCGAGTTGTTAAGGTACACTCTGTACTTAACATGAGTTGGTGTTCCATTCTTGACCTTAAACGATTTTTTTTAGTTATTTTGGACACTATATTTAGGCACTGCTCTATTTCACTCGTTTCTAGTGCCGTAGAGAGAGAGTCCGGACCCGGAAAAAAATTATACGGGTCCAGGGTGAATATATACATCCAGTTCGGTGCTACCGTCGGCAGAAACCTCAATCTCTAAAAAGAAAATTGTCTAGCTCCGGCGAAGCGTAGGTCCGAACTATGGTCGGATTTATGCTGAATATAATTCGTACCCTTATTGTGTTTCATGAATTATAAAAGGGACGTACAACACCTGCGAGCCGCTTCGATCACGCTGCTCTCGGGGTAGAAGTGAGGTAGCGTCTGATGAGTTGCCTCTGCCCTAGTACGAAACCGTAGCCGTCTTCGTCCCTCTTTTCATTTTTGAACTTTGAGTGTTAACTCAAAAAGAAGAGTCCGTGGACCATAAAGAGTGGGAACAAGTTGCTCTCCATTTGGTCCGGTCCGACATTAAATGGATGTGGACTTAGGACTCCTGAATCCCTAAAAAAAATTGTTACGCTTACTAGATATACAAATTGATCGACGCCTTCGATGCACTGCCCATTAATGCAGATAGGGAGAATGCAATGACCTGTCAAACTGGGAAGCTTGGTTTTTTTTGGTGTTTACCTTCCGTCCAATTCTATTTGCTGCCCTTTCTAAATCCATAGCAATTTGGCCAAGGTCCATAACCCAGTAAGAACGGTGAGAGACCAAAAGATGTCATCAGCGTAGTCGGGGTATTTGAGGACCCTCCACATCCTCCGGACAAGACAGCATGAAGAATGCCACCGATAAAAAAAGGAAATAATATCGGAGAGAGGACTCAAACCCCGGCAGACTCCGCTAAGGACCTCAAAATCATTTGAGATTTTACCTCGGTGCAGCACGTGATATTTTGTACCATCATATG
This sequence comes from Hermetia illucens, assembly GCF_905115235.1. Lineage (NCBI taxonomy): Eukaryota > Metazoa > Arthropoda > Insecta > Diptera > Stratiomyidae > Hermetia > Hermetia illucens. The sequence continues at coordinate 152,561,263 of NC_051852.1, read as the reverse complement.
TCGCTCTGATAATAGTTATTTGTTTCTCCGGAACGCCCCTCCTGCGTGGAGCACTCCAAATATGGTTCACTATCGGTTCACGCTATTGAAAGCTTTTTCGAAATCCATGAAGAGCAGGTGCAACGAAGATCTAAATTCCGAGTACTGCTGCGAGCTTTCGAAGTACAAGAGGGACGAAGACGGATACGGTTTCGTACCAGGGCAGAGGCAACTCATCAGACGCTGCCTCATTCCGCCCTGGAAGCAGCGTGACCGAAGCGGCTCGCAGATGTTTTACGCTCCCTTTTATTATTCGGAAAATATGACAAGGGTGCGAATTATATTCAAGGTAAATCCGCCCACAGTTCAGACCAAAGCTTGGCTGAGCTAGACACTTTTTTTGCCTCATCTTTGCCCTGGGAGCAGCGGTGAGGCAGCGTCTAATGAGTTGCTTCTGCCCTGGTACGAAACCGTAGCCGTCTTCGTCCCTCTTTTAATTTTTGAATTTTGGGTGTTAAACTCAGAAAGAGGAGTCCGTGGACCATAAAGAGTGGGAGGAAGTTGCTCTCCATTTGGTCCGGTCCAGCATCAAGTGGATGCGGACTTCCAAATTCCAAAAAAAGGTTCTTTGATAGTTTTCAGGATTGTTTTAGCTATTATCTTTGTGAGGGCAGGGGACACCCAGATTTCCCTTCAATCCGCACACTCAAAACCTGTGCCCTTTTGGAATCTTAGCGATCATCCCCTTCTTCTACTCCCTGAGAAAGGTCTCGGATTCCTAAGATTCTCGTACGAGTGGAAGTACATAGTAGATCTGCAGTAACTGGCCGTAAAGCCCCAGCAATTTTATTCCTTGGGAGTGCATTGATGGCCAAAATGATTTCTCTTCTGTTTGGTGGAACAGTCCGTATCCGCAAGTTACGGTGGCAAGCCATTTCATTTACAAGAGGAGGAGCTTCACCGGAAATGATACGGTTAAAAACCATTGTGAAGTGTTCTCTCCACCTCTTCACTTGTTCGTCATCATGGATGAGAAGTTGACTGTTGACATCCTTCACAGAAACATCGCCACCACATGCAAGTTCTTTCGTGATGAGGTCTACAGTTCTAAAATCATTGCGTTCTCCGCTTCCCTGAGCAGCGTAATAACAAATTTCCTTTTCAGTTCGGGACGAAGCCGACTCCCTGCGTAGTACCCGAGAAAAGAGCATTTTTGATGGTAGCCTAATATTCATCGATATTCTCAGTCGGGTTATTCAGTGTGTCTGCTGATTAGCAAGATAGTTTGCCCAATATCGTGCGACAGCTGGATTATACAAGCGGTCGATGTTGAATTTAGAGGATCACAGCTCTTCTGCGAGCAGTGACGGACGCAACACGCAAGCGAACGTTAGCCACCATCAGATGGTGATTTTGATGGCCTTGGCAGCGCCTCCCTTGCCACTCACATCCAGGAGTCAATTCCTAAATCTACTGCTGATTAAGAAGTGGTTAATCTGGTTGCGCGTACGGTGTTGGTTGATTGAAACCCAACTGACCTTATGGCAGGTTCTTCGCTCGAACTATGTGCCACCAATGACGAGGCGGTGGAAGCTGCGGAAATTTCCAGGCCTACACTATTATTGTTACGGTCGCCAAGCCCGTGTTTTCTCGTCACGCTTCCGAACAGTGTGTTGTCAGGTTGTCGTTGAGCAGCTCCTTTGATATTTTGATCATTTCAGGTTGAACAGCTCCTTTGATCATTTCAAAAATTGTTCAAAAATGTAGAAGTCGTTTGACTTCTATAGCTATATTAAATATGGTGGAACAACTTTGGATACCTGGTCTCTGTGTTTTAGAGAGAGAGTGTCTCAGATGCCTTACAAAAGAGGGTTGAATTTTTAGTAATTGACGTGTCAGTAAGCTTCCCATAAGGACAAATGGCAGAACCTGAGGAAGGGAATCCATGGAACTGCTATATGAATGCCCCGGATATGGGTGCATCAGGCATCTGGTTTTTCGTGCTGATGCACTTCACTGCGTCTATATTTTGATGAGTTGGTCCTCCAATTTTGAATTTGAAGGACTTTGTAGGACCTTTGATGGTTTGGATGTCAGGGCTGGGTCCCGCGTTGTCCCTGCTTTATATCTTTCCTCCAGAAATAATTCCACCCAGTAAATATTTATTACTTGTATTCAAAATAATCTTCAATGGATCAGAAAATCATTATTAAAAGTCGACATTACGTGTCCCTCTCAATTGATATAAAATTAACGATTTAGCGAGTAATCCACACCTCCCAAGAAGACAAATCGAACAAAACTAAATTCCATTAGAAAGTCATTAATTCATTAAACATTTACCATGATTGTTACTTTTGTGTTGTACCTTATTATGTCGATTTGAGACAGAGGAAAGGTGAAACTGGCATTACAAAGAGTTTAGAGGCTCGGATCGCGGGGTCCCTAGTCCCCAGTCCTCAACAAGTTAATTAGGAAAAAAACACTTGAGGTGATAAACGAATATCTGATGTTATTTTTTTTCTTCTTGCACCGTCGTGTTGTGGACTTTTCATTTCTGGCATAGGAGAATCCAATTAGGGTCTAGTCTTAATAATCATTTCCTGTGTTACCTCAGTAAAACTGTTGTCGGACACCTCATTTAATTCGCTACGATATGTTTCCACTTATGTAATGGATTTTATGAAAAGGGACTTGAAACTGCCTCTAATACATGAGTGAGTGCATTTTGACTTCACAAATGAGAAAGGAGCTTGCACTTGGATTAAAAAATTGGGTCATTGAAAGCAGGCATAGTTTCTTCGTTATCAGCTTTCATAGAAAAAATCCTCTTTATAATTCACGATCCTCATCGTATCCATTCGTCACACAATTTCTCGCCCCGACTGTGAGTCCTTTCTCCCAATTCCACCTCCATATGGAATTGTTATTCCTATTTTTCATTTCAAGCATGATGCTCAGTTCTTGGAGGCGTTCAGGTGTAAAATGTTTGAAAGACAAATTCCCTAACACATTATGGAGGCGACCATTCATCATTTTGTTGGCTTGGCCAACTGCCACGACCGCGACCTGTACATGGGGTTGAAAAGTGCTTGTTGAATGACCGTCCGTTAGCAGCCTGCGAGGGTCTTCCTATCGGGCTATTCCGTAGGTAATATTCATTTACAACGTTGACTTGTCGATAGACGTCCAACATAATGATCTGTCATAAATACTTCCGGTTCAGGTTTGGCGAAAGGTCATCATCATTCTCGTTGTCATCATCACCATCAACCCACCATCATCGTCATCGCATTGAAATTTTAGTGACCCAAGAACAAGTGGTTGGTGGACCGAATCGCTACAACATGTGCTCTGAGGGTATTTTGATGGGGTTTCTGATGAGGTTGTTAGGGTTGAGATGTTAGCTAGTGATTTGTGTTAAGGATTTTATTAGATTGTTGAATTTAGGCCTAAAGAAATAAAGGGGTACAGAGAGGTGGAGCAGCTGTTTTCCAATTTTTTGTGTATTGTGGTACATTAAAAATTATCTCCTTCCACTCTCCCCCCGGGACTCTCCGATGGTATTACGTCCCGGGCCTGGATCAGAATTTAGCCTGCACTCGTGTCTGCCCTCATGCTCCTCGCTCGTTCCTTCTTCCGGCTGACTTCCTCTGGATAGCTTCGATGGCTTTCTTGAGTGCAGTCCATATCTCCATCGATTTCAACATAGATTCGGTAACATTTTCTTCAGCAGTGTTCCGGCGTTATATGCCCTAGTTGTTGCACGCTCCACACGCAATTTGAAACTTAGCCTCCGGTCGATTATTACGCCCAAATATTTGAGCGCAGGCTGGGAATGTATTATCTGTATCCCAACTTTGATGTTCACACCCTTCTCCCTGACTTAGTGATAAGTACGTTTTCCGTTTTATTTATTTTTTACCTTCGAGGGCGAGTATGAGATTGAGCGTTACCGTAAGTTCCCTGCATCACAGCTCGCTAAAAATGTAGTTTAGTTTAGTGTCTCTCCATCTGTCTGTCTGTCTATCACACCTGATTTACTAGCCGTTTCACCACCACCAATTTGCACTTCGTTTAAGAGGGGAACTGCTGATATGGTGTTGAACATCATGCTTAACAGCCTCAGAGTGATAACGATCGGTAGTAATGTTGCAACATCTTCAAAAATGATGAAAACAGTGTTGGGCGTGAAGGTTATGATTTTTCCTGAAGACCCAACATAAGGGACGTTGTGCGATTCAGATTGAGATTCTTCCTGATGATATAACATAAGGGAATGAGGAATCTATTGTGGAAATCAACTAACAATCTGTAGTGGCATAGATAGGAGTGCTTCTATCCGTGATAAGAAAGTGTCAAAGTGATCACGCTCACCGAAGTCCTAAACTCATGTCTACCTGTGGACCATGTCTACGAATCGACAAGGAATTTACTGTGGCGAGTTTTAACGATTGCAGTGTTAATTTATGATTTCGGAATGGAGGGAGGACCGAGATTTCAGCGCCTCTCTCGATAGGATAGTGACGTCAAGTAAGGGATGTTCCATTTCGTGGCCTTATCGGCGAATCTGTGGTGGTAAGAAGGTGCGTTGCTACTTGTCGAAGGTCCTGGCGATCTACTACCCGAGGGCCCATTTTGGGAAATTGATCTACATCGTGATCTAGTTCTACTTCCCCAAACCCAAAGCACCGACTGTCTCTGTTAATTTAGAAACGGTGGCAGCTAGCCTTGCCCCTCTCTGCTGCAGGTTTGTCTACTTAAATGACAATCCACCAGCTAAAGGACACGCGCGTCCATCGTGGATTTTGTCGGCGGTGGCGACCAACATGTTCAGGGACCCCGAAACTTTGCCACCGACCAGCTTCATTTCGAGTAGCAGTTGGCTTGGCGTATGGCCACTAAGCGTTAGCTCTGTCAGTGAATGATAAATTTCTCTGTTTTTCAAAAGTCAGTCCAGAAAAACACAGAGTGTTCACAATTGCATGCGTTCGCAAATTGTTCACCACAACATTTTTTTCTAAAATAGCTCAACTTTATGAAAAAATTCTGGCATCATGGCAACGACCTCTGGCAATCGAAAACGGACTATAGTTGGTTTCTGGAATGTGCGCTAGCCCGTCCATAGCGAGGGTCCCTGGAATGCTTGGTTTATCCACCTTGAGCGGAAATTCCAAGGATATAAGCTGGAAATTTTGGCCCTAAGCGAAGTAAGATGGGGGGACTATCCAAGTCAGAAACCTTGAGAGTACTCCTCTCCCCTTTGCGGCAATGCGTTTTAGTGTTCTAGGAAATCAAGTGGTAACAGACGCGGGCTGCTTCTGGCGGCTATCACAAAAAATGCCCTTTTTACCTGGGAGCCGGTTTTTGACAACCTCCGGTCGTAGCGACCACAACGCAACTTTGACCGCCTTGTCATTGGTGGTACATTATTCGAGTACCGACGCGGTACGAGCGATCAGCAGTAGGTATAGCAGTTGTCTGGTGGATGTGTGTAACAAGAGAGGTACTGACATCGGCCCCGCAAGGGATCTCCATTTGATGATCGCCTACGTCCGCTTGCGTGTTATGTGTTGCATGGGTTGGGGAGTTGCGACCCCCTAACTTCAATATCGACCGCTTTTATGACCTAGCTGTTGCTCGACAGTGGGAGATAACCCGCCTGAGAATATCGATGAGCATTGGCCCGCTATCAAAAGTGCTCTTTTCTCGAGTGGTGCACAGGTCGTCGGCCCGAAGGGATGTCATAGGATCTGGCTGACTGCAGAATCGTGAAAGCGGATCGATGAACAGAACTGCTGCAAGCGATGACGGGCGTGGTGCGTTCGAACTGCGATGTCAGACGAAATTCCGAAAAGTTCAGTGTAGTGTACCCCGCGACAAGAAAGAATTTGCTACTGCGCTGGTCAAGGAAGGGAGAGATGCCGCAGACCGCAATGATTTCAGCACTGTATACTGTCGCAAATCTCTTCTTCTCATCTACGATGATGAAAAAGTGAAGAGAAGGAAAGAACATTTCACCACGGTTCCTACCTGTATCACATCTGGTGAAGTTCCTCCTCTTGTGGATGGAATGGTTAGTTACCGTAGCATGTGGATACGAACTGATCCTTCAAGCAGAAGAGAAATCATTTTGCCATCAATGCCCTCAAATAGAGTAAAGCCGTTGGGCTTGACGGTCTCGCTTCAAAGTTATATATCGCCCTACCTGCAGTTATTTCTGATCCACTGCTTCCATTCGTACAGAAATCTTGGGAGTCCGAGACTTTTCGCAGAGAGTGGAAAAGGGCGACGATCGTCAAGGCCACAAAGAAGGGGACCCGTTTTGAGTGTAACAATTGAAGGGGTATCTGCGTGCACCCAGCAGTTGCAGAGATAATAGCTAACCTAATTCTAGACCATATCAAAGAAAAGCTGGAAAACCTGATCGATAGAGAGTTTGTTGGTTTCCGCCTTGAATCCTCCTGCGTTGACCATATCTACACCATACGGATCATTTTGGAACAGTGCGCGGAATTTAGATCTTCGCTCCTTCCTTCGTTCGATAGTGTGCGCAGAGAATGTATCTGGCGTGCTTTACGCAGGAGGGGTGTTCCGGAGAAACTAGTAGCCATTATTAAAGCGAATGGCGCAAAATTTGACGTGCTGCATGAAGGTGAAGTCGCAGAGGATTTTGCAGTTCAAAGCGGAGTTTGCCATCTTTGACGGTCATCGATGACGTTCTTCATGTTGGCTTGTCTGGAGGACGTGGAGGAGTTCAATGGATTATGACATCTTTCCTTGAACACCTCGATTACGCTGATGACTTCCGTTTGCTCATTCGCCGGATCATGGCTCTTGGCTTAATGGCTCTGGACTTGAAAAGAGAGGCAAGTAGATTTGGATTGAGGATAAACCCCAGCAAAACCAAAGTTCTTTGCCTGACGGGCCATCGTACTCTCACTATCTGCATTAATGGGTAGAGGATCGAAGGTGTTGATCAGTTTGTATATCTAGGAAGCGTGGTTTCCGCTGACCATGGCACCGAACTGGATGTTGCCTGACGCATTAACAGCTCTAGATCCGCTTTCGCTGCTTTACCTAATATCTGGAAATGGAGTTATTTCAACACCAAGTTGAGGCTGAGCTGTGTAAGTGTTCTTTCTGTGTTGATATATGGCAGTAGCACATGGAAATTTACTCAAAAGCTTGAAGCCTTCGACAACAGCTGTCTCCGTGGTATCATCGAGGCACGCTGGTCTGATACTATCAAAACCCGTGTACCTTGTAATTGTTCCAAGGGCACTTGACACAGAATATTACAGAAGGAGTGCAAATATCTAAGGAGATCGTTGCGGGAGGTAAAGCGCGTTTCAGGTTGCCGTGAACGATGGCCCGTAGGTGTGGTTGATGCATTTTGGTCCGCTCCGACATCAAGTGGATGCGGACTTAGGACCCCTCAATGCTTAAACAAAATATTTTCAGCTCTGACCAAGCTTGTATGGGCGTATTTACGTTCAATATAATTCGCAGCCGTGGTGTGTTCTGCGCGTCGCTTCGGTCATACTGTTCCCAAAGTAGAGGTGAGGCAGCGTCGGACGATTTGCCTCTGCCATGGTAAGAAACCGGGAAGTCGTCTTCGCCTAATATTTTTTTTTATGTTTGGGTGCTAAGCCCTGATTTCATCTTCAGTGCAAGATTTCTAATATTATTTTGGCTTCTGGATCAGGATTAGATTTGATTTAGAAGTAGCCTTGAGCGAGTTCGTCTTTTTACAAAACCCTTCTCCAGAATGATCGTTTAGCGTCTTTAGCCTGCTTCCAGACTTTATCGATTTCCAATTTTTGATGGAGCTAGAGTTTGTTGAGAAGTACCTGTGACGTACTCCTTTGCCAGATCTGAGTTGCATCGAGATATTTCTCTTCTCTTTGGCATACCAATATGAAATGATGACTTCTTGCTTGGCCGCATTAACAAAAGTGGGGTCATTACCCACGTTGAATGTTTCCTGCTGAAATTATCGGGGGTAAAGTTATAGTTTAAGTATTTTTAGCATTAGAAGAAATGCACTCCCAAACAATATATGCAAGTTAGGGGGTCACATTACGCCGCAAGATTCCAAAGGACTTACATATCAAAATAAATACAGAGAATTAGTCTCCACTACTGCTACTCAGCCCTCATTCAAACACTCGATATTCTCGATTTCTAAACCTTCTCCCCTTCTCTATTCAATTACATATCATTCCTTGTTCTGGAGAATGCAAATATCCAAAAATCCCTTGAAACTCAACCTTATGTACACTTGGATATCCTTGTCTCAAGAGCTTCAACTCCAGGCTGTAGCCTTTTAGCTTCTGTTTACCCAACAAAATGTACAAAACAAAAATTTGATCAGTCAATAGAGAAACAAACGAATGAATAAATAAGGAGAGAAGCATGAAAATAGGAATAGAGAAAAGAGAGTCCTTAACGCCTAAAGAATAAAAGAAGATATTGTGTGATGTAATGTACTCCCATTCTGTGAAGTTGGAATAGGAGTGAGAATGCCACTGAACTCGAGGAAGTACCACGAACAATTATTCTGGGTCAATAACCAAGAGGCCTGGAAGTGCCAAAGTAAATACTCCTTATCCATGTTATGTAGGTGAAGTGTTCAATCAACAACTAATTGCATTTTCGCGAAGAGTGGCTTTTTCCAAGGATATCCGAACTGAGCTACACATGTAGATTCTTTTTTGAAATGGTTCCAAAAACTCGATCCCTCCATCTCATTACTTTGCCAATTTTCATTTTGGAAAGGGGTCTTAGGCTGTGGGAGTATGTTCATCCCGTTGGTCTTCTGGGATATCCGTGACCCTTTGACGGAAGTTAGGAGATATTGTCGCAATAAAACTTATTTTCCGTTTGTCGCAATTTTAATTGGATTTCGACTAAATATGCTCTGAATCTTGTATTGAATCTGAAGATACTTTTATAGATAGGGATAATATTATGCAAACCAGTGCGCTAGGAATGTTGTCATGGCCCGGCAAATATGTAACAATCCAGGAAGGAAAGTGACTTAAAATTTTCTTTCCCTACCATTCCTTTGCCATTCAATCCAAAAAATTACTGAACTTCGTCCTGGATATCACAGACACTTCTTCCTCTATCTAACAATCTCCAGTTTATTCACTCTTCCATCACCACCCACTGTCCTACCAGTCGTGTGGGGGTCGTTCAATTTACAAGAATAAATATATCCTTGGAAATTGTAGGCATCTCCTTTTGAAGATGATGTCAACACCTTAAGCCCATTGGGACCAAGTAAATCGTCTGGAAATTGATTTCTTTACACTTTCACTGGCATGTCTCCGTTACCAAAACGCGTCCTTATCAAATGGTGGTGGCGCGTTTCATCACAAGAAAATGACGCAAAGACGTGGAAAGCTTAGCGTGACGTATAATTTACAAGAAAACTTCAAAGGGCACACAACAGGAAGTTGGATCACTTGAAACTTGTAATATTTATAAACGATATTAGACGGGATTTCGACATTGCCTTTCATCTTTCTCGTGGTAGAAGTGCTAAACGCCACAAATGACGGATCTTTTGGGGGTAGCTGTAATTATGAAATTTAATCATATTTCAACGTTCCTTCGTTCGTTTTGTAATTGTTTTGTAATTCTGAGATATAAACCTGAGATGCCGGAATTAACCTGGCTTATTTGATTTGGAATTTTGCTACCAATATCTTAAATAGAATTTAAACAATGGGATTGGGTTATCCTCCTTGGAATAATATATTTAGGGAAGATTGAGTGCGTGTGTGCGTGAGCAGCTATACCGGGATAAGACGTAACTTATTTAAGTAGATATCGGGATGGGATGTATTTTGAGGCCTAGATTTGGTATGCATCCACCATTGTGATTTTTTTTGTTGAAATTTTTCATTCCCCTATGCTTCACTCGGTACCAAAAATATCATCAGCGCCGAAGAGTGCTAATTGAGACCTTTCATTTGATACCCCACAGGACCATATTCTGTGAAAAAAAAAATGTACACCCCCTTTTAAATGTATGAGGAGCCAACCCCCCCTTAAACCCAATGCAAAATGGTACTACCTGCTGTATGTAAAGTGATTCACAGACTACACGATCTCACCATTTTGTGACAATTGGTTTCGCCGTTTACGAATAAATCTGGTGTGACCGGCAGACAGACAGAGAGACAGATAGACTGGCCTGTGAGGACTGACCAGAGCTCCCATCTGTGCGATCCCAGTTGGCGTATTGGGGTTTACCTATTGATGTGTAAGCATATATTCATGCACTTTTCTTTTCTGACTGTGCATGGGCTAGTATTTGCTCATCTCTGGTGCGCGGATCAAAATGGCTATGGGAAGGATACCCAGAATATAAAACAACAATGGAAGACTAGAGAAGGAGGAAACTTACGGTGCAGGGGCTCGGAACCCCAGTACCTCCGGCTTTTGGGAGTGAGCAAGCGGGCTTCCGGTCATCAATATCCCTCGGCCGCTGTGCCTCGGTAGTGGACAACTTGGCCACCGTGGTATCTAATGCTACAAGTGTTCAACAACTCTGAGATCTCCGCCAATGCCAAAGATCATAAAAGCTGAAACGGAGGGAATGTGAATGAATGCCAAAAATGGAGGACTATTTGAGCTGCCCGAATTCATCAAGGACAAGTATAACGCGAACAAGCCATTAAAAAAATATTGAGAACTATTGGAGTGCTCCATAACAAATTGCAGCAGGGAGAACGAAATTCCAAGCACAAGTCAAAACTTGCTGCCCAACGGTGTCATAGGTGACCCAAGTGGTACCTAATCGTATTGCAATCAACCTGCTGCCAAACAAGAGAGTGCGGGAAAAGGATGTGGATCCTCTGGGAAATCAGCAGGCGCCTAAGAGGAAAAAGGCCATACAAACGGTTTCGACAAAATGGAACTAAAAGCACCGAAGGGTGAAAGCAGGTCCCCCAAGTACCAACTCCGGCAATCAAATCGACAACATAAAAGGGGAATGAAAACGGTGGGTGGACCAAGGTAGAAGAAGAAGAAAGCAAAATTGCGAATTCACCCATTATGATCTCCAGCAAGGGAAATTTGTCATCCGCGGAGATATTGAAAAAGATCAAAGCTGACCTCGACCTAAATGATCTAGGCAGAAATGTCAGCAAGATTTGAAGGACCCAGAAGGGCTGTTTGAGCTGGAAAAATCCGGCTTAGGAAAATTAATCGCCTCCGAACTCAAATTAAGAATTCACTTGTGGAGAATGTCACAGTAAGGGTCCAAAAACTTGAGGTCTACATATAGTGCAAGGAACTTGATAAAGTAACATCCAAAGGAAAAAGAAAGGAGAACAGTTCAAGTTGGAGGAATTTGCCGGAGAGGCCATTGTGTGTTTGCGAAAATCCTGTGGAAATACCCAAATAATCATATTACGTTTACCAGTGGAAAGAAGTTATTGGCAACCAGGAAAGGTCGAATCGGATGGGTTGTCTGCTTTGAGTGGGTAGCGGGAAGACAAATGCAAGGGGCGCAGTCTATTAGATGCTTTTGCCCAGTTGGATATTATTCTGGCCAACGAAGATTATGTAAACACCTTTCAGAAAGGGGGCTCTGCTTCAATCGAAGACCTAACCTTTGTCAGTTCTGCACTGGCGCTTAGTGTGTAGATCAGTAACGACTATACCCACACCGATCACCAGACAATATTGTTTTGAGCTATGGGTGGAGCCACAGGGCGGACGACCATCATGTTCGGTACCGAGAAAGATGTCAGGTTGGTCTGCAACAGCTCTGGATGAGCAGACTTTCATAGAGTTTGTGACTAGACCAACCTAATAAAGCAGGCGCCTCTACAGAAAGAGCTATCCATGTGACCCAATGCATCACTAAAGCATGTGATGCCTAGGAGGAAGACCAAACTACTGATGGAATACTGAACTGGCCAACCTTTGATCAGCCTCTCACCAAGCTAAAAGAGCAGCTCAGATGGCGGTAGGCAAAATCGACTGAGCATCCAGAGGAGCAAGCGGGAATGCTTTAAGCAGGTCTGTTCGGAAGCGGGCGTAAACCCGTGATGGAGCGCCTATAGGATCGTGATGGAGCGATTCAGAGGCCGTTCATTTCCGCAGATCATGTGCCTTTCCCTCTTGTTAAAAATTGTTCAGGGGTTATTCGCCCAGGAAGAGGAGGGCACTGACAGCTTCCAGCGACTTCTGAATGTGACGGCAATACTGCCAGTCACCAATGACGAGCTGCTAGAGATATGCGGTAGAATAGGAGATAACAAAGCTCCAGGTCTCGATAGCGTACCGAATAGGGCTCTTTAGCTTGCCGTGAAATCCAGACCAGACATGTTCGCTGAGTTGTCCGAGGGGATATTTCCTGCATTATGGAAGCAGCAGAAGTTAGTACTACTGCCTAAGGCTAATAAAACTCCAGGTGAGCCAACCTCCTACAGACTTTTATATCCTTTGGTCACTATGGGAAAAATTCTAGAGCGAGTAATTTACAATAGATTACTCCCGGTTGTTGAGAGGCAGTAGGAATTCCGTAAAGAAAGAACAACCATTGATGTCTTCAAAATGGTTGCTGATTTGACCAAAGATGCAATTCATGGAAAGGGTAGGAGTAGTAAATATTGCGCGGTGGTGATCCTTGACGTGAGGAATGCATTCAATTCGGCCAATTGGAATCTAATACGGAAATCTCCAGCGAAGATTGGTATTCCTGTCTATCTCGCAGCTATTGTAAAGACCAATTGACAAGAGCGGAGGCTTTGGTATGACACTGATGACGGACCCCAGGAGTACGTTGTCTCTGCCGGTGTCGTACTGGGCTTGCTTCTGCGGAAAGGTGATGGCCAACGTTTTCTGGGATTCGCAAGGTGTGATCTGAATCGACAACCTGTAGAAGGGTAAAATGGTCACAGAGTTCTACTAAGCCACAATATCCCGATTCGACGCCAAAAAAAGCTCCATTTAGCGAAGAAAAATGTGCTCTTCCATCATGACAACGCATCTGCTCACACCTCTCCTGCCGCCACGTCCCAATTGGTCGAATTGGGCTATAAACTGGTACCCTATCGGCCATATTCTTCAGCTTTGGCCCCGTTCGATTTCATTTTTGCTTCCAAACTTCAAAAAGTCATTCGCCGGGCAGAAACTTGAGTCGAATGAAGAGGTCTTCATCGCTACGGAGGCCTATTTTGCCGACCTCGAGAAATTTATTTTTCAGATGAGTGAAAGAAGCATCGTTGGGTCAAGTGTATCGAGTCTATGCTGAGAAATAAATCGCCACTTTTCAAAAATTTTCGTTTTTCTTTTGAAGGTTAAGTACTTATCGGACCATCCTCGTATGTATATAGATTATTGAAAGACCTTGTGACATTGTCGTGTTGATTGCTATGTAGCTCATCGTTCTGCCCTCGTCTCCTATGTAAATCATGCTTCTGTACTTACGTGAGCGGCTTCCACATGCAATCGGCACTTAATATGCGCATGTTGTGTTTATTAACAATGGCCTTATATTTGGCCCGTCTGACGTCTCTGATGGGTCAATGATTCCGGTCTCCACGTTCCTAACAATCTTGATGATAGTACGAACGGCCTTTCGCTATTGACTCTCGATGAGGACCTCCGCGGGTTTATTTTTAGTTTTTAGGTTTCGAGCGCGCTACGGCTGGCACCCTTTCCGTTTACCTTATCAGCCTCATCGCTACTTCTGGGCCACGAGGCGTGCCTTGAAACTGCCTGAATTTCTTTGGATATTCTATTATGAGTACTCCTGGTCTAAACTTGGAGATCAATCCTGAGGTGTTTACAGAGCTAGATTCTATAGTGGAAATTTAGGAATAGTGACAGTTCTGGTCCACTCATTTTTCGAACTGGCATGTAAGCGTGCTGAACCTCACTTCTGCACACCAGTATTTAACTTAAGGTCGAAATCCTTCAAGCTCCAATGTAAGTTTTAGATCTGTCTGGCGGGCTTATATGTCTGTTGCTTCGCTCCTTTTGAATCATGCAGTCAAATTTGGCCCAGAAGATGCCACTAACGAAGTAGTCAGCGACTCCACTTGTTTTCGTAAACGAAGTTCCCTTTTCTACTCTTGGAAGTAAACACCATTGACAATCACTCTTTAGCTTCCAATACAGTCAATTAGCAGAAATAACTTGTCACATGGACATTGAGTTTGTTATGACAAACAATAAATATATTCCCTCATTTATAAGAAAATAAACCATACACCGCTAAGAAATTGCTCTGAATTATTGAACCCCCGTCGGGACATTCCATGCTTACCGGGTTCGTTTCCCTTCTTCGGCAACGAGCCTCTCATCCATTTCAATTTCCATTTGATCAAGCATAAGTGCATTTCGCTTGATTCACTCATCGTCCTTGTCATCATCATCATCCTCATAGTCATCTATTGTTAAGGTAGTCACCGTGAATCCGGCTCCTGGAACGACTACTATTTACTTAAACTGTCAACTAACTGTATTAATTCTAATTCAGTTCGTGTCCCTTTTTTCCCTTCTGGGTAAACACAATTTGTTGCCATCAACGTATCAATGAGGAGGCAAAGTAGTCTCGTTGTACTGTACGGAGGCAAAACAGTACGACATATACATAGGATCAGAAATCCTTTTTGTGTATGATGAGCAGCTTAAGAGACGCGACACAAGTCCTAGCAAAAGGTACCTTTGTCAATAGAAATTTAAAATAACAAGGGTAACCTAACATGGATGAAGGAAAGAAATAAGGTGTTCATGATTTTTTTGGATTCAGGAGTTATAGTCCAGATGAGATCCTTGGGGTTGAACCTGTATTCCTAGGAATCTTTGAGAATCCTTGTTTAAAGTGAAAGCTTCCTCCTGTGTGGATACCCAAACTCGCCTATGTACTCTCCCCCACAACTCGATTGGAAGTCAATCAACTGAAACGCTTCCTTTTCAAGGACTCCTCCGAAACCCATCATCCACAGTATAAAACGTCCCTTTTGCTACTTCTCAATCTCCCTAAATTGAATAAACTTAAGGACACATCGGCATTTATCGAGCAATGAAACGATTGTAATGCGGTATATTGAAAATAGAAGCTGGTTGAAGTGAACACCCTGCCAGGCGAGTTGGATTTTCTTAAGGACACGGAGCGGAGCTGAGGTGCGATAATACCCCCGATACACCCCATGCGACCCTTATTGATTTTGAGAATTTTCCGGCCCGGGCGTAGAACAACATACTTGATCTAGTTTCCAGTCGATTTATTGGTGGTATTCCTGGGATACAAAAAGGTGTACAAATCTTCCGTAGGCAAAAAAGGTTTGTTGTTTTGAGTAAACCTACTTAGTTGATACGAAAGGCGAAGATGTCACTTGATGTTCATGGGGTGTATATTTAGGCTCTTCGATTTCTGCTCCCTTTTTTCTCGTCCTCGTTGTCCTGCTCTCCGAAGGCAGAGCGGATTAAATGCTCAATGCTGATGGTCCCATCACTCGGCCTTTTTATTACTCTTTTTCATCTTATTTTTGTCATTTTTTTCGGTATCTCAATTTTCGGGAAGCAAATCTTATCAGCGGATCATGTTACAAGTTTTGCGGGTCCATGCCAAAAATTGTTTTCGGGTGGAAATTCACTAAATGGCCTCTTTTACAGCTGAACTAACCCGATCAGAGTTCTTATGAAAAATCAGTGAGTTAAACGGATCGTGATGGTGGTCAAGTAGTTAAAAGATGCGAGATTCAATTTCAAATTTTGACAATATCTCTATAGACCTGTATCTTGCATTTTTGGATTTTTTTTTAAAAAAACGATCTTGTTACTGATGACTTTGGAATGAGGTGGCAAAATTTGTGCATATCACGGTTGAAGGAATGTTAAATGAAGGCGAATAATGTAAGGTTTTTGTTTCATTTTGAGATACTGCTGCATTCTTAGAATGTTGGCATAACCTGAAAAGTGTTAAGTTGCAGGGATGATAAGTTGTTTTGGTTTAATGTGAATGTCACTTATGAAGTTGAATGCTAGTATCTGTGTAGCGTATATGAATGAAGACTTTCAAAATTGTATGTAATGAATTCAGGATTTCTTTGATTCCTTTTTGAGGCACTTGAGGTGTGAAGGATGGGTGACTTTAACTTACTAAAACTATCTCAACTGCTATGTCTAGACCTTACTTTGAGAAGCAAGTTGGAGCCCTACCGGCTTAGGGTCTCTATCCCTCGAAGCTCCGCCAGAACACAATTAATCGTGCCATCTTTTTCATTCCATGCACCTTTTTGAAATTAGTGTAAACGATTCCCTCTTGGTAGCACATCTCGGACACATGAAGAGTATGCGTTCTGGGACTTCATTCAGGACAAGAGGGAGATTTGTCATATCCAAATCCATGTAAATACTGGTAGCGTCCAATATTCCTGGTTAGAAACTGCGTCAACTAATGATGGATATCTCTATTGTAACGAATTTTCCAAAGCTGGATTTTTGGAATCACCTTGGTTTCCAACTCCCTCCCTGAGTATTATCATATGTGGCACTATGGTCATTGGGTGCTTTCCCATCGTACGGTCGTCACATCTCCTCAGCAAAATCTCAATGGGTACCATCCCTGACACCATCAATGTTCTTTCGGCGGATGTTCTTCGGATTGTACTGTTGCCGTGTCCTTAACTTTAAAAACTTGCGTCTGAACTGGTGCTGAGGGCAGCTGAATGGAAGTAAACATTCTGATTAGCAGTAGCATACTCTGTGCAGTGGGCCTTCAAGTGTTTGGCGTCATGCCAGCTTTCGCAGCTAAATTTTTTCTCGTTTTCTTCTTCAGGGTGAGTTTGCCTTCGATTATTCTGCTTTTCTTCTTCTTTCCTCCCTCACTTTGGTGCTCAGAAGTGGCGGCGAGGAAGATGGGGCGGCAACCCTATCGGCCAAACTAAAACCAAGTGGCCGAGGAGAACTTCCATAGTGGTGGCACCGGGAGACGCTGTAATCACTTTGGTTTGTCGGCCGTGATTCAGTAGGCGAATGCTCCAAAGGCCTAATCAGGGCGACCAGATCCGAGTCTGCACGGGGATTCATCTGAAGTGGCAAATTGGTCACGAAACCTTACCAGGGGTATACTGGTACCATGGGAACCGGGAAAGCCCCTGGACTCACATACTTCGGGTGAACTCCTGTTGTATGTGAAGACAGCTCGGTTATTTGCGGTTGGCCCCCCTAGTGGGAGTTTCATGGTGGTTGTGGTTATGCTCAAGCGAGAAGAGACCTTCGGGCCTCGACGTGATGTTGCGTATCAGCACGGGTGCCGTACTTCATAGTTCGGTAGAGATTTAGGTAATTCTTGCATCCACCAGTATGAATGCTAAGCCATGCGCTTGGTATAGACTGGTACCGTTGTTGCTTATCTCAGCGGGGCTCTGATTGTGGTCACAAAATGAATCCGTGTCCGAAGAGGACCGTGGGATTAAGTCTCACGACAGGTGCCTACGTAAAACACCATGGGCTTCACTTCCTCCCTCACTATCTTCCTTTGCTCTGACGATTGCGGTCGAAACCATAAGCCAGTTGACCTGACTCATTCCTCTAATGTTAGCATCTCCGCATTTATAATCTTCGGGTTCACGCTCCTCGCTTGGTTCAGATTCCTTCTTTCAATAGTGAACCTTGGGAAATGAAACATCACATGCTCTTTATCCTCCGGTATGCCATTGCATCCTGGACAATTCGGTGAAACATCCAACGAAAAGCAATGAAGTCTGTGGAAACCGTGGTTATGTAACAGTTGGTCTCCCGTGCTTTTGCACAAGCCGTACCTTAGTTTGGGAATGAGCAGTGCATTTAATGACCTTTCGTCGACTCGTCCTTTACCATGCCATATTCTGTATGTTCCTCATTTCTTTCGCCAGAATATCGTCTGGGGTCATGCCCGCTACTACCAGTACTGCCTCATTTGGTGTCGTTCTAAAAGCGCTGCAGACCCTCAAAGCCATCAGCTGGTAAACTGGATTCATTTGTTTCCGTCTTTGAGAGTTTTCAAGCGCCTCCGTTCGGATAGGTGACGCGTACAGCAGATTGTATCGAATTGCATGGCAAGAAGCAGCCCCAAACAGTGTTCCGGCCTCCTTTTTCGGCAATATTTTTGTAAGTGCCACAGTTGCACAAGCTGGGTTCTGTGTTCCCTAAAGCTCAGTTTGGCATCAATCACCATCAACAGGTATTTGGTAGCCGGTTTCGGGAAGACCTTATGTGTACCGATTTTCAAACACACAGTATTCATCTTTCTATAGTTCTTATTAAGACCGCTACCGCTTTGTCATCCGCCAAGCTGAGCCGGGGTCTTTTTATTTAGCACTTTACTGCTTTCACTGTCCCCATTGCGTGACCTCCACATCCTCTGGGTGCTTTTCTGTAACAGATACTGGTTGCTTTTTTGTAACAAACACTGCATTATATTTGACATTTGACAACAGGAGATTCCGTACCGAGCGCTATGGCTATTCTGCGCTTCGGCAAGCCATTGCAGCTTCGGCGGTTGATAGTAGCCTGTTGTAAATGCCTCTGCATCATCTTCACCATTATATTCAATAGGCAGATAGGACGATATGATGTTAGATCTTTTTGGCTTCTTAGGGTTGGAAAGAAGCACCAACTTTTGCTTTTTGCACTGAGCAGGAAATATTCGTTTTTTTATGCACACCCCGAAGATGTTAGCGAAAAGGTCGACCCTAGTTTTCACTGCTAGCTTCAGAGCTCCAATTAGGGATGCCATCTGAATTTGGGTCCTGTTATTGTCGATGTTATAACATATTTCACGCAGCTCTCGTTGAGTTGAACCAACGTTTGCCTTCGACTGTTTTAGTGGTTACAAAATGGAGTGACACCTACTTATCTTTTTCAGAAGGCGCGCGCAGGTTGCCTGAGTTGGTCTTCGGAGCCTTTTCATTACCACACTATCGATATGGATGCAGAAGCAGCTGCAGAGCCATCCACCTCGGATCCTACCTGAACTGTTTTTCGAGCTGAATTTGCCCTTGATTTAGCCACCACATCTACGTCTGCGAAAGCTTTGAGCAGAACACATTCTCTCATATTCGTTGTTCACCTGTTCCATTCAAGAACTCCTTCCCTTCCCTTTGAGGAAGCTGACCCTGATTTTAGAGTCTTGGGGACAAATGTAAGCAGGATCCGGAGGAATGATAATGATGATTTTACACTTTAGCTAGAAAGGTCCGAAGAAAGCCAAGCCGAAGGGTTCCGCAAATTACAATTTTACTTGGTGGGTGTGCTGCCGTGCGTGCTCGAAACTATGAGACCGCTATACAGTGTAAGGACCTATGCGGGGTCACTTTTAAGGCAAAAATCTGTACCGCTTTAGCGGAGCAGTTCAAGCTGCGACACTTGCAGGAGGCATCCATCTTAAGGCTCAGAAAGACTCAGTGGAACATAGTCCTTGACCATCCAACTATCAGTGAAGCAGCGCGCTGGCTGCTTTGGACCCATCTTCTCACCTTTCCATGCCGGGATTAAGCGCTACGGTAATGAATGGGGTAGCCCACAAGTGGGTTCGTATTCGCAAAAATGAAGGGCATATACACTTATAGTTGGTATGCTCCTTTATGCCTGATGTTGTCTGATTAATGGTTGATGAGATTGGTCTTGGACCCAAAAGAACGGAGACGAAAAGTCATCGTCAGTGTCGATGCATGGGGCACAGAATGGAGAAGTTCACTGACAAATGCAAGAGGGCCTTGTTTCTACAAGGCTTCCGTGCAGTTAGACATTGTATTGGCTAACGATGGTCAGCTTAATACTTAGCGGAAAGGGAGGTCCGATTCGGTCATGGATTTGTTTTTTATAAGTCCTTCGCTAGCTTGCGAGATATCCTGAAACATTAGTGAACACTGCACCCACAATGATCAGCAGTTTCTTACTGAAAAATGTCCAAGGTTTGTTTCCCCAGAAGAGCAATAGTAATAGCCTCCAGGGACCTTTAGATCTGGCTGCAATACCCCCAATAGTGAAGAATGAAGCGCTTGAGATTTTCGGTAGACTGGCAGACAACAAAGCACCGGGCTTCGACGGCGTACCAAACGAAGCCTTTCAGCTGGCTATTAAGTCTGGACTGAACATACTTCTGTTTGAAGCATGCTTGGTAGATGGGTTCTTTCCTGAGTGTTTTTGTGTTAACCTGGTACGCCTTCTGGTGAACCATCTACTCAGAGGTCTGTGCTAGGACCATTATTGTGGAACATAATATGTAATGATGCCCTCAGCGTCCCAGCTGCTAGCAAACTTCATTAGTGCCACCACGCAGATGTGGAGTTGTATTCATTCGAAGCAATAACTGCCATCAAAATGTCGCTGAAAGATGCAGGTCTTGTACTGGCGGTGGACAAAGCAGAGGCAGTGCTTATTACCAATTACCATTGCTCGCATCAAATTTCAAAACTGGGAATCACACCTTGGAGTGCTGACAGATGCTAGGTTGAATTTCAAGCAGCATTTCTAACATGTTTGAATTAAGGGATTCAATGTTAGCATGGGCTTGGCAAGGGTGATGCTAAATTAATAAATGACGAGCTAAACTATTACAGCTCACCCAACTGTCCCAGGTGCGACGGTATTCCGGAGGACTCGGAGCATGTTTTCTTCGATTCTCCAATACTAGCAGAGGAAAGGAAGAGCCTTGAGAAGATATTGGGAGGAACAGCAGCACTGGAAATTAATTGGGAAAGTGCTTGCGTTCCAGTAGAATTGGAATGCAGTTAACGGTACGGTTGGGCAGATTAAAAGGTAGGTTAAAAGAGGCAGAGGAGGCGAGAAAGGCGCGGATGGGAATGCAATCGATGGGCGAAGGCTAGAGTCATGTGCACGCTGCGTGTCTGTGATGAGGTGGGAGGGAGGCAAAGCTTCTGAGCACTCAGACCCTAGTGGTCCATTATATTCGATTCCCTCGTCTAATGTAATATCCCGGATTCATTTATGTATCGCAGGATTTCCTTTGGTGGATGTGTTACCCATTGCATTTGGTGTACACCATCCTAATGTCTGATAAGTCCATAGATGGAGCAATTACATTGAAAATGTCCCGTGAATTCCGCTTCCTCATCACTGAATGGACGGTGTCATCAGGGAGAATTCCTATTGTAAAGATATGCCTATCTAGTGAATTATGGCCAGTCAGAAATATTGTGGACATATTTATACTTTTCGGACGCATCAAGTTCGTAGTATGTTCTTTTGGTTCTGACAGCAAAAGTTAAGGGATTAAGGCTCTGCCACCTGCCATTATGTGAAGTTTATTCATTTTGAGAATGATGGGGTCCTAAGTCCGCATCAACTTAACGCTGGACTAGACCAAGTGGGGAGCAACTTACTCCCTCTTTCCTGGTCCACGGACCCCTCGCTTAGGGCTTGCACCCAAACTTTTCAAAAAAGTCAAGCGATGACGGCGTTACGGTTTCTTACCAGGGCAGAGGCAAATCGTCAGACGCTGCCTCACCTCTGCCCTGGGAGCAGCATGACCGTAGCGGCTCGTAGATGTTGAGTGCTCCTTTATATATCCGCATTACTACCTGAGGCCTAAGTTCCCATGTCGAGGCAGAGATCCGTTTACACAGCTCATATGCCACTTATGGCCAAGTCCAACTTGGTCGATTTATCCTTTTGAAGGACTCTGCGCAGCCTAGAAGCCTTCCACATATTCCCATTAATACCTGAAGTCTAAACCCCGATGTTAAAGCAAAGGTCCGCTTACATAGCCCATAAACCACCTTTGGCCAATTCCAACTTGGTCAATTCATCCTTTTTGAGGTCTCTGTATAGCCTGGGAATTTTCCTTTCTTCTTCCAGTTCCTCACAGTATGCTCTAAAGGAGTCTTGATTCGAACTTTTTACAAGTCTCTTGTATTCACGTTGAGAGTTCTTCTTGCCTTGGCAAGCATGATTCAGAAGTTGTCTGGTTGATTTTGTCTTCAACTTCTTGGATCCATCATGGAACCGTTTTACCACTTTGGTCTCGGAAAATTGGACGAACCTCTTTAAAGCCCTCTAAAAGTATGCGATTCCGAGTTTCCCATGGATCTTCTATCTTCGGAGGAACCTTTAGTCGCCTAGAGAGCTGTATTTTGTTGCCAAGAAGCTCATTAAACTTTGTTCAATACGTTTTCCTAGAATTCTGTTTTTGTATTACAGACTATTCGCCTGCAATAATTAGATTCAATGCTAAGTAACGGTGATCTAATATGAAATAAGTTGAGCAGTCTGAACAGTATGGATGCGCCCACATCATCAGCATCCTTTTTTCCGCTTTTCCTGAAAGAGGCGGAGGAGATGGTTATGACAGGCAAGCCTGTAGTTCTCTCTTCTTTGAGGCTGAAGTTTCCATCTGCTGAGCCTTCATCTCCTGTTTTCTAGAAGAATTAGGCAAAAGTGCCACCAACAGGACGGCTGTAGTCCGGTTTTCAGTTCCTTTCATTAAGGGAGTTGCTGTATTTGTGCTTTCTGGCTTACCGCGCCATATATACTGAGTGAGGGTTTTTCACTGAAGTAGAGAGCCAGATTTCTCCGTGGGAAACCATGAATCTGATGAGCCCCTCAAAATCCGTGCCTCGGACACGACCAGACTTCTCAAAGTTGCGGAGGCTCCCCCACTACGACAAGGAGCTGTCTGAAGGGGAACCGCGACGTAATACTTTGCGGTGTTTCAGCCGGGAAAAGGGCAGGAATTAGAGGGTGGTTTTAGTGGGTAAAAATCGTACACTCTGATACGTGTACCTTTTGAAGATTTCTACCTCCGGAAAGAAAAGACAGACAGACGGTTTCAGCAAAACCTTAAAAATGGCCAAATTGCATGGGATTGCTATTTTGGCCGATCTATACCTATTCGAATTGAACTCGGCAACATAGTTTGTGCGGCTAATTCCTTTGAAATTAGCTATCCGTGGTAAATATGACTCATTTAACATTACACTTCTTTCAGTGCTACCTATAGATACCTATACCCTGGAAAAGCAACAGTTGAAAGTAGTTCATTGTCATCAAGGCAATCGTCTGATTGTCACGCTAATAACCATTCACGCATAAACATTACATCCATCATAACCATTAACCGTTCACTATTTAAATGATGACTGCATATCAATTTCATGGAATAGTTGAGTATAATATTTCAGAGAGCAGGCGGCTTACTATCAAGCGGTTCAGCTCTTTGTTAGCTTTGGTCGCCGTTCATTCTGCCTATGTGAGTCACAAGACTCCTCAGAACCATCTGCAGGTAAATCGATACAACTCACCTGAGTTTCATGGATCTAGGGAAAAAGATAATTAACTCATTCAACGCGAATCGAGTGTGAGTTAATTGAGCACTTGCAAATTATCTGAACGCAAAGAATTTTAGGAATTTTTGAGATGTAGGAAAATAAGATCCCTTTTAATTTCTTGTATAATTCTGAGGTATAATTAGGATACAATGTTTGGATGAGGCAGAAAGACTCTAAACATACAAGAACAGGGACTGGTTAAAGTGAATTGACCAAATTCACTGCTCCTTTAGAATTTCTGGATTTCTGTTCGCAGGATTATTAGTGGTAGTATCGGGGTCGTAGAGAGAAAATTCTAGCTCGGGGTGGAAATTACGGGAACGAGCTTGGCTAGGGATGAAAACTGTACGGACCTTGGTTATCCCTTGGTCCGAGGCAACCCCAACCCCTCCCCTCCTTTTCCACCATCCCCTCATCAGGTCGAGAAGGGCGATCAGACCCGAGTCTGCAAGGGACTCATCTGAAGTGGCTCTGCTACGAAGCCTCACCGGAGGTTATCTGGTACCATGGGAACTGGGATGGCCCTCTGAGAGCATATGCTCCAGGAGAATTCCTGGAGGATGTGTTCTCGGCCCGGTTATTTGCGGTTGGCCTCCTAGTGGGAGTTTCATGGTGGTTCTAGTCATGCCTACATCGCGAACAGAGCTCCTCGGAGCTCAAGCGTGGAGTTGCGCTGTACAACTCGGGTGCCGTACTCCTTAGTTGCGGCAGAGGTGTTGGATAGGCCTCGCATTCACTGGTATGAATGCTGAGCCTGCACTCAGTACTCACGTTAAACCCCCCAGGACTTTCATCCCCTCATCAGACTCCCATCAACCATGTGCAAGCAACCCTGACAATGGCTCACACACAGCAAAAGTGTTAAAACTAGAACAAAGTCGGCGGTAATAACGATGATACCCCTATGATTCTCCCAAGACACAAGCATTGTGCGCTCCTATCAAAGGGAACAGCCAACTACAAAAAATCATTTCCGTATTAATAGCCTTACACGTTGGGCGATCAAAAGCCGCAAATCGTTACGTTCTCCGCTTCCATTGTGACTCCACTCAAAACAGAGAGTTGTAATCCAAACTAATGACTTGAAAGAAAGCCAATAAGTATAGCAAAAAGGAGAAAACAAAGCGCAACACAGGTTACCCTCATTGAAGCCTCCGCCATGCCTGCATACTCGTCATGTGTAACGCATCGAAGCAGCAGCCTATCAGCAAGCCCTGCAACTCGGAGACCCTTTGGCTAGGATATGTTACATGGGGTATTAATGAGAAGCTCATATAAATTACAGAAACCAGGCTAGAACCTGATATCATTGTAATATGATTAGTTGCCAATAATAATTGCGTGCATCCGACACATTTGTGTGTAGTGCGGTGTATGTTGTCCGCATCAAAGGGAATTCGCCGCTCTGCCGCAGTAGACTGGCTCATCCGACCGGTACCCTAACCGCTGGTGGATAATCAGCCTGAACAGGTAAAGAAATGCCGTTGAATTGAAATTACAGGCATAACCTACATTGCAGAGCTTGTGCTCAGCGAAAATACTTGCATTAATTCAGTTAACGATTGTCGGTATCTGTTATTGAGTTGTACCCAGTTAACGCACTCATGGGAGGCTGCAGGGGATTTTTGCCTGCTTCAGGCTCGAGCAAATTAATTATGGGTTGCTGGGTTACAGAATACTAATCGTTGAGGTTTTAAGTAGCTGAGCAGATCACTTGTTTAAGGGGGTTATTTTCGGGATTATAGCTATGAAGCTTGGGGTGTAAAAATGAGTCCTGCACCTGCTTCAAGTAACACCTTTCTACCAACAACGTGTGGACCACTAAATCCACTTAAATATTGAGCCCGGAAGAGACTAAAATCAAGAAGTCCTTCTCCCTCTTGCGATCCCCAAAGATGGTACCCGCCTTGAGTGCAACAATTGGTGGGGTATCTTCGTGCTCCCTGCCGTCGGAAAGATAATAGCTAGAATAATCTCGGAATTCAACAATGAACACCTCGAATGCTTAATCGAAAGAGAACAGGCTGATTTTTGCCCAGGATCCTGGATCCTATTGTGGTGGCTTCAGTCGACCATGATATCTTTGCTCAAACATCTCGACTACGCTGATGACATCCGTTTGCTCTCTCATTGAGTCATAGACCTTGGCCCAATGGCCCTCGATTTGGAAGGAGAGGTTCTCAGTCTGACGAGTCATCGCATTCCCTATCTGATCTGCATTAATGGGTTGCACATCGAAAGCGCTAATCTGTTTGTATGTCTAGGAAGCGTGCTTTGGGTTTGGGATGGTTGCTCGTCGACGGGTTGATCAGAAGGCGGAAGTGACAGTAGATAGGTCACATATTAAGGAAAGGCCACAATTCCATTGTTGACTACACTATACACTGGAATCCACTATCCCAAGAAGGCTGACGAGTGGGTCGCTCCAGGAAAACATGGAGGAGAATAGAGAAGGATGACTGTAATCGTCTCGGGAAGCTTTAGAAGGGGCTGAAGGGGATTTCAGCGAACCGTGAACGGTGGCAGGTAGGCATATTTGACGCGCTATGCCCCATTAAGGGGTGAATAGCAACCATATTACCATACTTTTAAAACTACAGTAGGAGGAAGAGCTTCACCGAAGAAACTGTAATGCGTTGCAGCACCGATACTCGGGCTCTGCGAAGGGGACTCTGACAATTTCTGCTTCATGCGTGTTATATGAAGTGTAAAGGTAAGTGATGTCAGTAGAAGCGGAGCAGTTCGGTAGGCCGGTAGAGAGTTTTGTAGCAATATTCAAGGATCCTTCAAATGTGGAAGTTAAAGCGTGTGAAGGGGGGTTGGACATATGTTAGTTATAGTAAAAAGAGGTACGCAGTATAAAGCATCACATTCTGGAAGCACGACTGTCTGTCGAAGAAGAGTTCATCATCCAACATTAATAAACAGATAGCAAGTGCAAGTGAGGAGAGAGTCAACGTCGTTGGTGGAGAAAAAAACTAATAGTGGGCCCAGATTCGTGGTGTTCGTTATCCTTCCTACCTAAGTAATTCACGTGGTATTTGAAGTGAATCAAGCCGAAAGTGGAACCGGTTGGGAGACCAGAAAAGCTGTAAATTTCTGCGTTGTAATGCAGGCCTCGATACTGCTTTTTAAAGTTACTTTCGATCACGCTGCTCCCAGGGCAGAGGTGAGGCAGCGTCTGATGAGTTGCCTCCGCCCTGAACGAAACCGTCAGTCAACTTTTTGTTTTTTAAAAAAACTTGGGTGTTTAAGTCAAAACGAGGTGTCCGTGGACTACAGGAGAGGAAATAAGTTGCTTCCCAAGTGATCCAGTCCGTCATCAAGTGGATGTGGACTTAGGACTCCTTGCATCCTCAACAATTAGTTATCAGGAATTTTACAGAAGTTCGTAGGCCTTCAGAGTGAGTGGAAGAAGCGTGGTTTCTTGGAAACCTAGTTTTTTCCTTGCTGCAAGTCTCACATGGAGCTTTTTATGGATTTCAGCCTTGCATCAGAGCATAAGGACCTGGCGGAGGAAGGATACAAAATAGAAGCAGGCTAGATAGAATAGTATAAAAGGAGTGGAAGACTTCGTCGCATGTTAAGAGAGGTACGATGAAATCCAGATTGATAATTGCTTGAACTGAAAGTTTGGCTTAAGAGGCTTGCACACAATATTAGAGTTCGGAGGAATTATTTATGTATCGAATATTTGGTGACTGGGAAAAGCAACACAAACAGATTGGATAGAACACGATTAAAAGTGATTTCACGGTGCAGGTGTTCACGAAGGGTGCATAAAGAAATAGACGGGTGAAAGGGGCTAATAGGAGTGGTTTGGAAGTCGGGAACGTTAGACCTGGAAAGTGAAGGGAGTCACTTCAAATAATGAAGGGGAAGGGAGAAAACTAGTAGAATTTCCAATATTCTATCGAAGAATTCCTCGTACAGGTGAGAGGAGCTAAGGCAGGGATCATATGCACAGGAAATAACAATTGAACATGCGTTGATTGAAGAACTATTTAGGGTGATCAATCATTAGGGCATGAGAAAGAGGGAAAGGTCGATTCAGTGCAAAGGTATGTTACGTCGATATAATTCTCCAGGCTGCTTTCGAGGTTTGGATATTCAAATTTAAAATGAAATGGGGTGGGGCTATTTGTTCAAAAATGAAGGATGCACAAGATACGTGAGTAACCTTTTGGAAAATATGTACTACAGTTAACTTAAGTCAAATTTGGAAATTCTTGAAATAGTGGTCAAGGGACCAATTAGTTTTCTAAGAAAAGAAAAAGTACAGAGAAAAAAACATTATTGTTTCTGAGGAACTGAAATTATAAGTTTAATCATGCATTGACCCAAATTGTTTGAGCTCTATCTTCTCTAGGAAGGCGTCAGCCCTCCCGTTTGTTTAGGGTTCTCCCCATTATGTTTAAAGAGGCAAGGGGTGAACGATTAGGATGCGCTGGGCCACCGCAGAGCAGGAAACCAATAACCTTGGCTCTCGTCTCGCCGAACTGCTTGCATTCGGGTTAGCTCCAAATATTATCACAAATATTATCTCGCTCAGTCGGTGTTCATAACTGGCAAACCTTTTAGGGAAGTTTGGTTGGTTAGCAGCCATGCTGATCATGTTGGTATTAAAGTGATGCAACGCGGAACTCTCATCGTAACAGGCAGGAGCTAAGCAGCAATCAGAATGCCTCTAGCAGTTGCCCTACATAAAGCCAAGTATTCTCTGTCACGGTACATAAGGCAAGACTTTGAGGAGCCCAGAATCTAAAATCTCAATACTTAGCTAGGTTTCAAAAATAAAAAGGATGTGGTTACAGAAAGTCAAAGCAGATAAATTGGCTCTGAGGTCTCTAACATTTTGGTACAAAAATTCTAAATGAATTAAAAGTTCATTTATGTTGGCCTGCGAGGCAGACGATCGGCAGATAAGCTTCCTCATAGTTTGCTCCTCTTGCAAGGATTGGTGAAAATCCCCAAACGGAAAATTGGGTAACGGCGTCAAGGTCATGGGGATACCTCGGCTTGAGATACATTTTTCCTTGATGGACGATGCTATCCTTCGTCAGCTTCACCTTCGGGAGATGTGCTGGAGATGTACTGGCTTTCATGCTGATTTGGTCAAGAATGTCCTTCCAAGAGGTAGAATAAGCCAATCTGGATACGAAGAGTTGCTTTGGTGGGGAAGTGACGTATACCAGAGGGCCTTTATGCAAATGGAGGAGACATATGTGATAATGGTAGGAGTAGTTCGCAGTACCCAGCGGCTATCATCAGTGGAACGTATAGGTTCAGCTCAACGTCAACAAGGTGTTGTGTGGTGTGGTACACCGGTACTATCGTTGTGTGAAGAGCATGCCTCATTGAATTGTTATTAAGAATAGATTAGTCAAAGGTAGAGTATCATAGTTTGGGTTATGATCTGAGATTAGGGCTGAAAAGCGTGTTACAATGTGATCGACAAGACCTTATATAATACGACAACTGCTTTGTATTCTTTTAAGCCTAAGGAGGTGTAATAATCATTGTCTGTTCAAACATCTGTGTGAAGTATCTGGGCTAGTGCGGGAGCGTGAAAGATTAGAAAATACTCCAGACCTTACGACCCTCCCCCGCGAGAATTAACCTTTAAGTATTACTGCGTGGGGTGAACTCGTTGTTAGGCTCCCATGATTTCAACTATTTAAGCTTTTCACGCTCTAGGAGTTTGCCTTTCGCGAACCGTTAAACCTTCTTCTATTGTTCTGGAATTTAGGGCAATGGAAAAATCAGTTATTTACGATACCTACTATCTTATGCTATGCATCTTGGACAATTCGGATTCAACCGAAAGCGAAACAGATGCTGCCAATAGAAGTTTCGTCTTGTGTGTTTTTGTTGGAAATGAGTCCGTGTGGGGACTTATCCCGCCTACTCTGTTAGTGATTCTTTCTTGTTCTTTTTCGCAGCGCATTTATGTCCTGTCTTCGTGACTGTTGAGTTCATGCGCTTTACTTTGTGCAACA
Source organism: Hermetia illucens (assembly GCF_905115235.1). Classification (NCBI taxonomy): domain Eukaryota; kingdom Metazoa; phylum Arthropoda; class Insecta; order Diptera; family Stratiomyidae; genus Hermetia; species Hermetia illucens. The sequence continues at coordinate 152,531,979 of NC_051852.1, read as the reverse complement.
AACGTAATTATTAGACTCGTTAGTTGGTTGTTGATCGGTTTCGCCATTTGGTTCTATCAAATGATTGGTCTCGATGCAATCTGGAGGCTTTTAAATCTTCATCTAGGCTTAAGCCACCGTTGTTCCGGCCGCCTTATGGTCGCTTACCATCGACTTCGATGTTCACACCAATTTTGGTGAGTGAATTCTCATTTGCGCGAATTACGTGACGATACCATCGAAGAGAACCCCATATCGATCGTGGATATCCTCATTTCACAATCACAATACCAATCCCTTTGTCACCATTAAGCGACCTTCCGCCACAGCCTAGCTCTGTAGTCATGAAACCATCCAGAAATGAAAAGAGTCTTACAATCCAAAATAAGGTGATAAGACTCGAAAGAAATGTAAAAAGTGAATCAAATTGGGAAGTCAACCACACCTTTAGAGTTAAACTACCCGTTACGGGGGTGCTGTGTAATGACACCTCTATGCAGGATCGAGTTGGAATTGGATTGAAGGAAAGGATTTTGTTCTCCGGTCGAACTCAAACTTCTTCGTGTGAAGAACACCAATATAATATGAGATCACGATTCCGTTTGTCCTCAGAATGTGTTGTCTGAAGAGAACTCCCCTGTGCTTGCATATTCCTCTGTTTGTCTGCATGAGTTTTTCATGAATTCCATTTCACCTTTCACAAGAGAAAAAGGTAGGATTTGCTTTGTCCACATTGCAAATCATACAGTCAGGGGATTGTGCCTTTGCAAACTTGTCCAGGCTAGATTGAAAATGTACATATTCCCTTAGAAGCTGGGCAAGGCAACACGCTTCCTAGCAAATGGGGTGACGGGGTTACGCGGCTCTGAGACAGTACGATAGGCAGACGACTCCCGCAAAGCTCATCGTTTTTCTACTTCTGCAAGGCGCTTACGCCTTATCTCATTGCTGAAGTCATTAACCCATACCTCCGTGTATAGAGCAGAACAGAGTGCATCGCAATGATGAGAATGGGTCTTTTGTAAGAGGTAAGGCGCCTACATTTGCCGTTAGTCGACTTAAGGGCGAAACTCGTGCTGTCCGCTGCTGTCTTGGTGTGCTGGTAGAAGCTCATCTTTGAATCGAGTGATAATCTAAGGCATTTAACCGTTGATTTTGACTTTAAAATCGTATCCGTGGATCCCCACTGGATACAGAAACCAAATTCTCTTTTTAGTCAAGATGGATACTTCGATTTTTCCATCGTGAGGCTAAAACTATGGACAGCCGACCATTCCCTCATCTGTCGTATCAATATGTCAGTTTGCTTCGTCGTGCTATACCGCCGCATTATTTGCATTACCAATCAGGCGCGACACTTCGGGCATGTCGAGTTTTAGCATGTAGTCATAGGAAGCGTTCCAGAGAACCGATCCTAGGATGGATCTGTGTGTTACCGGCGATGTGATCTCCATCCTTTTCTGGCCTTTCATATATGTAATCCTTCAATATTCGCAAGCCAGGCACACGGAAAGAATTTTCTAGTGCGATGTCACGGCAGACATTTCCAGCAAGGAGCGTTGAGAGGAGCACTATCCATCGAGATCGAAGACTATCTGTCAGGTACGCTTGAATAATCCGCATTTGACTGGATAGGAGGCTCTGGCTTGTCAGTTTGGACTCTTCAAGCGGCCGGTGATCGAATGAAAAATGATTCGGCTATCAGCTAGACATGTTTGTTTAGGTTGTGAGCGAGGATTTCTTTTTTGTTGACGATAAGAGCATTTTATTGGCATTTTTATCGCTGGTGAACATATTTGATAAAGGGTCACACGCAAAAATATCTGAAATTCTTATCTTAAGACAGTCCAGAGTTGAACTAATGATGCTGCGATTTGTGGGTACGTGAATGGTGCATTCAGTTTAACTGGTGGGTGGGTGTCTTGCGGGTTCTTCTGGCATAACCGACAGGCCAAGCTGTACATGGATGGCGGGTTTAACGATGCGCTTGAAAACATGCAAACCACTTCGCATCTCCTTAAAAAAGCACGGTGATTGCGTCGCGGCAAGCCTGGATGCTGGTATAAGCTTGTTGATCTGAGTGAGGTGAGGTAAGTCCTCCACGAATGACGAAGAGTTTCACTCTTTGTGTTTCAATGAAGGTCTCGTTGATCCTATGTCGATGTGAACATGGTCGAATCGGCTGTCTGGTACATCGCAGGATTCTAAAGCGCTACAAATGTGACAATGTACCTTGAGAGGCTGGTATGTCTGGCATTATTTAGCTCATTGAGCAACATGTTTTCGTATGCCTGGCCAGATGTATTCGTCGGAGACGGCGAATTCTCTTTCTCTCGATGAGTTTTCTAGTCATCCACTTGGGCATTAGCGATAACTTCCAGATAGAACGTAGAGGACACAGCGGTAGTGTGCGTGGGCAAAAAGGGATCTACTTCCTCGTTGTCCATTCTTTTGTAAAATTTAAAGGCTGCTTGGTGTTGCTTGGTGCTGCTTGTCTGGACTAGGCTTTATTCAAGCAATACTGAACAGTGTAGACTAGTGAAGCGTTGAAAATGCTCAATCATCATCATTAACGACGCAACAACCGGTACCCGGTCTAGGCCTGCCTTAATAAGGAACGCCAGACATCCCGATTTTGCGCCGAGGTCACCAATTCGAAAATGCTCAATGACAGCGAAAATAGTGAGTAGCTCTCAATTGTAGGCACTGTATCGTCTAGCATTGTTCGATAGTTTAGTGGAGAGGAAACCTAGAGGCACCAGGTACCACGGAGAAAGTCTTGTTCCAGAGGGGCGCGCGATGGCGTTATCAGTTGCGCCCCTTCCCTTGGCCTAGATGTATTCGTCCGAGTTCGTGAGAGATAGGGCGGAAAGCATATACCATCCAAGTAATACCGCGCGAACGTAGGAGATGGCCCATGATGCGTTAGATGATGCAATTGCATTGCGGAAACCCATTAATGACCTGGTCAATTTGAAGAGGTCGAATGGCGCTGTGGTAACAGTCTTTGTAATGTCACTTTCTGCAGTTAGTGGTTAGGAAGCGATTTGGCTTTGCTATGTGGGGGGGGGGGGGAATTCTTGAATTTTTGTAATAGAATCGCGAGGTTCAATTTTTCCCATTGATGATCGATGGTTGCACATAAGAATGGCACGTGAAGAACGGACGTCGTAGGGTTTAGTTTAGCTAAATTGTGAGCATATCGAACGTGCAATCGTTGAGGCGTTGGCTGAGTGAGGAGTGAGAGGTTTTTGGAAGCACCGGAGATTATGGAGCCTGAGTCGATCGGGAAGTTGATTCGGGTGTTCCGCTCCACCAGTTTCTTTGGTTGTTGTTCTTGGAGGAACAAGGTTGTTTGCATTTTGGTGCCTGCGTGCGATGCGACTTGTGATACCAGCATCAGTGTAGGTTAGCTGTCGGTGAGTTGGGATGCTCCTTAGTTAGCTGAGTTCCTTCAGTCTCAAATGCCCTTGTTGTTGCTCTTCATTGAAGAAGCGCCCATCTGGCTTTTGGTTGGTAACTGGGCCATTCTGAGTTGAAACAATGCTAAAGCCGTTGTCACAGAGTGGACATTCGCTGAAGAAACGGATGGGGGCACTGTTTCTGTGTATCGACGGCGGAGATGGAAGACCAAGAGGAAATGAATGCTTATTCAGATTGGAATCCTTGAACAATTTCAGCAGTGTACTCAAATTTCGGCTCAAGTTTGAGTAGCCTGGTCAAATTTGCGGGCAGTCCAGCCACTACACCTGTAACACCTCGTGACTGATAGCCGATCCTGCTAGCGCGCGTATCTGGAGGAGTTGTGAGGGTTTCTTGCCGTCAGATTCCAATTCGGTGAGCGGCTTGTGTAACCGCCGGTTTGATGAATCCGATGGATCAGATTTTTTTCTTATAACATATCCCGATAATATCAAAAAATGACTTCCACCAAATCCTACACGCAAAAGAAAATCCATTTGCCCTGGTAACATAAGAAGCAGGTCCTTAACATTAACCTTTTCTTTGTCTCAAACTCTTTCATTAAGAGCATAAGAACTTTTCAAAAATACTCAAACCTTACTGAGGTGAAATCCTTCGAACCCTTCATTTCTACTTGAAATTAATTGAAGTATTCGAAGGCCAAGCACTTGAAGGCTAAATACTCATTAGGGTAATGCAAAGAGTGCCATTAATCCACTGAGTACACTCAAAATCGAACAAGGGCTTTAGATGAATTCCAAGGGATGCTAATACTCGTACTTTTGATTTGCGTTCTCAATCATATGATGCAGATATAATGCAACAAATTAACAAAAAAGTTAAAGATTGTGTTAGCGAGCTGTAAAGTAATACATTAACTGGAAGGGTTCCTCCATCTTGGAATGTTCGAAATGATTCAATGTACATATTCCCGTCTTGGGAACATGGTAATTTCTCTTTGTTGTGAATTTCTTTTATTTCGATGGGAACTAGCTTCGAGGTTGAGTCAAGAAAAGCTGAAAAAGGATTCAAAAGAAATTTTTCGTGTGTTTTCAAGGACATGAAATATAATTTTTCAATAAGTTAAAAAGGATTGGCTGAAATTGAAATAAGTTGCGAATATGTTAACGGTTACCATTGTGGGGAAGAGAACAGCAGACCACGGTTCCATGAGAATTATTAATTTCGCAAAGGATAAGCGACAGTTGAAATATGGTTCCTTTCGAAATTCAGTGAGAACTAATTCTTTTTCCTGGCAGAAATATGTACATATGTAGTTCCGTTTAAGTGAAATCTAAATCTCTCATTCATAAGTTACGATTATATCTCGTTATCTCATAATGGATGAAAAATCTTTTCAGGAGCATTCAACAATAATCCTTTGTTTTTTTCACCATCTTTTATCTAATTGGTTTTGATTCGATAACATACTATCTAATTACCGGATAGTATTCACTAACAAAACACACATTCCCAGTGCTTATCACCTGCAATTAATTATGAAGGCTCCCCAGACCTTACATGGCAGCCTCACTGAAGTGATAGATTCAATTTACGAAACCACTAAGAAATCTGGCCATGAACATATCCATCAAAAACACAGTCGGCCCACGTCCAAATCCATGTCATATGTGTTTCCATAGATTCCCGGAACTGGATGATTGATTCAATTTCGGAGGCAACTCAGGTCCAACGAGGCACCTCTGATGATTTCTATCATTTACCAGGCTCTGGTGAGAATCTCGAATCTCTCATTCGTGCAATTATTATCAGAATCTGACAAAGACAAAGCACTCCATGATTTCTACCATCAAATCCTCATAATCACTGACCACTGTTCAAACAATAGGTGACCGTTTGCTACCTGGGGTTGAATCCAGAAGTGATAATGACCTTTCGTACATTATGCGAATGGCTGATGGACTGGATTGTGCCCAGGAGGTTGAGCCTATGTGCGTTGTTGTGCGGGGTACGGTGGCCAGTTATTCCACCCTCTTTCTCTATTGTGGATTTGTTATTCTTTCGTTCGGTGTTCTTTTCTTCTCAGAGCCCACCGCAAGCTGACAATTTCTTATGGCGATCTGTGTAAATCCTTAATCCGGAAATTCGGACAGTATGTTAGGGATAATGCTGTCCATGTGGCCTTGATGGTTATGATGTGGTCAGGAGTGATGGATGAACTCAATTTGGTGAAAAGGTAGCTGAAATCAGGGTAAGATGAATTTTAGGAACTTCTAGGCAGCCATCGAGGCAAAGGTACTTATAAAGGATGCACAAAGTCGAATTATTTCAAAGTTTTCCAGGAAAGTTCCAAGAAGCCCCTGTGAATAATGTGGCTGTTTGTTAAATTTGGTAGCTGGTTAGACTATTTTCCCAATTTCGACTCCTTGAGCTTCAGGCTCCTTTACCTCCAAGACTGTTAGAGTCATACCTCATAAGGTCATCCAGCATATATGGAAATGTACAATACAACCTATCATATATGCATATAGCTTTTAAGAAACACTTAGCCAAATTTGTATACCTCAGAACGTTATTGTTTCTTTTGTTCCATGTCATCCATTACCGCTGACCATTATGAGGATTACTTTTGATGTTGTGTCAACAATAGAAACGTAAATGACCAGATTTCTCTTAAATATCTGTCAAATTTTTAGTAGAAGACAATCGAAAGAGGAGTTTTGTCTGGGGTACTTATACGTAGGTATGAGAGGATTGTAAGAAATGGAATTGTAAAAGAATATCCTAGGGTCTGGATTCTCTGAGGACTGGTTATACGATTAGGATTAGTGGGATAAATTTCGGGAAATTCCAAATTTGAATTCAGTTGTGTGGTTAGGATCTAAATTGAAGGTGACAGGCAATTAGCTACTGAATAATATGTATTTAAATTTGAAGACAGCATATCTGAAGGACTACAGGTCTGTTGTAAAGGGTTCTCCATGTGAATCGTGATGGTCATTATTTTTAAGTAATTTGAAAATTAAGAAAGACCGGATTGGATTTTGGAATCAATCTGGAGAAAATTTTTAACTTTGGTCCTCTTTTTTGATGGTTTTACCTTTCTTTTCGCAACTTCGGCAGTTTGCACTATAAGGTATGCTTAATCTTGTGGTGTTGTCCCAACAGATCGGTGCTTCGTAAGTATTTCCACATGTATGACTCATAAGCTCCTGTCTTCAGGTTTTGTCGGAGGAGGAATAAATTTTTCTCAATTTAGCATAGGTAGGAGCGTGTAATCAAAACTCCGCCATGCTCCTAGCATAGTATGCTGGTCCCAGGCCCAGGTAAAGGACGGTTTGAGACAACGTCCTTTGTACTATCCTCAGTAAAACAAAAATAAAATGCTGAGACCAGGGAAAGAGAAAAATAAAGCACAGTTGGAGCTATTCCACTATGGTAAATCCTACCTGATCTGCCTTAGTGATAGGTTCCGCGACCGGGCGATCAAGAAAATGAACCCATTGTCGTAAGAAACAAGATGATCGGATCGAGTAACAAGCTTCCGAAAAATGCTATGGCGTCCACCTCAGTCGACCCGGCAGAACGGACCCCGGTCCTGTCGAGAAATGTCAAGAACCCTTGACACATGGAGGGCGTCAGGACGTAAGTTAGTATGAGCAAAATAAATACGTGTCTGCACACTAAATGTTGGTATCCCAACTGGTAAGACGGAGGAACTCGCAAGAGCCCTTCGAAAAAGGCGCGTTGATATCTGCGCTTTGCAAGAAAATCGGTGGTCTGGTGCCAAAAGCTGCGCCATAGAACGCGAACGCGGTGTAAATGGCTAACAATTTCTTTATTTTGGTGGCCCACATACTCAATACGGTGTTGGCATTGTCATTTCAGAGGGTTTCTGTGATGTCATTAATGAAGTCGAATGATTTGATGTTCGGCTGATGAAGTTCACCATAATATCAGCTGATCGCACTATTCACTTCTTCACTGCATAAGCACCACAGATAGGGTGACCTGATGCCGAGAAAGATGTCTTCTGGCAACTTCTCGATGAAAAGACTTGTCGGGTGCCTACTGATGACTACATCATCATTGCTGGTGTCCTTAATGGTCATGTGGGCAAAAAGGACTGTGACCAAGTGAATTCTTTAATCGGTTTATTTAGGAAGGAAGAACACAAAAAAGTACTAACGTTCCAATATGGGAAAAAAAGGTAATCCAGCTGAATATTCTGCTGTCTTACTGTCCGATACGGTTACTTTCCCATACCATGAAGATTTTTGAATGCATTCTTGGAGAAATGCGTTATGAAATTGGTTCACGTATTAATGCAACCTGGATGAAGTGGCGTTCCACAACTGGTGAACCTCTCAAATCTAAAATTTACCGTAATGTCGTTCGTTCTGCCTCTTTCTCTATGGTTCTGAGTGTTGGCCGACTATAAAAGACAATGAACGGCGTCTTGCGGTAATGGAGACGAAGACGTTGCGTTGGATTAGTGGCGTGACACATCCGATCACATCCGAAACGAGGATATCCGCACTCGATATGGAGTTGCACCGATCGTAGAAAAACTGCGAGAGAGGCCTCTTATATGGTATAGTCACGTAATTCGCACCAACGAGAATTCACTTGCCAAGATTGGTCTGAACATCATAAGCGATCAAAACGCCGCCGAAACAACGGTAGCTTGATACACTGGATGGGGATTTAAAAACCTCGAGATTGCATCCAGATAAGCCGAACCCGCTTATGAATGGGACAAAGGCTGAAGAAAAAGAAGAGTGAACATGTAACCAAAAGCAGAGTCCTTCTGGCTAGTTCGTCCGTCCATAATTGTCATAGCATCTTGCTGAGAAGCACCGCATATCAGAAATTGCTGTATGATTGGGACCTTTCTCGGGTTCAGCAACGATTGCTCGAACAAGATGTGTGCCATGCTGTCCAACTTTTTGATAAGAACATGTAAAAGCAATGAATTCCAATTCGTAACGTTTATATTCTCTAGTCTGAGAAGGCATTCCTTTGTGGTATTGTAAAGTGCTTTCAGATTATTGGTCAGAGGTCTGTCGCTGGAGCCACTTGGCTGAGACTTAAGTTTGCTCACCAATGTTGATACTTGAAGTCTGATGTTATCATACCTGTCTTGTCGCATTTGCCGAACCGCATCATAATTCTCCTCTGATAAGGTGAAATGACGCAGCAACTTCTTAGTCTCCCCTGTCAAATTGGTTTTTAAGTACCACACCTTTCGGCGCTTTGGTATTTCATTGATTCGCGAGCTGGAAACTGTCACCACTGAAGGTAGTTCCCATAGGGTTTTGCAAAGTGTTGACTTTGGTAATCTTTTCGGGTGTAACTGAACTCAGCTTATTCTTGAACTAAATTACTTTTTCTGTCACTTCCTTCTGTATGTTCGCGTAAGATTGTAGCCTTTACCTCACATGAATCCCAAATCGTTTTTCTGTTCAATGGTGATTGATGGTCTTCAATTGAACCTCATAATATGATTTTGACTGACCATACTCCTGTATTGTATCCAGCAGCCCCTTAGTACTTTCATTGGTCGTTTTTGGCCTCAGATCGTCCTTACACTGACTGCATCATTCTCAGATGGTGGTCAAGCTTCTCGCTCGATGGTCATCCCGTTGGTTGTTTGTGCAATGCCGTACTCAACTTTATTTGAAAGGTAAAGTTAGCAGATCGGTGAAATAAGCGTGTGAAACTTGTAAGTTTGGAAGCGCACGAATTTCTGAGACCGTCTCCATTCTTCTGGCTTTGCATTATAGCCAACATGACCCCATGCTATCGGGAATGCGTAACCTCCAAGTGGGGTTTCAGCCCACAGTTGTCCCCACTAGCGGAAAAAGTCGTCTGAATTATCGTAGTGGCTTCATTACATGGTCTGAATGCTAGAGATAGGAGTTCCTAGAGGTTTTGCCCTAATAACTTAACAAGCTTCCTACAGTCGTTTCTCCTAAACTTTTCCAAGTGGTTTAAAAAACGTTAGAGGTTCAATTGGCTCTGAATTGTATACTATTATCAGAGGCAGAGACAGATGATTCAAACCAATACTCAGGAAATCAATCAGATGACTCCTCAGAGCCGGTTATAAAAGCAATAATAATGAAGACTGGTTAAATTTGAGGAATTTCAGCAGATTTCAAAGCTGTTCAGAGCCTTTATGTAGATAAGTTGGCCAAATTAGACTCTCTTAGAAAACTGAATTGTACCTTCACAAGGACCATAGTTTAGCTAATACAGATATCATTCGAGAGAATAGGTGGGGGAGGACAAGATTAACAGATCTGTATATCCTTGACGGTCTCCCCGCAGAGTTATTTATCACCGCATCTGTAGTTACTGCAAATTTGTTGCTTCCATTCGTACGGAAATCTTGGGAATCCGAAACCTTTTACAGAGATTGGAAGAAGGGGATGATCGTTAAGATTTCAAAAAAGGGCACATGTTTTTAGTGTGACAATTGGAGGGGTATCTGCATGTTCTGCAAAAACCATCTCGAAAGCTTGATCGATAGAGAGCAAGCTGGTTTCATCAACACCCTGCGGACCATTTTGGAACAATGCGCGGAGTTTAGATCTTCGCTGCATCTGCTCTTCGTTGATTTCGAGAAAGCTTTTGATAGCGTGAACATGGAGTGTATCTGGAGTGCTTTACGTAGCAGGGGCATTCCGGAGAAATTAACAGCCATTATCAGAGCGACATATGATGGCGCAAAATATCACGTGCCGCACCGGGATAAAATCTCGGAAGATTTTGAGGTCCAAAGACGAACTCCGCTTTGAGGTTCGGTGGTTCGTAGCAACTGTATATCAATGTACTGCTTATTTTTGAACCATGCTATATTGTATGGCTTGACGACCGCACGCCCATATCGCCGCTTCGCTAGTTGAAACTGTGACCGATACACCCTCGTCAAGTGTTTCTGAAGGGTTCATTAATGGTGGCAATCTTCATTGCGGATTCGTAAATGGTCTGCGCAAGGAAATCCTGTGCGACCTTGTAATGATTGAGGTTTATTTGTATTAACCTCAGTTTTTCACTGTAGTTAACGGCTTCCTAAATTCTGGGCATTTACCACTTCCGGCGATATGTCGGTTATCTGTTTCCTCCTTCGCACAAAATGTATTTGGAGTCCCTATTGCACTTCTTGGTAGTATGTCCATTCTCCCCATACCTTTGACTTCGATCAGGCCGATCGACGCCACTAACGCATGCCTTCACGAAGTGTCCAAACATTAGGCATTTGAAGCATTTCCTTAGTTGTTCCCTTAGCCGGCAAACGAGCCATCTAATTCGAACCTTTCCCACGGCCAACAACTTCTGCGCTGCCTCCACTGGCAGTCGAGTTGTGGCCGTTTGAGTACCGCCATAAGTTTTTCTTCGGGTCACGATAGTTTCCTCCCTGAATTCCTCCACTTTGAATTCTTGCTTCAAGGCAGTACAGATCTGTTCTCTGGATGTTTCCTCATCGAGATCCTTGCACGGTATATAGATCTCATGTTTTTGGGATCGTTCCGCAACATTCTCCCCAAGTGAGTTTATAACTTGGTTACGAAAGCCGCCAGTTTTCCCATGCTGGATTTTTCAGCTCAAACATGGGATCCCCTTTCTTGGTCCTCCGGATTCTGCTGACATTTCCGCCTAGGCCTTTTAGGTCGGGGTCAGATTTCACCTTTTTCGGTATCTCCGCATACGATAGATTTCCTTTACTGGAGGTTAGAATTGCCTCCGGGCGAATTCGCACCTTTGGTTTCCTGTTCCTTTTTTTGTTTACGTGCTTAGCGCAACCACCGTTTTTACTTTCTTTCGGTACCGCTTCGCTAGCAGCCATACCCACTTTTGGCCTATGTTTTCCCTCTTCTGAACTTTTAGTTCCGTTTGTTGGATTGGTCAAGACGCTTTTTTTCCTTTTTGGCGCCTGTTGATTCCTTAAAGCTTCCCCCTTTTTGTTTCGCACTCTCGTACTTGATTGAAGGTTGATGACCTTGTGCTTTGGTGCCGCTTGGGTCATCTGTGACACTGTTGGGGCAGGGATGTTCGGGTTTTCCTTAGGTTTTCTTTTTTTTCTGATGGCTCTCACCATGTTCTTAATGGCTTGGTGCACGTAGTGCTTGCTCTTGATGAATTCGGACAGTTCAATTATTTTAGTCTCCTTTGTGTCAGGGCTCTGTTCTTGGTGAGTATTGGCTAGATTACTCCTTTTACAGATTCTTTCACCTTTTTCAATTGCTAAGTTCTCAAGAACTTTTCCTTTTGCCGTCTTTGGTAATGAAGGAGATCGTAAAATTGATGACCTTCTCTAGATCCATTCATCTATTTCCTGCTGCTGGAGTACTCTTGACCAGATGCGATGGGTATCGAAATCGCCTTTCTTGGGCAGCTATGTTTGCTTGCCTGTTACACGGATTTTTCTCGAAAATAGTTATCGCGATTAATACCAAATTTAGTCGGTGGATGGAAACTCTGGACGATCACGCATATAGTGAGTTGCATCCTGTAACGTCGAATTTAAGGGGGTTAATTTTTTCTTCACCAAATATAGTCATTTGTATCAAATGAAAGGTCTCGGTTAGTACTTTCCCAAGGTGGTCTTACTTTTGGGATTTGAAAGGTGGGAAGTGCGGGGGGTCGAAAGTGATCATTTCTTTCACGGATTCATATTCCTAGAAACTACACAACCGCGAAATCTGAACAAAATCAAAAGGATGTCACTATATGGTGTCTAGGGTCAGAAATACCCTCCACATCGATATCCGTTCAAATAAAGTTAATAATACTAATATATAATTTTTAGTAATTGATTGCAAAACCCTCTTAGGTTCATCCTAGAATCACGAAATTGAAGCAATGTAGGTTATGGCAAAGAACATGATGCTACCAAGTTTGGTGGAAATTACATCAGGAGGCATTCTGTCACCGATATTATTTCTTCTTGCTATCGGTGCTGCTTTGTCCGGAGGACATGGAGGAATTCAATGGACGACGACATTTTTCCTCAAATATCAAGACTACGTTGATGACATCAGTTTGCTCTCTCATCGTTCTCACCGGGTCATGGAACTTGGGCAAATGGCTCTGAATTTGGAAAGGGAGGTAGTCGAGTTAGACTGAAGACAAACACCGACAAAACCAAGGTTCTCAGTCTGACAGGTCACCGCACTCTCTCTTAATGGGCAGAGCATCGAAGGCGTCGATCAATTTGTACATATAAGAAACGTGGTTTCTGCGGATGGCGACACTGAACAAATGTTGCCCAACAAATTAATGGCGCTAGATCCGCTTTCGTTATCCTGTCTAAAACCTAGAAATGCAGTTATCTCAACACTAAGATCAAGTTGAGACTGTTCTGTGCTACTGTTTTTTTCTGTGTTGCTATGTATGAGTAGCACATGGGGGATGAACTAAACTGTTACTCAAAAGCTTCAACCTTTTGTCAATACCTGTCTGTGTCGTATCATCGGAGTATGCTGGCCTGACATATTCGCAAACGAAGGGCTTGGTCGGGGCACAGGCTTGGCACTCGTACGCGATGTGATACGAAGACGCCAGTGGCAGTGGATCGGTCATACATTAAAGAGGAGCGACAATTGCATTGCAGACTGCGCCATGTAGTGGAATCCACTCCCCCAATATAATCGACGAGTGGGTCGTCCCAAGAGGACATAGCCTAGAACGGTAGAGAAGGAGTGCGGTGATTTTAGGAAATTCCGGGGGCCGTTGAAGCGCATTTCAGGTAACTGCGAGATATGGTTGATCCCACCAAGGGGTAAATGGCAACCATATATATACATATATATAATAAAAGGATGGGAATATAACTGGTAACGCTCGGCCATAGGGAGATAATTCGGGCCAGTGGTGGAGCTCTATTTCCGAAAGCCATTGAACCTCAATTTGACAACCACATCTGCAATACTGTACAATCTTGGCGGTCGAGAATATGACAACACCACCTTCATTTAATGAAATCGAAGAACCATTGCGTAACCAATCTGTAGAACGACTAGATCAAAACCTGCCAAAGATGGTCTAGCTGTCACAGGTTCTTATTGCTATTTGCAAAATTTCTTAGCATTTTTCTTTGTCGCATTTATATAATATAACAATGCATTTGAAGTAAATGGGAAAATGAAGTCTTCCCCTCGGAGGTCAGTCAGACTGGCCTTCATCCTTTATGGCCATATGCCCCATTTATTCATCTAGGCGTCCTTATTTTCTATTTATGTGTTTACCTTATATTCTCAACATGTTTATTTTTTTTGGTAACGTATGGCCAATCTGTATACATAAAAGCAAGTCTAGAAGGGAATTCCTCATCCATCCTTGCTGAATAGACCTTTTCCAATTATCCACTAAACATTTAAATTCATATTTTCCTTCCCTTTGTCCTTCTTTCCAAATAAAATATCTAACAAAGTTCCACACTTTTATGGTGAAATAAAATCTAAAAATGCCCCTTGGCTTCACTTCCAAACGCTAAACGATATCCCAACAGTCTATTATCGAATATCTGAAAAATAACCAATTTATTTTGATCCGCTTAAGATGGAAAGAATCCTACTTGGTCTTTTTATTCCTTTGAATTTACTTTTGTTGCAAATTTTCGAAACTTCTCCTTTCAACACGTATGAAGGCTATTCATCAGCGCTGACTTATACGAGCTCAAACTTTATTACGTTATTTATACGCACTTTGTACTTTGTGGCAGGCGGATAAGTGAGTCTATTCACCTAATCGGCTATTTTCTGTGGCCAGCATGAGAATTCCTTTGAAATTTCTGAAAGGATTCTACTTAGTGTCATGGGAAAGTAGAAAAACATTTTTTGATAGACTTCGAAACGTGAACAAAAGGATAAATATGTTTGGCGCGCAGTTAATATTTCTGCATAGTGGTAATATGGTAATATTATCCGTTAATAGACTTTTAGAGGACTCAGGATTGCGCAGCAAGGATAAGTGTTTTTTAGATTTATGTGGAAGTAAGAGTAATTTACATTGGTGTAAATAAACCCTAACTTACCAATTTCACTATCCTGTTGGATAAGGGTAACAATGTACATCATTGGTTGGCCAAGCCTTGAGAGCGGATCCAAAGTGTTGATCGAATAAAAACAGGACTTATGGAAAACAATGGTTTACGTCAATGACTGACAGAAAAAATGAATAACACAGCCTTCCTAAACTTGAACGCAAGTTCAAATTTGTCTGCTTTAACAATAAAATCACTGCAGTACCAAATTGTATGTCAAAACTGACCATCGCCAGCAGGGCTGCAGAGTGAAAATCCCGGTCGGGGTGGAACTCATATTGAAAAACGAAAATTATAAGGGTTTGGGGTGAAGATTTTATGGGTCGCTATTATCCCTTTTTTCGGTCAAATTTCTATTCAAAGCCCCCGAAAAAACTCCGGGCCTGGGCAAAATCTCCCCTTTCCGCCCACTCTCTTCAGGCATGAATACCAGCAATAATTCTGCTAAGATAGGCAAATTGATCGACACCCTCGATATTCTTCCTGTTAACGCAGATATAAAGAATACAATGATTAGTCAGATTGAAAGACTTGGTATTGCTAGTATTAATCTTTTGACCGATTTTGCTTGTCTCCTTCTCCAAATTCAGAATCATTTGGTCAAGGCTTATGATTCTGTGAGAGAACAAACAGATGTCATCAGCGTAGTCGAAGTTTATGAGGATGAATGGTCCATTGGACCCATCCAGGTTTTGCGGATAAGGTAGCGTGAAGAACTTCACCAATAACAAGGCGAATTATTATCGGTAACTGGATGCAAGTCTGGTGGAATCTGCTTTTAATTTCCTCCGAAATTTTACCTCATGACATGACATTTTGTATCATCATATGTGACTCTGATTATAACTAGGAATGCTTCTGAAATGCCCTTCCTGGGTAGAGCATTTTACATACAATCTTTGTTGACGCTGTGTAATATAAGCTATTATCTTCACGACAGTAAAGGAATAATTTTGGATCCAAGGATATTCCAAGGATAGCCGGGTAAGTAGAGGTAGCAATTGTGCAGAAATCGTAGAAACAGTCATGCAAAATTTGCGAGAGACCGTTGAGCCCGAGGACTTTGCTCTATTAGAGGGTAATGAAAGTTGAAATGATCCCACTTTTATTTATGGGAGCAATCAGTCCAATGCTAATCAATATTCTCCAGCAAGCTATTCAAGACAGTTTTCTACAGCCGAGTCACAGTGGATTAGTAAAGCGGATCATTTTGAATTTGAGGCGACATATTATCTACGATCCTGTAGCTTCGATAGATAAGGTATCTCACATCTAGATATTTTTCACATTAGACACTCTTGATGTCGACATGAATTTGGTAAAATTGTGATCTACTCTTACATGTGTACGTGTGCGAGTTCCAACTGCGGAAGTCTACCCAACCCAACGTTAATGGAATTTCAGAATTTTTAGGGTTTCGTTGAAAGGTAACCAGTCCGAGAGTGAAAGTACTCTGACTGGTTCAGAGTTCGGGTGCGGAAATATTCCGACCAATTAATACCTCCAGGCGATGTCAAGCTTACTTATCAAAATTTCGTGTTTTGCGAATTATATAATGGGGCGTTTAACATCGCGCTGCTCCCAGGACAGAGATGAGGCAGTGTTTGGTTAGTTGCCTCTGCCCTGGTATGAAGCCGTAAAGTTATCTTCGCTTTTAATTTTTGAAACTTAGGTGCTAAGCTCAAAACGAGGGGTCCGTGGATTACAAAAAGAGGGAGTTGCCTCCCATTTGGTCAAGTAGATGTGGACTTAGGATTGAAAAAGGTATTAACATTTAGACCATTCTTTCCGAAAAGGACTGCTTCGGATTAACCAATTGCTTTCCGAAATTTTGTGCTAAACAACTTGTAGCTATAGTATGCGGGAATCTATCAGGCCCGGACCTGATCAGTTGTTTGAAGTTGTTTAATTAATTGGGACATTTATTTTTATTTAAGTCAAGAGTTCTATTTCATTCCACTATTCTCGTTAACTTTACCAGTTTTTAAAAATTCTCTGCCAATCGTTGGAGGGATCTTCATCATTTGCGTACGTTGATAATTGCACTGACTTTACTAGTAGCGTACCACTAGCATTGGCTGATTTGCTTTCCTGATGACGTATTCCCATGCCGAATTGAAAAGAATATGGAATAGACCATTCCTTTGTGTTGATCCAACCTCAGATGCAAAAGCCTCGGTTGATTAAGATTAGAATCAACTTATATGTTGTATTCTCAGCAGTTTGCTAGGATTTGTTGAACTGGTGCTTTGTCCAGTGCTGATTTGATATTTTCTGATAATTTGGTGAGTCTAAACAATCAATGTTTGTTCCATGGTCTACATCTGAATTTGCTAGACCGTACACAACAGGAACATTCCTCTGCAAGCCCATCTTCAGGGGTACCACGACTTTGCAGATTATCTTGTGAATATGGCTACTGACTGAACCGTCAGCTCTGCTTTCGCAAAGAGTGGTTTGAATTTATTTACGACCCTAAATGCGGACCACTAGGTACTTTTTTCAAACGATTCATTCGTAGGTAACGTGCCTTTGGTTGATGAAAATACTGTAGTATCCCCTGCTTCGAAGCATGCGCATCATTTCATTCTCTTTGCAGTATGCAGCATTTTTCATTTTTTTTTCTACTGGGCTTCCTTCAACGTCTTCATTAACCTCCTTTCAATTTCCCACTTCCTATCCCGACATAAACTTATTTTAATATATTAATTAATTAAAATGATTTCGGATTCCGGAAAATACATTTAAATGTTTCCAGTAATTATAGTAATAGCCAAGAAATTTTCAAATATTCCAAACATGATCAATAAACTTTTTGTTGTTTTTTCACTATAGACCTGAAAATGCTGTATATAATTGAATGCATTTCAAGTGTTTGTTTTCGGCTAAGGCGAATTATTTTGCTTGCATGTATATTCCAGAAATTTTTCTATTGTACAGAAGCCGGTTCGATAAATTATTTTAGGGGGTTCTTTTGGGTTCAGCGGAAGAATTTCGAAAATAGAGTTAGATTACGCGTTCGGTTCTGATTTTAATAATTTTAATATGTTGAGAGATATTAGAAAGAAAATTGTGAGATATCAGAAAGAAAAACCAACCCTCCCCTTTACATTCCTCATAGTGACTATGCCTTTCTTTTGTTCCTCTGTATGCCTCCTCTTTCCAGCTTTTGCATTGAAGTTTCCAATTAAGATTTTGTAGTCGTTAGGAGGAAGCTCGGCCGGGAAAAGAGTGGAACTCGTTTTTACGGCATTTTCTTCCTCCCTTTTTGTTGAATAAGCCAAACTTTGAAGACTTTGATGGATTTAAACTATGTAATCGGCTAATTTAGTAGTTTGTCGATAACAAACGCAACTACAAGCTCCTCGCTATCGTCCTTTCCACCTTGGTGAAAATAGTGTGCCATGCATGATCGTTAGCCTCGTGTGCTGAAAGGCGAGGAAGCTAAATTTTAGAGCGTCAAGCATCGTATAGAAATTCTAACACAGTTCCAAGGTTAATAGTTCTTCTTCTTTTGCTCAGCCCCATTTGTGGGGATTTTGTTTCACCCCTCGTACAGCGTTTCGCCCTGCTTCTTGCACCCGTGAGTAATTTTTTTATTTATAATTGAGAGTGCACTGAGTTTGCTATCCGCTTGAAGGGGGGCCGAATCAATTAGAGGGAAACTGCTTCCCCCTTTTCTGGTCCATGTGCTCCTTTTTTTGGGCACCCCAGCACCCAAAGTTAAACAATTTTTCACAGATTTGAATCTACCTTGGGAGTGCCGTGACTGAAGTGGTTATGAGATGTACTTCGTTCCTTTATATCAATCCTCAAACACATCATGGGTGCGAATTATATCACTTGAAAAAACCGGCTAGTATTTCTGACCTTAACAGAGTGGTATTTTATTTCCCTTTTACTAGCCTGTTTCCCAGTGGGATCTGTCCTTTATTGGGCATTTAAGGACACTTTCTATATGGAGGCGAATACCGAAACTTTCTCGTTTACATGCCTGATGCTGCGTGGCCTTCTACCCCTGGGAGGACATTACAAAGATGAATGCAAGTTATTTATTTACCAATCAGAATTCTACTATCCCAGAATGGCTGACGAGTAAGCTTCCCTAGAAACACATGATGTAGAACAGTAGAAGAGGACTGTAGGCTTCTCGGGAAGGCCTGGAGGAAGCTGATGCCTATCTTCGCGAACCGTTAACAAAGGTACGTAGGTGTATTTATTGTGCTATGCCCTATTTAGGGAATAATGGCAAACCATATGTTATCTAATCGGAATCGATATCTGACGGAACTTACACGGACTTACAACCGGAACATAAGGTTCGCAATGGTAGAAAGTTCATCGATATTTACGTGAGCCCGGCTGCAGAAATTTAACTCCTAGGGGTGGTGTTGCTAAAAGGCAGTAGAAGCGAAATGAGCTTTCGTTTCGCAGTAATGAGTTCATGCATATCAAAGGCTTTTATAACTGTTTCCTCACTATTCAATATAAAGAGTGGGTGATTGTGCTACAAAAATCGATGCTTAGCCCTTTTGAAGTCTATAATTCAAAAATTGGATGACTAATGTTGAAAATCTTGGAGGTACACCAGTTCAAATGAGAAAATATTTGGATGTTATGACAGTGCTTAGATTTGGTTGTTAAAGGACAAGGTCCCTGAACCAAGATTATTGAGATAAGGTCGTACTGCTGTGAAAGGTTTGATATGGGATGGTTAGAATGATAATCTGTTGTTGATAGAAGATAATAGGAGGAAAAAATTTCTAGTTGAGGGGGACGTATTTCATATAGAAGTGGTTACCTGCGTAAAGAAATATCCTAGTTTCATTGTTTTCACTTTTGTAAGAAATGATGCCTTAGGAGAATTGGTTCGAATGGAGCAGATTTTCCACACTGATCTCAACCGCTGGCCAATCGGTAATTAAAAAGAAGTTGAGGTGTATCTGACATCTTTCAAGGAATTTTAGTGCGTATTCGGCCAGGACAGTATCAATGCCTAGTAGTTTAGAGGTATCATACAGAATCTAGCTAAATGTGCACTTCGTCGTTCGACGGGTGCAGATAGGACTGGAGGTCGGTATATGGGTTGTGGGGCCGAAAAGTGGCGAAAGTTGAAGAAAAGTTGAAAAATCTTTTGGAAAACTTTAAGGGGCGATATCCCGCTAAAAATTGAGAAAAAGGGCTTAATTCCTGATCTTAATTTGTGATCACCAGTTGACAGGGCGGGTAGGGCTGGAGGTCAGTATACTGGTTAGGGGGTCGAAAAGATGCTAAAAGTTGAAAGATCTATTGGCAAACTTTAAGGCCGTTATCTCGCTTAATATTGGGAATTCGAGGAAAAGGACTACACCAGTTCAGAGCGCTGTGCTGATTTTGCGGGTAATTTTTTCCTATGCTTTTAGCCGAGCGTTTTTAACCGCTCTGGTTGGGATGTTAAATTTAGAGTACATTTTTGTCTCCAAAATCCTTCAATGGAAAAATTGACAACCATGTATCCTGGTCCAAAAGTGCGGAAAAAAATGAGAAGGTCATATTCGAAAGGAATGCCTCTTGGGAATACCTATGAACATCAACGTGGCGGCAACTATGCCTCATTTGCGCGATATATGACGCGGTACTGGCTTGCCGCGTGGGATTACTCTGCCGTCAATCAATTGGATTCTTCATATCTTTATTTATCTTACCTTATCTTAACTTTAGAAAATATAAATCGGCACTCAATCGCGTTCTAAGAAGAAAACCGAGCAAAATTTAATGAAAACAGGCTCATTGAGAAGGACGGAAGGAGGTATTGGGGGAGAGAAAGAAGGTAACTTTCCCGAACTTCAAAACAAAGAGGGTGGTTAGCAAGAAAAAGACGTTAACAAAATTTGACTGATTTTTCGACCTCAGGGGACATTGTTAGTCCTAGCAAGAACCCACTCCAACGTTTGAACCCTGGAATGAAGAATGCATCAGTTTGATTCACGTGATCAGGCCCGACGGAGAGGCGGAGTGGGGATGGGTTAATTATTCCTAAAGGCGGAGTTTTCTTGACAAAGGGTAGGGTCGACCAGAGACTTGAATAAAATTACGCCGGGGGTAGCGTTCATAAGGATTTAAGAATAGACTGGTTATCCAGATGCTTTTTGGCTCAGATCATCCCATTTAATGGACATGATAATAACAGATTCTTCGAACTTTTCTGCCAACTTTTTCCGAGCTTCAAATAGAAGGCTGCCCTCTATTTGCCGTACTTGGATGAAGAGTGCTCATCCAAGGAGGACAAGCACCCACCCCATCCTAGCCCAGTGCTGACGCTGGACTTTAATCAGCGGATCTATTGCATTATCAAAGTACGCATGGCCACAGATACATTCGTCTCTGGCTGGAAGGTATCAAGGCTTGACAATCAACCCTTGACAATTTGCAAGGTGCCAAACAAAATGTAGTGCTTCTTTTTAACATTGCAACTATCAATTCCCATGTAAAAGAACGTTTCGCTATAGTACGACGTTTATGTGAAATTACGGAAAAATTGACATCGGCAGGTTGATTGAAACTTGCAGGTTTTACAACCTCAGACGTGAAGCAAGGTTCTGTGAAATCACAGAAAGGCTCTATAAGATTCGATGATGTCCTGGTTGCATATTGTATGGATAGAAATGGATCTCAACAGTTTTGAACCAGCATATTTGCCCCGAGTGAAAATTATGTGGAAATTCGACGTGAAAATGGTGTGTCAGACTAAGTCTTAATGTACTAAATTTAAACTTCTATTCTGAGCTCTGAGGCTTGTAATGGGGGGGGGGGGGGGGTTGACAGGACGCAGGGAATTACTGAAAGAGAAGAATGATCACCAAATGGCCATGGGCCTTTGGGATTACAGACTAAACAATTGTCATCGACAGATTGGGTTCAGGGTGTTTTTGAAAAAAAATTGAATATGTGATCGGCCCCACCTCTTGGAAAAATTAGCAACAAGCTATAGGCTATAAGTAATTTTAGGGGCAGTAGGACAATATTTACGACAAGTATCACGGGTCTGTCACATTCGAATCTGCTGCAGAAACTTGGCCCATTGGACGGAACACTCCTGATGTTAGTGCCCGTGCTACCGAAGTGATAGGCGGACAGGCTATAGTAGGATCAAAGCCAGTATCTGACAGTAGGTCATCCACCATCAAATCGATTCTAAAGGGTGATGATGCAACACTTCGCCCAGCCGAATGGAAACAAATCTTAATGAAAGAATCCGGGGCCTTTAGAGCCTGTCTGATCTGTCTGATTAAAATCTTGATAGTGTCTTCGCTTTAATTGGGCACTGCTTGTTAAACTGCCGCGTAGAAAAATTGGAAGGGGGATGATTCCGGCTATATGTCGATAATATAAGGAAAAGGAGGCGGTCCTGCATTCATTTGCAGCTTCTCGGCTTTCTCACATTTGGTACGAAGATATCTCCGAAAGTGTTTCTTCTGTGATTTGCGCACTCTTTGCTTCTCAAAGACGTTCTTCTTCTCTGATATCGGAAACCATAATAAAAGGTGAACGCCTTTCGAAGAGGTCGGAGCCTTGCGGAATTCCTGTTAGACTGGTGTAAGGAGAGGGCAGCACCTACTGAACTTTTAATTGGGATTGCTGCCGCTAGAAACTCAAGATTGGTATGTAGAGGTGCGGCTGAAAAGGGGGACACGTTTTCTAGCTCGGTGACGAATCCATATTGTCAAACGGAGTCGAAAGTTTTCCTGCTCTCAAAGATCAAAGTCTTTCGATCAATCGTGAGCAGTGGTCGAATAGAGGCAGACAAGGAGGAAGTGATTGATACAGATCATTCAGATTAGATCTTGTCATCGGTCATAGGAAGACTTTTTGATCTGGTTTGTTTGTTGGACATTGCCATATAAGGGTTTGGCTAAGTTGGTTTGCGGTATTGAATCTTGAGGTAATGATCAGTGTACTAGATCACAATACTCTACGAATTTCACTTTTTAGAAAGGAGGACTGCGGGGAGTAGCTATGTATTCTAAATAGTCGCCTCCAACTGCGGATATTTTAGAGGATGTCATCTGGAAAAGAGATAAAGTTGCGGAATGTGTATCGGCGCATACCAGTTCATCGAATAGGGAACTGACGAGCCGTTTGGTTGTTGCATTCACAAATATTTTCGATTCGTAGTTGAAGTTGGGGTGGCTCATGTAATAGTACTGATGTTTAGTAAATCATATTAAGCAGGAAGAAAGGCTATAATATTGGAAGAAAATATGTTACATGAAGTTCAACAGTAGAAAATAATTTACGTAAATTGAATTGTATTGTGTAAGATGCAGATGCAATGGTAATTGGGAAAGGAAACTAAGATACTTCATATTGCATCCAAATACTGTCTCTGTGTTCATGTCTTTTACTTATGAAAGTTATCTATTGAGTAAATCGTATTTATCATTTCCTAATTACGCCTACAGCTCATTCTCTATTGCACTTCATATATTAGCCGTTACGGACAATTGCTATTTCTTTGTTCGTATTTCCCCAACTTCAAATTCATCCAATTTACTTGGGCATAAATAGTCAACCATTTTTTAAGGTCCGGGTTCCATTACAAGATCATGTCCCACAAACTACAAACTCTGAGACATCTAAGCCTCACACATGTCTTGGCAAAATGATTGATAACTCTGTCCAGGTAATTTCGAATTCATAGAACAAGCATTTCGGAGCATTGAACATCCAATTAATATCTTATTAGGTGGATTCGAAGTTTGATATCACAAAAAGGTGTGGATGGGTGGATTTAGGTGCTGAACAGGTTGTATCAAAAGTCCGATGAGGGACCTACTGCGCTCCCAAGTTAAATATTTTTGAATCTGTTATGTGATTCGTAACGAGCATAGGTTTGGGCCCCTCACCAATAAGGGAACAAAGGACTTTTTTGAACTTTCGAATGGAATCTGAAAGGAATTATTTTCATTGCACAGATTGCTGTTGTTGTTCTTTTATGCATTCCTTCATTGCTGTTATAATCGAAACAATTAAACACCATCTCGTTGAGCAGATACAAACAGACAAGACGGCCAAATGGTCATGGCTCTCGATGACCCCGTGAATAATTTGTTTTCCATCTTGTCTGCAAGTGATTTTATTCAAATTAAGCTAATGGATCTTGTGAAGAATGGATCCATTGCTCTGTCGCTAACCATGAAGGCGTGGAAAAGCCTTGATAATAGTAATAATAATACCAACGGAGAGAAAAGATATTTGATAGACATTGTGTACAATCAAAATTTTGGCCAGTGCCTTATGGTGTCATAGCGGCCATTAATCACCATCGCACCAGGTGATTTTCATGAAAACCTCTATTGAGCCAGCGAAAGAAGTATTGAATCGATTTCGTAATGATAGCCGCCAATAATACGTGATAATAGAAGGGAGTGATGAGTTTTATTATAATATTCTTGTAATTAGGAAAGTAGCCAACCAAATTCAATGGGCATAATTGCTTCTATTGTTAGGGACCGTTGGAGATCTGGAAAGTGGATACTTTGGAACGTTGCTATTGCGTCGGAAACATAAGAGATAAATATGTACATGAAGGCCCCTCTGTACTTGGAGTTGCATATGGTTCCAAAACAAAGGTTTGCGTATATTTTTTGCTTGATTTCTCCGCGCACGGCCAGTAATATTTCTAAAATCTGCTTTTCATGAAATATTAGTTTTCCATATTGAGCAACATAAATTGTTCAAGATCTTATAGTTGGTGATTGTGGAGCACACTTACATCGGATTATGTACTTACTCCAAATTTCATTTTTTGCTTGTTACGCAAGATACAAGATACAAATATTATGCAATTGAATACTTTAGAAGACGTAGATCTCCACCTATGCAATACCTTCCCATTGTTTGAATAAATAGGAAATTCACCTGAGTTGCCAACTCTTTTTTGCTACTCTACTGACTGGCAGATCGTCTCAAGGAAAGAAGGGTGAAAGAGATCCGTCAAAAAAAGCTCCTCAACTGAGAGATCTCCAGCAATGTAAAAAACCGTGAAGGATAAGGGAAGGTCAATAAACGCCAAAAGTGAAGGAGCGTATAAAAGGACGAATCCTGTCGGGGCTCATAGAGAGCGGAATTCTGGTCCGGAGGAATTACCCTTCACCCAGCTTGGGGCAAAAATAATCGAGCTGTCCGAATTTATCAACGACAGCAAGCACAACCTGCACCAAGTCATAAAGAATATGGGGAGGGCTATTAGAGTCCTTTATAATTGATCATAATATGATCACAATGAGTATAGCCACGGTAAAACTGTATTTGGCCATAAGAGAATTCGGTATCCCGACGAAATTGATAAGACTGACTAAGCTGACCCTGACCAATGTGCGAGGCCAGATAAAAGCAGCAGGATCACTCTCGGGACCATTCGACATCAACAACGGTCTAAGACAAGGGCATGCCCTATCATGCGTCCTCTTTAACCTGGCCTCTGGATGATTCCGTGGACTACATAACGACGAAATCTATGAGCGATACCATGACCGTCAAATTGTGGGTAAAATCCGGCTCAATAGGTTATGGTGGGCGGGTCACCTAATCCGTATGAATGAGGGAGGATACTCCAGCCCGGAAAGTCTATAAGGGCAAGATATATAGTAGAAAAAGAAGACGAGGCAGACTCTGCTTAAGATGGAGCGATGGCGTAGGCCAGGACGCCAGACAGCTTTTAGGGATATCGAATTGGTCGACCTCGGCGCAAAACCGGGATGTCTGGATTTCCTTATTAAGGCAGGTCTGGACCAGATACCGGTTGTTGCGCCGTTGATGATGAATTTAAGTTAAAAGTATTTTTTCAAGCGATTAAACATTTATTATTACTTTCATATTTCTTTATTTGCCACTAATGCCAAGAAAATTCTGTCCGGTTTTTTGACCATTTCTCGACAACTTATTGTAGATTTTTATTTCTTGGGGGGGGGAGCCCCCCTTAAAATTTAACTCAAATTGGTGCCATTCACTGCGTGTAAAGGGACACACAGACCACATGTTTCCAATAAATTTCGTAAAAATCGTTTCAGTTGTTTCTGAGGAATTTGTGTGTGATAGACAGGCAGACAATGCCTCGGTGGTGGATTACTTGGCCACCGTTGCATCGAATACTACAAGTAGCCTAGAGAAAGCGGCATTTGAAAGGAGTACATCACTCCCGAGAACGCCTGTTCAAAATACACGGAAAGATGCCCCATATACTGGTCATTCATTAGCCCATAGCGGGGTGACTACACCTGGTCGGAACATGTCGTAGGACTTAGTGTTTGATCCATTTAGGAGCAGCTCGATGATCCTGCGATCTACTCCGAAGTCAACGTTGAATAAGGAAGGAAATCAGGGAAGCTACCGTAAGGCTAAGTCCCCAGGGGGAAACGAAACAGAGGAGCAGTGTCACAATTTGGATGAATCATCATTTGTCCTACTCGGAGGAAAAATAATAGAGTTTTCCGAATTCACAAAGGACAAACATAATGTGCACCAGACCATCAATAACATGGTCCGAGCCATTCGGGTACTGTGTAATGGTGCAAAGGATGAAAAAAATGCCTCCAAGGAATCAAGCGTCACCCAGGCAACACAAGTGACACCCCCTCAAGATCCAAAGGGCGGTAAGAGAAGAGGAGGATTCTTTCGGATCCTCGCAGGACGCGAAACGGCAAAAAGGCTTCTCCCCGACAAAGGGGAAGTTAAACAAAGTTACAAAAATCGTGGAAACTGCGGCGCCGGCTCCAATCGACCTAAGGGAGATAAAGCCCCAAAAAGGAACCAAGGTAGCATGAACCAAGGTTGGCGGAAAGAAAAATGCGACACATAAAAGAAGATTACGGCCCGAATTACTTACTTACTCTAAAAAAGGTAATATGGTCCGGTCCGGCAGACCAGAAAGCAGGAGATTGTTATACAATGTAAGGACATTGATGAAATGACGACCAAGGAGGATATCCGCGACGCCTCAGAAAAGCAGTTCGGACGACTTGGCTTGCTAGATCCAATCAGCGAACCATGTCGCAATAATAAGAGCGGCGCCTGGACTGCAGATGTAACTGGCAATATGGGGATGTGGAAATCAAGCCATTCAAGAAGTGATGGAGTTTCCAGAAGTTGGATTCGTCAGGGCAAAAATAGCTGGAATCTACATATATAGTTGCAATGCTCCACCAAGCGCGGCGATAGCAGAAATCGAAGGAATGCTTGGTATGGTAGTCTCGAATGCAAGAAGTAGAAACCCCAAGATCATAGCGGTTTATTTCAACGCATGAACCGTGGTTTCGGGCAGTCGCACTACGAACACCAGGGGCCGTATCCTGCTCGAGGCTTTCGAGGAGCTAAACTTGGTGCATGCCAATACGGGAAATGTTTCCACTTTTCGTAAGGCAGGGTTCAATTGAAAAAGTTTGAAGAGGATGCATTCATAGAGATGCTATTGGAAGGTCACAATCCCGGTGTTGCGGCTACAGAGAAGGTACAGCAAAGATGGTACGCATAACGACAGCAGGCGAAGCTGCTATGCCGAGGCGGCAAATTCTCGCAAAAGGGCGCTCAAACTATTGGTGGAATGAAGAGTTCGCGGAGTTAAGGGATGTACGCTCTCGAGATAGAAGGATCTGCCAACGATATATTGGAAGATCGGACTTCGACGAGACAGGGCAAGTATATGTGAACCTTCGAAGTAGGGTTAAGCAGGCTATACAGACCAACAAGCGAGAATGCTTCAAGAAACTTTGCGCAGAGGCAGACCAAGACCCCTGGGGAACATCGTACGGGATGGTTATGAAGAAGATGAGAGGGCGAGCACCTCAACCGACCTGTTCGCACCTTCTGCTCGATATCGTGATGGCGCTCTTCCCCCCTGATAAAAGGGAGCGCAAACAGCACAAGCAAGCATTGGACGTCTTCAGCATATCTGCGATAACTGAGGAGGAACTTGCACAAATTTGCCGGAGAATTGGTGACAACAAAGCACTCGGTCTGGATGCTGTTCCTATTAGAGCTCTTAAACTCGCTGTTAAGACCAGACTCGTCTGGTTTATCAGCGTTTTTGAAACAGGCATGGCAGAAGGAGTTTTCTTCGGCCGGTGGAAGAGACAAAAACTAGTATTGCTCCCGAAGCCGAGAAGCACCCAGGACACCCATCATCAGACCGACCGATTTGCCTCATCGACACGATTGGAAAGATGCTCGAAAGGGTCATCTACAATAGATTGCTCCTTATCATTGAATATAAAAATGGACTATCGGATCGACAATTTGGATTCCGAAAAGCCCACTCAAGACATTGTTTTCAAGTTGGCTCCAGACGCGATGTCGTCTACAAAATGCTGTGCCGTGGTGACCTTGGATATCAAAAATGCGTTCAATTCGGCTAGTTGGGAGTGGATAAAAAGCTCACTGGCTAAAACGGGTGTGACTAGTTATTTGATCAAGCTCCTCGAAAGTTACCTTTGGGAGAGGGCACTTTGGTACGATACGGAATAGGGATCCGAGCAGTCACCACGGGAGCATCACAGGGCTCAGTGTTGAGTCCTCTCCTGTGGAACGTCATGTACAATGCGGTCCTTGTCCTTCCCGTTCCAAAGGAGGCCACGATAATCGGTTTCGCAGATGATTTAGCTGTGGTTGTCGTCGCGAAACAACCTGAAGACGTTGAAGTGTACGCTAGCGAAACCAATAGCGCCATAAAAGCGTGGCTGGAGATGGTTCAGTTTGACCTTGCGAACAAAAGATGGAAGCGGTGTTGATTACCAACCGTAGGAAGAGGAATACGGTTAATATTCGTGTTGCCGGTCACACCATCCTTTCGAAACCGGTTATCAGATATCGAGGGGTGAAATCAGTTTCAAGGAACACCTGGACTATGCCTGTGAGAAAGCGGCAAATACCAGCGTATCATTAGAGCGGATGATGCTTAACATTGGAGGCCCAAGATACAGTCGCGGATTACTTGTGACCGGAGTGGTTCGCTCCACACTATTATACGCGGCACCAGTTTGGAAGGGAGCACCAACGTGTAAGAGTAATCGGATGAGGTTAAATATGACTTATCGCTTAGTGGTGCTAAGGGTGTGCAGCGCTTTCAGAGCAATATCAGGCGACGCAGCGTGTGTTATTGCGGGAATGATCCCGATAGACATTCTGGCAAGTGAGACGTGCTGCCTGTACGAGAAAAGGAAAATGAATCCCCTGAAAAGGATGCAGAATACCGAAAGGCGGTAAGGCGAGGGTCGCTGGAGAAGTGGCAGCAACGGTGGGATGATTCGCAGAGGGGTCGCTGGACCTACACTTTGATTCCGCATACTGAGGAGTGGATCCAAAGACCATACGCGAGATTAACTACCATCTGAAGGAATTCCTGTCAGGACATGGTGGTTGCAGGAAGTATCTTCACCCAGGCTGGATGATTCTCCTTTTTGTCCTGAATGTGGTTGCGCACCTGAGGACCCGGAGCATCTTATGTTCGAGTGTCCACGATTTTTCTCAGAGAGGAGGATTCTGGAAAACTCCCCGAAAATCAACTTAAGCCCAAAGAACATCGTCGGGGAAATGTTGAAGTCGTAGGGATGCTGGTGAACGGTGAACTCCGCAACGAAAAGTATACAGGAGGAACTTGGAAAGCGGAGCGCGCAAGAAAGACGCGAAGAACGGAAAGCCTGGTCACTTAAAGCGCGGTCCACTCCGCGAAGTGATGCTTCGCGGCGGTTTCGTGGGGAAGGAAAAAGGAGAAAGTGGGGTTGGTTTTAGTGGGTTCCACACGCTGCTGCTGTGTTTACGCAAAACCCTAAAAACAGGTGTGTGTATATTTTTTGCTTGATTTCTTCGCGCATGGCCAGTAATATTTCTAAAATCTGCTTCTCATGAAATATTAGTTTTCCGTATTGGGCTGTCCACTCAAGATGCCAAAGAAGGGTAAAACACCATGGTGGAACTCGGATTTGGCAAAACAGAGGAGAACGACAAGGATGCTCCTCAATCGTGCTCTGAAAGGTGAATCAGGCACTAGCTGGAATTGTTATGAAGTGGTACAGAAGGCTTTAAAGAAGACCATAAGATCGGCTAAACGATCATCTTGGAGACGCTTTTGCGAAGAGATTAACTCTCTTGAGGCAACCTCAAAGCTGAAGCGGATTCTGGTCAAAGAACGTAGCCAGAAACTGGATTATTTACTTTTACAGAACCGCTGCTAATCAGTTGGATCCTTCACATGCTAGAGTCTATTCAAGCAGGATGCCTCAGGGGCTGCCCACAGGGAGGGGTTCTCTCTCCACTTTTATGGCTCTTGGTGATGGATACCCTGCTGTGGCTCCTGGAGGACAAAAAAGTCTTCGCGCAAGCATTTGTGGACGACCTAGCCGTAATAATTACCGGCAAGTTTGCGGACACTGTTCTAATCACCGAAAGAGAAGAATGGTCGACAAATGGCCATGAGTCTTTTCAGATTACAGACTTAATAATCTTCATCGACGGGTCGGTCATGGAAGGCGGATCGGGCGCAGGGGTGTTTTCGGGGAATCCGATAGAACTGGCCCGACCCCTCGGAAAAATGACGGCCATATTCCAGGCAGAGAGATATATGCGATTTCATTCGCAGCAGAAAAATGTCTGCGTCGGGGTCGCAACATTCGAATCTGTTCCGACAGTCAGGCAGCATTATCAGCACTAGATAGCAACGACATATTAAACCAGTTGGGGTGAAGTTGTCATGAGGTACTGCTGAAACTCGGCCGACTAAACGAAACAATCCTGATGTGGGTGCAGGGGCACTCTAACATCGCCGGTAATGAGGAGGCTGACAGACTGACCCCCTAAGGGTCTGGATCCACAATGGTCGAGCCAAAACCAGCTCTTGGAATCCAACCATCTACTCTCAAGTCTACTCTCAAGGTGATATTGCAAAGATTCTCTCAGCCGAGTGGAAAATTTGGACTCTTGCCGGCGGGCAAAAATCCTTGTGAAAGAGCCTAGGGTCACTAGAGCGGCATTCTTGTCGCCCCTTAAGAAGTGGGACATGAAAACCCTAGTAGGGCTTTTAACGGGACACTGCTCCTTAAACTACCATATGGAAAATACTGAGGAGGTGGTTTCGGTCCTACACCTTTTATGCAGCTTCCCGGCCTCAGACGAAGACGCTTTGGCAAGGTTTTCTCCAATGAACAATCTGCACACTCTCTGCCTCTGGAGATTGTGCTCAGATTCTCTAAAGCCTGCGAACGCCATGGGCGGAAAGCCATTGAATAGGCAATTTGCTGCGGAGCTGCGGCTCCCTCCTGTAAACTAAACTAGGTATTTGGAGCAATAGCAGAAAAGAATAAGCCACTAATGCCACTCAGCGGATATAGGAAAAGAACATAGAGCGAATGACTTGTGCTAATAATAATCGACTTCACATTTTTTCACAGTGGGGCTTTTACTCTTTGTTTATATATTGGGTCGTCCTGAAAAGGACGTTTGGTTGTTGTCTTGTTTTTCGTCTTCATTACTAGAAGAGTCATCTGATCGGTTGTCGTCACCACTTCAGGAGGTGATCCGTCGAGAAAATAATCAGTTGTAGTCTCATTTGATATCTCTGCAAAGGTCGTTGAGATGCTGTCAAGCTTGCTTAGCATTTTTAAAGAAAGTCCATTTCTGAAATGCAATTTTCATTATTATTTGAATGTTAAAAATTCATCTAGGAACAGTCCAGTGTCATCATTGTCTTCATTAGCAATTTCTCGAATCGTATTCGTAATACCTACCTCTGGTTGAGGTAACTCGAAAACAAAATTGACTCCGTCTCTAAGCAGATCTGCTGACAGGTTAACATTTTTCAGGACAGGAATTACGTTGCTGTCAGGCTCACGGTGATTTGTAGTGCTTGTGTTATCCGACAATTCTACGGCACTATCGCCCAATAGTCTTTGTATATAAATTTCGTCTTCCGAAAGAGTTGGAATAGGATTTCCATTGTCATATCTATCCCGAGATGTCTCCTTGATATCAAGATGCGGCTGGTCTACGCAAGTTTCGTCCTGAAAGTTTTCGACAAGATTTTCATTTGAATTTTCCAGAAACTGGAATGATACTGATTCATCCCCATTCGCCCCACGTTCTTCCATGAGATGCTGTGGTACCCCGGGGCTATCTTGAGTTACATTTATGACATTGTGTTCAGATGGCATGATGGATCCATCCATAATCTCACGAAGAATATGTAAACCGCTACTCACAAGTTCGAAACCATTTGCGTTTTCGTATTTATCTTGGGGGATGCTACGATCATCAGGATGTATCTGATCATCATTTGTTTCATGTTGAACAAACTCTTCCTCGAACTGGCACGGAACGGATTCATTCTGTGGTCGGGCAACATCTTCATCCATCTGAACCTGTAATGTGTCAGGGTCATCTTGAGTCAAAGGGTCGATATTGTGTTCAGATTGGATCATACCTGTATCATGTGGGATATCCAAACCGTTGCTCAGAAGCTCGGAACCACCAATATTTTCCATCCGATGCAGTTGGTTGTCAACCTCACTCTGACTCAAACTTGTTATGTTGACTTCAGATTTAGTTTGGTCATCAAGGATCTCAAGCAAATCATCAAGATCGTCAAGGGTTGGATTATTTGTAAATGGGTGGAAACCGTCTGTCTCTGCTCCCGTAAGATTTGTCAAAGAATGTGGTTCGGTAGTTTCCATGTTCTGCAAAATTTCACCATCGTTTTGTCCAACCGGCATTGGGTATTGTCCTGGCAAATTATAAATTTGGTTACCGTTAATATTTTGAACCGAGCTCATACCATAGTTCCAGGACTGTTGGTCGTTAAAATGCTGAGCCATGCTGGCTCCGTTATCACTGGACTGTGTAGGAGAGGCGTAGTGCTGATGACTCTGGGAATTATAATAGAAATTGTAATTATTGTCCCCCGAATTAAGGGCTGCATTACTAGGATTATAATGTACTCCGGCAATGGGTGCATTGTAATATCTGAATTGCGGCTCAATAGAATAATTGTGATACCCACCTTGCCAAGCTGCAACATCCCGGTGTTGTCCGTTATATCCCTGCTGTCCATATTGATAGTTTGTATGGCTTTGTACAGGGACGGTAGGAGTTCCGTAGTTCTGGATTGTACTTGGTTGTCCACAATAAGAAGGGGGTTGTTGGAGTGCATAATGCGTAGTATGCGCTGCGGATTGCTGATAGTATTTCGGCTGTATTAACATGGAGTGACTTCCAGCAAGAGCTTCTTGTTGTGGACTTACATATGGCGTGGTATTGGTAGGCACATAATCGGATTGTTCAGTAACTTTTCCATTAGCCTGTACTTGGGCCACATTGCATGGTTCCGAACAAGTCCTCCGGTCCTCAATAGAACTGCCCCCATTTTGTTTATCATCTCCCTTATGATAATCACTGTCGCCCGGTTGCGTCTCCAATGTATCCACTTCAATATTTCGTCGTTGGTCAAAAGTGCTATCTTTTTTGTCTTTTGCCCGGCGGTTCTGAAACCAAACTTTCACTTGTACCGCCGACAGGCCGGTTTTTAAGGAAAGATCCTCCCGTAGTTGCCTGTCTGGAATTGATACGTTCATGTAAGCCTCCTCCAGAATGGTAGCCAAACGGGAGTTGATATAAACTCGCGGTCGTCGCTTATTGTTATCCGGTTTCTTCAGGGCTTTCGCTCTCCGGTTCTTAAACCACACCCTTACCTTCTCCGAAGTTACGTTGAATCGTTCCGCTAGAATTTTACATTCTGCACTGGTCGGTCGTGGGTTCTGTTGGTATTTATCCTCCAGGATGAGTGTCTCTTCCTCAAGAAAACGAAGTCGTGATGAAGCCATTTCAGTAAAAAGTGTTGTCTCGCTCTGACTGAATTGTTTCCAATTTGAAAATTGAATGTGATCCCATCCTTGGAGTTCTGGCTTTTATACCTTCCAGGACTCATTCTCTGGGAGAACTAATTAACCTAATTTACCTAATTATGGGTTTTTAATGACTTTAAACTCCAATTAGGCCTCGGATGTTTTAATTAAGGATCCATTTTCCGCCAAGGACTTCAGGATCATTTGAAACTCATTAAGGTAATTAACAATTAATTAGTGGGGATGAAGACAAATTGCCACCTTCGTAAACAGAAAACTCCTGATTTTCAAGGTTCCAAATATGTTTCTTCTTTAACAAATGTTGAAATATTTGAAATAAATTTTAAAGTAGAAGAAAATCCAACACCCTCATCATCAACGGCGTAACAACCGGTATCTGGTCTAGTCCTGCCTTAATAAGGAACTCCAGACATCCCGGTTTTGTGCCGAGGTTCACCAATTCGATATCCCTAACAGTTGTCTGGTGTCCTGACTTACGCCATCACTCCATCTTAGGCAGGGTCTGCCTCGTCTTTTTTTCTACCATAGATATTGCCCTTATAGACTTTCCGGGTTGACATCCGCAGTGAGTTGGTCAGTGGTGACTTTTAGGCTTCCGCAGAGCTCTGCCTGCTTCACCTGCCTGTTACAAATTCAAGATGAAAATTACTTGAGCCACGCATTTTCTTGATGGGTTAAGTTGTAGGGTGATCCAGAAGATCTAGTTTAGCGGACTCCGGTAATTTTCCCTAATTAGGACCAGGTCTGCTTGAGCGAACTGTATTCCCTGATTCCACACTGATATCACTTTTGCGAGTACCTCAGATACTCATTTTTGAACTTGACAGTCCTCCTCCTTGAGCCCTTTGTTCTTCAAAAGTGTTCAGAGCCGATGTTGAGCAAAGAAGTATGCAAGAGTCAGTACCTGGAGATCACCACTGTGTCTCTTATGTCTTCTATTTAGGATGGCCTCCCAAGTACATATCGCCGCATGAGCAAAATGCGGCTGATCCGAGCTCGATTAAAATTTGTTTGACGTTCTCTACAGGTCAGACAAATATACTGATGTATTTGTGACGAACAGCATACACTTGGTGACAACGACGAACTTTTCTAAGCAGTTTTACGGTTGTCTGAATCTGAGTTCATTTTGTTTTCATCTCCTTTTTCCGTCACAACTTTATTGAACGTATACAGCAATTATAGTTCCCATTAAGTTGTTAGATGCCCTGTGAGTTGGAGCCTTAAAAGTACACTCAAAGTATTCCCTGCTTCTCGTCAGATGCGACTAAAAGGGATATAATTTTGTGGGCTAGCAAATTTTGAAAGCCCATTTCTCATGAAACATCAACAACACCTCGAACATTTGGCTATCGAAAACGGAATATGATTGGTTTCTGAAATGTAGTCACGCTCTTGGACAACGGTAGTGAGGACTTTCAGAATCCTCGCTTTCTTTAACTTGAGCGAGAATTCCAACAATATAAATTATACATTCTGACCCGAAACGAAGATGGTGGGACACTGAAGAGTACTCCTCTCCCTCTTGTGGTAATATGCTTTTGTACTTGAGAAGCCAGGTGGTAACAGACGTGTCGCATTTCGGACAGCTACCAAAAGGTGCGCTCCCTTGACCTGGGAGCCGGTTTCTCACAGAATACTAACTGCAAAATTTGTTGAGGAGCATCTTAACTTTGCAATGCTACGCACCAACAGAGGCTTCCGATATAGTGGAGAAGGACACTTCATAAAGATTACATTGTGATCGTGATGGGTGATCTGAATGCCTAGGTATCATTTAACAACGCCTCACTCGGACTTGTGATGGGGAAATACGGTTTTAACGACCATAACGATAATGATGGGAGGTTTGTGGATTTCTGCAGCTTCCACCGCCTCGTCATTCATCATCATCATCAATGGCGCAACAACCGGTATCCGGTCTAGCCTGCCTTAATAAGGGACTCCAGGCATCCCGGTTTTGCGCCGAAATTCACCAATTTGATATTCCTAAAAGCTGTCTGGCGTCCTGACCTACACCTTCTCTCCATCTCAGGCAGGGTCTGCCTCGTCTTCTTTTTCTATCATAGATATTGCCCTTATAGACTTTCCGGGCTGCATCAACCTCATCCATACGGATTAAGTGACCCGCCCACCTCAACGTGTTGAGCCGGATTTTATCCACAAACTGACGGTCATGGTATCGCTCATAGAAGGAAATGCAACGGAAGCAATGCAATGGAAACGTCCATCTTTATGTAGGGGGCCAAAAATTCTTCGGAGGATTCTTCTCTCGAACGCGACCAAGAGTTCGCAGTTCTTTTGCTAAGAACCCAAGTCTCCGAGGAATACATAAGGACTGGCAAGATCATAGTCGTGTACCGTAAGAGCTTTGACCCCTATGGTGAGACGTTTCCAGCGGAACAGTTTTTGTAAGCTGAAATAGGCTCTGTTGGCTGACAACAACCGTGCGCGGATTTCATCATCGTAGCTGTTATCGGTTGTGATTTTTGACCCTAGATAGGAGAAATTGTCAACGGTCTCAAAGTTGTATTCTCCTATCCTTATTCTTCCTCGTGTTTGGCCAGTGCGGTTTGATGTTGTTGGTTGATTCGTCTTCGGTGCTGACGTTGCCACCATATATTTTGTCTTGCCTTCATTGATGTGCAGCCCAAGATCTCGCGCCAATCGCCGCCTGCTCGATCTGGATGATGGTCGATCTACCTATGATGTCGATATCGTCAGCATAGGCCAGTAGTTGGGTGGACTTGAAGAGGATCGTACCTCTTGCATTTACCTCAGCATCACGGATCACTTTCTCGAGGGCCAGGTTAAAGAGGACGCATGATAGGGCATCCCCTTGTCATAGACCGTTGTTGATGTCGAATAGTCTTGAGAGTGATCCTGCTGCTTTTATCTGGCCTCGCACATTGTTCAGGGTCAGCCTAGTCAGTCTTATTAATTTCGTCGGGATACCGAATTCTCTCATGGCCGTGTACAGTTTCACCCTGGCGATGCTATCATAGGCGGCTTTAAAGTCGATGAACAGATGGTGCAACTGTTGTCCATATTCCAACAGTTTTTCCATCGCTTGCCGCAGAGAGAAAATCTGATCTGTTGCTGATTTGCCTGGAGTGAAGCCTCTTTGGTATGGGCCAATGATGTTCTGGGTGTATGGGGCTACCCGGCCTAGCAAGATATTGGAGAATATCTTATAGATGATACTCAGCAATGTGATACCTCTATAATTGCTGCACTGTGTGATATCTCCCTTTTTATGTATGAGACAGATAATGCCTCGTTGCCAATCGTCAGCCATTGATTCGCTGTCCCACACCTTGAGTACAATTTGATGAACCACTTAGTGTAGACTTGGTGGTGGAAGTATTTGTCCGTCGTCTTCAGTTGGCGGGACCTCCAACTCGCCGATGTTTTGGTTGTTCAGTAGCTCATCAAAGTACTTAACCCATCGCTCCAATATGCCCATTCTGTCGGAAATCAGATTTCCCTCTTTGTCTTGGCAATTTGAGCATCGAGGTGTATAAGGCTTCATCCTGCTGACTTTTTCGTAAAACTTCCGTGCCTGGTGCGGTTGCTTCCTGTACTTCTCGAGTTCACAGACCTGTTGGTTCTCCCAGGCTTCCTTTTTCCGACTGTGAAGTCGCTTCTCTGCTCGACGGAGTTCGTGATAAGTCTCTGCGCGTGCCCGCGTTCTTTGAGAATGCAACATTACTCGGTGTGCGGCATTCTTCCGTTCCATTTCTAGCTTACATTCATCGTCAAACCAGCCGTTACGACTCCTTTTGCGGCTGGGGCCAAGTATGTTTGTGGCCGTATCCATGATAACGTTCTTCAGGTGATTGTGAAGATCATTTGTTGATGCTTCATCTCCAGGTCCTCTGTTGACTGCGGTTATTGCGGCATCCATTTCGCTCTTATAGGTATCGCGCAGGGTTGTGTTGTGGATGGCTTCAGTGTTCACTCTCACCTGATTGTCAGAGGGGATTCTAGGTGGTATTGTTATTCGAGCCCAGAGCACCATGCCAGCGAGATAGTGATCCGAGTATATTGGCCCCCCTATATGTTCTGACTCATCAAGATTCATCAAGGCTGAGAGGTGGCGGAGTTCGATCAACACGTGGTGAATTTGGTTGAAAGTGGTCCCGTCTGGAGAGGCCCACGTATGTTTGTGGACCGCTTTCCGCGCAAACCAGGTACTTCCAACAACCGTTTCGTGTGACCCTGCTAATTGAATAATCCGCAGTCCGTTATCATTTGTTTTTTCGTGTAAGTTATGGGAGCCAACGTATCGCCTGAATACGGGCTCCTTCCCTACTTGGCTGTTAAAATCCCCAAGTATGATTTTAATATCATATCTGGGGCAGGCTTCGAGGGTTCGTTCTACTGCCTCGTAGAAGGTATCCTTCTCCGACTCTGCAGTCTCCTCTGTAGGGGCGTGAACGTTAATGAGGCTTATATTTCTAAACTTGCCTCGTAAGCGCAGAGTGCATAGCTGTTCGCTTATGTTTTCAAAGCCGATAACAGCAGGTTTCATTTTTTGGCTGACTAAGAAACCTACTCCGAGCACATGGTTTACTGGATGACCGCTATAATATATGGTGTAGTGGCTCTTCTCCACGAAACCGGTCCCTGTCCATTGCATCTCTTGTAACGCTGTTATATCAGCCATATATTGGGACAGGGTATCGGCTAGCTGCTCATCAGCTTCATCTCTGTACAGGGAGCGCACGTTCCATGAGAAAATGCGGAAATCGTTAATCCGTTGTCGTTGCCAGGTTCGTCGTTGTAAAGTCCATCTTGTCCGAGCCTCCTTTCGTGGCTCCGTAACATCGGTTTTCCGTGTAGGGTTGTCAGCCCTACGCAACCCCCAATCTGGAGGACGAGTTACAGGTACAGTTTGTCGCGTTTTTAAGCGCGGGAGACTCGCCTTCATCCTTCACCGTCTGCAGCTTTTCGTTACGAAAGAGCTCCCAGCGGTCACCACGTGGAGGTGGAGATGGGGTTTGGTAGTAGAGCTGTTGGTGTTGGTTCAGTAGGCATTTCCCAGGTATTATGCTCCATCGGGGGTACCAATCCACGTTTCGCCCTGGGACCTATACTACCCTTTGACCACCTTGGGGTAGTGGTTTCGGCTATGGGCAGCCAATGTGAGGAGGAGGAGGAGACGGCCCTGCACTTTTTATACCGGCATCCTCAGATCTCAGACGATGACACCTTGGCAAGGTTTTATTCAATGAAGAATCTGTACACTCTCTGCCTCTGGAGAATGTTCTCAGATTCGCTAAAGCCTGCGAATACCGTAGGCGGGATGCCATTGAATAGGCAACTTACGGGGATAGTACAATGGGCCTAACAATGGCTTGAGTGCTCGGAGCTGCCGTTCCCCCCAGTTAACTAAACTAACTCCGTATTGCGCAACATAAATTGTTCAAGATCTTATAGTTGATGATTGTGGAGCACACTTACATCGGATTATGTACATACTCCAAATTTTATTTTTTGCTTACGTAACAAGAAAAGATACAAGTATTATGCAATTGAATACTTTAGAAGACGTAGATCTCCACCTATGTAATACCTCCCCATTGTTTGATTAAATAGGAAATTCACCTGAGTTGCCGATAAGACTCTTCTTTGCTACTCTACTGATTGGCAGATGATCCCAAAGAGAGAACGGTTTTGTCGATAGTGTCCTTTATAGTTCCTTTCAGTCCTGAAAATTCTTTACTTAGTAGGAAGTGAATACTATACGCTTTGTTATAGTTTATACTTTTGGTGGTAATATTTTAAGCCCTCACTCATAAAAGGGAACGTCCTGCTAAAGGGAACAACAGAACATACGTTCTCTTCAACTTTCGTGTCAATCGGTTCAACTTTTTGCGAAAAACTCGGGTGTGAAAGACAGACAGACATCGACTCGACTCTAATAAGGTTTTGTGTGAAACAAAACCACAAAACCTCAATTAAAGGCAAATCACTAGATAGGATTGGAAGCTGTAAATATATAGATATTATAACTGATGCCTGTTTATTAGAATTCGCTTTTCATTTTTAAGGTTTTGTGTGAAGCAAAACCTTATTAGAATCCAGTCGATGTCTGTCTTTTTTTTTAATGGTAGGTGGAAAGCTCCAAAAGTTACCGCTGATTTCCGCTATATGGTTATTTGGGACTTTTACCCACTAAAACCAGCTCCTTCCCCATCCACTCTACCCGTAGGACTGCCTTGTGGTATTACGTCGCGGGGCTGGGTTAGTATTTAACTGTTATTGGAGATGGTGATCCTCGGTTGTTCTACCGCTTTCCATACCTTAGTCGAACTCAACATATTCTTCACTATGTTTTCCGCTGATAAATGGATATTGGCTATCGCTTCCATTTCCATTCTGTATGATCCGAACTTTGGGCAATAGAAGAGTACATGCTCCGCATCCTCCGTTACGTACTCGCAAATGGGGCAGTTCGGAGAAGCATCATGGCCAAATCGGTGGAGGTATCCGAGATAACCACAATGTCCGGCTAGGAACTGCGTCATAATTCACGTTATCATGCCTCCGTTTGCTCCAGTCCTCAACATTCGGTATCAATTTATGACCGGACTTTCGGCTTTTGTAATTTTACACCAGATCCACCCCAACGTTTCAGCGCCCAGGCTGCGAAGGAAGCATTCCTGACATCACTTTTGCGCATTCCAAGTGGTTGACGCTCCTTCTCGGCGTGCATCAACGCGACGTTCCCCCTGCCTGTGGAATGTCGCTAGGGTGAACATCGAGAAGTTCGACGAAGCTCTTGGCGCAGGCAGGGTCGCGCTGGAGGGCGTAAATTCAGTGATGGGCCTGATAACGACGGCATGTGAGGCTTCCCAGGCGCGACAAGCCTTCTATGTGCCGGTGGACAGCGGAAATTGCCTTCCTACGGAGGGAGTGTCATAAGCTCCGCCGTTTGGCACAACATTTTCACGCCATAAAGGCACAGTATAGATCAGCAATAAGGGGACTCCGCAGCGCTATAAATAAAAGCAAAGCTCGCGGCTGTCAGAACCTTGTTAACGAGGTGAATGAGAACCCGTGCGGACTTGGCTATATTGGCTATTAGTTTGTCACCCGGAAAATCGGGGCTCTTCGGAGGCCCTGCATGCTTTAGTACCGACCAGATGGACCATATTGTGCGGGCATTGTTCCCCAGACACCCTGTACGGGTTGATGTAAATAGCGCGGAAAGCGTCGAGGAATGCCCCCTTTTCAAAATGAGACCTCGAAGAAGCGGTTCCCACTATGAAGAACAAGAACGCGCGAGGTTCTGATGGCATCCCGACGGAAGTTTTGAAACTGGTCTTGCAGCAACGGCCAGTATTGCTGCTCGAAGGGTACAACGCTTGCTTGAAGGAGGGCATTTTTCCTTGTGGCTGGAAAGTGGCCAGACTCGCGTTGATCAGTAAGGGTAAAGAGACCCGTAGCTCCCGTCTGCATACCGGACACGGTGGGAAAAGGACTCGAGAAGCTTATCAGCAGTAGATTCGCTGAAGCGATTCGCGCTGCCGAGGACTTAGATAGTCTGGTGAGACTCGATATGCCCGAAGAGTCGCGCCTGGTCGGTTATGCAGACGACGTTGCGGCACTTGTTGCCGGACGCACTGTTGAACAGGCGCAAAGCAGACTTGGCATATTGATGCGATGGGTAAGCGGATGGATGACTGCTCACGGTTTCACCCTTGCGCTGGAAAAAACTGAAGTAGTGATCTTGACCAGAAGGAGAATCCCGACCCTGCGTCCCATATCGATCGGCGAATTGACTATAGAGTCAAAACTAGTCGAACATTAAACCAAGGTATTTAGGTTTAATGTTCGACTTGAAGCGAGCTTTTTCGAGCAAATCAAAGCAGCAGCGGACAGGGCTGCAGCTGGAGTCGCGGCCTTGAGTCGGCTAATGGCGAATGTCTGGTGGCATCTCATGCTACTACTCTATAGTATGGAGGTGTGGACTGATGCCCTTGACGAGGAGGTGCATCGTAAACGCCTTGCTCAAGTACAGAGACGGGGAGTTTTGCGACTGGCGTCTGCTTATCGCACCGTCTCCGAACCGGCTGTGATGGTGATCGCGGGAGTGATCCCCGTTGTCCTCCTTGTCAAAGAGCGCAAAGCTATCTACCGCCGTAAGGGCGAGAACTTAAGGTGGTTGCCCGTGAAGAACGTCAACGCACCCTTACCGAGTGAAAACTCTCTTGACAAAATGAGCTAAGGAGCAGATGGACTGCGCGACTCATCGACATATTAGACCCGTGGTTGAACCGAACGCATAGTGAGATTGATTACAATCCTTGCAGGAAGGCGCGATCTCCCGATTGTGTGTTCTGCAACGGAATGGCCAGCTCGCCAATGTTCTGGTTATTCAGTGGCTCATCAAAGTGCTCAACCCATCGCTCCAATATGTCCATTCTGTCGGAAATCAGGCCCTGCACTTTTTATGCAGCTGTCGGCATCCTCAGATCTCAGACGAAAACACCTTGGCAAGGTTTT
Organism: Hermetia illucens; assembly: GCF_905115235.1. Classification (NCBI taxonomy): domain Eukaryota; kingdom Metazoa; phylum Arthropoda; class Insecta; order Diptera; family Stratiomyidae; genus Hermetia; species Hermetia illucens. The sequence goes on along the minus strand of NC_051852.1, from coordinate 152,490,129 downwards.
CTCTAATGAGCTGTGGCTCCCCCCAGTTAACTAAAATAACTAACTCCATATTGAGCAACATAAATTGTTCAAGATCTTATAGTTGGTGATTCTGGAGCACATTAACATCGGATTATGTACACACTCCAACTACGTAACAAGAAAAGACTTAGATCTCCACCTATGTAATACCTCCCCATTGTCAGGCGATTGTTCATTTAATATCACTTGATGTCGTCTTTTTACAGTTTCAACTAAAGAATTCTTTAAGACAGCGAATTTGCTCTCCTTCCACTACCCGAGCACCTTGAATTCCTTCCATTCAACTCCTGTTCTGAAATCTTGTTCAGCTCCAAAATATCGATCCAGGCTTCCGCAAAATCAGGTCAGAATAGATTTGATCTCTCCCCCTCCCCCCTCGACAGAAACCGAATTAACAATACAAGTTTGAATTTAAACGCAAAAGGACACGTGCTGTCGCCTTTGCCTGGATCCGTCACAGATGGTGCAAATCTACGCGATACAAATCATTTTGGCACAGAACACGGACAGGTTCAGGTTTAGGGGAGCTGTGGGTTCAGTCGGTGCCAGTATCTGCTCCTCGGTTCGCCAGCCCGCAGTTGACGTGGAGACGAGTTGGTGGCATCTCATGCTACTTGTAATGTTTCTTCCTCCCACCAGCGTGTTGGGGAACGGACGACTCCCCACAATCTCATTGTGTTTAGATACTTATGTACTGCATGCTGGGCGGCGAGACATGCGCTTGGTGGATGTCCCCCAATGCTGGCATGTATGGTTATCTCTTTCGGGACCCACTCCGTTGTCCGTCCCCAGCGGATGATTGGCGTTCTCACATTTCACATATGTAATGGATGATATGAGATTTCAGAGGAAAGTAAGTCATGGGGCGTATCTGTAACTAAGAAGGCCTCCCAGTTTCGATGGGGCCCTCTTTTATCGTATCATCTTACGGCGGATTCTATTTTGTGCTCGGGTAGTGTATAATTGAAGACTTCTAGTAGCCGAGAATGAATAGAAAGTTTCTAGCTTCGAATGACACCAAATTAGATATCAAGCGCGACAAGGAACCTGACGGTTATTATGTATGGAACCGGAGGGTTGAAAATGCGAAGCACAATGTCGCGCTTACGTTAATAGCATTTAATGAGAAACTTTTAATTGAGTAGCATCTGAGTCGGAATCACCTGCTTTTAGTATGAAGCAATGGAGGTAGCTCTTGTGGGTATGACATAGTTACTTGGACTTGGTACCGGTAGTTACGAACTGGCGCATTTTTTAAAATTTGTTGCGTTTTTAATTTGGGTCCTTTTTGGTCCCGAACCGTACTCACGTATGTACATATTCGCCATAGAAGTACACATGCCCAGACCTCCACCTCATATCTTGTATCTTTTATTCCAAGCTCCGTAATTGCCTGCGGTTGATATTAATCACATACACACCTGCATCAGGTCTCTCTAGCCCTTCTCTCCTTCTGCACTGCGAGTTTCAGATTTGAGTACTTGGCACGTAGGCACTCACATATCTACATAGGTGGATACAGTCATATGTCGTAATCCTTAAGAGACTTCCTTGTTTTAACACGGTCTTTTCAATACGAGCACGTAGACGTGAGGGAACATTTCCAGCAGCAGTTCTCATTCATTTTAAGTTTTAACGATGATGTAGGAAAGTTTCTTGAAAAATGCATTAGCCACGTTAGCTGCCATGTCATGTTCAACATTTGGAAACTTTAAAGATTGCGACAGTTTGTGCAAACTTTAAAGTTTTTTTTTTCTATCCGGAATTGTGGTGAAAGATTGCTGACGGAAATTATGGCGTTACTTGTGGTTTATTGGATATGAAATTCATGTTGGTGGTTTGAATAGGTATGATTTACATATGCTTGGAATATTTTAATGTTCCTACGTATGTTAGGTCTGATAAGTTTGGTCTACACACTTCCGTGTAATTTGATATTTTACTTGGGAATTTCCGTTCATATTTCTTGCCTTTATAGTTCGTGATCCTGTAATTTACTATTATAGGCATTGATTTCGTGGAATATTTTGCTCTTTTGGTTTCCGTAACTAAAACAAAAAGCGTTTTAAAGGCTCGATATTTAGTGTTGATATATATGCAAGACATCCTCGGAGAAAGTCCTCCTCATACTTGTCATTTGGTAAACGCGGCGATAGTTGTCTTATGAGTAAGCTTGTCTATTATGTCTCACTTTCGGGTGTCATAACTGCTTAAAAGGTAATGATCTCCGTGAGTCCTCAAAGGAGCTAGAGAAACATGTTTTCGGACGTATTTACAGCGGCTAGTAGAGATAGAATTGGTAATATCACAAAAGTGATATCACTTGAAAGTGTAATATCACCGACCGCCATCCCAATATCACCAAACATCACTTGGCGTCATAAAATCACAAAATTGTCCAATTGTCATCCAGTAGATATGTGATGATGATATTGGTTTTGTGATAAGTAATGTTTTTGGTAATATTTGAAATTTCAAACTCGTCCTTAGAAAAGATATAGCGTTCCCTTCCCGTTAATTTCCGCGTGGTGGTCTCGCTCCTTTGAAAAGTTTTAGCCCCTGAAAGTGTTAGTTATATAACCATTGGCAAAGTTTTAAATTTCAACCCAACCCCCCCAACCCCAACCAAAAGGAAGGACAAGGTTCATCCTCTAACCTAATATAATTTAATCTAATTTGCCCTTAAAAAGTTTAGGATTGGGACGGTTTTCATGAAATATTGGTAGGGTTCAACTTTGAACCTTATTCCGGGGAAAGGAGGTGATGAAGGAAGAAGTACGGGGCCTTTATTTGGAAAGATATGGTACTGCAAATAGGGAGTATTTTGATATCATCATGCAAAGTTTGATTCGTCAGCCCTACCTAAGGAAGGGATAAAAAGAGTATGCAGGGGCAAGAGGAATACCCTCCTCTCTACCTTCCTTGAAGAATTGTAGCAATTACCCCTTGTTTAAAGGATATGGCGCCCGAAAAGAGGCTACTTTCGTATCATTAATAAGCTTATTGGTTGGGAAAACATCGCCATACGTGCAAGGGAAGATCCCTTGCTTAATCGTCTTGCATCCGTGAAATGGATCGCACTACTAATAAGCTCATTAATGATAGGAAAATAGCTACTTTTCCGGGTGCCGTAACTTTTGAGGAAGTAGCTAGATAGGTAGGTAGGTATCAATGACCGCTTCTAGGAGCACTAGGGTTTTTATGCCACAAACTCCTAAGAACATGACTGCTGTTCTCTCTAAGTTCCTCTAACAATGGTTTACGTAGTGCCCGTACCCTGATTCTAGCTAGAGTTGGGCAATCGCGAATGAAGTGCCTGAGGGTTTTCCCTTTACTCTGCAGCTTTGGTTATGCGAATTGTAGGGTATGCCGAACCTAGCGACGTTGTCTCCTATAGGCCGCCGCAATCTTGTATGCATTTACAAGTGTCTGGCACAGGGACACTAACTGTATCCGTCGAAGGACTGCCAAGAGCAGAGCCTCGTCTAGCTAATCCGTCAGCGCGCTCATTCCCCTCTATATTCTATGACCGGGAACCCAGAGAAGGGTAATCGTGAGCGTGCCGGTTAGACTATTCAGCCCGTTTCTACACTGCCCCAGCAGCCTGGAAGATGTCGGCGCTAAGTATAAGGCATAAATGCCCGCTTGGCTATCGGTCAGAATGGCTATATTACGCTTGGGGGTCGGATCATGCCCCAGCTATCAACAGACCTCTAGTATCGCCAGTACTTCTGCTTGGAATACACTGGCGAAACTTGGGAGACCATAGGACTCCGATACACTGCATGTATTCGAAAAAAACCTCACACTAACTCCACAGACTATCTTTGCTGCATCAGTGAAAAATACTGTGCCATAAACTTGCAATATGCCGCCGGTCTTCGACTCTGCCCTAATTGGATAGGCCACAGCAAAGTGTCTCGTGAAGTTCAGCTTCCATGTGGCATAGTCCGTGAGGAATGCCCACTTCGTGTGGGATTTTACTATGGCCGTAGGGCTTCGTTATCCAGCATCCGCACTCACGTAGTCTAACGGCACTGCACTCTACAACGTATTTAATGTGGTGGTCTACGGGGAGGAGATGCAGGAATACATTGAGAGCATCTGCCGGGCAGGATTACATTTCAGCACCTGCACACGCGATTCTTACAATCTTATTAAGCTTCGTTCTATTTTAGTTTATGTTCAAAGCCTGCCACCATACAATAGAGCCGAACGTTAGGATTGGACGCACGACAGCTGTGAAGCCTGATTCTAGAGCTGGGCAATCGCAAAAAGTAGTGCCTGAGGGCCTCTTATATTTTCCGCAGCTTCGGCATTGCGACTTATAGGATATTTCGAGTTTGTCGGCATGGTTCCCTATAGGCCAGTGTCTCGTGTATAAATGCTTTCGCGATCGGGTTTTGTTACAAGCGGGCCAAATCTTCTATGACTTGGCACAGGTGGTCAGCTTTCGCCATCTGAGGTTCGCGCCTGTTAAGTGATGCGAGTGGGTTACACCCTTGACATTCGTCAGCGAGGCACAGACTGTACCTGCCGAAGGACTGTCAAAAGCAGAGCCCTGTCTGGCTAGTCCATCAGTCCAAGTCTAGACGGTTCACCGTATTTCTGAACGTGACCAAACTTCCTCCAGTCGATTCTCTTAGGGTCTCTGGAAGGTATGGAGGTCTGTGCGGCGAGATTTAGAGTACAAGTATTCAACTTGTGTTAATAATAAGATCAATTATACTAAAGCGTATGCCTTGCATTGACGTCGCAACCTATCAACAGATTGGATTTCTTTGCTGCTATAATAATAATAATCGTTGGCGCAACAATCCATATTGGATCAGGGCCTTGAAGTGCAGTGAGTTAGAGCACTTAATTTAAGACCGTAACGGTACACTACAGGAATGCAGTACCCTGTAGGACGCAATATGGTCAGCATTGCGCTAGCCCGATATTATTATCCTGATTTGACTCAGGTACTCATTCACAGCTGAGTCGACTGGTATCCGACATCTAGTCACGATAACGAATCTCTCTGCCACCAGTGAGATTTGAGCCGCGACCTTCCGCTTCGACAGGCCAGTGCTCTAATTATTTGAGCTATCCGGATTTCTTTGCTGCTATGGTGGTCGTTAAATGTTGTAGTCTTTTTCAGGCGGAGCTCATCCGTAATAATATTTGTTGTAGACCCCTTTGGTGGGTCGGTTGTCTCCAATGCAGATACTAGTACGATGTCGATTTCTTCCTCTAAAAAGAAGATGAGTAGGTTAGCAGAGGCGCACTTCGAGTGCTGCAGATTTGTCTGTGCTATCCTCAGCATAATCTGCTTGCTTGGGTGGTTCGGCAGGCTCCGTTGGACCGTCGATCCTCATCCCTTCCAACAGTTCGCTGACGGCGTCAACTGGATTCAGGTCTTCTCCCGGTTTTGTGGAGTGGAACACTTTCACTTTTGCGTTCCTGACTCCGAACCGCACTTCGTAGTCTACCTTTTCCAGTGCCCCCAGCCACTCTCTGGAGGTTTGAAAACGCAGGAATTGAATATGAATGTGAAGCGTACCGATCTTAAGTTGGAAAGAGAGCAAGAGCGAGACCCCAGGAGAAGAAGCGGTTTCTAGCCATAAAATCACGAGTGTGAGTCATAATACTTCTTGCTGGAATTCGCCGGTCGATGGGGTGCGTGTATTGCGTTGTGGGCAGGGTTCGGGGGCGCCGACGGATTTAAATTCCGTTAGAGGTTAGAGGTAAGGGAGAAGGTGAAGTTTAAGATTATCCAATACAGTGAAATTTCCAGGCTAGCTACTACATGCATGTGATTGCCAAAGGAGGATAGGAACAAGCTCGTACGATCCTTGCGCCTTAAAAATCTATTTTCCCGGCTTAGGTAGCTCCTGCCCAATAACATAACATTTCTGTCTAAATCTCGCTGAAGAGGTTTCAAACCAACATACAACTAAGGACTACCTAAAGTGGTATAAGTTGACCACCATAGAGTGGCGGGAGGCGGTCCTGGCTAGATTATTGAAAAACGACCGAAAGTTTCAGTGGTTCTGGTTTGAGAATATAGAATTGGTTCTCATTGAGCATAGAATCAACTGGGCTATAAACACCTTCTTCGTGCATAAATATCCGAATCCACATTCATGCTCCATAAACAGCGATTAAGGATAGTTTCTTGGCTTGTAGAGAGACAGACATGTATCTTCCCCCTGGAAGCGGACAGACGCGGCCACACGTTCGTGAAGAGTTTTCGCACACCTACTTAAAAAGGATCATGGGGAGGTTCTCCCTTTCCAAATTTCGTTACGTTTACCTAAAAAGTAAACCTACAGAGACTGTTTTTCATGAGCTAATTAACACATTCGACCTACCGCAGCTGCCTTTCTGGGGATAGAGGGAGCATTTAATAATGTGGGTACATAAATCAATGCGGACAGTCTAACCAAATTGGATTGGAGGGGTGTCTTATACAAGCTATGCTAAGAACAAGGATAACAAAGGATATTCCAATTTCATCCGGGTGATACCTACGTAACCGGAAGTCAACGGAGGGACGCTCCAGGATGGCTTCATCTCTTCATTCCTCTGGTTGATAGTGATGGATGAAGTTCTACGGATACTAGAAAGGATTTAGGAGAAGGGGATGATGTACGAATTGTTGATATTAAAGTCAGGAACGTTTGCATTCGTTATCAAGGTGATAATGGAGGGGGACAATGGAAAAGGGGTGCCTGAGGACTGTATGATGCGAACTCAGTATAACTCAAACCAAAATGGAGCTGATGCTATTTACCACCTAGACAAGGGTGCTCGTATCCCACTAGCGGCAGCGAAATAGACACAGATTAGTACTTCCCTCCAATGTAAAGTATCTGGGTGTGCTCGTGGATGCTAAGATAAATTGTATACTAAACATAGAACAGAGGGTTAAGAAAGTTTCTATACCTTTCTAAACCTGCAAGAGGATCGTTGTACAGAAATAGGTTATTCGGTCGAGGATCGTTCTCTGGATATAGACAGCTGTAGTGCGTCTCATCTTCATATACGCATCTATTGCGTGATGGCCCATTTAAAACAAGAAATACAAAAGGACCAAGGTTAATGGAATCCAAAGAGGCTTTGGAGTTCTGCCCAGTAGATGTTCTTAAAATACTCCTGCACGTTCTCTCTCTGGACTTTCAAATAAAAAACGTTCTAACGTGCAGTGTTGTCACATTCCGTGAGTTCGGATGAAAAGCCTGTGACCATAGTTTTATCCAAAATAAGGCAGTTTGCGAACTCTGGGCATTCTCAACAGACTGCACCTTATACAAGATGAATTTTGCCGTATGTTTTCCAACCTAGGCAGCGGCGAGGACAGGGGATGTGTTGGAGGGTAATGGCATGGTATTCTTTACTGGTGGATGGTTTGCCTACGATCTTCCAGGATATGCAAGTGGTTTTCAAATCGAGGTCCAAACAATATTGGATGCCTGTCAATAACTAGGGCATAATTAGAGCCACACGTATCATTCTGATCGATAGAGAAGCCAGTGACAGAAGACAGTGCAGAGACGCGCTCAACAGTATGGGTAACATGCTGAAAGTTATCTAGTTCTAGCTTCCTGAAGATAGGAGCATATAATCGAATGAACTATCCGATGGATTGGTCAGTCGGGACTTCGCCTTTAACTTTTTTTACGATTGGTAGCTCTAGCTAGAGTCAAACTTCTGGCACTAGGCAAACAATTCTTTGAGGACTTCTGCTTGTATTGTGGGGAGTTGTTATCCTTCGTGCGTGCTAGGGGATGGTAACAAAGCCGCTTAACAAGGATAGGAGGCAACGGAAATAAAGTAAACGTTGGTACCGCAACGGAAAGTGGATGCAGTAACCGGATTTGAAAGAATACGCGTCAGATTTGGAGACAAAAACTTTCCACATTCCTTAAAAGGACAACATAGAGCTAGAAAAATGGGTTCCCTTGCTAACACTTAACAAGCAAGATTAAGCACCGGTTCCAAAACGGGGATTCTGGGTCGCCTAAACTTACTTAGGACACGGATACAATCACCACGGACAAAAAAGAACATTGAAAAAAGCTGTGTGTGCAAGATCTCCTGCCTAGACTGTGGAATTCTTTACGTAGGATAAACCAAAGGCACTGGTCCATACCCAGGTAATGGAGTATATAAAATAGGCTGAACAAGCTAGAAGGAGCATATATTTGTTATATACCAAGTGCTGCAGATACATAGTGAAACAAGGCACCGTCTTGCGTGGTAAGGAAGTAAATAACGCCTGAAGAAGCTGGATAGCCTTTCACATGTAAACTTCCTACAGCAATTACGGTCTTACGAGTTTATGGCACCACACCGGCCACAGGTATTGGAAGAATAGACATTTGAATTCTTAAAAGCTCCAGTTTTCACTATCTCTGTATTTGATAATCAATGGTTATGTAACAGGTAAAGCTATGTTACCATATTGTCCTTCAAATTTATCTACGACACATGGCCTGAATGACTGGATTCTCACTAGGTCTTCAAAGTGATCTATTCATTGTATAAGTCATCATGCTTTGCCAAGAATATCTCTTCTCTCGGAATCACTTAAAGGAAGAACTATTCCATCTTATGCGAAAAATATCATAACATCCAAGATATTTCGCCCCATGAGTGGACGTATCTGTTGCAATTTCCTCCATGTTATAATGAGACGACCACCCAGGAAGCTGAAACTTTCAACTTGCTACTTTCTTACAGTTAAATTTAGCCCCCAAACAGTGCAATGTGTTTATTCTGTGTGGAACTCGTCAAAGTTTTCAAACGTAAGACATGCTTTCCACAATATATTTTGACAAATGTTTTACCACCAACGACGACAGAAAAATACGCTTGACCTAAAAGAAATATTGTCACTGTCTGAAGTTGGGGATGAAGATGAAAATGTTTTTCTTAGATGTTGATTGTTCAGAAGGCGTAATTGTTGGGAGTAGAGTTGACGCAGATGCGTGAAGGTATTGATTGGATAAATTTTAAATAAATGTCATGACGAATTTAAAGGATTAATTTTTGCTCAATTTGGTGGAAAATCCACTATACTTTGATAAATATTCCATTTCCGTAAATTGGAGAAGAGTATGATCTACCAGAGTGAAAAATTGAAGTAAAGAAAACATTTGATAAATTATATTTTGAAGATAAAAGTATTTTAGATGATGACATCAGCGATATCTTAGGATGGAATACAAAATTCAACATCAAATATGACACCAAAGCTTGGTAAAGGTGATCAGGGTAATTTAACTACTGAGTGCTTCTCCTCTCCATGATAGTTACTCCAGGACTACACGAAAGCAGTGAATTAAGGAAAGTGAAGATGGGTGGTCTTCCCTTTTGGAAAGGACATTTTCCTCTGCTTTCTTGAAGTTGAAGTTCAACTGTTGAATTATCAATAAAGAGTTTTGGGAAAAGTCAGAATAGAGCCAGAGTTACGAGGTAGATACTAAATTGACAATGCCTTGTAAATGGCTTTGACACCTAGGTAGAGTGTGTAGCTTCACCAAATCCACCCTTGCCTGAACACATTTCCTATCCTTGCAGGGATTTTAATTCTACCATAGGGGTCAAAGTAGGTAACGTCTGAATTGTGTCCTTAGCACCTCAGAGATTAGGCGGAACGGAAAACTGTGCATCTGAATAGCAGATAATATTAACCGATAATTATGTCAACATCATGCATAGCACAGTTTGTTAGTACAGTGAAGCTTGACAAAACCCCTGTTGCTTCTAGGAAAAAAGTATCAGCTATCCTACTAAGACGTGGCAAACGCCATTTACACAGCCCTCTTCTGAAAAGGTAGTAAGACGTACTATCTCAGTGGAAAATAGGGAAGAATTGAAAAAAGGTTGCGAGAAAAGATGGTAAGGTTTGAGCATGATGATATATATATATAGCGGCAAAAACATTGATGAAGTCGTTAGGCAGTTGCCTCATTGTGGAATACGAGGTCAGAGAAAGAAACGGTTGTGCAGCAAAGGCAGTATCTTATAGAAGAGGAAGGCTGGCACTATTGTCCAACCAGATGTTTCTATGGATGTTAGCCCCTAGACTTTATCACATACTAGTCACTAGCCTAGCACCTAACCGCTGCCATACTGTCGGAGACCGTTAAAAGAATACGAGAGAATTCAGCAGAGATCTGCCGCGAGTTTTAAAGCCAAAGAAACTCCTGGAGGTGGTAGCCAAAGTATGTAAGTTTGACAACAGCCATAGTGACCCTATTATAGCAAAATTGAAGTCAAGTTTTATAGGAACAGCTGAATCAAACGAAAAGAGGAAAGTTAAACCACGACCGGAGGTCCTTCTCATTCAGCTGGGGTCCTTCCCATTAAGGTGAGAGTTTTTCGCTTAAGTACCGTACAGTATCGTCGGTATCATTGTCTCACTTATTCGGGGACTGACAAGAAAACATGTTTTGGGTGACAGTCTAGAACATATTGGATAATAAATTAGTTGTTTCCAGCTTCGAAGCCACGTTGAAAAAAGGGGAAAAGCTCGCAGATAAAAAAGAGGTAGATGAAGTTGGCCACAATTAGCGTCCTCGAGACAACAGCAACACAACTCCTCGATGGCGGTGGGATTGTCTGAAGGGTACCCTGATATTATCAAGAATTTGACTTAAAGACAGATGTCTGGGCTGCGTAAGGTTCAGGATATGAGTTCTTTAAGTAACAAGTGCGGCAGCCTGGACATAACGTCGAGACTTGCGGATAGAAAAAAGCCTATGTTCTCTGTAAAAGACGTAGTGAACGGACTTATGTTCGTGTAGTAGGAGGAAGAGTTGCAGATAATGAAAATGTAAATAACATGATTTTAATTCCGCAAACTAATATACACAAGAGTGCAACTGATCACTAAATTGATGGGGAAGATGCACTCTTGTTACCCCTCATTGCTCTTGTTCCCAAAATATTTGAATATTTTCTTACACAGAACGAGCTTATGAGTGCTTTTCAGAAAAAGTTTGGCACCTTGGAGGATAATATCTGAAATATGAATGGGAGAGTTCTAGTTGAAAGTGACTACAACGCCATAACCCATGAGTGGGGCATAATGTTTATAGAAGCTAACTAGTGGCAATAACATGGACCCGTGAGGTTTCAGATATAAGCTGGTCTGCTAAAAGCTAGGCGTTCATCGATTACCTTATTTCATGAAACATATAAGTTGGAGTACGTACCTCTTTTTGCCTACTTTACCAAATTTTTCATTTTTAACTGTAAGGAAACTGAAAAAGGCGGTCTTGTCCACTAAGTATTGAAGAATGCCGGTACCGGAAGGTATCCTCATCGAAGTGCCAAAACTTGAATTTAGGGATAACCCGAAACACTTAGTAGCAAGTGTTTCGTAGTTTGTGTTTTCCCCATTCACTGTTTAGAAGGTTACAGAACCGTAGTTACAGCATGTCGTTTTGTCAGTATGCTACACTTAGTGGGAGCAACGCAATTGGCGAAGTGGCCCAGACGATCGGAGGAACTGATATAAAGAAGCAGCACGGCTGAGGAGTAGTATCGTCTTCAAATCTTCAGAATGGGCTGACATTTTGGAAGCGTTAGAAAATAATTTCTACGTTATCTCGTTGATATCGGATAGTTACCGAAGGGACCGTATTCTACTCTCCGAGACCTGGAGAGGGTAACGCAGAATGAAGATTTGACTAAAAGCGAATTGGGAATCTACCCTTTCTTTCTGGAACGTCCCATGTAATGGTTTTTGTAACTCGAGATGCCCGATGAATCGCACTTGGTCGTATACGCAGATATTACAGAGGAAGCTGTTGCTCGGTTTGCCAATTTTTACAATTACACCAATTGTTCTCTACACCAAAAATGGCCCCAAGCCTATTTGAAAAAGGAGGAGGAACGAGTTGCTATACTCCGAATGTGCCACAACTAGGCATCTCAAGGATTATATATATGGTTGTCATTCACCTTTTAATAACGAATCGACGAACCCTACGCATCATCGTTCACGGTTCTCTGAAACGTGCTTCAGTTCTCTTCTGAATTCGCCGAGACGCTTGCACTCTTTTTCTACTGCTCTGTATGTGCGACCCGTTCGTCGGCTATCATATTAAATTTTTTAGTTGGCTATTAGCTGACTAATTTTGTTTATGAGTATACGGGATAATAGATTCCATGGCATAGCTTAGCGAGCAATGGAACTACCACCCTTTCTTAATGTGTGACCTATTCACGGCCATTTTCGCCTTTTGAGCAACCGGCTCACAGTTAACTAGCTTGTAAATCGACGCAGTTTTTGGCTTGAAATTGGATCAGGCCAGCGTGTCTCGATAATATGTCGCAGATAAGCATTGACGAACGCTTGGGCCATTTGGGCAAGGACCATAACTCGGTGAGAGGGCAAACAGACGTCATCAGCGTAGCTGAGGTATTATGGTATATTGAAGTCGTCCACGTCCCCTGGAGATGCCGGCAAGAAGAACGTCAACAATAACAAGTAGAAATAATATCAGTGACAAGATGCGTTACGGACGGAATCCGCATTTAAACATTTAAAACATGTGACATTTTGCCCCTCCTGTGAAGGGTACTCCAGGTACATACCCTGTTGACGATGTCGGAAGTTTCCTCGAATTCGATGAAGAACAGGAGAAGCGGAGATCTGAACTCGGCGCACTGTTCTGAAATGATCCGTAAGGTGCTGATGTAGTTAATGCAGTAGGATTAAAAGCGGAAACCAGGCTGGCCTGCGTCGATCGAGCTTTGGAGATGTTCCTCTTCAGTTGCTCGTCATCATCAATGGGGAATCAATCGTTAACGTCCCTTATAGGACCATCGAAAAGTTTGCGACCACATGCAAGTATTTTCGTAATGCGGTATACGGTTCTAAAATCATTGCTATTTGCGGCAGCTCCTGCTTCTCTGACCAGCACCATAATAAATTCCCCATTGTCGTGTCGCACACTAAACGAAACTTCTCGGGATTCCGCATGGTATCAGGGATCGAATGCGTTATGGATCCGCTTCCAGACTTTGACCCAGAAAGGTGCGTTATTAATGGCCCCCAATAGCTTGTAACATTCCCAAAGTATCTGATAAGATAGGTCTCCCACTGTCCAGCAACTGCTGGACATGTTGATGTAAGGTCGATATTGACGTGAGGGGTTATAGCTTTCCTACCCTGCGGTACGTGGCTGATGCTACACACAAGATGATGATCCATTTCGAGGCGGATATCATGGTCTGTCTTGTTACGCATATTTACATGACAACTCCTCAATAAACTACTGATCGTAAAATGGGTAATCTGATTACTTGAATGGAGCGACGATCTAAGAATAGACAAAGGCGCCCTGAAGGAAGCAAGAAGGAGTTGTTTAGCCGGTAATATGTTTAGCTGTTTATTTATTTCACATCCTTACTCAAAAAAAAAAGGAAACAAAAATAGGGGCAAGAGGGAAGGACCAAGTCATGAATATTGGAGTGTTCCATACGTTATGTATTTCTAACTTCTTACTGGGGATGAATTCCAGAAGGTAATTTTCATTCAATTCATAACTCATGGTGAGCTTTTGCTTCACAGCCGAGAGGAAGTGGTGGCGTCTTCCGCTTGCACCAACCACTAATTCCAGTGAGATCCGGATGTCGTCTCCTGGAAAGTATCCTGATGCCACGACTGCTCCTCCAGTTCCTCCGCCGACTTCAAGTGAGATTTGGACAGGCATGAGGTGTCTAGTTAGAAACTCTGAAAGACATATGCATCTTCAGTTTCTTTTGAGAATGATGCAAGCTCTTGTTTTTTTTAAGAGGAATCCCAAATTACACTCATCTCTGGTTCATCCAGGATTTTTGAGCCAGCACTATTTCAATGTTATCCTTGGAAATTGCCCTTTCAATCACTGCAGATGCAGCTTTTGAATGGTGGAGGTTTACCTGGGCGATTCCGTTAGTGCTTGAAGCTCTTCTGCAATGTTGGGGTATTGTCCTTCATCTCCGACATGTTCCTTGTATTTCACCATCCGACTTGAGCTTTAGAAGGTCTAGGCCAAGGTCGTTCAGATTCTCTTCTGTGGGTGTCTAGCTCCGTTCTACTCTTTCAGCCTCTATGGACTTCCCGATTGCTTCGAGGATCTCGGTAGGATTTCCGCCTGATCTGTCCTCCGAAGTATTCTTCCTTTGTTTCTCCCTGTGGACGTGCACACGTATGCTACTAAATCTGTAATTGATGAGGCAGTTACGACGTTTAGTTCCCTTCAGGAATCAGTTGTTTACCCCGACTATGAGGAGTTTGCTTTTGCCCTCCTCCTTCCTTCTAAAAAATCTCCATAACCGTATGTGGAAATCCATGTTTTGAGTGATGATGAGGCGTAGAGGCTTCCCTCAGTTGTTGCGGTTTTGGGAAGGTAAGCCGCCACCATGTGTGTCCCTGCCATGTCATCCCCAGCATATGTCGATAGCTCCGTTCTCTTCCATCCAGACTGAACTATAGCGTCAAGCCAGTCCACAGTGTCCTCCGTCGCGCAGTCTACCAGTATAAGACCTGGTCGAACACGTATGCCGGTAAACACAAGTTCCTTATTCCATCCCTCACACATCTCCATGACGGTGAGGTCCTGAACTATTTTCTGCTCCTCACGAGTGAGTATTTACTCCGGGAATACTTTCGACAGTATGCCCAGCCGAATCCTTTCTACTGCATTAGCATAGCTAAAGGTAGGTCTCCTGGGTTCCGCCTTCATCCCTGATCGTCCGGAGATTCCCCTTCTCTTAGGCTTTTGGTATTATCCAATTTTATTTGTTTTAATTAAATTAATGCACGGGAAGCAAATAATCTATTTTCGGTATAATCCACAAGGAGATAATATTTTAGTATTTAAGAAACAAGAACGAACGAAGTGTTCCGTGCCGCGGTTGGATCAGAAGAGACCGACTTATTTCCATGCGGTCCTTACTGTCCCAACCAACGGCATTTTTTTACCGCTGGCTCTCCACTTCCCCGGTGCGTTCTGAAAACGCGTGAGTGGAGAGTTTCCGCGTTCAGCGCCATCTACCCGTCCGCATCCGCAACATCCGCAATAAATTTCGAATGCTGCAGATCCTGCCGCGCCACATCACTCCGCCCCCAGACGAAACCTAGGGGTTTCGGCGACGGATCCCCGAACTTCGTTCGCCGTTAATCCACAAAGCGGACACGACGTTGCTTCGGGGCGCACACGGGTTTCAGCCTGGACAAAGAGACCGCCTTTTTGTGACCACCGATCTCGAGCTGGAAAAAATGTTCTCCCCGCTCGAGAACGCGGTACGGGCCCTCATATGGAGGCTGCAGCGGCTTCCGGACAGCATCCGTCCTGATCAGCACGTGCGTGCATGTGTCCAGTTCCTTGGGCGAACAAGCAGGTATGGACGAGTGTCGAGTGGGTGGTGGCGCTTTGATGCGTCGGAGATTGTCCCTCAGCAGACGCACCAACCCCGACTCCGTGAGACCCGATCTCTTGTCGAAGACCGGATCGCTTGGGAGTCTTGGGTTCTCCCCGTAAACCAGCTCCGCGGGGCTGGCAGCAAATTCCTCTCGGCGGGTTGTACGAAGGCCGAGAAGGACGAGAGGCAAGACTTGAGTCCAGGACGGGTCGTCGCGTGCCATAATGGCGGCTTTCAGCGTCCGGTGCCAACGTTCTAGCATCCCATTGGACTGCGGGTGGTATGCAGTAGTCCGCTGGCGTTTAAAACCCAGGAGTTTGCCTAACTCGGAGAAAAGGGTGGACTCAAATTGCATTCCCTGGTCAGTGATGATCACTGCAGGGACGCCAAAGCGAGGTATCCACTCTCGACAGAGGGCTTCGGCACAAGATTGCGCCGTAATGTCTTTCAGAGGTATTGCCTCAGGCCACCGCGTGAACCTGTCGATGATTGTGAGGCAATACTTGTAACCGTGCGAGTCTCGCAAAGGCCCTATTATGTCGAGGTGTATGGTGTGGAAACGCTTGGTAGTGCGGGGGAATGAGCCCACTTCTTTCCTTACATGCCTGGAGACTTTACACTTCTGGCATGCGATGCACTCTCTGGCCCAGGAATTGATATCCTTGTTCATGGAGGGCCAGAAGTATTTTCCGGTGACTAACCGGTTTGTTGTCCTGATGCCGGGATGCGCCAAGTCGTGAACTGCGTGGAACACTTCCTTGCGAAATGTGGCCGGAATGTATGGCCGAGGTCCCTTTTCCGAGTCTTCGCAGCAGAGCGAGAGGTTTGAGCCGAAGATGGGCAACTCCCGAAATTTGTATTTGGGGTTGGACTTGAGGCTCTGAAGTGCTGCGTCATCCACTTGCGCCTTGGCAATAGCCGAGAAATCGAGTGAGGCGGGGATGTTAACTTCGGAGACACGAGACAAAGCGTCAGCAACAATGTTGTCCTTCCCGGACACGTGCTGGATGTCTGACGTGAACTGGCTTATGAAGCTCAGGTGTCGAAGCTGACGAGGGGACGCTTTGTCGGGCTTCTGTTTCAAAGCGAACGTGAGAGGCTTATGGTCCGTGAACACTGTGAACGGCCTGCCTTCTAGGGAGAAACGGAAGTATTTGATGGACAGGTATGCGGCGAGCAGTTCGCGATCGTAGGTGCTGTAGTTCCGTTGAGCGGGATTCAACTGCTTCGAGAAGAAGCTCAACGGCTGCCAAACTTGGTCCACCTTTTGATGAAGGGCAGCACCTACTGCGATGTCAGAGGCATCAACAAAAACGGCTAGGGGTGCATCTTGATGAGGAAATGCCAAAAGTGTAGCATCAGCCAGTTGCTGTCTGGATTTATTGAACGCGCAGACAGCCTCTTCAGACCACACAATCTCTCGTGTGTCTTTTGTTTTGGGGCCAGACAAGTACGCGTTCAAAACGGACTGGTGATGGGCGGCCTTGGGCAGGAAACGACGGTAAAAGTTTAGCATGCCCAAGAACCTCCTCAACTCCCTCACTGTTTTTGGACGCGGGAAGCTTGTTATTGCTTGCACCTTGTCTGGGTCGGGCTGTATTCCTTCAGAGGAAATGGAGTGGCCGAGGAATCTCACCTGTTTTTGAAGGAATTTGCACTTCTCAACGTTTAAGACTAAACCGGCCTCAAGGAGACGTTGAAAAATGCACTCGAGATGGGCTAAGTGCTCAGACTCAGTAGAAGAAGCGACCAAAACATCATCCAAATAGACGAAACAGAAATCGAGGTTTCGCAGGACTGAGTGAATGAACCTTTGAAAGGTTTGCGCCGCATTGCACAATCCGAAAGTCATTCGGGTGAACTCGAAGAGTCCAAAGGGTGTGCATATTGCCGTCTTTGGAATGTCTTCAGGAGCTACTGGGATTTGGTGGTATGCCTTGGCTAAGTCCAAGGTCGAAAAGATGCGGCAATTCGCGAGGTGATGCGCAAAGTCGTGGATGAGTGGAATCGGATATCGGTCAGGAACAGTCTGTGCGTTTAGCCTTCTGTAATCCCCACAGGGACGCCATTCGCCATTTGGCTTAGGGACCATATGTAAAGGGGAAGACCAACAGCTGTTTGAGGGCCTGCAGATACCCTGTTGAACAAGTTGTTCAAATTCTTTCCGCGCGATAGCCAGTTTCTGGGGTGGTAGAGGACGCACCTTTGAGAAAATCGGGGAACCAGTAGTATTTATGTGGTGCTGCACATTGTGCTTTACTGGTTTCGAGAGACTACACTCGGTAGTTATCTGGCTGAACTTTTGGAGGAGTGTCCGAACACGAGAGTCGGAGATGTCTTCCAAAAGAACGGAAAGGTTATTGTCAGCGTGAGATACCATTTGGCCCGACGAATTTAGTTTGGTTGTGGGGTCTATAAGGGACTTATTTTGCAAGTCCACCAGCAACCCATAGTGACACAAGAAGTCTGCGCCTAATATGGGGAAGCTGACATCCGCCAGGATGAAACGCCACGGAAACGTCCTACGCAAGCCAAGACTCACGTCCACTTGCCTGTACCCGTATGTATTGATGCGGGAGGAATTTGCTGCCGCCAGTTTGAGGGGTTGTGGGTATAGTCGATGATGCTGGGGTACGGGAAGAACCGAAACCTCCGCACCCGTGTCGACGAGGTAGTTGCGCCTGCTGAGGGGGTCGAAAATAGTTAGGCGACGTGGCGCTGCGCTCTGGGTGGCCGTCGCCAAGACCCCCCGCGGACCTAGTTTTTTGTGGTAGGCGCGAATTTGCAAGGTAGCGTACATCTTGTCGCTTTATCTCCGAAGTTACGATGATACCAGCAAATACCCTGGTCCGCAGGCTGTCTTGACGACCTGCTACCCGAACGCCCTTTTCGTGTGGCAGACCGTGAGCGAGCTCGCGGCCTGGCACTCGAACGCTGAGCGTCCAACGTCGCCCGCATCTCGGCCACGCTGGCAGTTAAGGCCGCGATCTCGCGCCGTAAGTCGCTGACCTCATCCGATGGTGGTTGAACGGCCGCTATGGTTGGGCGAACGTACACCTCCTGTACCTGATCGGCCGTTGCTGCTAGTTCCTCCAAGGAACCGGAGACGCAGGCTAGGATCGCCTGGGTGCCCTCCGGGAGCCGACGCAGCCAGAGCGACTTGATCAGGTCGTCGCCGATCTTGCTCCCACCGAATTGCCTCATTTCACGAAGCAATTGGCTGGGAGTTCGATCCCCCAACGTTAAACCCGCCAGCAAGTGGTCTAATTTTGCCGACTCGCTTGCCGACAGGCGCCTGATCAACTCACTCTTGAGCTGAGCGTACGATGCCGACTTCACTACGTCGGACACCAGAAGTATGGACTCTTCGTCCAGGCCGACCACCGCGTAGTTGAAACGGGTCGCGTCCGATGTGATGCCGGACATTTGGAACTGTGCTTCCAAATGCACGAACCACAGCTCGGGGTTCCGACGCCAAAACGGAGGAACGCGTACGGCGAGGGCGGTCACTTGTGGGTCCGATGGGCCTGCCGCGTCTTTATTGTCAAACGACATTTTTCTTACCGAGAAATACGAGATTGAGATGCAAACGCGGTGAGTTTATACTGAACGCGGTGAACTTTACACCGACACGGCAGGCCGCACCCACAAATGCACGCACGAAACGAGAAAAACAACAACCGAAGCGGACGCTCTCCAGCGCAGACCAAAAACACCAAGGAAATGTAGAACCCTCGATGCGAAACACTTCAATGCCGTCTCTTGCAGCGATTTTACTTTTATTATCACTTTTTCTTTAAATAATATTTCAATTTCAAACAATTATTTTGACAGAGGCTGATGAGAATACGCAAACAGGATTTTTGAATTCGACTTTGACTTCTTCAATTGAAAATTTATCGATTTTCCGCTCGGCGCAGCGTATCCGTAGGCGCTTCGTCGGCTGCAAGGAAGCAAGAGTTCCGGAATGCGTTGGCTCCGCTGCTGCTGCTGCTTAAGTTGGGCGGATGACGGCCGGACAGCTCTCCGATCTGTTGATTCCCGGCTCGGGCTGGCGTGAATGCGATAAGCAGTCGCTACTGCTGATCGTTGCCGCGGCTACTCCTGTCCCTGCTACGTGACTCTACCTGCCGTTTCCTTCCTGTGAGTTCCCAGTTCCGCAATTCGACAGTTGATTGACTTGACCGGCCGAGCAACGAGGAAGGGGCGACGAAAATGTCCGCCGGTGGCACTTAGACAGCTCGAGCCGTGGGCGCAGCTTTTTCTCGCTCGGCTCTACTTGGGCGCGCTGGGTGATTAGCTCGCGATGCGATGACTGAGCGAAATGTTTTCGTACTATCCCCGACGTTGTAGCGACGCAGTGAAAGCAAGACTCGTTTTCGGGCGAGAAAAGTGCAAATCCGTTGAATGTGCTACGCGCACCGGGCTGAAGATCGAGATTTTGGGAAAACACTGCGATCCTTTCTTTGTTGTTTGTTGCGGAGCGACTGGTGGGAACGATTTATTTGGGATCGCTGATGCTGGAGTTCCCAAGGATGCTGTTCTTCGGGGTCTTTCTTGGCTCTAAGACTGAACGTTTAGGTCTGTTCTAGGCTTTCTTAAGGGCCTATTATGGTTTTAGGCTCTTTTCAGATAGTGCAGATACCATTTAGCTCTTGCACCACTAAGGCCTGTCCTCTTCCTGACATCCTGACCCTACCTTTCGAACGGGGACTTTTGTTGGTTGCAATCCTCGCAGTTGACCATGATTCCACTGCTTGATATCTCAACTTGGGTGCCACCTGGCTCTCAATGTTGCGTGTTTGTGTGCGGTACGAGATCCCGCTAGCTTATTATATGTCCCTTTTGTGTCTTTATTTTTTATATTCTTTTGAAACCCAAGAGTATGGGGTTAGGAGGGTTCCGTGACATAGTCCACTGTAACACGGTAAGGTCAGGCTTACTCACTGAGTTGACCAGGCATTCGCGAGGCTCCGTTCAAATACAGTCAGTTACTTCGACTGCAAACTATCCAGTGGTCATGGTTCGCATAACACCCTGGATTGGGGGCAAGGAGCAAGGAGCAAGGAGCAAGGAGCAAGGAGCAAGGAGCAAGGAGCAAGGAGCAAGGAGCAAGGAGCAAGGAGCAAGGAGCAAGGAGCAAGGAGCAAGGAGCAAGGGGCAAGGAGCAAGGAGCAAGGAGCGTGGAGCAAGGAGCGTGGAGCAAGGAGCAAGGAGCGTGGAGAAAGGAGCAAGGAGCGTGGAGCAAGGAGCAAGGAGCAAGGAGCAAGGAGCAAGGAGCAAGGAGCAAGGAGCAAGGAGCAAGGAGCAAGGAGCAAGGAGCAAGGAGCAAGGAGCAAGGAGCAAGGAGCAAGGAGCAAGGAGCAAGGAGCAAGGAGCAAGGAGCAAGGAGCAAGGAGCAAGGAGCAAGGAGCAAGGAGCAAGGAGCAAGGAGCAAGGAGCAAGGAGCAAGGAGCAAGGAGCAAGGAGCAAGGAGCAAGGAGCCAGGAGCAAGGAGCAAGGAACAAGGAGCAAGGAGCAAGGGGCAAGGAGCAAGGAGAAAGGAGTAAGGGGCAAACTTTTCTTTGGATTTCCGAGGGCTCAATAACGGCTATTTCTTGTGTCTTCTAAGGTGTACACACTTGAAAATAGCTTAGGAACCTCTTGGATTTCCTCGGATTGAAAGGACGACCACAAGATGTGGTGAAAGCCATCCGGGAAAGCTGCTATGAGTTTGGCTTTCCGGGACTCTGGTGATAGGAAGTTGTTTCGTATTTTAAAAGGATGGTTGGCAATCTTTTCTCTGCGTATCTGTGTATGGCAGATTGTCTAAACATAAGTCAGAAACAAAATCGTTTGGATATCATGTCCAGGCTTAATGTCCTGCAAAATAAACACTCACCAAAATAACGTAATATGTCATTTAAGTGTACAATACAAGGCAGCATCTAATATCGAGCACGTCAGGTACAGCCCTGGGTATGCATAGTTCTTTTTTTAAAATTCAAAGGAAAAACTTAATATTGTGGCACACATTCATCATTTCTAAAGATGGTATTGCCATGGAAATCGATATTCTACCACAGTTTGTATCTTCTAGAAATACCGGAGAGAATTCAAAACAGCTTCACTATTTGAATTCGACTTTTATCTGGGATTATATACCGGCAGCCATTCACTCCGCTATTCATCTTGTCGCTATTATATGCAGGCACAATCCGAACCAAAGGACATTTGCAAAACAATTTTTCACCTTGAATATGATTTTCCTGTTAGATTGAAAAGGATCTTTCACTATTATCATGCGTTGGTCCATGTCCACATGCCTATTGTCGATTCCGTGCTATTAAGGAAAATCGAGATGAGTAGAAAGAGATGTCAATTCCATTCATTGCTGTTCAGGCGTGCAATAGTCGTTTACTGGACTCTAAGCCGTAAAAACCGATTTTCGCCATAGATATCAGCAGCTCAAGAGACAGATCCTTGACACGGGATACCGTGCCATATAAAAGGTGTCAGGAAATCTGTTTAAACACCGACCGATTGGAATGTGGATAGTGGACGGTGTGGTTTTCTTGATGACGATGATGAAAATCTAGGAACTTGAGATGCATGGGTTATTCCTTGCGTCTTTTACGCTAGCCCGCGAGACGTGAAATTTTCGCCACATATGAGAGGTGAAAGGTAAACATATTGAAGAAATTAATTTATTAACAATAATTAATTTGTTAATTTATTAATTTATTAATAACTCCGCCGTAGCCGGCCCCAAGCCCGGTTGTGAAATGAGGGGGGATGGATAGCTTCAGTCTGAATGGCTGTGCGCCACCGCAGCGTCTTAGGGGGTAGGTGAGGAAAGTGCAGGAACTTTGCAGTCTTGTAGATTACTAACTGAGGAAGCTATCCGCACACCTGGCAGTTGGGTATAAAATGCAAATTCATCTATGAGAAGAAGAAGGAATTTAGGGTCCAGTACAGATAACCGGCGGGAGTCATCTGACTTGGTGACTGCGGTAATGGATAGCACGGCGTCGAAACCGCTAGTCGTGGGGCGGTTCGACGTTTAGGCGCCACGACGACCAGGCGTGTAACTCTGCCTGCTGCAGGTTTGCGTAGGCAGCGGATGAAATGGACTGAAGAAATGAACCTCTTCGTCATCCGCTCCTACTACGAAATAACGGCGGGGGCGGGTACAACACCTTACCGCCCCTTGTTGCACCAGAGATTCGTCGAACGTTTCCTGCAATTCGCGCACGTGACTTTGCAACGAGTCGCAAACCAGTACCGCTTTATTACTCGCAGCGACACAATCCCGGCCACCATCAGGAAGCGTGTTCGACTTGAGGTCGTCGGGGAAATTGGTGACCGAGAGTCGATGGGGGCAGAGGCGGCGGCATCAACAACACCATGCCGCAATGCAGGCAACAGTTTCAGTACTCGCCGAAGCACTCTTCGCCACCGCCCAGCTGAGGTTTCCGTTGAGGTTCGGGACGAATTCCAAAGAGCGTGTATAGAATTCGCGGATATGGATCCTTTGCATAGACCAGGTATTCCCAAGCTCTATGCATCTCCAGTAACTCTGGGAATTAATTCTATCTCAAATCAATGATGAGATTGCATCTCGACTGTGTGCTGAGAGATCCACCATGGAAAATTCGTCTGGAGCGTCGGCGGACTCACTGATTCAGATCAGCACTGGCAATGCCAGCAGACGAGTGAAAAATAAAATGCAGAGGGTTTACAGGAATTATGCCAACTCCAGTGAGACACCCGTAGTTGAAATTCTGGACACACTAAAGCAGAAACTTTCTGTCATATGCAGTCGGTTACGACGGTATGGCGAAAGTCCAGACGTGTCCAGAATGCAACATACGTGAGGAACCAGCGCAGCTTTTTCAGATCTCTCAACGAATCCCAACAGAGCGTCCAGACAATATAGTTTGCGGTGACGGAAGCGAAATAGTATTGGGATTGACTTTAGGGGTTATCCGCGCAGCATGCTTAGTGTATCACCGCCGAAGGCACTCGCCATGTCAATACACCTGACATGAATTTTGCGGATGTTACCGAAGAGGGAGTTCGTCGGCCCATAAACAGCTCGAAGAAGAGGAGGGGCCCAGGTCTGGATCGGGTGCAGAATTTCTGGTATAAGAAATTTGCCAGCGTACACAGTCGGTTGGCACGCAGTACAAATGAGGTCATGAGTCGGCCGAAGGAATTTCCATCCTTCCCCACTGTGGGGATTACCTACCTTATCCCTAAGAAGGACACGGTGCAGGACCCCGCACACTCAAGAGCGACTACTTGCTTACCAACCCTCTACAAATTCATCACGTCCATTATTAGTGGAAAGGTCAATGCGGACCTCGTGACCAACAACATTCTGTCCGAGAAGCAGAAGGGCTGCCGAGTTGGGTCAAGAGGTTGCAAAGAGCAACTCATTATCGTTTCGTTGGTTGTAGGACAACCAACTAGAGGCCAAAGAAATCCTTTAGTTACTATATCGATTATGCCAAGGCTTTTGATAGCGTTCCTCATACTTGGGTGATCGATATCCTATATCTGTATCGCATTAATCCGAAGCTAATAAAGTTTTTGGGGGCGGTCATGGAAGGGTGGCATACCACCTTATCAGTGCGCACATGTGAGGGTGCTAACACCTCAGAGCCCATCCGTATACGGAGGGCCATCTTCCAGGGGGATTCGTTGAGTCCCCTTTGGTTTTGTACGGCACTGAACCCCCGTTCATGGCTAATGAATGGTGCTAGAGGGCATGGCTTTGTAATAAAGTATGGTCAACGTGCGAACTGACACACTTGATGTACTTAGATGACATCAAGTTGTATACTGCTGGTACTGACGACCATCTTAGAAGTCTGTTGCGAATAATAGACATGTTCAGCCGCGATATTCGGATGGAGTTTGGATTAGACAAGTTTCGAATCCAAGCCATCCGCAAAGGCCATCACCGCATGACGGACATAGCATTTGTGAACTTCACATCAAAGCTATGACCGAGACAAACTTCTACAAGTACCTAGGAATTCTGCATGGAATCATGCTCGAGTTGGTGATCAGAAGGATGCTCTACTGTCTGAATTCCTACGACGTGTAAAGCTGGTGCTGAAATCGCATCTCTCGGGGAAGAATAAAATAAGTGCATTGAATGTATTCGCTATCCCTTCACTGGCTTATGCATTCGGAATATTGCCGTGGACGAATACCGATCTGGAAAACGTCCAGCGGCGGATACGGACAACTATGTCAAAATTCCGAATGCATCATCCAAAGTCTGCCGTGGAGCGGATGAACTTGCCTCGTGACATCGGAGGTAGGGGCGTGGTTGACGTGGCGGCACAACATCATCGCCAAGTCAATTTTTACAGTAAAGACCAGCCGAGTCCCTTGCATGCGGCTGTCTGTAACGCAGACTGTGGACTGGCTCCACTTAACTTGAAGGAGAGATCTTTCAATCCTCTGAGTGGGGTGAAGTCGGACCAAGAGCGGATCGGTGAATGGAAGTCGAAGGCAATGTACGGTAAACACGCGAATTGTCTTTGGCACGCATTTGTCGAACAGGTGGCTGTGTGCTGGAAAGCTCTTTGCTGAGACGGAGGGGTTCAGGTGTGCCATTCAGGACGGCGTGGTCGCCACTCGAGTTTATAAAAAGCTCATCATGGAAGAACGAGTGGAGAACGACCAGTGCAGAATGTGTGGTTCGGCGTTAGAGACGTTGGACCATCTCGTTTCTGGCTGCACTGTTATGGCACCGATGCAATACATCACCAGGCATAATGCTGTAT
Organism: Hermetia illucens; assembly: GCF_905115235.1. Classification (NCBI taxonomy): domain Eukaryota; kingdom Metazoa; phylum Arthropoda; class Insecta; order Diptera; family Stratiomyidae; genus Hermetia; species Hermetia illucens. Next base: position 152,464,918 of record NC_051852.1, on the reverse strand, counting down.
GCAGGGTTATCCATCAAAACCTTGCATACGAGCATACGTGCTCGATGTGCCGAGGAGTAGGTAGGTAGGTATCAGTGGCCGCTCCGAAGAGCCCAATTAGCGCTTTGGTGCGCCGTTTTGATGCCTCAAACTCCTAAGACCGTGACTGTTGTTATGGAAGCAGGGAAGCAGAGTCCAGCTGGCTCGGATCTTCAGAGCTGGCCCGTAGCACTCACGAAGGAAAGTAGCTCTCCGACCCTGCAGCTAGAAATCTCTCTGAGGTCCCCAAAGAATGGTTTACCCAGTGTCCGCAGCCTGACTCTAGCCAGAGCAGGGCAATCGCAGAGAAAGTGCATGAGGATTTCCTTTCGTTCTCCGCAGCTTCGGCAATGCGAGTTGTAGGGTATGCCGAGCCTAGTGGCATGGTCCCCTATGGGCCAGTGCCCCGTGCAGACCGCCGTCATCTTGAATGCATTTGCACGCGTCTGGCACAGGAGCTCTCGTGATCGGGCTATGTTATAAGCGGGCCAAATTCTCCTTGACTTGGCACAGCGAGTAGTGCGAGTAGACTCTGCCCCCGACAGCCGCCAGCAGAACACCGACTGTATTCGCTGAGGGACTGCGAGGAGTACTCGACGGATTCTCCAATTAACGTACCACTGGCCACCACCACCAGCGCCCCTTTAGTTTTTGAGTAGGTAGGATCGTCCGAGCCTAAATGCTTGTCACTTAGTGCTAGTCCTAGGTAAAATCCGGCATCTGCCGAGATTGTGATAACTCGGATTAAAAATCTATAACATTTGAGATCCTCTTTAGTGCGTCTAAGCATTTACATGTGTGATTAATTCCAGGAATTCCATACAAATATGTTGATTCGTTCTCCTGTAACGATCCGGGAAAGTATCGATTTCAAACCAAATAAACAATTTCGGGCGCCTAGAACATTACATTTCTCCCTTCACTTGTACAAATCATGGAAACTCGCTAAAACCAATTAACAGAAAAATTTGTGGAAACTTTCCTAGTCAAGAAAAGCAAAAAAACTCTAACATCGGATGTTAGGCGCCACAATCCCTCTTAAGGAAAACTTCACTCCAAAATCTTGATGCATCCGATCTGAACGCATAATGTCTCTGTCAACAAGAAAATAGGTCTCGAAGTAAAGGTTAATGCAACATTTCAGATTGTCTTCTTGTTTTCCAGCTATTTTTTGTGAAATCTAATGCAATCCGAAATAGGCTGGGGCTGACATAGAGACTATTTCTGGACCGCATTGCTCGGTGAGCACGTACATGTGTTTCGTACAAATGTTGCATGTCATGTTTGATGTGTCGCTGTCCTACTCACAAAATGGCCCACATCACATGCTCAAGACACTGAGAGACTTTCCTGACAGCCATTTAAAGAGTTTCCAGGTATGGTGGGTTGTAGGAAATCAACTAGACATATATAGGGTTTGGACCACCACCATATCGACTTGAGTATTAATTGCAGGAAGTTATGAGTGATATCCATTATGTCTGCAATTTAGTTGAATAGCAATCATGAGGAAAGATGACATGGTTGCGCGGTGAGAGTGTTAATTTTATATAAACGCAGAATGTGGTCGGCGAAAGTTGATACTGTTCCGACAGAAGACCGGCATGAAACACAGACATTATGGTAAGTCCGGGCCAAGAAAATCCAAACTGAATACATTTGGGGTGCAGACTTCTATTGAATAGTATCGCTCGGATGCACATAGGACATGTATATAATATCTGATTTGATTTCTATACTGATTCTAGGCATGACATTCATCAATTCCCTATTTAAAGCATTTGATCATCTAATAAAAACTCTCCCCTATTTGCGGTGTCGTACAAAATCCTTACTGATATTATCATAACATCGCCGGTATGAGCATTACAGGATTACGTTTCTTTTGGTTTTCTCTGGATTCAACAAACTGACTCTCCTCCCTTCCAAATTGAATATAACATTACGACAAGGACATAGCCTCATCCTCAAATGCGAGGGGACGAGCCAAAATCATGTTCCCTGATAATTCTTTCAAACCTAATTTCCCAAATATAAAAACGTTGGAAAGTTGGAAACTACTTCCACATTATCCACCATGGTATTTCGGGGTGAACCAAAAAAGGATCAGTGCATATATCATCATCACATTGTTAATGCTAACAAGCATGTCCTAATGCACACATCCAACCTCTCCTCATACGTCTAATAGGAGTGATTTTAACGCATCCGACGGACATCCTGACAGTCTCTTAAAAGCCCCTTAAAATGTATATTAAAACCATCCAACAATGGAAAGGTGTTATTTTAATCCGGATAATCCATACAAAAGCAACAACATAACTATTTCAGGATAAATCTCGGCTGCAGATTGAAATGTCCTGTGCGCACACACATGGAAGGTTCGAACAAATTAGGGATGGACTCGTACATATTTGAGCACTTCATTGAAGCCAACGAGTACGTGGAATAGATGAATGTGGTGAGACCAGCGATTTCAGTTTTCATTGGTTATTGATGAACCGTAAGGGAGGGAAATTTTCAGTTTTTCCGTTTATGAAGAATTCAATAAGCTCCTTGGTTTAGGAGCAGTTAGGGTCGCTGGTTTTAATAATAGCATAGTTGTAGATACTTTTAGGTTTTAATTATTTGATTACATAAATGGTTATCACTGAGGCGCTGAGGCAAAGAATGCCTGCAGGACTATTAATAATAATTCGTTTCCTCACGGGACTGACGATTTGGTAAGAAATATCGGGATTACCAATTATCCAGAGTGCATTATCGGGCGTCCACAATATATATGGAAAAATCCCTTGGCCAGCAGGCTGAAGTAAGCACCAAACGGCAGGAGGTAACTATCGAGTGCAAGGACATCGATAAGGTTCCATGAAGAAGGCTGCCCGTGCAGCACTGGCAAAGATGTTCGAGCTTCCGCGACTATAGGAGTCGCCAGTCAAATTGATGCGAAAGGCTTACGGGGGATACAGACTGCAGTTATCAGCCTGCCAGCAGAGACAGAGTTCAAAATACTAGCGGCGGGCAGAGTGAAGATAGGCTGGGTCAACTGTCGGTTCAGTGAGCGGGTGGACGATGAAGAGAAGCCTCAGGTGCCTCAATTTTGGGCACATAGCCGCAGCATGCACCAGCGCCCACGATAGATCAAAGCAGTGCAGAAAGTGCGAAGGAGATAAACATATCGCCAAGGAGTGCACAGCTGACCCGAAATGCATGCTGTCCGAAGGAAAGAGGGACATCGACAACCGACACATTACTGGCAGTAACAGATGTCCAGTGTTCAGGAACAACTGTGAGGTGGTGCAAGACCTCCTTTCACAGACCATCCGAGAGAAGGGAATTTACGTCTGCACCAGGGACGAGACCGGTAAACCAGCGATATAGGCGTAGGGCGGGCAGGCCATTCAGGATGTTATGCTGGTTTCGTGAGAGCAAAGATGGCCGGGATTCATGTCTACAGCTGTTACGTTCCTCCTAGCGCAACATGTGCACCATTTGGTGCTGAACGCAAGGAGTCATACACTGAAAATCATAGCGGGTGACTTCAATGCCTGGGCCTTTGAGTGGGGTAGCCGAAGGACAAACGAGAGAGGACGTATCCTGCTCGCGGCATTTGCCGAGTTGGATGTTGTACTTGCCAATGTTGGGAACTCATTTACGTCAGAGAGAGACGCCTGGATTCTAGTCCACCTCACGTACGTGAGCACCGCATTGGCGGGGGGAACCACATGGTATGTCAGTGAGCATTACACCCACACCGACCACCAGGCGATTTTTATTAAAGTTGCTGGTGGATCAAGTGGCGGGTTGAATGTTCGCAGAAAGCGAGTAGGGATGCCGGGCTGGCCGATAAGGACGTTCGTGCAGGATACCTTCTCTGAAGCTATGGCGGGCCATGACGACCTGAATGGCACGGGGACCGAAATGACATCGAGAATCACGCGATGGATGACCAGGGCATGCGACGCTGTGATGCCCTGGAGGCGAGAGTTTGCAAGCAAACAGCCAAACTATTGATGGAATAGCGAAATCGCGGAGCTAAGATCGGCATGTCATCCAGCAAGAAGGCAGTCCCAGCGATCCAGGGGAAGACCCGATCACGAGGAGCGTGAATGGGATTATAGGACGTTGGATGGTTGAATAAAGGAGGCCATTTGTAGGAGCAAAAGAGATTGCTTTAGGTGACTGTGTGTGGATGCCAACATAGACCTCGGGGCATGGCCTACAGGCTGGTTATGAAGATCCATGTTTACTGTCCGTCTGTTTTATCAGAACGTTAGGGGTTTAAGAACCAAGCTGGGGACCTTCAATTTATCCGCGCTGGCTCAACAACACCATGCTATCTGTATCTCCGAAACCTGGGTAGACGATGCCATATCAAACTCCGAGCTCCCCAAAGGGTACTCCACTTTCCGCTGTGACAGGGACCGGGATGCATCTCGTAAGTCCACCGGCGGTGGGGTCCTAATTGCAATAAAAGATACACTGTGTGTGTGTGTGTGTTGTTCTTTTTGTCTCCCCGCCCAACTTCCTCCTGTGCATTGCATCTTGTGTATATGTCCCCTGTGCTTGCCTTTATCACCTGTATGAAGAATGACAGGTTATCTGAACTCCTTACTGTCAGATTCCCTTCCCTCCCTTTCTTCCTTTCCGGAGATTTTAACCTCCCCATGCTCCACTGGCCTAATCATCCTAGTGTTCCAATCCCTTCCAACAACCTTTCCCATTCTTCCCTTCTACTTTCTTCATCTCCCCCAGCAACTTAGATTTGATTATTGCCACAACAGGTGTTGTTGCTCGCAATATGCCATAGTCCCAATCCATACCCTCAATTTGAATGTTATTTTGGCTGTATCCTTCGTTGTCGGTGTGTCGTCCCGATCAATTGTTTTGATGCGACATTTCTTCAATCCCAACTGCATGACGATACTCCTGCTGAACTGAATGGTGATGTCCAGCAAGGAGTGAAGTCGGTCCTCGTTTTTAGCATACAATTTGATGTCGTCAATGTTAATGTACATTTCGACAACAAGCCATGCTTGACTTGGAACACGTATTTGCTTTCATGCAAAAGATGGGATAGCGGATTCAAAGCCAATCGCGCATCCTTTCGTTCGCGCACACAACTGAAGTGACGTTGTAGATGGTTGGAAGACAAGTAATTGATCGACATTTTGAAGGACACCCTGTTCCTTGGGGATGAGAAAAGTTATTCCCTTGGTGAAAGATTCTGGATCTAATTTCAGATCGACAATTATCTGATTAAAATGATTTGCCAATACCCTGTGAATGCTCTTGGGCCATTTCAGCCAGGAATTGTGAATCTTATCAACTCCTGGCGTATTCTAATTACCTGCCTTTTTAACGGCTGTTTCTACGCCAGCTTCAGTAATGGTCTTTTCGGGGAGGGCCTCGCATGAAAGCATGAGGTGTGGAAGCCACGCTGCTTTTAAATTGCAACGGCTGGGTTCGCTCCAAAAACCTCTCAAGAAGTCTTCTTCCTGATCCAGATCAAGGTTATTTTCACGACCTGAGTTAGTGAAATTTTTATAGAAGCCCGTTGGTTTTGGAAGAACAAGGTGTAGTCTGTCCTTCGCTGAAAGCTTTTTTGATACCTACGGATGTGATTGGAGCATAACGCAAGTTTTTGCTTCAGCATTTCGAGGATTTCTTCGATTTTCAGATCATTGGAGAGATGGTAGTTTCCAAAGATGTTTGCAACGCATCTGTGCACTTTTGGTGATGGATTTCCAAGAAGTACCTGCGTGACACGGCCAATCTCCTTTCTCAACTTTTTAACTCTTTTATTGAGCCGAAATACCGAGTACGGTAAAATCCTCCTACGCATAGCTCTGTTATTCGCTCCAAGATGTTGATTATGGAGACGAAGTACCGTGGTAGCTGCAACGTAATCTCGCTAGCCAAACGATCAGCCAAAATTTGATCAACGCAGTAATGACTTTAGTAGTTGCCGAAGTAAACTTTAGTTTTGGGATCTGCGGCCCAGTGCCTGGGAGAATTTCAGCATATTCTGTGAATGCGACCTAGAATGCGGTCAAAGCCTCATTATAAATTGGGTCGCCATCCCCAGTTACTAAGCTTTCCCTGACTACCCAGCAGTCAGTAGTCATGGAATCATGGAAATTCATTGAGTTGGTTCGTTCAAACCATATGACCCCTAGGTCTTGCGTCTCTGGTGGTTGACCGTATAACCCCCAAAACATCCAAGGACGGAAAACAGCTCTGATGTTGTTGAACGACTATCAAACGTGTTGGGTACTGTCTTTGTGTCCCTGGGGTCCCATTAAAATTGTTAAAAATGTCCCCAATTTGGTTCCCACGAGTATTGGGGAGGCATTCAACCCTGCAACAGAGCCCCAATATTGCAATGACCCATGGTTACCTCCAAAGGTAGGGAAGGTATTTGGAGGGGAGCGATTCATCCGATAGGCCCGCCGATTCCTTCACCCCGGCTTATGGATTTGTTAAGGAGGTTTACCCCTCCTGAAACGGAAATATAGGTAAGGGAAGACGAACACAAACGGAAACGTTCTGCTTGTCGGCGGCTACTTATTTACAAGATTAACTTGCGATATTCTTAGCTGACCCGGTAGGCCATGTCATTATCCGCAACCTACGACACGCGCCTGGTCGCATGCAGCTCTGCGTTTGCCACTCAGGTCGGGATTAATCGGGTACGCCAGGTATATTTACCCCTTGGTAGGGTATAGTGCGACAACCTCCCCTACACACCATCTTTCACAGTTCGCTGCAATGTTCTTAAGCTCCCCTTAGGGCTTCCACAGATAATTGCGGTCCTCCTCAACTATTACTGCTCTTTGGGCGACTCACTAGTCGGCGATCTTGGAGAGTGGGTCATCCACTGACAATCGTGGTTTTGTTAGTATTTATCCTCAGTCCAACTCCACTTGCCCTTCTTCCCAAATCGAGAGCCATTTGGCTAACGTCCATGACGCGGTGTGAGAGCAAAGAGATGTCATCAGCGTAGTCGAATGTTTATGAAAAGATGTTAGCGTCCATTGAACTCTTCCACCTTCTCCGGACAAGGCAGCATGAAGAGCATTACCCATAACAAGAAGAAATAAGCGACCCTGGCGGACTTCGTGTACGAATGCAACTAAATAGCGCATCTATAGTAGCTGCAAGTGCAGTGATAAATAATTTTACAAGGAAACCGTCAAATCCAGTGGTTTCACTCTGTTTGAGTGCATGATGACCGTGATGATTTCTCTTCTGCTTGGAGGAACAGTCACTATTTGCACTTCCCGGAATACTGCTTGGTATCGAAGGTCGAGCGGATCACGTCTACCATCACTCGCACGGCACTGATGGAAATGGAATTACGGTCGCCAAGGCCATGCTTCCCCATCACAACAAGGCGTTGTCATCTTAGGAAGCCTCCCCGAAATATCTGTAATTGTTCGTAGAATATATGGGAAGTCTCCGTTGGTGCATAGTACAGTACAATTGTGATGCTCCTTAGCCTGAATCGGAACCTTGAAGTCAGAAATCGTCAAAAGAAACCCTATACCAGATACGCGTCTGCTACCATCCGGTTTTCCAAAGTACAAAAGCAGATTGCTATTAGCATGGCAAGAAAGAGAGAAGTACCCTCTAGAGTCCCGCCATGTTCCCTTAAGCCCAGAGTGCTCAGCTCGTATAGTTGGAATCTTGGCTTGAGTTTGAGAAAGCGAATATTTTGGGCACCGCTGATATCGTTGTCATAGTCATAGTCATATTTTGTTTTCGATAGCCAAAGGTCTTTGGCATGAGGTCAGTCTCTATCCGAGGCGTTATTACTTTTCGGTAGCAATAAAATCGTAAAATGTGCAGGTCGCAAGCCCAAAAATTCTACCCCTTCTAGTCGGTCCTTACGATATGCAGGGAAGACTTTGAGTGTATTTTTAAGCCCATCTCACAACACTGTCATATCACATTTTTGAGCTGTGCTGATGCATGTCAATATGAATCACCATACCCCTGTCAGCAAGTTGATCGTTCCAATTTACTACTTTCAAGCTTTTGTTTTGAATTGTTACAAAATCAGTGTTACATCAGGTTAACGAAGAAATACCATGACTTTGAATTATGATATGTTCGAAGGAATTAATTCTTCCGGACAACACCTCGTTTTTGTTAAAGAGTTCACGGAGCTTTATTGCGAAAGGTGCATCCTATCAAAATTATTGAAAGAGCAACATAAGTGGAAAACCCAGGATAGCTGGGTGGCCCAGTGAAGCTTTCAAGGAAGAGACATTCCTGGCGGTTCACTTTCTCGACGGGATCGGCGAGGAAGAAAATGGACGCAGCCAACGGTTCAACAGGAGTCTTCTCCATCCCCACGATGACCGAGGAGGAACTACCAGAGACCTGCGGACGAATTAGTGATAATAAGGCTACGAGATTGATTGGGATTCTGAACAAAGCCCTAAAGTTGGCTGCTAAAATTAGGCCCGCATGGCTCATAAATACATTTGAATTGTGCATGGTGGAAGCAGTGTTGCCCGGCGCAGTACAAAAGGCAGAGGTTGGTTCTGCTACTGAAGCCGCAAAAACCACCACCACATTTTTCATATTGTCCTATCTCACTTTTGGATACTAAGGGGGATAATATGGAACAGGCTGCTTCCGTTCGTCAAACTACCGGATGGCCTATCGGAGCGGCAGTATGGGTTTCGCACGTTCGATGCAATAGCAACGGTCGCGGATCTGGCTCGAGAGACATCAGCTGTTGGTAAGTGCTGTGCGGTGCTGACGCTGGATGTCAGGAATGCCCTTAACTCGGCTAACTGGGATTGGATTAAGAGCACTCTGGCTAAACTGAGAGTTACGTTTTGGAGAGACTTCTTTAGTACAAGACGAACGACGGCCGAAAGAATATGTTGTGGCAGCAGGTGTTCCCCAGGGCTCCGTACTGGGGACCCTTCTGTAGAACATAATATATAACGAAGTACTCGGCCTTCGTATGCCAAAAGAAGCAACATTAATTGAAACCATTCATGCCATCACAACACGGCTCCAAATGGTGAAACTAGATCTGGTGGAAGATAAGATGGAAGCAGTCCTTATTGGCAATCGGAGGAAAAACAATACTGTCAAAATTCGGATTGGTAATCACAAAGTCGTTTTAAAATTGATCATTAGATATCTGGGGGTAATGACCGATGTTAAGTTGAGCTTCAAGGGATTATGCGCGCGAAAGGGCAGCAAAGTCTTTCTAGCAAAGATGATGCCCAATATTGGAGGGCCAAAATCTAGTCGGCGGCTGCTTATCGCAGGGATGGGGAAATCCGTCCTGCTTACCCGGCTCCTGTCTGGGCGGGCCAAAGAGCAGATAAAGAGAATTTTCAAAAGAAAACTGTTTGCGAGGTAGAAAAATCAGGATAGCTGGGTGGTCCACTGGAGCTTCCGAGGAAGAGTCATTCCTGGCGGCTTTAGAAGGATTTAGCTATGTTAGCAGTTAACTGAAGAATGCGATTCTACAATGCCGTGACGGCGGTTCCATCACAATAGGAGGCTAAACTACTGGTGAAACCCAGGAAATCTCGCTGTTGAGGTCATTGTGTCTGCAGGAAATGAGGCTTTATCAAAGGATAAGAGGGAAGGCAGAACATCGGCGGATTGGAAAAGTCTTAAGAGAGAAGGAAAAGTAAGCTTGTAGCGAGCAGATGTGCCTGAGGCAAATACAAAATCGTGGGGTGGTGCTTACAAGACTGTTGTGAACAAGATTTGTGGGCAAAAATCACCCCAATTGACATGACAAGAGGTCTTCTAGACCCCCGGGGTGACCGAGGGGGAATTGCAAGAGATTTGTTGACGAATTAGGTATAATCAAGCTAAGATATTGGCTGAGATTCCAAACAAATCCCTGCAGTTGGCTGCTAAAATCAGGCCGGAATGGTTCATAAGCATATTTGAATCGTTCATGTATAGAAGTTTTCTGCTCAGTGAAAGAAGCAGAGGTTGGTTCGGCTACCGAAGCCCTAAAAACCACCTTACTTGCCCTCTTCATATCGCTCTATCTGTCTCTTAGATACGATGGGGAAGATGTCGAAGAGGGTGATTAAAATAGATTGGTTCCGTTCGTCGAGCAAGCGGGTGGTCTATCGGAGCGGCAGTATAGGGTTCGTAGAGCGCGGTCTGTGGTCATGAATCGGGGGCATCAGTCGCTGGTAAGTACTGGACTGTGGTGATGCTGGATGTCATGAATGGCTTCAACTTGGCCAACTGGACCTGGATTAAATGGCCTTGGCCAAGCTAGGTCTCCCTGGTTACTTAACTATGATAATCGAGAGTTACCGTTCCGAGAAACTTCTTTGGTATGACACAGATGACGGATCGAAGAATATACTGTGACAACAGATGTTCCTCAAGGCTTCGTATTGGGGTCGTTGCTGCGGAATATAATATATGACAGAGTGCCTGGCTTTTGTGTGTCAAAGGCGGCGACGCTGATTGGTTTTGTAGATGACTTGACGGTGGCAGTAGTTCGAGGACGTAGAATTGTATGGAAGTGGCACACATTCATGCCATGAAAGCATGGATAAAAATGGGTAAGTTGGACCAGGCGGGCGATAAGGCGAAGGCGGTGCTTATTACCAATCACAAGAAAAACAATAACGCCAAAATCCGGTTTGGTAATCATGTCCTTTTTAAAATCGATCTTTAGATACCTAAGAGGAATGATCAATGCTAAGTTGAGCTTCAAGTGCTGCGGACTAAGGCAGCAAAGGCTAGTTCATCTCTAGCAAGAAGATGCCTAATACGGTTGCAGGGTTGGTAAATTCTATCCTAATCTACGCTGCTCCCGCCTGGGGGAAGTACTGGACAACATGGTGAACTTGGGAAGGGTGAGTTCGGCATACCGGTCAATCGAGCAGAGGGATTGGATTGGATACGGGAAGTACTTGCATTGCACAAAAGTTCTTCTAGAAAAAAATTTACTTTCAAAAAGGAAAGGGAAGTAGGCAGCGCATTTCTGACTTCCTATAGATGTCTCTATCGGTTTAAAGAAAACGTGCCAAGCCTGAGACCAAAGAGCAGATGTGAATTTTCAAAAAAAAAACTTGTTTCAGGTCGTGACTGCGACTCCTAATTTATTAGCTGAAATCCGCAGTTTATTTTCATTTAGAGCAAACAAATGATTTTCAATTTTTTTTAGTTGATTTTCCTACGCCTTATAGTCAACTGGTCAAGCTAGATGCATAACAACATTGAATCCTACAAACCTACTGGCGGCAAAGTTTACAAAAGCCATGAATAGAACTAGAATGAAATTATTTAATTCATCCATCTGGTGGAAACTCCTAAGATTACTATTTCCACTTCAATTCCATCCCAGCTTTTCTATTTTCTTTTTAAAGGAATAAAAATCATTTTTCAAGCAATGCGGATTACTCTGCTGCATAACGTTCTCAGTATTACATTATCCTCCATAAGATTTCAATCGAACGATGGCGTCTTCCTCCGTCATAAAGGACTAAAGAAAGTTTTCCGAGGAGATTTCGTTGAGTGCATTCGCGATTTGAATACAGAAAACTTTTGGGTTGGATTTTTTTTCCTATTCAAAACGAAAAGATGTATTCCCTCCAATATCCCAAAGAAGGAAAAATAGAATGAAAGGAACCTTAAAAAGAAACTTTTTTATTAAACGAGAAAAGGGAAAAAGAATAATATCTGATTCGATGTCAGAAAAAAATCCACCTCATAAAAATCAAGTTGCCTTATATACTTCCGTTGTCCGGACATGACGAATCTTTTTCCAGGAGTTTATTCTATCTCGTTGAGATGGAGGGGATGGGGCGCACTTGGTGCCTGTCAGACAATGGAAAACTGTCTGTTATACCCATCTCATGGCATATAATGTGGTAACTTTGGGAATGGTACTACTACCCTAATAGGGTAAAGATGTGCTTGTGTAAGGTGGTTGCATGGGATACGGTGAATGATTCGGAAGAGATATAGGTAGCAGGCAAGTTGTAAGGATCATGCGCATCCAAGTGGTATCCATTAGCATGGTTCGCCCATCCGAACCTACAATAATCCGACATATATAGCATTTGAGAAGGAGTATCGGAAAGAAAGTTCTTCCTTTGGATCCTATGAGGACGTATCTAAATGTGTACAGGCACACCACCATGTTGGACTAAGTGAATGTTGTACGTACTTTCCAGAAGTTTGAGATAATCCGATAAGACTTCTTTGGTTGCAAAATGTGTTTATATGAATATAGTGCTGCTGAGGATTAAGTCAACGGGAAAGGATACGAAAGGATGAGTTTGAACGCTCCTCCGACACAGATGCTATGCTTCCGATGAACTGTGTAATGCGTGTATATATCGGGGTGTATATATCCTTGCTATTCGTGGGTTCCTCACTGGCATCCTTTCCTTTCTTTTCGATGTGGTTAAATTAAATCGGTTGTTTTTATTCATTTATGTTTCATTTATTTAATCCTTCCATCAGGATTAAGGACCCCTATGTAAATATCATTTGCGTTTGCCAGTGTGGCGGGGAAGGGTGAGGGTGTTTTGCTTTTAATTTCTTTGCATTTTATTAAGCCATAAATGAAATCAACTTGGATTTTCGTTGGAAAAGTAATTTTCGTTAAGAATTCATCGGAATGAGTGTTTTTCAGCTTTATATGTTGTGTTTGTTTCGCAACTTCATATGCAATGTAAACATTGCTTCGCAAAACGAGACAGTATGTATTTTTTGACAGAACCTTATTAAAGTGGATTCGCTGTTGAGGTGTTTCCGATTTTGTCAAAGATTGAAATACGTGTAAAGACATCGGCTCAAATAGAACGAGCCTTTAAAATTTATAGTTCTGGAAATTACCTCTAATTCTCTCCCTTTTCACGCAAACCAAGCGTATCTCGTTTTACTTTATTTCATTGACGACTATAAATGCAAATAAACGCCGCCTCGCGGTAATGGACACCAAAATGTTGCATCGCGCAATACGCGATGATTACAGCCGAAATAAAGACATCCGCGATCGATATGGGGTTGACCCGATCGTAGAGAAATACAAGAGAGGCGTCTTTGATTGTATGGACATGTAATTAGCGCTGACGAAAACTCACTTGTCAAGAATGGTTTGAACATCGAAGTCGATGGGAAACAATCGAAAGCCTGGCCGAAATAACGATGGATTCATACCTTAGATCGTGATTTGAAAGGCTCTGGACTCTAGATCTGGTATATGACCCAACAAAATGGCGCAACTGATCAAAATTTGACTTCGCTTTCGAGAGGGACAAACGCTGAAAAAAAAAAGTCTAGTTCCAAGTAACTAGAGCCTTCATTTAGGTTAAACTCTGACGGTTTAATAACAACAATGTTGTGTGTGTTTATTTAAGAAATGTGGTCTCTGGATAGGTCCATTGTGGGTGTGACTGTAACAACAGCGACAAAAATCTGTGTGTCTAAGCAAGACATTTTGGTCGAGTTTCTCGAGGACAAACGTGTGACAGTACTTAAAGCTGGCAAACCTACAGATGATCTGGGATGCTTATCAGACAGACAATCGGTTTTCGAGGAGCACACATTTTCACCACTCGTTCTCGTTGTTGGCTTGGTCAAAAACAAGTTCACGATGATGGGGTCAGCAACTTTTAGTAGCCATTACCCTGGTTGTGAGAAATCCCATCTGGAACCTAATGAAAAGTAGCTGGCAACAATTGATGGACTTTTCGACAGTCATTTGCCGGAAGCACGGCTTTGATATGGTGGACTTGGTGCCTATGTTGCTTCTGAGGACGTTCGACAGGGTTCTATGCTGGAAATATCACGTAAATTGATACAGTTTGCCATGACCGGTTTTTGGATGCAATCGCGAGGTTTTCCAATCCTCATTTAGCGTATCAAGACACCAACTTCAATTTTCAGAAAAATCTTGGCAAGTGTATTCTCGTCAGTGCGAATTACGTGGCTATACCATAGAAGCGACTCTCTTGCAATTTTTTCACGATCGGTGAAACCCCATATCAATCGCGATGTGATCAGGACATGTCACGCCACTAGTCCAACGTAACATGTTTGTTTCCATTATCGCAAGACGCCGTTCATTGTCCTTTAGAGTCGGCTAACACTCAGAACCATAGAGAGCAACAAGACGACATTGCGATAAATTTTAAATTTGAGACGTTCGCTGATACGTCGATCAGAAAAAAACATCAGTTGTGGAACCCCATTTCATCTAGGTTACGCTAATGTGTGGTTGCTTCCCATAATGCAGTTCTCCATTGGCTGATAGCATTGACCCGAGATATTTAAATCGCTCAGTTCTGGGCATATTAATGCAAATATTTGTGCCATTTGTATATTGGTGCATTTGGTGGGGTTTAGCACGCCAACCACATCTAGGCGCCATTATTAGCGGTTACCTGAAATGCGCTTCAGCTCCCCGTACGATTTCCTGAGACGCCTGAACTCTTTCTCTACTGTTCTGTGCCAAGTAGCTTTGGGCGACACACTTGTCAGCCATCTTGCTAGATTGGATTCCATGGTATAGCCAGCAATGTAGTGGTCGACCCTTCTTAATGTCTGTCCTATCCACTGCCACTTCTGCGTTACTCCCATATAACAACACAGAAAGAACATTACTACAGAACTTAATCTTGGTGTTGTGATAGCTGCATTTTCAGATTTTAAACAGAGTAACGAAAAGCTGCACGCGGGGAAGGATGAAGGCGAGTCTCGCTTAAAAGTGGGACAAGCTGCACCAACTGGTCTTTCAGGTTGGAGATTGGGTAGGGCTAACAACCCTACATGGAAAACAACTTGTTACGAAGCCACAAAATGAGCCTCGCACTGAATTGACAACACAACGATGAACCCGGCAACGTAAACGGAATAACGATTTGCGCATATTTTCATACGCAGTTAGACGATAGCCTGTTGTATTTTCAAAGAATGTGGGCATGCGCGGAGACTTATCACGAACTCCCTCGATCGGAGAAGCGACTTCACAAATGGAAAAAAGAAGCCTGGGAGAATCAACAGACACTCGAGAAAACAGGGAGCAACCGCACCAAGCGCAGAAGTTTTACCAATAATTCAGCAATAATTGCCGAGACAAAGAAGGAAATCTCCGAGAGATGGGCATATTGGAGCGATGGGTTGAGTATTTTGATGAACTGCTCAACAACTAAAATATCGGCGAGGTGGAGGTTCCGCCAACTGAAGATGGCGGACAAATACTGCCATCATATGGAAGAAAGAGTCCGTGCGATTCTTCGGTTTAAAATTTATAGATCGTCGGGAGGTGATGGAATTACAGCTCAAAATATGGAGTCTACCAATTACACGGTTCATCAACTGATGCTCAAAGTATGGGACAGCGAATCAATGCCGGACGATTGGCAACGAGGCACTATCTATACCATACATAAAAACGGAGATTGTACCATCTATAAGATATTCTCCGCTATCTTGTTAGGCCGGATAGCCTCATATGCCTAGAACATCATTGGCCATACCAAGGAGGCTTCACTTCCAGTGCAGATTTTCTCTGTGAGGCAGGCGATGGAAAAACTGCTGGAATAGAACTCTACATGGCAATGAGAGAATTCGGTATCCCGACGAGATTGATAAGACTGATTAGGCTGAGCAATGTGCGAGCCCTGATAAAAGTAGCAGAATCACTCTCGAGACCATTCGACATCAACAACGGTCTTAGACAAGAGGATGGTCTATCATGTGTCCTCTCTAACCTGATCCTGGAAAATGTGATCCGGATGCAGACGTCGATTCAAGAGACAATAGCCTTTTCAAGTCCACCCAACTGCTGGCCTACGCTTACGATATTGATATTATGGGAAGAAAAACCCGAGATGAACAGTTCTCATCCAGATCGAGCCTTCATCCAGATCGAGCGTGCGGTGCAAGAAAATTGAGAGTTGAAAATTTCTTCTATTTAGGGTCGAAAACCACAGCCGATAACAGCTATCACTATGAAATCCGCACACGGTTGTTGGCAGTCAACAGAACCTATTTCACCTTACAAAAACTGTTCCGCTCGAAACGTCTCACCATAGGGTCAAAGCTCTTACTGTACAGGACAATGATCTTGCCAGTCGTTTTTTGTTCGTCGGAGACCTGGGTCCTTAACAAGAAACTGTCGGTCGCGTTCGAGAAAAGAATCCTCCAAAGAATCTTTGGTACCCTACATAAGGATGGACGATTTCGTAACCCACATAACGACGAAATTTATGAGTGATATCATGACCGTCTGGTTGTGGATAAAATCCGGCTCAATAGATTGCGGTAAGCGGGTCACTTAATCCGTATGGATGAGGATGAGCCAGTCCAAAAGGTCTATGAGGGCAATATCAATAGTAGAAAAGGAAGACAAAGCAGACCTTGCTTGAGATGTAGCAATGGGGTAGGTCAGGATGCCAGACAGAATTTAGGGATATCGAACTGGTGGAGCTAGGGGCAAAAGCGGAATGTTTGGAGTTCCTCATTAAGGCAGGCCCAGATCGGATATCGGTTGTTGCGCTGTTGATGATGATGATTTTTGAAAATTATTTCATTAAATACCGCATGGTAGCTCTGTTAGCAACGAACCTGAGTCCAAGTTGCTTGAGCTGGTTATCGATCTTCTACTGGAAGGCAAAGGAAACCGTGGAAAGGATATGTTCCTGCTTTAATATTAACCAGGTGATCCATACGTATCAGGTCGCAGCACGTGAGTTCTTCCCCTTTTTGTAGTTTGTGCCTCGGGGTGGCCTCATATAACAAGATTCTCGCATCTGATTGTCAAAAATCCACTTGAATAAAGCCCGTCCAATCCCTATATTTCAAAACTCCAGGGTGCCCATAGCCAACTGGGTGGTGATCAAGGAGGACGGACTCTAGTCGAACAGTGGACCTTTCTTTCTCGGCATAAATGAAAAGGTAGACTACGAAGTACGGTTCAGAGTCAGAGCATTCCGCTCCGCGAAACTTGGCAATGACTTGAACTTTGTTAACGCGGCAAACGAATTCCTGACTTCGTAAAGTTGAAAAATATTGTGGAGGTAGCGCAAATTAACTTGCAGTAGTTAGTTAAGTGATTAGTCTTCCTCTGTAAAAGATCAAAGGACCCCAAAGCAAATATTATAAATTATTCCATAGCACAAGAGACACTGATCGAAACAGGCGGATGGCATAGCATAACATAGGATGGCCAGAAAGAACCTGCACGCCTTTTTATATCCGAACCGCAGCTTTAGCGACTTAACTGTATTTGAACTGAAGCAAGCATGGACAAAGAGGTGATTCTCCACTTATATGGCAAAAGAAGGACTACATCATATAACGTCCAAGATTGCAGTGTGGAGGACTAACCTGTTGATAGGCTGTGCGGTGCATCGCGATATTTCGGAAATCAATACAAGAGGTCAGCCTCTTTTTAGTTTTATTACTAACCCAAAGCTATAGGTGTGTAAGGGTAGTATACCAATCTTTGATTTGTCCAACTCGGGGAACAGTGACAGATAGGAGGGGATCCTTGATATCATCCTACTAAGCGACATTAAGACTTTTAGGGTTGAGAATTGGAGAGTGTTTGACCAGAGTTCCTTTTCAGTCCAAATCTCGCTATAGAGGGTTCCCACCTTTTTAGAGATCCCAGGAGGGCAGACTGGAGAAAGTTTTGTTAGGTTTTCAAAACGAAACTCGGCAGTGGCGGAGCGAGCAAACAAGCCAGCAAGTTGTGATTGAGGACCAACTCCGAATACATCCAGTATACACTGCCAGACCTGAGGCAAGGGAACATGGCCATATATTCCGGCCGATTTCCGATAGGAAGTATTTCACGCTGTTCACGATGTGGCGCACCCAGGTATTCGGCCAAAGAATTGGTTAGTTTCTGGCCGTCCATGAACAAGGACATTAATTTTTGGGCCAGAGATCGCATGGCAGAAGTGCAAGACTACCAAGCATATGAGGAAAGAGGTAAGAGTGCTTCCTCCGTTCACCAAGTGTTTCCACACAGTCCACTTCGACATTATGGGCTCTTTGCGAGACTCGAACACTTTCAGGTATTGCCTCACAATCATCAATATGTTCATGCAGTAGCCTGAGGCATAACCCCGAAAAATATTATCGCGCAATTTTGTGCAGAGGCGCTCTGTCCAGAATGATTTCCACCCTTTGGTGTGCTGACAATAATATGGTAATCATCGACCAGGGAATGCAATTTGAGTCCTCCCTTTTCTCAGAGTTGAGCTGAAGAATTTGCTGTAAGTCCCGATGAACTAGTAAACAGGAAGAAGCTGGGACTCTCCAGTGACCCTGTCCTCATCATCAGGTTGGGTTTCAACGCTACTGGTCTATTGCGTCTGTGTATGGGCGCAATGCCAATACTGAAGCTGCCACCACCCGCAAACCACGCGGAAACCGTGGCAGATGTACCCAGGGATCACAAATTCTGTACGCATGTCCTAATTAGGACGGATGTTCCTCGGAATCCGCTGCAATCTCTTTATGAGGGCCCCCTCGAAGTCCTCGAGCGAGGTTGACATTATCATAACTTCAACGTCGGGTTTCGGTCAAATGGGTCTCCTTGGCTCGACTAAATCTCGTCATCCGACAAGAAAACGCAACCATGGCGAAACGAGATTTTATCGTCAGTGACCTGCAGTTGGATTTGATCCTGATGTATTCTAACTCAACTTTATTGACAACTAACACACAGAGCTGTACAGCTTAAGAGCCTTAAATTGACGAGGATAAGGGGAGGAGGGCTTTTTTGGATAAAAGTGTATATCTCATAAATGACCGCGATATTGATGCATAGCTTGGTATTAAAAGCAGGGGACATGAATTTATTGAAAATAGCACAAAGTAAGTCGGTGAATATTAAATTTTTTCCCAGGGCAAGAAGAATAACATCAAAAGAAAGAATCCACAAAAATACGGATAATCATCAGATCAAGAAAGAGAGAAAGGAATATTTTTGGGAGGGGGGGGGGGATGGCAAAAATGAAGACGAAGACGTCGAGCGGCCAATTACCGACATCACGCTGTAGCACTATAGAAGAAGCAGAGTAGAGGGCATCTAAAGGGCATCTAAAGGGCTGGAGTAATGGTTTCTGCATTCCGCTAATATGTAGAACATCAGCGATAATTCAATTAGACGAGCTTCGAAATTTAATATTCTTTTTCTTTTATTTCATTTCATTCAGAATCCATTTCACACAAAAAGCGCGGGCAGATCTAGTGCTCTTAATGCCACATCAAGTTCGGTGTCACTGTTAATGGAAAGAACGCTACCAAGATAGACAAACGGATCGAGTTCCTCGATGCTCTACTTGCTAATGCCAATGAGAAGAATAATGCATCAATATACTTTGTAGCACACGTCTTGGTGTATCTGAAAATTATTCATTCGTTCGTGGATCAATATATCGTCCTCTATGGTTCTAAGTGACGACCGACTATAAAAGACAATGAACCGCGTCTCGTGGTAATGGAGACCAAGATGCTGTGTTGGATTAGTTGCATAACGTCCCTTGATGACATTCGAAATGAGGATAATCGCGATTCGTTTTCGATGATATGGTGACGTAATTCGCGCTAATCAGAATTCACTTGTCAACATTGGTCTGAAGGTTGAAGTCGATGGTAAGCGACTAAAAGGCCGGACGAAACAACGTTGGCCCGATACGCTAGATGGAGATTTGAAGGCCTTGCGACTACATCCAAGAGGGTCACCATGGAACAGGTGGGAACAGAGGGGACCTATAGAGTTTCAAAAAGTCGGAAGGCTCCTGGACGGAATCTTCTGGTGAAATCCTGGATTTTCTAGTCCGGACGCAGTTCACAGCTAGTGAAGAGGACTGTGAGTCAGAACCCCGATTCCTCAGCGCGTTACAGGGAATCAAAAAGAATTCGAATTCGAATTAGAGAATTATGGCTCAATTCTGATATGGATTTGCACCATTTTATTTGGTACTCAATGGGATCGTTTTAAAAGCTAATATTGCATAAAAGATTGGGAAAAGTATCTATCTGATTGACACAACTTCAGATACTATTGTGATTTGGAAAGCACCGTGAAAAGCAATTTCTAAAAATTTCAAAACAGCCAATGGAATTTGAACTGCTTTCATCACTCATGCAATTACTTATTCCAGAACTTCAAAAGGGCCTCAACTATCACCGGAACAACCATTTCATGCAGCTTTCACGCTATCCAATTTTTCGAAAAAGTGAACAATTATCTAAAAAAATTAGGAAATTTGTTAATAAAAAATGAACTTTCAAAAAATTCTTACTACATAACAAGAAAACTGAATGGCGTGCAAAGCCCTAGTATAAAGCCATTGAAGCACATGGTCATCTCGGTGTACATCAAACAGCATTTCTTTTCCAGCATTTTTTTGTAAAACGTAAAGCGATCAACGAGTGTGTGCATACATTTTTTCCTGAAAAGCTCGAAAAAACAACTTCAAACAAGGAAGTAACATATTCGATCCGTACAAGATCACTTGAGCGTCATCTAACGTTACTCTATACCACACCATACGGTGATTGGGCAGTTCCCTTAAGATTGGGATAGTCCGCCACCTACAGTTCTTGTCCTCAGGTCTTGCGGCTACCTACCAAAACTGCTTAATTGCTCACTTCATCACTTTCGAGTGCATGTACGCAAACTTACTTGCACTTCATACCTTCTTTTCCATTGAACCCTCTAAGCAACCACGTACCTACGGCTTGGCTGCTCTTTTTTATCTGGAATTTTATTGGGTACTTGGGATTCGATTTGAGGGTTTTCTTATGGTGAGCAGATCAGCACAGGTTTCCAAGGGATCGTTGCTTCTTGCCTGGCTACTAGTCTCCGCGAGGCGTTATTAAGCATGAAGGGGGAATCTATCAAGATACTTGATGTTGGTGGTACTATGGCTGGAAAGTTACCGGGCAAGATCTGGTTTGAAACGGTCATGGACAACTGGCATGGTCTTACCTCAGGCCACTTGGACCCAGAGCTAGCCACGACTGAATCCGAGATTCCGTGAAGGAACTTCTTGTGCTCTGATATTTACTGAAAACTTAGAACTAATTTCTTGGCTCGTCTCACTAACCAAAACGCATGCCACCACTTAGCACTGGCATCATTTGCTGCCAAAAAACCCAGACCGCCATCGCCATCGCCATCTACTAAGTGGATGTACATTATATCTAAAACGCTGCTCTTAGTGCCGGCCAAGTGCACCTCTACACGCACTATACATGTCGGATATGACCGGTCAAATATTTGCACTTAACAATGAACATGTTTGTTGTTTCTGCTGTTTACCTGTACACAACGCATGAGTATTTAGACATCTAGTCCAGCGCTCCGCCATGTCCACTAATGGATCCAGATTTGCCCCCAAAATGAAGGAGCTGCCCGGGACAAGAAATGGAAAGCATCTCGAGACTGGACTAGAATTCGTGTCCGCATGAATGATTTCGGATTGCAATGCGTAGGCGAGGCTTAAGTGATCACACTTGGACCATTTCGAGGAGCACTCCATATTCTAGTTTACGGCAATCCAGAGAAATTTGAACTGGCATTGTGTCAGAAGCTGATCGCTGAACAATTTTTTCTCAATTATTATTCATTAGAGGCATTCTTGGAAATCTATACATCCATGTTTGAACTGGGCAGGCTGGCAGGAGCCGGACATTTCCAAATGAATATGGACGGAAAGCATGTATCCATGTTGGGCGGTTGTTTCTAATTTATGCAAAGGTCGAGTGCCTTCAATATTCGTTTGCCTCCAATTTATCGCTACTGTTTTTTGAATGGACCACAGCGTAACCGGATTTAAATGAGGCAGATACTTGAAAATGGATCATACTTGGTAAGTGAGATTTAAATGCTGAGTCTGGAAGTAACTTGGATGTGGACTCATTCATGGAGAGAAGTGTTTTAGAAGAATGGAGTTTGCCCCTAACTGTCTTGGATGGATTCCAAACAGACAAAAGGAAATTTACCTACATATTTAGGAGTTGGATGAGCATTTCAACTCCCCGAATTCGGAGGGTTGAACTAAAGCTTCAAATAGCAACTACAAAAGCCGCTCAAATTAGCGAACCTAGAGTAGCGAAAACCAAATGCACCAATGAACGGCTGAAGAAAGAGCATCTTTGGTCCACATCATCATCAACATCGACGGTGCAACAACTGGTATCCGGTCTAGGCCTGCTTAATAAGGAACTCCAGATATCCCGCTTTCCGGACCTACGCCATCGCTCCATCTTAGGCAGGGTCTGCCTCGTCTTCTTTTTCTACCATAGATATTGCGGGTGGGATCATCCTCATCCATACGGATTAAGTGACCTGCCCACCGTAACCAATTGAGCCGGACTTTATCCACAACCGGAAGGTCATGGTATCGCTCATAGATGTGGTCGTTATGTAGGCCACGGAATCGTCCATCCTCATGTATGGGGCCAAAAATTCTTTGGAGGATTCTCCTCTCGAACGCGGCCAAGAGTTCGCAATTTTTCTTGCTAAGAACCCAAGTTTCCGAGGAATACATGAGGACTGGCAAGATCATAGTCTTGTACAGTAAGAGCTTTGACCCTATGGTGAGACGTTTCGAGCGGAACAGTCTTTGTAAGCTGAAATAGGCTCTGTTGGCTGACAACAACCATGCGCAGATTTCATCATCGTAGCTGTTATCGGTTGTGATTTTCGACCCTAGATAGGAGAAATTGTCAACGGTCTCAAAGTTGTATTCTCCTATCCTTATTCTTCTTCTTCGTGTTTGTGTTTGACCAGTGCGGTTTGATGTTGTTGGTTGATTTGTCTTCGGTGCTGACGTTGCCACCATATATTTTGTCTTGCCTTCATTGATATGCAGCCCAAGATCTCGCGCCAATCGGCGCCTGCTCGATCTGGATGAAGTCAGTTTGTACGTCTCGGGTGGTTCTTCCCATTATGTCGATATCGTCAGCATAGGCTAGTACTTGGGTGGAGCTGAAGAGGATCATACCTCTTGCATTTACCTTAGCATCACGGATCACTTTCTCTAGGGCCAGGTTAAAGAGGACGCATTATAAGGCATCCCCTTGTCGTAGACCGTTGTTGATGTCGAATGGTCTTGAGAGTGATCCTGCTGTTTTTATCCGGCCTCGCACATTGGCCAGGATCAGCCTAGTCAGTCTTATTGATTTCGTCGGGATACCGAATTCTCTCATGGCGGTGTACAGTTTTACCCTGGCTATGCTATCATATGCGGCTTTAAAATCGATGAACAGATGGTGCAACTGTTGTCCATATTCCAATAGTTTTTCCATCGCTTGCCGCACAGAGAAAATCTGATCTGTTGCTGATTTGCCTGGAACGAAACCTCTTTGGTATGGGCCAATGATGTTCTGGGCGAATGGGGTTATCCAGCCTAGCAAGATGTTGAAGAATATCTTATAGATGGTACTCAGCAACGTGATACCTCTATAATTGCTGCACTGTGTGATATCTCCCTTTTTATGAATAAGACAGATAATGTCTCGTTGCCAATTGTCAGGCATTGATTCGCTGTCCCATATCTGGAGCACAAGTTGATGAACCAGCAGGTGTAACTGGTCACCTCCATATTTAACCAATTCGGCTGTAATTCCATCGGCTCCTGGCGACTTATGATTTTTTAGCCGATGAATTGCACGGACTGTTTCTCCTAAACTTGGTGGTGGCAGTATTTGTCCGCCGTCTTCAGTCGGCGGGACCTCCAACTCGCCGAAATTTTGGTTGTTCAGTAGCTCATCAAAGTAGTCAACCCATCGCTTTAATATGGCCATTCTGTCAGAAATCAGCTTTCCCTCTTTGTCTCGGCAGGATGAGCATCGAGGTGTATAAGGCTTCATCCTGCTGACTTGTTAGTAAAACTTCCGCGCCTGGTGCGGTTGCTCCCTGTACTTTTCTAGTTCACAGACTTGTTGATTCTCCCAGGCTTCCTTTTTCCATCCGTGAAGTCGCTTCTCCACTCAACGAAGTTCGTGATAAGTCTCTGTGCGTGACCGCGTTCTTTGCTAGCTTACATTCATCGTCAAACCAGCCGTTCCAACTCCTTTTGCGGCTGGGGCCAACTATGTTTGTGGCCGTATCCATGATAACGTTCTTCAGGTGATTGTGAAGATCATTTATTGATGCTTCATCTCCAGGTCCTCTGTTGACTGCAGTTATTGCGGCATCCATTTCCCTCTTATAGGTATCGCGGAGGGTTGTGTTGTGGATGGCTTCAGTGTTCACTCTCACCTGATTGTCAGAAAGGATTCTTCAAGGATTTTTCAACTTTTCTTCAATGTTCGCCACTTTTCGACCCCACAACCCATATTCCCACCTCCAGCCCCACTCTTCCTCTCAACTGGTAATCGCGAATTAAGCTCCTTTTCCTCGAATCCTCAATATTAAGCGGGATATGGGTCTTTAAAGTTTTCCAAAAGATTTTTCAACTTTTCTTTAATTTTCGCCACTTTTCGACCCCACAACCCACATTCTGACCTCCAGCCCCACCTGCCCTCTCCACTGGTGATCACGAATTAAGCTCCTTTTCCTCGAATTCTCAATATTAAGCGAGATGTCGGCCTTTAAAGTTTTCCACAGGATTTTTCAACTTTTCTTCAATTTTCGCCACTTTTCGAACCCACAACCCAAATTCCGACCTGCAGCTCCACCTGCCCCCTCAACTGGTGATCACGAATTAAACTCCTTTTCCGCGAATTCTCAATATTCAGCGCGATATCGGCCTTTAAAGTTTTCGAAAAGATTTTTCAACTTTTCATCAATTTTCGCCACTTTTCGACCACACAACCCATCTTCCGACCTCCAGGCCCACCTCCCCTCTCAACTGGTGATCACGAATTGAACTCCTTTTCCTTGAATTCTCAATATTAAGCGAGAAATCGGCCTTTAAAGTTTTCCAAAGGATTTTTCTACTTTTCTTCAATTTTCGCCAGTTTTCGACCCCACAACCCATATTCCGCCCTCCAGCCTCACCTCCCCTCTCAACTGGTGATCAGGAATTGAGCTCCTTTTCCTTGAATTCTCAATATTAAGCGAGAAATCGGCCTTTAAAGTTTTCCAAAGGATTTTTCTACTTTTCTTCAATTTTCGCCACTTTTCGACCCCACAATCCATATTCCGACCTCCAGCCCCACCCGCCCTTTCAACTGGTGATCACGAATGAATCTCCTTTTCCTCGAATTCTCAATATTAAGCGAGAAATAAGCCTTTAAAGTTTTCCAAAGGATTTTTCAACTTTTCTTCAATTTCGCCACTTTTTGACCCCCCAAACCATATTCCGCCCTCCAGCCTCACCTCCCCTTCAACTGGTCATCACGAATTAAGCTCCCTTTCCTCGAATTCTCAATATTAAGCGAGATATCGGCCTTTAAAGTTTTCCAAAGGATTTTTCAACTTTTCTTCAATTTTCGCCACTTTTCGACCCCACAACCCATATTCCCACCTCCAGCCCCACCTGCCCTCTCAACTGGTCATCACGAATTAAGCTCCTTTTCCCCGAATTCTCAATATTAAGCGAGATGTCGGCTTTTAAAGTTTTCCAGAAGATTTTTCAACTTTTCTTCAATTTCGCCATTTTTAGACCCCACAACCCATATTCCAACCTCCAGCCCCACCTCCCCTCTCTACTGGTGATCACGAATGAATCTCCTTTTCCTCGAATTCTCAATATTAAGCGAGATATCGGCCTTTGAAGTTTTCCAAAAGATTTTTCAGCTTTTCTTCAATTTCCGCCACTTTTCGACCCAACAACCCATATTCCGCCCTCCAGCCTCACCTGCCCTCTCAACTGGTCATCACGAATTAAGCTCCTTTTCCTCGAATTCTCACTATTATCCAAGATATCGGCCTTTAAAGTTTTCCAATGGATTTTTCAACTTTTCTTCAATTTTCGCCAGTTTTCGACCCCACAACCCATATTCCGACCTCCAGCCCCACCTGCCCTCTCAACTGCTCATCACGAATTAAGCTCCTTTTCCTCGAATTCTCAATATTAAGCGAGATATCGGCCTTCAAAGCTTTCCAAAGGATTTTTCAACTTTTCTTCAATTTTCGCCACTTTTCGACCCCACAACCCATATTCCCACCTCCAGCCCCACCTGCCCTCTCAACTGGTCATCACGAATTAAGCTCCTTTTCCCCGAATTCTCAATATTAAGCGAGATGTCGGCTTTTAAAGTTTTCCAGAAGATTTTTCAACTTTTCTTCAATTTCGCCATTTTTAGACCCCACAACCCATATTCCAACCTCCAGCCCCACCTCCCCTCTCTACTGGTGATCACGAATGAATCTCCTTTTCCTCGAATTCTCAATATTAAGCGAGATATCGGCCTTTGAAGTTTTCCAAAAGATTTTTCAGCTTTTCTTCAATTTCCGCCACTTTTCGACCCAACAACCCATATTCCGCCCTCCAGCCTCACCTGCCCTCTCAACTGGTCATCACGAATTAAGCTCCTTTTCCTCGAATTCTCACTATTATCCAAGATATCGGCCTTTAAAGTTTTCCAATGGATTTTTCAACTTTTCTTCAATTTTCGCCAGTTTTCGACCCCACAACCCATATTCCGACCTCCAGCCCCACCTGCCCTCTCAACTGCTCATCACGAATTAAGCTCCTTTTCCTCGAATTCTCAATATTAAGCGAGATATCGGCCTTCAAAGCTTTCCAAAGGATTTTTCAACTTTTCTTCAATTTTCGCCACTTTTCGACCCCACAACCCATATTCCCACCTCCAGCCCCACCTGCCCTCTCAACTGGTCATCACGAATTAAGCTCCTTTTCCCCGAATTCTCAATATTAAGCGAGATGTCGGCTTTTAAAGTTTTCCAGAAGATTTTTCAACTTTTCTTCAATTTCGCCATTTTTAGACCCCACAACCCATATTCCAACCTCCAGCCCCACCTCCCCTCTCTACTGGTGATCACGAATGAATCTCCTTTTCCTCGAATTCTCAATATTAAGCGAGATATCGGCCTTTAAAGTTTTCTAAAAGATTTTCGCTACTTTTGGGCCTGACAACCCAAGTAGTGAGCTCCAACCCCGCCCTCCTCGCCCGCGCTCTGGTCAGGAGATAAGATTCTAAGTCTAAGATTCGGTGGTTTGGAGTAATCTATTCAAACCCATAAAGCAACAAGGTTGGAAAAATAATATCTAACGTTACAATTTCTGCTGCACTCTAGTTTTTTCCACCCCTTGCTCCGCATAAGTGAATCCCAAATAGAGGTTGCATTCTTTCCATTATACAAGATCACAAAGGCCAGATTACTGGAGTTCATCTAAAGAGGAAATGGCAAATAACCTGCGAGTATTTTATTACTAAACATCTCGTTTAATGGTGTATTCACGCTATCTGTTGCCAGAAGCAACTGGCTAGATAATTTCTGATGGCATCAGAGGCTCATGCGTCCACTGGGGAAGCTGGCTCCATCATACGATCTGATTAGTATAATGGTTATCGAATAATGCATCTAACTTCCTCCTAAATCTCCGTTTTTCATTTAACAATCTACGTAGATGCTCAGTATGTGAGCACCGTATTATGGCCACTATCAACCAATGGAGAATCTCGGTGGAGAAGATTGGTTATCTCTCGAATACGAGTCAAACGTGCTGCAATTATCCAATTGAGGAACCTCACGTCCATTGATAACCCCATCCGCCTATAAATCTCTTGATTGATCTACACATATCATATTCGTGCTCCCAAACCTTGCCGATTCGGGGCTGACGTCCACTGGAACCGGATAATCGTTTAATCCGGTAGTATCTGATGGAGTATATCTGGGAACATAAGGGGTCTTGATTGGTTTTTTTGGGGTGAATATGTAGAATGTTATCGTCTTTCTGGCGAAAGAAAGAGCGGAGTATCTTGTCGTTGTCACCAGTCCGCAACCGAATCTTTCTGAAACACTGAATATATGATAATTGTCCAATCTTCAGCTTGCACTCCATGACTAGTCTAGTCGACAGCTATAATGCCTGCAAAGGCGTGCCAGTCAATTTTATAAGTTAACGATGTGCTTCCTCTCGATGAGCATGAATGGCCCGAACAACGGCCAAGCTAATTCTTCCATGTTTGAATAGGGCCGGGACTAGAGTATGCTGGAACACTCATACTAGATCGCGCATCATCCACAGACGCGGTCGGCGACAGTAGCCATTATTGTCCAGCTCTTTGCTAAATTGGTTTGCCAAAGAGCATTGTCATGTTCCACCGATCGCCTCATCTTTTTCAATAAAAATGAGGACGCCTGTGCGCTCATTTGCAAACAATGCCCTGTCATCTTGTTAGCGGCGATGATGTTGCAAAAATTCCAGAACACTATTACACCCGGTAACCAGCAATTATAAATTTCCAAAAAGAGCTCAAGTGGTGTTTATTTAGGGAGATGATGTCGTCCCGCGGTCGTTAGTCGAGGTAGGTCATGTCCATATCGCCGAATTCCGGCAATGGACTCCCTCGGTTGACAACGAATTATGAAATGTTTTGATTGTCCTAGGAAACTCATGATTATAGTAGTCACAATAAGGCCACGATGGTAATTTGATGAAAGCGTAGAAAGTGCCATGTCATGGGTGCAATTTGTGAAGTGGAACCTATGATGGTTTAGAACCGAATTTGCCTCTTAAGAATCGCCTTATTCACAACCTGGCGACAATAACCAGGTGTTATTGACTGAAAAAAAGAAAGTAGGTATCCCCGACGCTAGTCAAATCCATCTATCTTTGTATCTGCAAAATTTAATGGTTACATATCATGCACTTCACTGGACTAGAATCTCATAAATTGGTGGAGTAATAAATAAAAGGCTCAGTGGGTGCTGGTAGGTGGAAGACGGGTTTCCTCAGCTGCTATTGGGAGAAACAATAAGCACAAGTGTAAGGATCAACCAAAAATAATTGAAAATGATAATCTAAATAGAATCTGAAAAGTAAAGCTTAGAAAATTTGGGGAAAACTAGGAGCATTTGGGGGGGGGGGGGGGGGGGGGGAATAACGATTTTGTAGGTAAGTGTAATTTGTGGTCACTGTTTGGGTGGAAGGAAGAAGAATGAATTCATTTCTTCTTCGTAGCGTTTCAGCGTTGGCTACAATCGTTTCACTGTTACTGTTGCCTAATCTCATCTACCTTTTCAAGGTTTCGCAACTGACCTGGAGCCATCGACTTTCCTCTTAGATACCCTCCTGGGGGGAAGCAGTGCACTGCAAGATAGACTCCCTGGGGCCAACATATCTCCCTATGAGAGTGGGCTGCCTTACCTCTAGGGTGACGTGTGGCTTTCCAGAGGCCAAGCCTCTCGTCTACCAAGATGGTTAGTGAGAGGCCACATCCTGTAGAGGTGACCCTACTATTAACAAAACGCTACGGATCTAGACTGGGGATTCGAAAAACACCTCCCCCACTCCGGGGTGTCATGCGAACCGTGCCCATTGGATAGTTTGGAGTCAGGAGTAAATGACTGTGTTCGAATGGAACGTCACTGATACCTGGTCGCCCCAGTGAATAAGTTTGACTTTACCGTGCTACCGGGGGCTATGGTACGACGGACCTTCTAGCCTCGATACTCGTGGGAATTAAATGAGTAACATTCCAAAAAAAACAAAACTTGAGCAAGACAAGTTGGATCTCGTACCTCACACAAACAGGTTTATCAGGCGCAGGCACTTATCTGAAATACTGAGAGCCAGGTGATTACTGCCTAGAAGGGAGAAGTAGGGAAGTCAAGCAGTAGATCCAAGGTTAACATTGGTAAACTGTGAGGACAACAACCAACAAACACCACTGCTCAAAAAGCAGAGAGAAGCAAAAGCACGTCTGAGATCATTATATCAGACGTTAGGAAGGAGACAGTTTTCAGTGGGGCAGGTGCTAAGTGGTACCTGCGTTATCTGAACGAAGGCTTGAAATCAGAAGGCTTGAAATCAGAAGGCTTAAGAAGGTTCAGTTCGGAAAGCGGGGAGTAGCGGAGATTAGCCGCATGAGGAGAATGTTCCCAAAAAATCCAAACTTGAACCCAAGAGGGGAGAAAACATGGGCAGGGCAGGGGTGAAGGCAGGAATCAGGAATCCCGCCGTTAACTATCCTAGTACGGTTAAAAGCATTCGACTGGCCATACTGTCAAAAATGTTTCCTGAGCAAATATTCACTCGTGAGGAGCAAGAAACTACCGTCAGGCAGATGTGCAAGAGATGGACTGCGGAACTTGTGTTCACCGGAATACGCTTTCGACTAGGTCACATACTGTCGGACTGCACGACGGAGTACACTACAGAGTGACTTAGGGCCATAGTTCCTGAATTGCCAGGCTGGGAAGGAGCAGAATTGTCAACATATGCCTATCAAGACTGTCAAGAAGCGTCCTTATTTGGACTATTGTCAGAACCTTGAAAGCACCATCAAAACTCAGTAAGATTTTGTCAAAAGAACATAGGGGTCCATCCTTTCTTAAAAACTCAGAAGCCTCCTGGACATAATCTTCTGGTGAAACCATCGAGATGCTGTAAGTCAAAGACCTGCTGGGAAGGTGTGCAACCCCGGTTGTGCTCTGCAGTGCCTCACAGCATTTGCTCTCTATGTACCCACGTACCTTCTCCGCCTAGACTTTCATATTAAATACGCTGTAGAGTGCAGCGCATGTTGACCAGCGGAGCCCTACGACCACAGTAGCATCCTAGGCACCTCGAGAACACAAGGCGGTTCCAACGGACTTCGCCGTGCGCAACGCGAGCTTCACAAGGAACTTTGTTGTGGATTTTACAATCAGTGTAGAGTAGACGACTAGTGACGTGTTGCAGGGTTATGACACACTATTCTTCACCGACGGATCAAAGATGATTTGTGGAGTCGGTGCGGATTTTTTCTTGAACACACAGCGCAGCCGAGTTGTACGGTCTCGCGGAATTCGCCAGTTTATTTCAAGCGGACCTTATAACGATACGGTCGATGGCTGGGGCAAAATTTGAGCCCCAATCGCAACGTATTCATGCTTGGCGATATTAGGGCTTCATGCCCAGCGGCGATATCCCCCAGGCTAATGGGTACTGCAGAAACGCGCTGAACGGTGTGGGTGACGTTCAAAAATACCTTCCTCTGGGTTCCTGGTCATAGAGACATACAGCGGAATGAGCGGACTGATGAACTAGGGCAATTCCTCGGTGGGTGTCTGTGTCTCGCTTGCTACAACCATGAGCGAAATCTACTTGTACTACTTAACAGGTGTTTAGAGGTGCCGGTGAAGAAGACGGGGTGGCAACCCCCCTAGTGGGAGTTTCATGGGGGTTGTGGTTATGCTCAAGCAAGAAGAGACCTTCGGGCCTTGGCATGGTGTTGCGTTTCAACACGGGTGCCGTACTCCTTAGTTCGGTAGAGATTTAGGTATGTCTTGAACCCAACAGTATGAATGCTAAGCCATGCACTTGGTATAGGCTGGTACCGTTGTTGCTTGTCTCAGCGGGCTCTGATTGTGGTGACAAAATCAATCCATGTCTTAAGAAGACCGTGGGATTAAGTCGCCAGACAAGTGCTCACGTTAAACCCTCAAGGACTTAACTGTACTACTTAGCAGCTGCTGATTTCAGGTGGCGAAAACTAACTACGCCAAGTCGATTGAGATTTGGTCCGCTTATAATGAGACGCGATGGCGAGAGCTCTTGAGCCAGAAGCGTGCAAATAGGTACAATATTACGGCGATCTTCACTGGGTACTAACCTACAGGGGACGATTCCACCAGACTCGGCATTCCCTACAATTCGCATTGCCTAAGCTGTGGAGAGGAGCGAATAACCTACAGGCACTTCCTTCGCAATTGCCCAGCTTAAAGTAGAGCAAGGCGGGTGCTAGGTAAACCATTCTTTGAGGACCTTGAGGAAGTATCCGGTTGTAGGATGGGAGACTGCTGTTCTTCGTGATTGTTACGGGCTGGCTCTGAAGATCTGATTCGGCTGAGTTCTTACCACATCAGTCACGGTCTTAGGAGTTTGGGCATCAAACAGGCGCAGCGCAGCGTTAATATGCTTGTGGAGGCAGCCGATTGTAGTTTGGAGTAACCTACTGGTCTATTAATTTTAGACTTAAGTATAAATAGAAGATAATATCTAACCTCTTTGCTAAATATGACATTGTGATCGTGATGGGTGATTTGAATGCCAAGGTGGGCTCGGACATGTGATGGAGAAGTACGGTCTTGGCGACGGTAACGGTGGTGGTGAGAGGATCGTGGGTTTCTGCTACTGTCACCACGTATTGTTCCAGCACAAAGCCTGCCATAAGGTCGGTTGAGTTTAAACTTATCGACACCTTACAAGTAATCAGATCGACCGCTTCGCAATCAGCAGTAGATTCAGGAATCTGATGGTCGTATGTGTTCAACATCCACCACTTGTATGTTCCAACTGTTGCTCGATAGTGAGAGAGCTGTCTTGTTGATCGCACCGGGGATATACGAAGTAAGTACCTGATAATATTGATGAGGATTGGATCGCCATCAAAAATGCTTTTTTCGTGGTCGGCAACCACGTCACGAAGGAGCGTCATAAGATCTGGCTCACTGCGGAATCGTGGAAATTCCGAGAGGTTCAGCTTCGTATACGCCGTGACAGGAGGGAATTTGTTATTGCACTGGTGAGGGAATCGGAGGAGGTCGCAAATCTTTCGGTGGGGTTCTTTCTCTTGTGGCAGAAAATGCTGGTCACTGTACCATTCACATACGGACTGCTCCTCCAAGGGGGTAAAGCCGCTGAGCTTGACGGTTTCCCCGCAGAGTTACTTATCACTGCACCTGCAGTTACTGCAGATCTGCTGCTTCCACTCGTATGGAAATCTTGGCAATCTCAGAGTTTTCCCAGAGAGTATGACAATTGGAACAGTATCTGCGTTCTCCCTGCTGTCGCAAAGATAGCTAAAATAATTGCATTGCGGGCTACGTCATGGAGTGGAATTCACTCTCCTAAGATAGCCAACGAGTGAACCGCCCCAAGAGCACTTGGTGAAGAGCAGTAAGTCGTGGGGGAGCTGAAAGCCATTTTAGGTAATCCCAGCTGTGCATAGGTGTGGTTGATGCGCTATACCCCACCAAAGAGTGAAGGGCAATCGTATATGGAGAGCTGGCTCTGTTTCCAAGTTTGAGCGAAGATCCTGATTTCTGAGGAGGAGCTTTATTTGCATTGATGCGAGGAGTGACGTCCCGTTGATAACATCAAATTTTTAGTGTATAACTTGTAGAAGAATTACATGCATATATCCATGCATTAATACATTCTCACTTCTTTGCTAACCATATCAATACTCAGTTTATTATTCACCCACTCACAGATGTCTGTCATTGAGTTCTTAAAAGTCGTTACGATAAGCCAAACTCGTTGCTTTTTCCCTCGTCCTAGCAACTAACCAACCATGCATCCTCCCATGAAAGAATCAACTATTTTTCCCATCCTCAATCTAATAATATTTAAGGAGTAAATACAAATCTAAATCGCCTCAATATTGACATCAAAACATAATCCTTTCCACACTATATTCATTCGAGCGAACCAAGTACACTAGACAATCCCCGGCCAACGGTTCATGAATCAAATTCTCTTGATTCTAACAATAACAACTACAACAATTAGTTGCAGTTGGTTACGGATGATATTTATCAGATCAAATGTTCGGGTACAGTGTGTGTGATAACCACACATGGTCTATGTCAAAAAGAGAAGTATCTAAAATCTGCCGTATTTATAAAGATTTTTATAAAAGTAATAGAAAGCAAAATTCTTAATTAATTTCCAAAGGATCCTTTATGCTCTAGTGAAATTTTAACTGAAATTGGTTGATATGTGGGAGTAGTAGCGACATGGATGCTGTAAAGATTAGAGGGCAGATCCTTTTCCAGCTAACCTCTACTTGAACTCATGAAAATACGCCAGAAAACATCCCAGCATTGATTCTCGCCCAGCATGTATCTTGCAAACTGAAATGCACTCCATCCTACAAAAATTCCAAGATTAAATCTTCAAATCAGATTGCTGTTGCTGCTGCTGTACTAATACTGGTGACATGGACCAGTATCGCATCCCAATCAGATTTGTCAGGCCACGAAAGGTATAGAAAACACATACGCTCAGTACAGTGTCACCCTTTAGCGGCTACTGGTTTAATCCAATCCGTCTGCATCCTCCTGCAATAATATAGTATCCGCAGTGATAGACAGGGTATATCTTGATGCCAAAGCGTAAACTGACACTTGGCCATGTCACATCGTGTGTCGTGTTGCGTCCCCTCCAGCAGTAAACAAAGGGATAAAATCCGTTTATTGGAGGCAAAAGAATATTTTTGTTGTTGATATTCGTCAAACATATTGTCACGTTGCTGGGATGTCGTGGTTTCCTATGGTAAAAGTAGTGGATGGTGTCTAATGTCCTTTTCCATTTCACACGTCTTATTGTTCTTGTTGAAATGCTAGGAGTACATATATGGGTTCGATGTTAATCTTCGACCACAATCTTAACCGATTACTGTACGATTTTACACCTTTTTGTCCTTTCAGATTGAGATTGTAATGATGAACTAGGAAGGATTATATTCAAGAGATTTCGTGCATAATAAAGGATTTTGATGTAAAATGAGAGGATAGTCAAGATATGAATCAATGTTTTATTGATCTAAATGTGTCATAGCAAATACATATACAGATGCTTCGCTGATTCAGTCATTCATATTAATTCCAAATATCGGCTTCCATTTTCTTTATCAGGAAGGATAAATTTTGCAAAAACGTTACTTCAGCGTTAATTAAGCAGATATGTGTCTTTGTAGATGATGAAAATATGTGAAATTAATTAGCGACATGGAATCGCATAAAATTTCCCTAGGAATACTGTTGAACTACTTACCATGCCTACAACACGGGGCTGGAGCTTACCTATTCATATAACCATTCACTGTCTGCCTGACTTCGGTATACTATACCTTTTTAAGTAAGGCCTTTTTGAAAGCAAAACCTGATTAGAATCGGTTTACTGTCTGTCTGTCTTTTTTTTTGAAGCAGGAAATCTTCCGAAGACACTGGTACTTACGTGCCAGCGTGCACCGACTGGCACACCTCCTAATTCCTGTTATCTTCCCCGCGGGACCGCCGCAAAGTATTTCGCGGGGTGGACATGACTCTAGCCTCTTCATTCGCCCATCAATTACGTTAGCAACTGCACCTTTCTCGTCTCCTATACCTCTCAAAACTTGCACTGAGTTCGCACCATAATGTCGTTAATTGCATTCCAGTTCTCCTGGCACGCAAGTATTTTCCCAATTAGACTTTCCGGTGCTGCTGTTCCTTCCAATGTCTCCGGCGGCCTCTTCTTTTCCTCTGTGGATCTATAATAGGACAATGGAGGGCAATGTTCCGAGTCCTCCGGAAAACTATCGCAGCTAAGAGAGTTGGGTGAGCTGTCCATTTTAAACCTATAGATGTATTCGCGGTACCTGTCATGTCCCGTGAGAAACTGCGTGAGATCATAGTTTACCTCTGCCTTTTCTGTGTCCACACTTTGATGCTGGGAATCAATGTTTCATTCAGCGACCCTTTCCGCCTGTTCCCACCGTCACCTGCTTAACGGTTCTTCCTTTTCGGCGTTTTTCACGTGCCGATCAGAAGAAGATTCGGGTCCTTTATAGATGCTCGTCATCTGATCGGC
Source organism: Hermetia illucens (assembly GCF_905115235.1). Classification (NCBI taxonomy): domain Eukaryota; kingdom Metazoa; phylum Arthropoda; class Insecta; order Diptera; family Stratiomyidae; genus Hermetia; species Hermetia illucens. The sequence continues at coordinate 152,429,204 of NC_051852.1, read as the reverse complement.
CAGAAGGTGGATGGGCATCATTCCAACTACCGCGTAAGCCGCTTCCTCTGAGATAGAATAGACAAAAACAACAGTGTTCGTCTTTTGAGCACTGGATGCGGAATGGACTGCGTAGAACAGTATAGAATTCACCACGGGTGCATCATGGACCCCCAACATTTCGCATCATCCTTGCCAAGGCCACTCGTATATTGGACATCTTGGTGTAAACATGTTAGTGCAGCTTGAAATTCAGCCTCGCATCTATCCTCACTCCAAGGTATTTAATTGCTAGTTTTGAAGTGATGATATGCTTCCCCATTTTGATATGAGCAGTGGTTTCCTTACGCCGTATGATGATGAGCACCAACTCTGTTTTATCCTCAACGAGTGCAAGACCTCCATCTTTCAGCCGCTTTTTTATAGCACTGATTATTTCAGATGAATACAATTTAATTTATTTATAATAGATTATTCACTCTAATATTTTCCCCATTGTGTTCAAGACATATGGTTCTATAGGAAACTTACTAGGTTTCCACAACAACACTAGTCTTTGTCTTTTCCAAGTCTCGGGAATGAATCTATCCATCAAGCAGGCTTTAAACAACTTTGCAAATATGTCTGGTCTCGACTTAAAAGCCAGCTTAAGGGCTTTGTTTGGTATGTAGTCGAGGCCAGGTGCATTGTGTCTCCAAGCCAAGCGCAAATCTCCAGTACTTCTTTCGTCATCTAAAGGTGTCATCGGACTGTAACCGCTCGTACTCTCCTGAGAGAAAAGACCCTGAATAATTTATGGACTTGCCTGATCTTTTGGTTTCATCGAGCTTCCCTGTACACAAACTGCTCCACCTCCAGGTTAATTGTACCCATTGCTCTCTGGACCGCCCGTATGACTTAACCGACCCTACAGTGATTGAGGTTGATTTGGATCAACTTCATTTTCTTCCTGTATTTAGTGCCTTTTTGCGCAGCACACTTGCCGTTTCCGGCAATATGTCCGCTGTCCAAGCCTTTCTTTTCATCACACAACATGCATCTGGGATCCTTGTTACATTCGCGGGCAATGTGACTCGTTTCCCCGCAATATTTGCATAGGTCGGAATGATGAACCGCACTTTTGCATGCTCTCGCCAGATGTCCGTACAAGAGACATTTGAAGCATCGCTCCTTCGAACCCTCCCGACATCCAGCAGCTTGGACGACGCTTCTGTTGGTAGCTCGATGGACCCTCATTATCTCCTTCTTCTTTTTAGGTTTTTTGACCCAGCCTCAGTCCAACCGTCGCTCTTCTGGTTGCATTAGTGTTTTAGGCATTATTTTCCCGCCTACCGGTGTTTTAGGCCCCTTCCTGAAAGTAGACAATACGCCATTTTGTTTTCTGGGAACCTGCTGATTTCTTGGATGTACGCCTTCCTTCTCCCAAACCTTCATGGTGGAAGAACGTGCATGAGTATACGGTTGAGTGTCACCTGTGTTCACTGTATTACCATTGAATGAGTAATTCTAGGACTCTCCTTCGATTCTTTCGCATCTAAGTACAATTAGAGACTTTTTGTCGGATTGACTTCAATATTACGTCAATGGCGTCGGCCATATGTATTGGTATTGTAGGATAATGAGAAACAGTGTACGGTCAGATGCTTGCTTTGATACCCACCTCTCCTGTTCAATCCGTTAGAGCATAGAGCATCCACATAGTCGGACTATGTTTTAGCTTCATTATCATCTCACTTAATGTTGTGTAAGCGCTAAGCTCGCAGCAGCAAGCCAAACCTAGGACAAGCATATATCCATGATGACTGGGAGTCGAAGCCAGGGCAACAAGATCGAGAAGCCAGCACTATAACCCCTAACCAACGCGAAGCCATTGCCAATGAAGGAATAGTCAATTCTCTCTTGTCACGGCGTACACTATGCTGAACTTCTCGAGATTTTACTAGGTATTGTAGGGCCATTGCTCGCAGCGGTCAGCAAAGCCTTAAACCCCTTTAGTTAATCGATCCGTTTCCACAACTCTGCAGTCAGCCAGATCTTATGACGCTTCTTAGGGTCATGGCCAACCTGTGTAGCACCCAAACAAAGAGAATTTTTAATGGCAACCCATACTAGTGGTTGATATTGAACCTAGGGGGTTGTAGCTCCCCAACTGTGCGAGAAGTGGCGGACGCAACATGCAAACGAACGTTGATGGGAATTCGAGACCTTTCCCAGAGAGTGGAAGAAGGGGATGATCATCAAGATTTCAAGGAAGGGGGCTCGTTTTGATTGTGACAATTGGAGGAATATCTACGCGCTCCCTGCCGCGAAGATAATGGCTAAAATAATCCTGAAACGCATCAAAGAACATCTTGAAAGCCTGATCGACAAAGAGCAGGCTGGTTTCCGCTCGAGACCCTCACTAGATTAACACCCTGGGGATCATTTTGGTACAGTGCGCCAAGCTTAGATTTTCACTTCACCTGCTTTTCATCGATTTCGAGAAAGCTTTCGATAGCACTCCAGTTGTATTTCGGGCCTCCGACGTTGGTCGGTTTTGCTGGCTAATATCTGAAAGAGGCCACTACTCCGAGATTTCAACATTCTCAAACAGTGTCGTAACGACAACTACAGCCAAATCAATCGCAAAATCGATTATAGTAACCTCTTCCTGCACCGTCGCTTGACAGTGGAAAAGCTATTTTGCTGACCGGATGACAGATACCTTGAATAACCTGTCTGAGAATATTGTATCCTGTGGGTCGCTATTATAGACGCTCTTTTCGCGGGCGCTATTCAGGTCATCGGTCACGATCCGAAGAAGTGTCACAAGACCTGACTAACCATAGAATCATGCAGACGACGATTGGAGGGGTAATTGCGTCAGGGTGTCATCTTATCACCGATATTAAATCCCGATTTTCCTAGAATTTTCTCCAACTTCCTTCTCAGGTATAGTGTAGACATTTTGTGTTGCTTTTTATTTAATGCGGAAAGAGCACTGTGGCCGTATCTATAAGAATATATTAGCAGAGTAGCTGAGTCCTCACTACCTCAGCCTATTGAATGTATGTCTCAATTGAAGTTGAACTTGCTTTTCAGTCATATCTAATTCCGCAAAAGCATCAAGCAACATGCGGCTGCTAATAGAAGTAGTACCATTATCATGCGCTACTAGCATCTCTCCCTTTCGGCTTTTTTCACCTGTGATAAGGGAGAAATGGACGTGGTGTTATAAATGTTCATCATCTCGGTTGCCAGGATGTCAATCGGCATCATTCCCGAGATGACGAACGCTGCATCGTTTGAGACGGTCCTGAAGGCGGTCCTTCTGTAAGCGGTAATCAGTTTACATGCATTGCCTAAATTCTGCAGCACGTTTCCCCAAACTGGGACTATATACAGCATGATAGAACTCACCACGCTGTATGCAGTCCCAGTTTGTCCGTTGTCCGTCTGTCCGTCGTCCGCAAAAGGGTTGTGTAAATTTTTTTTCACCGAATATAGTCATGTGGGGTATCAAATGAAAGGTCTCGGTTAGTACTTTCCGAACCTTAGTTTTGACATTTTTTGGAAAGGTGGGGAGTGCGGGGGCCGGAAGTGATAATTTACTTAATGGGCCCATTCTCAGAAAATAACCAATCGAAAAATCTGAAAAACATCAAGAGGCTGCCACTATATGGTGCCTAGGCTCCGAAATATCTTACATATCGATATTCCTTCAAATAAAATTAATAATAGTATATTACAATAATTTTTAATAATTGGCCTCAAAATCCCCCTTAAGTTCATCGTAGAACCATGCTGCTTGCGAATTAACATCCTGCAAGACTCGAAAAATACTGCGTTATCGAAACGTTAGCTACGCCTGGAATCGAGGCCGATTTTCACAGCTATAAACTGGGGGTATCAAAGATGATTTATGATGGGTTTCTCGAATGTGTGCATGCTCCTTGATAACGGTACCGCTTTCTCCAAATTCAGAGAGAATTCCAGCTATGTTAGTAAATATTCCAGACACAACGGAGTGAAATGATTGGACTCTCTAGAGTACTCCTTTCTCCCTTGCGACACTGCGTTTCTGTTCTCTGGAAATTCTAGTGGTAGCGGACCCGAATGCGGTGTTAGAGCGTTTCCGACGACTACGGCAAGGTGCGCTCTCTTGACCTGGTTCCGATTTCTGACCTGATGTTGAATGCAAGATTCGGGTCTAGGTGCAGTGGTCAATGGGAATTCTGATATACCGGAGCAGCTTTCAATGAGAAACAACAAACACGCAGCTCAGGAGAGGCGTCCTAATGGTGATGTTTTGAGAGTCACGGCTAATTTGAAGGCCAAGGTAGATTCTGAAAACACAGGCTCACTTATGTAATAGGGCATAGCATTGACGGTCGTAATAATGGTGAAAGACTTCTGTAACTTTTACCACTGTTCGAGGAGAGCGCCTGCAACAAAGATAGTTTGGTTTCCACTGATCGGCTACCAATATCCAATCAAATTGATCATATTGAAATCAATAGCAGACTTAGGAGTTTTCTTCAGAAGTGCTACACAAAAGGAGTGCTGACATCAGCTTCGAAAGGGAACATCATCTAATGATCGCTTACTTCCGCTTGCTTATCGCTACTACAACTCTTCGCAAGGGAATAGAGTGTCGGTATCCCAAAATTCAGAACGAGCCGCCTCAGGCATGGGCGAGAAGTGGAAATGACCCAAGCTTCAAAGAACCTTACAGAGAATATTATTGAGCATTCTCAGAACATTAAAGGTGAGTTCTCTTCACGATTATGAGCAATTGAAGAGGTGAAGGGAATTGTGTATTATCTCTAGAAGTCTATTGCTTTTGGATGATATGGCAAGTTACCGTAACATGCCAACAGAGTCTGCTTCCCGAAATAGAAATAAAATTATCTCTGCCATTAACTGGTTCAAATGAAGCAAATGCGGTATCATTGACGGACTTTCTCTGGACTACCGTGCATCACATCCGCAGAGTCCCTACGGGTCCCCATTCACCTCGTCGACTTGGTCCTGCGAGCAGCGAACTCTGCTCCTGTTTATTGCGCTGCCGAGTATCCCTTTTATTGATCTGTACTCTCTCATTGTGGCACATCCCACCTTCCGGTTGTTTAAGCGGAGATCTTCCATTTCGCCATCCACCAATACAGGTCCTGCGAGCAGTAAACTCTGCTCCTGTCTATTACCCTGCTGAGTATCCTTTTGACTGATCTGGACTCTCTCATTGTGGCACATCCCTCCTTCCGGTTGTTTAAGCGGAGATCTGCAATTTCGCCATTTCCTAATGCATAGAAGGGTTGTCACGTCTCGATGCCCTCCTAGGCATGGAATATCTACACATCGTCATTATCAGGTTCATAACTGAATTTACGACAGTATCAACTCTATCTACGACTGTGCCAACTGCAGTGTCACCACCTCCAGGTGTGTCCTTTAGAGTCGCTCCACCTGTTCTAACAGCTTCGACAGATCTCGCGATGCTCTCCCTCATGACGTTCCACGCACAGAAAGAGCGCCGGGGTGGCTCACATCGAGAAGTTATGTCTAGCACTTCGAAGGCGATGTGTTTATGGTCGCTTTTTGAGAAGTCTTCCAAAACTCGCCAACTGTTCACCAGCAACACCAGTGATTCCGATACGAAATTGTATCGGATATGCTTCAATCGCAGCCTGCGTATAAAACTACAGGTCTTGCTTTAGCCACCATATCGAGAATTGCTTTCCCTCTGGAGTTGGGGTGGGGAATGCATCATTCAAGTACCCAGGGATTGAAGTCACCACCGACCACGATCTGCCCCTCTGTGTTCAAGATAACGTCGTCCAGAATATTAAACTTCCGTCGAGAGTCTGGCATCGTCTCATTCGGTGTCAGATAGACAATGAAGAACGTTACCCCTAAACATTGAATCCAGACAAAACCGTCCCCTGGGCGTTGAGTATGAACCCTAAGTAGGCATCGTCTCGGACCCAGATGGCATCGGTGCCTAAAAATCATGGTGTCATGGAATTGATTCCTTGTTTAGGTACTGCCTATTAATCAGGTCTAAATCAGCTTTGATCTCCGCAGCGAACTACACTAGCAATTCGTCAGCGGTTGAACTTCGGTGCATGTTGATCTATAAGATGCGGATTATGTCAACTACGTACTAGTTTTTCCAGTTCTGCTCTGAAGACCCGCCTCGACATCGCCTGGAGCCCGCAGTTTTCCCACCGCTCTCACCAAATGGGTCACGATCTCTGTATAGAACGCAATTATCCTTTTCGTTGTAAGTATTCGATTTATGCCTTAGCTGGCAGCATTTGTGATATGTTGCCCTTCTGTCAGATCCCCGGCCAGTTGCATATATGTGCCCATAATCAAGACATCTGTAACATATGATTGGCCCGGATTCGTATGTTATATATTATCCAACCAATTCTGATTCCCCCGTTATGGAGAAACTTCCTCGCGTATTGTTCGGTGAGTTCTATCTCAGCGAGGTTTTAGCTTAGCGGGTTCGCAGATGTGAAACAAATCCAGGCATCGGATACCTCCGGAAATTCGCGCTTGATCGCCTCTTCTACTTCGTTCTTTTCTGTGAGGCGGGCAGGGCAAGGATGCAAGAACCAGTGATCAATTTTATAGTGTTCTAGAATGAGTGTATGATGTATTGCCCTCGAATGACATAAACCAGATACTATAGGAGTTTATGGCGAATATTTTGGACGAAATACGACCGCACAGGGAAGGATACCCCAGAAATAAAACTACACATGGAGAAAAAGAATGGAGTTGAAGCTACGCTGCTTGGCTTCGGAAACCCAATACCGACGGTTTTTGGGAGTGACCAAGCGGGCTCCATCGATATCCAATGACTGCCGTGCGTCAGGAGTGGGAATCTTGGCTACTGTGGCATTTAATGTCACAAGCGCGACGGAGGAAGTAGAGCTGGTTCCATTGTTGACAGAACAATTCAGAAGAAGCTTAATACTTCGTATATCCTTACAGGCACAAGCCGCCGCGAATAAAAATGCTACTCCCAAGGGGGACAGAACAGTGAAACCCGGGGAGAAGGAAACAATGACGACTAACCATCCACACGACGCTTGTAGTCTCTTTAGAGTTGCTACTTCGGAGATCTTTCACAGTGAGTGGAAGAAGGATATCTTCGAGAAGATTCCGAGGAAGAAAAACTGCTGTAAGTACGACAGTTGAAGGGATATTTGAGTGCTTCCTACTGTCGCGAACATAGTAGCTAAAGTAACATTGGAACCCATCAAAGTACACCTCGAAAGTTTGATCGGCGGAGATTTGGTTGGTTTCTGCTTCGGATCTTCCTGTTCTGACATACGGTCAACCCCATTCTTGACATTGTGGAGTAGTGTGCAGGGATTTGATTTTTTTCACCTGTTTTCCATGGAAGCCGAGAGCTTGGTATCTATTATCAGGATGACATATATGACGTAAAATGTCCCGTGTTGCATTGAGCTACAATCTCAGAAATTCTGTCCAGAGGACATGCAGGATTTCAATTGCCCATTATCTCATGATGTCGTGAACCATGACCAAATGACCTTGGATTTAGAGAAGCCAGAAAGCAACGTCGGACTGAAGGTAAAAACCAACAAACCCAAGGCTCTCAGTCTGATTGGTCATCACACTCCCCCTAATGGCATGAATGGGAAAAGAATCGGGGACATCGGGCAATTTGAATATCTAGGTAGTACTGTTGCTGCCGACTGCAGCTCCGAACTTAGAGTTGCAAAATCAATCTAATTTAAAGTCGCTACTCCTGTCCTGAGAGGAGTCCCCACTTCCCTTTCGCCGGACCTATGTATCTTCGATAAAAAGACAAACTATTCTGTAGTGTTCTTCTGGTTAGGAATGAATGCAATGTTCGTTAGTAAACGTTGGCTATGGTGCCTACCTACCTGTATGCCTAAAAAACATGGGAGGCAGAAAATTCTAAGCGGTCTCCATTTAAAACACTTAAAAGGACTTGAATATAGTTCCGATTCGCTACACTGCAATTATGTTAGAAACTACCCCAAAAAAGTTGCTACTTCAATCTTTATGAAATTGTATCAATCTCCGAACAGTAGCGGACCCTTCAGAGAACAACCCAACATTCTATCCCAGCGTGCACACGTAAAACCTCCCAATGTAATATTCAATAAAAAATTTTCCAGTTGTCTGAATCCTTTTTGCGTCCATTGTTCAACATGCCTTCTTAAAACACATTATATAATTCCCGAAAAGGGTATTCAAATATATCATATTCCATCAATAACTAACTCCTCTCCACGCTGCTCGATGAATGTAGCCCACGGTAAAATATCTTAAGGGACGAATGGAGTGAAAGACGATCATCGCCATCATCATCATCAACAACAAGAGGATCATCAATACGAAGGATAAATACTGCTGAAATGAACCTACACCCTGCGGGTTGTCGCATTAAATTTATGATTTCAGGCGTATGACTTTTTGGAAGTATTGTTTTCATCCTTGAGATACTCATATATGGGCTGTCGAGTTTATTTGATATCGAAATTTTGAAATAAACTTCATTGTATTGTCGAAGTGAGTATTTTAAAATTGACCCTTTTCAAGAGGGTGTTAGGCCCTGTTGGAGGGCCTATGGAGTTGGGAGTTGATTCTTATGGATTTTTGTTGCAGTTTGTTGCTATGTCCTAACTTGACCCATCTGAATAGCTGGAAGTTTCGATTAGTTGAGATCCTGCACTAATATTGAACCTCTCCATTGAGTCCTGTAATGAATATTATTCAACGACAGCTTTCCATGTATATGATTGCCATATATTGAAGTGGAAGTATCCTTGCCATACTTTCTCAAACACAAAATTCGATTTTGCCAATCTATAAAAAAAGATCCTGACAGAAAGCTTCTACCATGACTTCATCTCTATCTTCATCAATTTTGATAATAGACCCGAGCCATCGAAAAAAACGTCTACTTAAGGACACTGTCCAAATATTATTCTCGTTGATTTGTCTATTATCCATCAGGCCATTGAGTTCCAAGGGCTGATATATAACTTTTTCCTGTAGCCTACAAAGGAATCACACGAGCACGACACCTTGTACACACGCTCAAGTCTCAAGGATTCGACAAATAGATTGACTAATAGCACTCGATGGTTGTTTATTGTCGAATGATTCCTTTCCGTTCCTTCTTACGATTGATTCCTTCTAACATGACACACATGCACATAGCAAGGAGCGAAGCAGGAATAAGATTGAATTGAATATCGACTTTTTGTACGAGACAACATACTTGAACGAAATTGAATTCGGAAATGAATTGTTGAAATGGAGCGAAATACTCGTCAAAAAGGACATTGTGAATAATTGTTTGATAGCACGTAAGTCAGATTTGATGCGAAAGGTCAATTAGGAAAAAGTGGGAGGAAATTAAGGAAAAACAACTTAAAAAACTACGAATTCATTGTGTACTTATCGACGAGGATAATAAATAATTCATGTATTTCAACTGTTTGTTTGCAAGTTGGATGAGGCAGTACCGAGGAAAGGAATAAGTGGTTCCCGAAATAGTAACATTTTCAATTAAAATAATGAATACGCTTCGGCGCACCCTGATTATGACGCTCTTTTCTTCTGTCGTTACTTTCCGACTCATCATCTTGCATTGGATTTATTTTGAGAAGATGTCATCGGTATCACACCCCCTCCCCTTTCTGTGCTACTTCAGTGTTTTCCGAGAAGCACTCCTAACTGACGATAATATCCGATTGTATGCATTCATTTTTTGGTCTCTCCTCTATACCAGCGTAACCTAGATCTAAGTACACACCCTCGTTAGCAACAAACTTCTCGGTGGTTTGGGTCCAAAAATGTTGGGCATTCTGCCAGTTATTAGCACTGCCAGCCTTCCTGGTTTGCCGTTCCCTTCATTCAGATTATCGTTGAAATATATCTGGTGGTATAACATGACGTCAACATTTGGACTTTTGCATCTTCTTCACCGAGTGAAACTTCAAAGCTTTCTTCACTTCTTGACTGCTAGCTAGAAGATCCTCTATATTATGGAGGGGCGACTCTTATCAAGGCGGCCAAAGGGTGGTATAGGCCTCAGAGCGAAACGTAGTTTGGTATCCGCCATGGAGCATAAAACTTGGGAAACATATACGCATCTCCCGCGCCTTAAAACGGAACAAAATATACCAACTGGTCCACCAAGTAGGGGGTGAAGTTTGACTGACAACCCTACATAGAAAACGACTTGTTACAGAACCTCGAAAGAGATCCCGGACTGGATTGAATTTACAACTACGGACCGAACAATGAAAATGGAGAAACGATTTGCATAATTTCTAATGGGAGGTGCACTCTCCCTACAATATGAGCTACTGTCACACCGACATAAGAGATGCGCTGAAGGAAGGGAACGATTTCCAGGAGGAGAGCCACCACACCATATATTATACCGGTCACACAGAAACAATGTGCTTAGTGTGGTTAGAGTAGGCTTCCTAGTCACCCAATAAAGAAAACCTGCTGTTATCGGCTTAGAAAACATAAGCGTACGACAGTGTAGTCTAAATTTGCTTCTACGAGGCAGTGGAAGGAACCATTCAAACCTTATCCTGGTGTGATAATAAAAGCATACTTTGAAATTTGTATGGCTGACTGTTTTCTACTGTTAGGTTGCTGTCAATCTGTTGTTAATAAGTAGGCGAGCCACTCAGGTGGGTGAGTTTCCAGTTGTGATGAGTATCATTACTTTGGTGTGGAGCTCGGACGAATTTCCGCTAACCAACTCCACACTACAAGACCCCCAACTAATACTGGGTTTCAGCGACAAAACCAGACTCCTGGTCCACCAATTTTAGGGGCGCAGATCGAATCTCACGCGCCATGCACCATTCACCGAGACCTCAGCCTCGGAGACAAAAGGCTTTAACTTGGAGTCTGCCGCCGACGTCGATCCTAAAGAAGTGGTTCGCTCGGTTCAATACGGTGGTTGTAAGGATTTCCGGGAAGAATACATGCGAAACAATACGTGTGCGCAGATATCTAGGTCTCTGGGGATGTTATCCTTCGTCGAAGAATGACGGGATGAGGAGAGGGGGTGATTTTAATCTTGCCACGGTGTCCCGGAGCAACCGCAAAAGCGGTGGTGGAAAGGGTTGACCTGGCTTTGAACACAGGATCGCTGGGGAGTCTCCAATTCTCCCCGTATACTAGCTCGGCGGAGCTGGCACCAAACTCCTCGCTATGAGCTGTACGTAGGCCAAGTAGAATGAAAGGCAGGGCTTGCGATCACGAAGAGCGTCCTACGCCAACATTCCAGCATCCCACTGGATTGCGGGCGGTTCGCAGTCGTCCGATGGCGTTTGAAGCCTGGGAGTTTCATTAACTCCGAGAACAGGGTAGACTCGAACTGCATTCCCTAGTCAGTAATGACTTCGGCTGGAACTCAAAAACGTGGGATCGGTTCCCGATAAAGGACCTCGGCGCACGATTGTGCGGGAATGTCGGCCAGAGATATTGCTATCGATGATTGTGAGGCAAAACTTGAATGGATGGTATGAAAACGCTTTGTAGACCGAGGGAATGAGCTTACTTCTTTCTGTACACTTCTGTCACAAGATGCACTGTCTGGCCCAGGAATTAACATCCTTATTCATTGAGGGCAGGAAATATTCGCTTGTGACAAGCCGATTAGTTGTCCGAACGCCAGGGTGTGCAAGATCATGTACTGCATGGAACATTTCCTTGCGAAAAGCTGCCGAAATATATGGACTATGCCCCCTTTCAGAGGTCTCTTAAAGTATTTCGGAGGTTGAGACGAAAAAGGGAAACTCCCGAAATATGTACTTGGAGTAGTCCCAGAAGCTCTGAAGCACTGCATCGTCCTTCTGTGCCTCGGCGATTGCCGAAAAATCGACCGTGACAGGGATTTTAACCTCTGAAACGCGTGGCGAAGCCTCTGGAACTACATTATCCTTGCAGGACACGTGATATATGTCTGAAGTAAACTGGCTTATGAAGTTTAAGTGCCAAAATTGGTGAGGTGACGCTTTGTTGGGTTTCCGCTTAAAAGCGAAGGTAAGAGGCTTGTGGTCCGTGAACACTGCCTGCCTTCTAAGGAGTATCGGAAGTATATTATTGCCATGTACGCGGCTAATAGTTCACGCTCGTAAGTGCTGTAGTTCTGTTGAGGTGAATTCAATTTCTTAGAAAAGAAGCTCAATGATTGCCAGACTTGGTTCATCTTTTGGTGACGAGCAGCACCTACTGCGATGTCCGAGGCATAGACGGATACAATAGGAGTCCATTTGATTGAGGGAATGCCAGAAGTGCAGCGTCCATCAGCTGTCGATTCGTTAGCTCGAATGTCTGACCGCCTCTGTGGACCACGCAATCACGCGTGAGTCTTTGATCTTGGGCCCAGACAAGCAGACGTTAAGCATAGCTTGATATTGTGCGGCTTTGGGCAAGAAATGACGACAGAAGTTTAACACACACAAAAACCTCCGTAGTTCCTTGACTGTTTTAGGTTGTAGGAAGTCTGTGATGGCTTGAACCTTGTCTTGATCCGGTTGGATTCTCTCAGAGGAAATTGTGTGGTCTAAAAACTTCACCTACTTTTCAAGGAATTTGTATTTCTCAATGTTAAGTACAAGACGAGTCTCTAGGAAACATCTCGGTGAGAAAATTTCTTCAAGATGTTCTAAATGCTCAGACTCTGAGGAATAGGCGACCAAAACATCATCCAAGTATACGTAACAAAAGTTAAGGTTTCGCACATAACACAGCCAGATAACACAGCCTAGGCATCCGTGTGAACTCGAAGAGTCCGAAAGGTGTGCATACTGCCGTTTTCGGAATATCTTCTAGAGCTACAGGGATTTGATGGTACGCCATGGCTAAGCCCAAGGTCGTGAAAACACGGCAGTTAGCGAGGTTGTGCGCAAGGTCGTGGATGAGTGGTATGGGATAACGGTCTGGAATAGTCTGAGCATTCAGACATCTGTAATTGCCATATGATCCCCATTTGTCGTTGGACTTTGTGACCATATGTACTAGAGAAGTGAGACCATATGGGTGTCGAATTCTTTCTTAGCAACAGGTACCGGGATGGTAATGGACACGCCTTCGAGAAGATTTGTGAGTTAGTAGTACGATGTGGTGTTGTACATCATGCTTAGCTGGCTGCGAGAGACTACTTTCGGTAGTTATGTTGTTGTATTTTTGAAGAAGCGTGCTAATGCGAGGGTTCGCTACTTTTCAAAAATGATTGAAAGACTGACAGTTGAGCAGGGGGCAAGTTTTCCTGAATACCTGAGCGAAGTTACGGGGTCTGTAAGAGACCTATTCTGTAGATCCACTAACAATCCACAGTGGCCTAGATAGTCTGCCTTAATGTGGGACTACTGATATCCCCTACAGCAAAACACAATGAAAACGTTCGTCAAAGTCTTAGACTTACGTCTACTTGCGTTTTGGAGCTAATTCGAATGCTAGCAATTAGACCAGCTAAAGGTGGGAGCCCTTGGCTCTCAAAAATTATCTCCCTGAGGTAAACTACTCTAATAGAGACGTGTAGTATCTAGGCGGGTTGATACCATCGAAGATTTCTTTGCAAGAGGAGCTAAATTGCTCTACCCGACGAGTGGCCCTTGTCTTCCTTTCCTCCTCGTGGGGGGCCAGATAATATGCACTACAGGGTCCCACCCCAATGAAATGTGGGGAACCCTACGTTTTGTGAGGAATCTGATCGCAATCGCAGAATTGAGTTGCTCCCAGATTAGGGGTGGGGAGGCGGCACGGCTATCCTCTCAACTTCGACTAGTCCGGTTGAAACTCAAAGCCACGATCCAAACCAGTCACCCACAGCGCCAAATAACGCGACATTGAACTTTAAATAACTGACGAGTGAGGAATTTAAGCTAACTCCACGGCAAACATTTTGAAAATGGAACTACTGGGTTTTGGATAGGCTAGTGAACGGACAAGGTCCATTCTACCTATTTCTACATCCTCCACTCAGGCACCTTGGTAATAGTTTCAGCCGGCTATGCTCAGCAATCCACTGTTTCTATCGTCATGCTCGAACTTACAAGAGGATGTTCATCTAGTGAACAAAATCCTTCGTTTAGGCATAAGAGTATTCGTGGACAAAGGAAGTTCTGATCCTAATACTAACAAGCCCGGTGGGTGTAAATCCAAGAGATAGTGGAAATGCCACCTTTCATCACCACGTTGGGCGCCATCTCTGTTACGTACGCAGCAGCTATGGTCCCATGTTGGGTGGCAATTCTGTTAAGTATGCAACAACGTGGCCCCCGCTGGATGCCAATTCTATTAAGTAAGTGTGTGGTTCTACGTTGGGCGCCAACTCTGTTAGGATAAGAGTCTGACATAAGAGGCTGACATTTGTAGAGAACGGACCTGTCTGCAAATTGATATTATTAATAAAAATAATTTAAAATTGAAATTAAATTAACTTTTATCAAGAATATAAAAAGATACTTATATTACCTAATTAATAATATATAATTTAAAACTTAATTGAAACTAATTTACTTTTGAGTTGTTATCTAAGTTACTTTTCCTTAAAAAGTTTTGAGAAAAAATTCGTTTTTTTGGCTTGGCGGGAATGAGCGGCGAGCCGCCGGCGGGTGGCGGACCAGACTGGCCCCCCACCATAAGGCCTAGGGGCACTCGGATCGGTCGTGGAGTCCGCAACGAGGAGGATCCAGACTTGAAAATAGCCAAAGTGAGAATAGCCAATCTTGAAAGAAGAAATGGCGAGCTGGCGAAGACACTCGAAGATTTGAAAAAGCAAATGACAATGTTGATAAAAAAAAATGGAAAACTTACAGAGCAGCTAATGGCTGGGGAGGCGGGCCCGCCGTCTCCAAAGGTAGCCAGAAAAAAGGTTAAGCTTTCCTCGACTACTTTTGCAGTCATGGAGGAACCGGGCTGCCTTGAGAGCGAACAAGTTCTCGACAGCGAATCTGTCCGTATGGAGGACATAGAGAGCAGTAAAGCAGACGATACGAGAGCCAGCGACAACGGTGGCGATGGAAATGTCCCCGAAGAGGATGCTAACCAGGCAAGTTGCAGTAGTGAAGATGGAAAATTGGGTGAGTTTTTGCTCTATGTTTCCAAAAAATTAAAGAAAAAAAAACAAAACTCAAGAAAAAATGTTAAATAATGTAAAAAATAATGCAAGTACGAGTGAAAATTTAAAAAATGGTCCGACTGGGGATACAATTAGCACCCGAAATAAAGAAAAGGGGGAAAGGGTGCCCCCCATTAATGTTTATAAATTAGGTGGTAGAGATTTAGCCACTCTACTTAATAGGAGCGCGGGGCTCTCAAATTTTGTTATTAAAAATACGGGGGCCGAGA
Organism: Hermetia illucens; assembly: GCF_905115235.1. Lineage (NCBI taxonomy): Eukaryota > Metazoa > Arthropoda > Insecta > Diptera > Stratiomyidae > Hermetia > Hermetia illucens. The sequence continues at coordinate 152,413,844 of NC_051852.1, read as the reverse complement.
GAGCCCAAGTCAAATGTGATAAAATTGCAGACTACAAAAAAGCACGGGAGGTCCTCGAGCGAGTGAAGGCTCCTCACTTCACCTACACTCCAGGTGCAAACCTTCCTTCTGAAAGGTTTGGATGCGGAGGAAGAGCCCGATGAGGTGCTCAAAATGCTCCGGGAGACGGGAACTGAGGTCAAGTTCCTCTCAGTGTCACGGTTTAGTACAAGGAGATCCGTTTTGGAAAAGCGAATCCTGCCACACTTCCTCGTGCAGATAAGCCCGGAGATCCGGGGAAGCGATCTGATCGGCATCAGGTCGCTTAATTACCAGACCATTCGTTTTGAGCGCCTGCTAAGGGCTATGGTCACTCGCCAGTGAACTATCAAATGACCTTACGATGTGTAAAATGCGGAAAAGACCATACCGCAGCTGAATGTTCGCTGACTGAAGCAGATGGCAAGGAAAAAACTTTCTGTGTTAACTGCGGAAGCGGAGGGTATCCGGCTTCGTACCGTGGATGTCCTGCATACCGCAATGTTAAGGTCACAAGGCAGCAGGCACCGAGATCGGCCCAAAGAACGAAGGTGTCAGCGGCGTTGAACAGTACCGTCCCTTCGGCACGAATCGTCTCGGGGATCCCATTTGCAGAAGTAGTTCGACAAGGGGGAGCTAAGAAGCCCCAACAAGATGCAAGTGGCGGGATGAACACTATCCTCAATAAAATACTAAGCATGTGTGAAAACATGCAGCATACGCTACACGTACACAATACAAAAATAAATAGCATAACAGAATACTTACACAAACAGCATGCCCGCTGCTAGGTCTGCAGTCACAGCGGTACCACTGGATGGTCTCCGGATCATCGCGATTAATGTGAATTCCATCGTAGGAATCCATCGAAGAGCGGAGCTCCTTGATTTCGCTGCTAGACAACAGCCTGACATAGTCTTGATTTCAGAAACCCACCACAATCCGAGGCATTCGATAACATTCAAGGATTTTGAATTCGTGAGGAACGATAGACGAAATTGTGATGGGGGAGGTGGTACCGGAATACTTGTGGGTCGCCATTATCGTTTCAGGCATATTAATAGGCCTGAATTTGAAACCTTTGAGTGTATCGAAGTCTCATGTATTCTTTTTTCACTGCCTAGAGGAGGGAATTTATACATTCAGTCAGTCTATGCAGTGGGAAACAACCGAACCAAGTTCAAGGAGGAATTCCACTCTCTGTTTACGATACTCGAACTGAATAGGCTGCATAATTACTATATTATAGCTGGCGACTTGAATGCTAAGCATATCTCGTGGCTAAACGCCACAAACAATCCCAGAGGGGTATTCCTCAAATCTTGGATAGAGCAATACCAGATAGAGTATAAATGCGAATTATATGGGTCAGGGAGTCCAACCTGGCCCAGGGCAAATTCCTATCTGGATTTGTGCATTGCTGACGCGCGCTTGAACTTTAATTTTAGGAATCCTCAACGGAAACTACAGACTCTTCCTTACGATAGCGACCATAACGCTATTCTTATTGAAGTTCTGTTTGATGGACGAAGAGTTCGCCTTCTGCCGATGGACAGTGGCGTCCACAGGCTGAACTTTAAACAAACAAATTGGAAGAAATTCCAAGAGAGGTTTATTCAGGGATATCGAGAGGAATGCCCACCTCTTGATGGGGAAAACGATAGTACAATTGCACCAGGTGACAGGAACTTGAGCAACGAGGAAATACTTCAGTATCTTCTCAAGCTGGAGAACTTGACGCTGGAAACAATTGAACAAGTCGTCCCTAAGATTAAACCTCGCAATAATATGGAAGGATATGAAACTGCAGTCATAAAACGGTTGAAAAGAGTGAAAAGCCTTCTGCTCACTCGCGTCAACAAAATCTATCGGAGATATGGGGACTATCATCATCCCATATTGGTTGAGTTCAAATCACTTCTAAAGATCGCGCGGGATCTTATCCGTCAACATTACGTAAGTGAAGTGAACTTCCAGTGGCGGGAGAAGTTAAAGGGTATTTCACCAAGTGATCCAGATTCCATGTTTACTAAGATAAATACGTTATTCCGGAAGAAGTCACGAATAACTGTGCCGAGAATTAAAGTCGGTGGTAGCGAGATACAACACCTTATTGACTCAGGTATAGACACGAATAGTGTAACTGCTGATGCGCAAGCCAATTACATCGTGATGGATGATGCTCTGAAACTCGAACTTATAGGGGAGCACTTTGAATCGGTGCATCGGCCCAGAACGGACTTAGAGCCAACGCGACTTTCGGAAATTGTAGAACGAGATGTCCACAATTTCAAATATAGCCTGAACGGCACCACAGTTCTCCAATTTAGCTCTGCGTTGCAGGCTGATCTCATACCGAGTGATAATCTGCTTGATTACTTTGTCTCATGTGTAGAGTTAACTTCCATATTCAGAAGAGTAAACAATAAGAGATCATCCGGTATGGATGGCATTCCCAACGTGGTCCTCAGGCATTTACCAGACATTGCCATTCGTAATTATTGCATTTTGTTCAATAATTTATTGAACAATTCCTTCTTTCCAGGACAATGGAAGAAAGCCCGAGTATTCCCGATTTTAAAGAGAGGGAAGGATTCATCCAGCCCTCAAAGCTACCGTCCAATCAGTTTGCTGCCTAACATCAGCAAGGTGTTTGAGGTTTTGGTATTGAAAGCCTTGAACGGGCATATCAAGAAGAAGGAATTATTGCCGAACGCCCAATTCGGATTTCGATCTGGACATTCGACAATACATGCAATAACGAAGGTAACGTCTGATATTTGCTGGCGGATTAACAATGGTGAGTGCGTAGGCGCTTGCCTTATAGACATGGAGAAAGCCTTTGATACCGTCTGGTTGGATGGACTGATTTTCAGGCTCTTGAAGAATGAGTTTCCCAGTCACCTCGTAGCGATGATGTGTAGTATGCTGTATGGCAAGTGCTTTGTTATTACGGACGGAAATCTCACTACTAACAGAGAATTTCATGTTCTGAATGGATTACAGCAAGGGACAGTGACTGCGCCTACACTTTTTGCGGTATTTGCCGGCGAATTGCTCAATTCTTTCGATTTTAATAAATCTCCTAAAAGGTCGTTGGTTGCCTTTGCTGACGATCTGATAGCCTACACGGCGCACAAGAAGGTAACAGAGGTGCAAGTTGAACTTCAGAAGATGTTCAATGATATTAAGTTCTTCACGAACAGTTGGCGGATGAAAATCAATGCGCAAAAGTGTGAAACGATTCTGTTTCGAAATTCCTTGGCGTATGCCAGTAGGAACTTGGAAAAGGAATTGGAGAGATTTCCACATTGTCGCGAACGAGGATAGTTTTGAGCGCATTCCTCATAAGAAGTGCGTTAGATACCTGGGTGTGCGTCTTGACGAGCGTCTCCAATTTAACGAGTATGTTAAAGTCGCGCTAGAAAGCGCTCGCAAGGCATTCAGGTCTCTTCGAAGACTCTTTTATGCTCCACATCTTAGCCGGAAGGTTACGATTATTTGTTATCTTACTTTGGTTAGACCGGTGCTCACCTACGGGTGTGCTATCTGGTTTAATTTGAGTGCTAGCCAAATGGAGAAAATAAGGATCTTTGAAAGGAAATGTCTGCGTGCTTGCACGGGGCTTAATAGGACTGCTTCGTCAAACTATGAGCACTATGTAACTAATGAAGTGATGTATGCAGCTGCTGCTGTGCCAACAATCGATACAGTTATCGTCAGATTGATTCGGAATCATATAGTGCGATCTGCTTCGCATGGTGAAAACCCTTGGGTTTCGCAGCCGTTCTACCCAAATGATGGGTATTTCGAGAAAACTCTCACGACAGGCTTCATTCCTCCCGAAGCGTTCGTGTATCTTGACAGGAATGGTCTAATTCTTGATTCTGCCGGTGATCCGGTTATGTATCATATACATAGACGGGCCACGGACAAAAGGATAGAATACCCCCCGAATTTGACAGTGGGAACTTCGGGATTCGACTGGAGATACTCCAGAGCGAGAGCAATTGATATTAAGCGGGATGAAAAAGAGAAATTTTTGGTACTGGTGGCTGCGGGATGCCGGTTAGCGGTGGCCGTGCTCAGTTCTGCCATTTGTTTCTTGGTGGGGTTTTGTAAATATGCACATATTGAACGGGTGCTGATTTTGTCTCCAGCTGTAACTTATAAATACATACGTTATTATTCTTTGTTTTTTTTGTATGGATGTTATTGTAAAAAAAAAGAAAAAATGTGTAATATAAAATATATAATAATGATAGTTTTAAGAACAATAATTTAAGTTAAAAGTATTTTTTGAAGCGATCAAATATTTATTATTACTTTTATATTTCTTTATTTGCCACTAAGGCCAAGTGAATTCTGTCGGGTTTTTGACCATTTACCGACAACTTATTGTAAAATTAGATTTTTGTTTCTTACTGTTCTCTCTGTCTGTAAATTGTTATTCGAAAACTTTGAGAGCCCACAGTGGCCATTAGATTTAAGTTATTTTTGTTATTTTAAAGGATTGTTTTGTTATTGTTCATTTTTCCAATCTATATACTATTGTTACCTATTTCTTAAAAATAAAAATGATTTTAAAACAAGTCGGGAAACCGGAAGCTGGACGCTTGAGGTACGAAATGTTTTGTGTATTTCTTAGTACGTAGCACGTAATATATGCACATATTATGTGGGAATATCCACTTTCGGATGATATTGACATTCATAGTCTTGAATTTGCAAAGAAGCGACAACTTTGACGTATTATAACTTTGTTAGTAATAGTGCGATTTCCACCAAACTTGGTAAGATCATGCTCTATATTATACCCTATATTGTTGTGGTCCTAGCATGAATTTAAGGGGGGTTCTGCAGCGAATTACTAAAAATTATAGTAATATACTATTATTAACTTTATTTATGTAGATATCAGTGTGGAAGGTATTTCGGAGCCCAGGCACCATATAGTGGCAGCCTCTTGATTTTTTTTCAGATTTTTCGGTTGGGTAGTTTCTGAGAATGGCCCCCGTAAAGGAATGGTCACTTTCAACCACCCGCACTCCCCACCTTTTCAACACATGTGAAAACTAAGACCAGCTTCGAAAAGTACTGACCGAGACCTTTAATTTGATACCCCACATGACTATATTTGATGAAAAAAAAATGTACACCCCCCTTTTGCATGTATGGGGACCCCCCCTTAAATTCGTTGTAAAAGGATGTAATTCACTGTATGCGTGAGCGTTCACAGTTCCTAGCTTTCCACCAAATTTGGTATCAATCGCTATAACCGTTTCCGAGAAAAATGCGTGTGACGGACAGACAGACAGACAGACAGACAGACAGACGGACAGACAGACAGACAGACAGTAAACCGATTTTAATAAGGTTTTGTGTTTACACAAAACCTTAAAAAGAGTCAGGCATTGTATCACTTTGGGACAAACTAGGCTGTCAACGACCCAAACTCTCCTAACAGGTTTGCCAGTCGTTAACATTGAATCCGCAAGATAATATTTGAGAACCAAGAACCCCGGCCCTCATCTCGCCGAACTGTTAATATCCGGGTTAACTCCAGCACGTGCCGTCCGGTTCCATATATTGTCTTGCGCAGTTGGTGTTTTGACGACTGGCACACCTGTTAGGGGAGTTTCTATGGTTGACAGTCTTGGTGACCGTGTTGGGGCCAGGGTGACACAACGCCTGACTCTCACTTTCGATGAGGCCTTATTAGAAATTATTTATAGTAATAGAAAACAAGAAAAGCTCTGGCAGCTCGCATCGACAAAAATTTGTTTTCAGTCTGATTACCCTGAATTTGGTCCAAACTTGTATATTCGTAATTAAACGAATGGAAATCAAGAGCTTGGCTTGGTACACGCATAGGGCAAATCCAGGTTCAGGAAGGAGTGTAGAGTGGTCTGACAAGTTGAATGAATTGAGCCTTCAGTATCAAATGTGATTTTATTATTACACGTCTAACCGAGTAGCGGCCGGTCACAGAGAGAAACTGCGAGCTCAGTGACTCCATCTTTTTACGACAATCCAACTGCTTCAAACAAGTTGTAAATGTTAAAAAGGACAAAATTTTGATTATGCATTTAACGTCCTGGATTGTTTGGTCGCCCGATTCCCCACAGCAGTATGAACATAGAGGCTTGAAGATAATTATTTTGTATGGGTTCCCAACTACATCATTTATGGTAACTTGGACATGGTCAAATATTTGAAATATGATGCATGAGAGTCGCATTGGAAATTATCACCTAATGCTTCTGGTTCCCACTTGTTCATGCCTGCAACTACTTACTTAATGTATTTTTTTGTGAAACTTGGGTTCCTAATTAATTCATTAAGTGCAATTCCTCGATCTTTGGCTTATTGCTTTCAGTGCTAATTAACCATGGATTCGAAGCTCAAGTTTCGTACTTGGTTTCATCGAACTTGGCTGCGTGACCATTATGGAGACATACGTTACAAAGGTATTCAGTGCTCACTTTAAAGTTATGGTCATCGATTCTGATTCTACTAGGCAGGGATATAGTTGCCATGTTCATAAGTGATAGGCTTTTTTCGATACCATTCAGCGTTGATTGATTTCTGAGAGCAATCAATCATGGTGTCAGCTCATATTAGGTAATGTTGGGTGCTCTATAGTAGCAGGCTACTGAGAACGATATTCAAGGAGCGTAGAAACACTATGTAATGAAGGATAGGATACTTTGTAACTAAAATGTCGATACATCCAGAGGCTCCTAGCTATCCTGTCGCCTGTTCCCGCTCATTTTGTCAGCAAGCCCTTGATCGCCGAATACTTTTTCATATCGGCGTATTAAATATTTGTGTAAATTACAAATCATATCAATATGGCATGTTACGTTAGGCATCTAGACGCAGGATTCCAATCCGTCCTGGCAACCATACGTCAGCCCCGGCGAAAATATTTTAATGCGGTTCATTGGCAAGCCGAGCGCAGTGTTTCCCGGCCAAGGAACCGGCTAGATTCTATCAGCATCGGAACGGGTACTATTCAGAAAAACTCCCCACCGGATTCCTTCCAAGATATAATTCACCATTCTCACGTTCCATGATCGGCGCATACTTTCCAATCCGTTATTGTTTAAATGGACATTGAAGGCACACAGGCGCTGTCCTTTCGCAGAGGACGGCGTTTGCCGGTAGTTGAGTGAATAAACCTTAGCAAGAACTAACATGGATTATGCCTGGAGAATTAATTAAGTCATTTTCGGCATTCCATAGTTTCTACAATTCAAACCGCGAACGTTTCACAGGCAAGAGACATAAATACATGATGACTTTCGTTGGGGAATGATAGCCAACAATTCCTTTATGAAATTATGATGGAGGAAAAACAGGTCCGTGAAGTTTTCGCTGAGATAATGGTTAAGTCAATAAATCGACACAATGATTTTAAGAAATGCAATTTCGAGGTAGCTGGACAAAAACAGGTATCCGTTTCTTATCCAAGTTAAATGGGAAACGTAAGATGGATTGCCATTGTGTTATGTGAATGGCTATAGCTGCTTTCATCCAACATAAAGTGAGTTTTCAAATAAGATATCTTTGCCAAAAAGAAGTCTTTCATTCCCAGATCAATGCAAGAATTTTTGACGTAATTCACTTTGGTCAATTTTTGTAAAAGTATTCAAAACTGCGCTCATTATCACATCTTATAGAATTAGCTCCTAAAGCTAGTTTGATTTGAGAAAGATACATTGTGAGTTATGGGAAACTATAATTTCAAATTCCTAAGTCATATTAGGCTAACTGTGATAGCCCCCAATATTGCCTTCCTGAACAATCTCTGCATGCATCGTAAGCAGCCCCCCTCCATTACAGGAAGAACGTTTATGTAGACTCTTTGGTATAAGTCTACTAAAGCTAGACAGTTGCATATAGGGAGCAACGCGTCTCCTCTGCGTCCTCATACAAAACATCGAGCGAGACGGTCTCTACCTCCATCATTGTGGAGGAACATTTTTGAAGAATTCATCGCTCAAGTGCTCTGGCTCTCACATCCGGAATGTCATTCAGTAGACCAAGTTTAAGCTTTGTGAGTGGTAGCAGTCCCATATTAATTGGCTCGATATTGGTGTGCGCTCCCTTAGTGCTGTTTGGTTTGCTTGGGTTGTGTTGCTTGGGTCCCTTAAATTCTCGGGTTTTCCGGGACCACTGCTTTTTAATTCCGCTTTCCCCGTATGCTCACAATCACAAAAGCGCCATTAAAGACCACTTCTCAATCTAAAAATGAAATGGTCCATGGGAGTCAGGTAATTGGGTCGGTATCATCCTAAAACCATGACTGCTGTGATAAGAGCGGGCACAGTCACGTCGGCTCAGATCTTCTGAACCAGGCCGTAGCATTCATGAAGAAAAGCAGATCTCCAACCCTGCTGGTAGAGATCTCTCTAAGGTCCGTAAAGTGCGGTTTACCCAGTGTTCGTAGCCAGACTCTAGCTAGAACTGAGCAATCGCGAGGGAAGTGCCTGAGAGTTTCTCCCTCTTCTCCGTAGTTTAGATGTAGATACCTGGTCCGGTCGCGCTGGCGGTTCGGATCAGAAGGGAAGAAGCTGGCGCGACGGCCTCGCATCAGGCCGCGGCAGTACAGTGCGTCGGTGGAGACGAATTCACCATCGACAATGCAGACGTGGTTCAAGCCTTCGATTTGTCGACCTGCAGTTTCGAAATCGCGTCTCTGAGCAAGAGCAGAATTCTGGAGTCCCTTAACCCTGTTCTGATATCCAGCACAGGGTCGGTGGCGAGTTACAGATTCTCCCTGTAAACAATCTCCGCGGGGCTGGCTGTGAACTCCTCCCGGTGAGCTGTGCGAAAGCAGAGGAGAACGAGAGGCAAGAACCGCAATCACAACGGATCGTCGCTAGCATCCCATTGGACTGCAGATGGTATGTAGTGATCCTGTGCCGTTTGAAACCAAGGAGCGCCTAACTCCGAGAAAAGAGTAAACTCAAACTGCATTCCCTGGTCCGTGATGATTACGGCTGGTACTCCAAAGTGCGGGATCCATTCTCGACAGAGGGCCCGGCACACCATTGTGCCGTAATGTCAATCAGAGGTATTGCTTAAGACCACCGCGTAAACATGTCGATGATTGCAGCCAATACTTGTGTCCAGGCGAGTCTCACACAGGGCCAATGATATCGAGATGGATGGTGTGGAAGCGCTTGGTCGACCTAGGGAATACGCCTTCTTCTCTTTTCCCGTGCTCGCTGAATTTACACTTTAGGCACGCGATGCACTGTTTGGACCAAGAGCTTACGGCCTTGTTCATGGACGGCCAGAAGTTTTTTCCACTCACTAACCGGTTCGTCATCCTGATGCCTGGGTGCGCAAGATCGTGTACTACGTGGAACACTGCCTTGCGAAAATCGGCCGGAATAAATGGCCTAGGTCCCTTGTCTGAGGTCTCGCAGAGTAAGTATGAGTTTGAGCCGAGGATAGAAAACTCCTTGAAATTGTATTTGGAGTTTGCTCCAGGCTCTGAAGCTCTACGTCGTCCTTCTGCGACTCGGCGATTGCCGTATAATTGACCGAGGCCGAGGCTGTGATCTCCAAAATTCAAGACAAAGTGTCTGCAACGACGTTGTCTTTTCCAAACACTTGTTGAAGTTCAGAAGTAAACTGGCTGATGAAGCTTAGTTGCCGAAGTTGGCAAGGAGACGCTTCGTCGGGCTTTTGTTTAGGCGTGAAAGTAAGTGGAATAGGGTACTGGTCGGGAATTGTCTAACTTTCGCAAGGCATCCATTCGCCGTTTGGCCTTGGGATCAATTGGAATGGAGATGACCAACAGCTATTGGAAGGTCTGCAAACATCCTGTTCCATGAGATCATCGAACTCTTTCTTTGCAACAACTAGCTTCTGGGGTGATAGAGGACGCAACTTTGAGAAGAGTACGGAGTCGTTAGTGTTAATGTGGCGCTGCACATCGTGTTTAACCGGCTGGGAGAAACTACTTTCAGTAGTGATGTTACGATATTTTCGAAGGAATCCACGAATGCGATGGTCGGCAACGTCCTCGGAAACAATGGAAAAAATGTCGTTTGCGCAAGTAAATTTTTTTCGTGAAGACTTTAAAGAGGTTGCGAGGTCTATTAAGGCTTTGTTCTGCAGGTCAACCAACAGCTCATAGTGACACAGGAAATCTGCGCCTGAAATGGGGGTGCTAATGTCTGCCAAAACGAATCGTCACGAAAACGTTTGGCGCAGTCCGAGACTCACGTCCACCTGCCTGTAGCCGTGAGTGAGGATGGGAGAGGAATTCGCGGCAGCAAGTCGCGAGTTTTGCGAAGTCAACGTGAACGGAGACGACGAACGGAGAACGGGCACCTCCGCGTCCGTGTCGACCGAAAGCAATGTCTGTTCACAGGGTCGAGTAATGTAAGGCGACGTGGTACTGTGCTTCGGGTAGTCATCGCCGAGAACCCAGCGAGCTTCGTTTTTTGTTGCATTTAAATTGCATCGGTATATTTAGTCACTTGAGCTCCGAATTTACGGTGGTAGCAGCAAAACGTCAGGGCCGATGAGGGTCCTGGTGTGCGATTACCCGGACGCTCTTTACGGGAAGCAGAACTCAACCGTGACTGTGATGGAGATATACCTCACGAACACAAAGAACCTACAGTCGTCATAAGTTTAAATACGGCATCCTCAAGTCTCGCCATCATTGCCAGGTCTTTCACTTCCTAGCGTGTGCCTCTAGAGACTTCCGCGATCACGGAGCGTGTGCATACCACGTAGAATTTATCGGCCGTGGCGGACAACACCCCTAGCGACCCCGTGTTCGGCGACCAAAATGGCGCGGGTGCTCTCCAGGAGCCGCTGCAACCAGGGTGGCTTCAAAAGCTCTGAGCCGACCTTATCCTTACTCAGATGCCTCATTTCTCGAAGCAGCTGGCTGGGGGTACGGTCGTCTAGCGTCACCTCGTTCAGTAAGTGATTCAGCTTCGCTTCCTCACTCACTAACAATCTGCGTATGAGCTGTTCTTTCAGTTTGGCATAGGAGCAGCCCACCCAACCAATTGTCTTCTCGTTGAGCCCGATAAGGACGTGGTTAAAATGCGTGGCGTCTATTGTGACACCTGCCAGCACAAATTGCGCCACCAAATGGCGGAACCACGCAGACGGATTGCGGAGACCCGAGACCCCCCGCCGACTCTAGCAGTGTCCTTATTTTATTGTTTACCATCATCATCAACGGCGCAACAATCGGTATCCGGTCTAGGCCTGCCTTAATAAGGAACTCCAGATATTCCGGTTTTGCACCGAGGTCCACCAATTCGATATCCCTAAAAGCTTATTGTTTACAAATATCTGAAATAAAATAAACTATTATGGAAGTCCTTGGATGACTTGTTGTAGCTGCAGGTGACGTTGAATCGCTTGCTGTTGTGTCGTCAGAGGTTGCTAAGCTGCCTGCTCTAAATTCTGGCACAACTCTGGGTCCGCTATGGCGTTTGTGTGGTTCCAATGCACTTCCAGGCGGATGCGTAATCAAAGATATGTTGGGACACCGGCAAAGTGTGTGATGTGGAAAACTCGCGGTCGCCGAGAATCAACAACGTAATCAGCTCGTATCCCTTTACGGAAATTTGCGCACTTATACACAAAACCAACGGCTTAAAATAGCGTTTATGTGACTGCATTAAATTTTCTTCGCTGCCCTTTGTTTTCGTTTTCTTCATTGCATCAAGCACTGATAAACGAATGACCAAATCGCAAAGTTTTCTTTTGTTGCGTTGAACACTGCGTACATAACGTCCATCTTTATTGTCTCAGTTGTCCGAATTGTCGGGGTCATCTGTCTTAGATGTAGATACCTGGTCCACTCGCGGCGGCAATTCGATTCAGAAGAGTGGAAGTCTCATCCCAAGCCGCCAGCCGTGTCAGCGGCAATACAGTGCGTGGACAGAGGCAAATTACCCCGGCAATGCAGTCGTGGTTCATGCCTCCGATGTACCGCCACATCGGCAATGCGAATTCTAAGGTATGCTGAGTCTATAGGCCAGTGCATTTGCACACGTCTAGCATAAGAGCTCTCGCGATCCGGTTTCGTTATGGGTGGGCCAAATTCTCCTTGATTTGCTACAAGTGGTGAGCCTTCGCCATCTAAAGTCCACGGTTGCTAAGTAGTGCGAATAGATTCTACCCTTAACAATCGCCACAGACTGTACCCAATGTAACAGCAGGTGTTCCTCAATGTTCGGTTTGAGGCCTCTGCTATGGGCCGTCATATAGCATGTAGTACGTAGCCTTCAAGTGCCATGAAACGCAAAGTTGGTTGCATTTGCAGACGCCTTGGCCCTGGCTGTAGTTGCGAAGCACCCCGAGGGCATGGAACTATGTAAATGTGTAACCATCCAGGCTGTCAAATAGTAGTTACAAATGGTGAAATCGGACCTGACGGACCTTATTATCAACCACAGGGAAAACACTATGGTCAATATCCTGCAGCAATTATGCTGAGGTTATGCAGTGTGTATAGGACAGCATCAGAAAGGCTGAACGAAGATCTCATTGCAGTCATTGATCCTTACAACTTCGTTGAGAGGATGGTGCGGTCAGAGACGAATTGCGTGGTAGTAAACTCCTCAATAGCTGTGATTCAAAACAAACTTCAGAAACTGGAACGAACCCGAAAAGCGATTTTGACGCGAGGCCTCAACGTGCTGATGTAGACCAAAGCCGCCCCGGTGAAGTGAGTGCTGAGTTTTGATTGTCAGAAAACCAGTGCCGGTCCGTTTTGCTTTTTGCTCCTAGTTTGGTACGTGGCTTGATTTTGACACAAGCCCCGGAAAGCCTGAAATATCCCCCAAATTAGGGACTTATAGGAATGCAATTTTTGAATTCATCCCCTAAGCTATGCATTTCTAACTCTCTAATTATCTTTTGCGAATGATTTCATTTGGCTCTCAAAGTGTTCATATTTGTGGGAAACTTCAGCAATAGAAGACGAAGCTTTCTAGCATTCCCATTACCTCTATAAACACAAGAATGTTCATCAACAGCCGGAACTTCATTTTCTGGAATAGTGTAATTACTTGTGGCAAATCAACCAAGTAATCTAACATTGTGTCGACGAATCATAACGAATCACCTAATGGCATGTTAACGTGAACAATGTTCGAAAATTTCTCTCTTCCGAATTACCAGGGGTAGAAATTCTATTATTGTGAACCTTGAAGGCTACAGTGCGAATCCTACCTCGATTTTCATTTGCTGGAAAATAGTGTTTGATATGAATGATATCCTCCGAACATGAATTGCGAAAAGTTTTATCAAAGCCGAGCATGACTAATAGCTAACATGACCATCGAGTCGCTTTTAAGGATATTACGTGGAAGACGATTTTCTGATTAGTTTCCTTTCCAGCGATTTTCACGATAATCACAAATGACTGTTTGCCTGAAACACAATTTTCCTAATTGAAAATTTTTCAACTGGACTAAATCCAGGAGAGGTGAGAGGTGATATGCTAATTTGTTTCCGATGAATTTAGTTTGCCTTTCAAGGATTTAGTTTTTCCTGGACTAATGAAAAAAATTGGGAAATAGGTGAACTCAGCAGAAGATACACAGAAAAGTTGCTGGAGTACTTCAAGTATATGCAATGTGTGAGTATTTGCCTTCTACCAAATTGAAAAATCTACGCAGAGGTAATTTTGACAAGAAACCAAAAGCCCCAGCATCGTCTCTGCCAACACAATTCAATACGAAATTGGTTTGATGTCATTACCCCAAATCGCCTGGGGCCTAATGTCTCCATACATCATATTATCGTAACCGGAACAGCAAAATGTAAGGACATGAATAAAGTAGTGGAGCCTAGAATCACTGTATCCATCCTGCCAGGCTATTCCAAGTCTATCAGAAGAAGAATGCGTACATCTCCGTCGACAAAGGACACATGTAACAAACCATGAAAAAATTTGATAACCATATCAAAACTGTATTGCCATCAAGGTGGAACGGCAAAGGGTCGTCATCATCGTAGCGAGTGATCTCGTTATCCGCCCGGAGTCGAAGTCAAAGGTATAGAGTAATATCGCAGGAGACTTTCCAGCTAGCCAGGTTGCATAGTTGCCGCAGACGGAATATCCCAGACATCATATAAAGGCTTAATTCAATTCAAATGGGATGCAGGGTGAATCCAATTTAGCAACAATCCTCAGCCTCTCGGGAGTAGGACTAATAAGTGAAAACAAAATACTTTCAAATTGAATATTGTCCTTGGTCTGGAATTGATTTTATGAGTTTAGGCGAGAATTGGGTCATGGAGGCAGTGGCTGAACGGCAAGGATATTATTTTTTTTAAATTGAACATTCTAAGCAACTGGACTAAAAGATGTGCAGTTAATAAACCTTCATAAAGATCTAGATAAAAAAGGAATTGTATAAAGTTCTCAATCTCCTCCTCCAACACCACCTTTTTGTGGTGGGGGAGCCTACAATAGTTCACTACCACAATAAGAGTGTCCAAAACATGAATATGGAAACAAAGGATTTAAACTCTCCAAGTGGTAGAGAGTCACAGATTTCGAATCCACCCGCGACCATAGACAATCAAGTCACGGCCGAGACGCGGATTTTAGCACGCTGTGGAAAAATCTGTAGAAGGTATGCTTTCCGACTCAATGGAAAGCTTGCATTTAGTGCCTACAGCGAAGCTAACCAGAAAGGAAAGTATGAAAACCCTCAACTTGGGAGAAGCTATAAATCTGATTACGGCCGGCTCGTCCGCGATACTACAGCCCAAATCTACGAGCAAATGGAAGAGGAAGGCTCGGTAAAAGGGAACTTCGGCTGCCAGAACTTTCTCTTTCACCCTTACCGGGAGGAGCGGAAGAAAGGTGAGGGGACGTGGACGATACTGGTTTAACGCCGGTATGTGGAAATAGACCCAAGCGGCCCAGACACCGTGCACCTCAAACGGCTCCAAGCCCGCGGCAGAAGAAGGCACTGCGAAGGAAAATGAAGCACCTTGGGAATGAGGTCATCGACGTGGCTGTACCACTAGGTACAATAATGTCCAGAGAAATCGGACGCAGAAAGGCGCAATCTTACGAACCTTACGCTTCGCGAATGTGCTTTTGACTCCCTCCCCCCCTCTTCGACGAAACCGTTCAGTGGCCCCGACCCCAAACGACGAGCTTGAAGGAGTGCTCTTGTCGATCCAAGACTTTAAAAGAGCCCTTATATAATGGGTGCGGCGGCCTGCGTGGACCCACCCTAATGGAGACATGCGACCATGTCTCGTGCCCCTGGTGGGTGTGGGCTTCCAGCGTCGTACGTAAGGGAGGTGAAGTCGATTGCAGTTTCCAAAACCGTACCCCTGAGCAGACGCAATATGCTCGAATCACTTAACCCTGCTCTGATATCCAGCACAGGGTCGGCGGGGAGTTGTAGATTCTCCCCGCACACCATCTCAGTGGAGTTTCCCCGGTGAGCTGTGTGAAAGCCGAGAAGGACAAAAGACAAGGACTAGGACCACGACGGATAATCGCGAGCTATTAAGGCGGCCTGTAGTGTCCGGTGCCCACATCCCAGCATCCTAGATGGTATGCAGTGGTCTAATGATGCTTGAATCCCAAGAGCTCGCCTGATTCCGAAGAAAGAGTAGATTCCAGCTGCATTCCCTAGTCCGTGATGATTACAGGTAGCGCACTAAAGCGCGGGATCCATTCTTAACAGAGGGTCTCGGTACATGATTGTGCCGTAATGTCAGTCAAAGGTAATGCTTCTGTCCACCGCACTGTGCGAGTCTCACAAAGGGCCAATGATGTGGGGGTGGATGGTGTACAAGCACTTGGTCGACCGAGGGACTTCCTTTCGAACGTGCTTCTTGATCTTACACTTCCGACACGCGATGCGCTGCCTAGTCCAGGCTCATCGTCCTAATACTTGAGTGCGCAAGATCGTGTATCGAGTACTTTCTTATGAAAATCGGCCGGAATAAATGGCCTAAGTCTGTTGTCTGGGGTCTCGCATAGTAAGTAGGAGTTTGGGCTCAAAATAGGAAACTCCTTAAACTTATGTTTGGAGTTTGCCCTAAGGCTCTGAAGCTCTGCATCGTGTTTCTGCGCCTCGACAATTCACGTATAATTGACCGCGGCGGAGACTTTGATATCCGAGATTCATGACAAAGCGTCCGCAACGACGCTTTTACAGACACGTGTTGGATGTCGAAAGTAAACCGGCTGATACACTGGACGCACCAGACTCTTTTGTCAGCGGTAATGCGCAAGAAGCGTAAAACGTGGTGGCCAACGCTTTATAATGCTCTGCATCCACGCATTCCGCGGGGATTGGGACCGGTGCTCCGGGAGGTGATGATGAAATCAGCGAGAGATGTCTCAATGAAGCTGGTCACTCCCATAGAAATACGGACACGAAGGCGGGAAGAAAGAAAAGAAAAGAGTCTGAATGTGCTCAGGGGAAATCACCATATGGTTCTACATTTTTTCCTAGAACAATGATGGTCTGCGACTCACACATTATAGAGCAAATTGCACCATCTTCGGAAGGATAGTGCATACAGTGGCGGAACCCCCGTATGAGAATTCGCACTAGTGAAGGGACTACAGAGTGAAATAGACTTGCTAGTAACTTCTCCCACACCTTCCAAGGAACAGGCGGAAGAAAGGGAAGCCAGAGACATGAACGGAACTGACTTGATACCAGTTTGAGTGGTCGAATCTATGCACCGCAAATCAGTCAAGGTGTTAGGTGAAAAACAGCGAATGCTTTTCGGGATGAGATGAGACCTTTCATGGATGAGGACATGGGAACTGTTGTACCTCGAAGTGCGGCTTTCCTTAGAGAAATCAAACACGAAAGGATCGAGACTCTGGCAGTACAGTCTGGAGGATATCCCATCTCATGCGGACCGCGAAATACGGTTCAGTTTTCATTACATATTAGACTAAGTTTATGTCGAAAAACATAAAGAGTGGTTAAATTAACTTGCAGCATGCCAAAGCTTCTTCCTATCTGTTGCTAGCAAGGCTGACACAGCCACAGGGCTGCCCCCACATTTTTCTGGTGCAAGAGCCATGAATTCGATTTATCTGTAAAGAGGGCTAGGATTATTCTACGATGAAAGATCCATTAAACCAGGAGCTTGTGTCCTGATGTCAAGACGCTTAGAGGCAAACATGCTGGCACAGTTTTGTTCCCAGGACTTAGTTACGATCATCGTACAATGCCAGATTAATGACGCGGAGAAAAACATCACAGTTGCCTCTGGTTATTTACCCTATGATCCTTTGCATCCTCCACCGACACAAGAACTAAGGGATTTGATAGCGTATGCAGAATCAGGTGGTCTCGAACTCTTAATAGGTTGTGATGCGAATGCTCAGCATATTTGTTGGGGCAGTACCAAATGCAATCCAAGAGGAGAGAAGCTATTTGATTTCATCAATTTAGCTGGTCTGATGACTGCAAACGTAAATAGTTTGCGCCCCTATGCTCGTGAGACCTTCCACAGGGGTCGTCAGCGACCTTTAACCTTACGGGGTGTGACGTCCCCGAGGTGCCTGAGTAAGTAGATCTGACCCCCTAGCTGGTATACCTACGTTCTAGGTAGTAGCCTCGAGAAAGTTTCTCGGTGAAGAGCGAACCGCGAATGACCGGTACACGTCGGGACACACTGGGAGTCTCCGGAGCCAACTCTCTGTCGACGTCGACAGGGTGATGTGAGCGTAGCTCTGCCAAGGTGGTAGTTGTGACGTGCCAGGACCTTCGGGACCCTGGTCGGGTAGTGTACATTGAACCGGTGTTAGTAGACCGCGTTGTCCCGACCGAGCGCTGATTCGTCCGTGAATTCCGGGATCAGCTAAGCCTAGGTCAGGCCACAGGGAACTGGGATAGGGGCTGCGTCTCGAGGGTACCCGTTCCTGATTATTGCAGCCCGCTCCCTTGCACACGATGCGCTGGTTAGTTCTCCATGGAGAATACACATAAATTAATAAACAAATCGACGAAAGAACAGGGAAAGAGGAAGAGCTGAGTGTGTTTGGGTGCAACACAAAAATGCATCGTTCACTGCAGCGATCAGCGAAAGAAGCAGCGAGGGCTACCATACCTGATGTGACACCGTGGCTGGCCGTTCGGAGATGGCAACTCCAATACCTTGTATTGCCCTTGTTCCGAAAGAAAGCTCAGTCAGAATCATTAGTCCTGATCAGATCGATTCCGACATAAGCAGAGTGCAAGTGCAGTCAAGCGTCCTAGCTAGAGCCGAAGAGGAAAGGCTCATCAGGAAATGGGCAGCAGTGGTAAAGTGTATGCGGTCGGCTGATGGAACTGGAGGAACTAATGGGCTCCATCTCCTTCTAAAGGCGAACGTGCAGAGCAGCGAAAGACGATTGGAGAACTAAAACAGTCGCACCATCCACTGAGAACGCTGCTTGCGTCAAATGGACCACAGATGACCCACTGCAAAACGCACTGGGTAAAAAGCGGAAAAAGGACGACGTGCCTCAAGCAGACTTTATCGAAGTAGTTTCCAGGGCCCAAAGAAAGAAGACTAAAAAGATTAAACGAAAACAACTGACCACGCTACCAGAGACCCGTCCGTCCAAAGACAAGGAGGCTACAAACCAAAAGTCTGAAAAGCAGAGGAAACGAAGAAGGATTAGACCGTCATTAAGCTTGTTTAGGGATAATGTCTTTTAGCGTTTATCTGACGCCGAATGAGACGATGTTGGAGTTTGATGCCCTGGAGGACGCCGTTTCGGACGCGAATCCTGGTGGGCGGTGATTTTAATGCTAGGGCCCTTGAAGGGGGTATGCCTCAGCCGGACTCCAGAGGGAAACGGATTTCGGAAATGGCGGCGAAAACTGGGCTCGTAGTTTTAAACACCGCCAACGTTTCGAGGCACAGGCTGTGAAGGAAGCATTCCTGGCGTCACTTTTGCATCGGAATCTCTGGTATCTTCGGTGGACAGGTGGCAAGTCCTGGAAGACTTATCGGCAAGTACATCGCGTTCGAAGTCATTGACGCTGCTTGCCGGCAAGTACCAACGCGACGCTTCACCTGCCTGTCGTGAGGTTGAACATCGGGAAGTTCGTCAACACTCTTGGAGCAGGCAGACCCGCACTGGAGTTCGCTCCGGAGGTTGATAGCGTCGCAGCTGACACCGTCGTAAATTCAGCGATAAATCTAATAACGACGGCGTGTGAGGTTTCCATACCGGGAGGGGCCCCAGCCGCGACAAGCCTTCTGTATTCTGGTGGACGGCAGAAAATGCCGACCTACAAAGAGAGTGTCATAAGCTCCCCCGTTTGGTACAACGTTCACAAGCTAAGGAGCAGCATGCACCATAAAGACACAGTATAGATCAGCAAAAAGGAGACTTCACAGCGCGATAAATAAAAGCAAAGCTCGCGGCTGGCAGAACCTGGTGAACGAGGTGAAGAAGCAGTTCTCGAAGAAGCAGTTCTCACTACGAAAAACAAGAAAGCGGTAGGTCTACAAACTGGTGTTCCGCTAACGGCAAGACTTGGTGTTTCGCGTTCAACGCTTGCTTGAAGGAAGGCATTTCTCCTTGTCGCTAGAAGGTGGCCAGAATCGCGCTGATCAGTAAGGGTAAAGGAGACCCAAAGCTCCCGTCTGCATACCGAACGCTGTGTATCCTGGACACGGCCGAGAAAGTGCTTAAGAACCTCATCAGAAGTAGACTCACTGAAGTGATCAGTGCTGCCCGGGACTTATCCCCGAGGCAGTTCGGGTTCAGAACAGGGAGATCCACAATGGATGCTATTATGGAGGTCATAGAAGCGGTTCCTCCTCGAAGCCTGTCCCAGATATGATATCAAAATCATACTTGGGGATTTTAACAGCCAAGTAGGGAAGGAGCCCGTATTCAGGCGATACGTTGGCTCCCATAGCTTACACGAAAAAACAAATGATAACGGACTGCGGACTATTTAATTAGCAGGGTCACAGGAAATGGTTGTTGGAAGTACCGGATTTGCGCGGAAAGCGGTCCACAAACATACGTGGGCCTCTCCAGACGGGACCACTTTCAACCAAATTGACCACGTGTTGATCGAACGCCGCCACCTCTCAGCCTTGATGAATGTCAGAACATATAGGGGGGCCAATATAGACTCGGATTACTATCTCGTTGGCATGGTGCTCCGAGCTCGAATAACAATACCACCTAGAATCCCCTCTGACAATCAGGTGAGAGTGAACACTGAAGCCATCCACAACACAACCCTCCGCGACACCTATAAGAGGGAAATGGATGCCGCAATAACCGCAGTCAATAGAGGACCTGGAGATGAAGCATCAACTAATGATCTTCACAACCACCTGAAGAACGTTATCATGGATATGGCCACAAATATACTTGGCCCCAGCCGCAAAAGGAGTCGGAACGGCTGGTTTGACGATGAATGTAAGCTAGCAACGGAACGGAAGAATGCCGCATACCGAGTAATGTTGCATTCTCAAAGAACGCGGGCACGCGCAGAGACTTATCACGAACTCCGTCGAGCGGAGAAGCGGCTTCACAGACGGAAAAAGGAAGCCTGGGAGAACCAACAAGTCTGTGAACTAGAAAAGTACAGGGAGCAACCGCACCAGGCGCGGAAGTTTTACCAACAAGTCAGCAGGATGAAGCCTTATACACCCCGATGCTCATCCTGCCGAGACAAAGAGGGAAATCTGATTTCCGACAGAATGGGCATATTAGAGCGATGGGTTGAGTACTTTGATGAGCTACTGAACAACCAGAACATCGGCGAGTTGGAGGTCCCGCCAACTGAAGACGACGGACAAATACTGCCACCACCAAGTTTAGGAGAAACAGTCCGTGCAATTCATCGGCTAAAAAATCATAAGTCGCCAGGAGCCGATGGAATTACAGCCGAATTGGTTAAATATAGAGGCGACCAGTTACACCAAGTGGTTCATCAACTTGTGCTCAAGGTATGGGACAGCGAATCAATGCCTGACGATTGGCAGCGAGGCATAATCTGTCTCATACATACAGTGCAGCAATTATAGAGGTATCACGTTGCTGAGTACCATCTATAAGATATTCTCCACTATCTTGCTAGGCCGGATAGCCCCATACGCCCATAACATCATTGACCCATACCAAAGAGGCTTCACTCCAGGCAAATCAGCAACAGATCAGATTTTCCCTCTGCGGCAATCGATGGAAAAACTGTTGGAATATGGACAACAGTTGCACCATCTGTTCATCGACTTTAAAGCCGCCTATGATAGCATAGCCAGGGTAAAACTGTACACGGCCATGAGAGAATTCGGTATCCCGACGAAATTAATAAGACTGACTAGGCTGACCCTGACCAATGTGCGAGGCTAGATGAAAGCAGCAGGATCACTCTCAAGACCATTCGACATCAACAACGGTCTACGACAAGGGGATGCGCTATCATGCGTCCTCTTTAACCTGGCCCTCAAGAAGGTGATCCGTGATGCTGATGTGAATGCAAGAGGTACGATCCTCTTCAAGTCCACCCAACTACTGGCCTATGCTGACGATATCGACATCATGGGAAGAACCACCCGAGACGTTCAAACTGCCTTCATCCAGATCGAGCAGGCGGCGCGAGATCTTGGGCTGCACATCAATGAAGGCAAGACAAAATACATGGTGGCAACGTCAGCACCGAAGACGAATCAACCAACAACATCAAACCGCACTGGTCAAACACAAGCACGAACAGGATAGGGGAATACAACTTTGAGACCGTTGACAATTTCTCCTATCTAGGGTCGAAAATCACAACCGATAACAACTACGATGATGAAATCCGCGCACGGTTGTTGTCAGCCAACAGAGCCTACTTCAGCTTACAAAGACTGTTCCGCTTGAAACGTCTCACCATAGGGTCAAAGCTCTTACTATACAAAACTATGATCTTGCCAGTCCTCATGTATTCCTCGGAAACTTGGGTTCTTAGCAAGAAAAATTGCGAACTGTTGGCCGCGTTCGAGAGAAGAATCCTCCGAAGAATTTTTGGCCCCCTACATGAGGATGGACGATTCCGTAGCCTACATAATGACGAAATCTATGAGCGATACCATGACCGTCCGGTTGTGGATAAAATCCGGCTCAATAGGCTACGGTGGGCGGGATGAAGATGATCCCACCCGGAAAGTCTATAAGGGCAATATCTATGGTAGGAAAAGAAGACGAGGCAGACCCTGCCTAAGATGGAGCGATGGCGTGGACCAGGACGCCAGACAGCTTTTAGGGATATCGAATTGGTGGACCTCGGCGCAAAACCGGGATGTCTGGAGTTCCTTATTAAGGCAGGCCTAGACCGGATACCGGTTGTTGCGCCGTTGATGATGATGATGATGATGATGATTGAAGCGGTTCTTTGAGCCGTAGCACACAGCCGCCGATCTCGACGGATAGTGCTCCTCATAACATTTGATGTCAGAAATGCCTTCAATTCCGTTTTCTAATCAGCTAGGCACATTAGAAAACTCATTTCACGTGCCAAGCTACCTCTTGCGGATATTGAGGGGTTATCTGAAATAATGATGATCTATGAGGCGCTGGGGGGTCAGAGGAGGATGAAAATCACATTGAGGGTAGCACAGACCTTTGGAACGCTTCCTAAGGTAGCCTGCTAAGACTCGATATGACCGAAGAGTCGCGCCTGGTCGGTTATGTAGTCGGCCGGACACACTGTTGAACAGGCGCAAAGCAGACTTGGGATATTGATGCGACGGGTAAGCGGATGGACGGCTGCTCACGATTTCAGCCTTGCGCTGGAAAAAACCGAAGTGGTCATCTTGACCAAAAAGAGAATCCCGACCCTGCGTTGACTATAGAGTCAAAACCAGCGGTTAAATACCTTGGTTTAATGCTCGACTTGAAGAGTAAATCAAAGCAGCAGTGGACAGGGCTGCAGCTGAAATCTCCGCCCTGAGTCGGCTAATGGCGAATGTTGGGGGCCCAGTATCTACTAGGAGACGTCCCCGTATGGGATCAACGCAGTCGGTGCCTCCATAGAAAAGGCCGTCTTCAAAAACTGGGAACAGGCTTCCTCAATGGCAGGTGGCAGAGCCTAAATGCTGCTAAACATGCTAAACTTTTCCTGTCAGAACCGAACAAACGTACCGCAAAGTTCATCCTGTCGAAAAGCAGGAGGATTTGCAGGAGTATTGTTGGCATTCTGACAGGCCATAATTCACTAGCGACATATAAGTTGAAAATAGGAATTTTTCAACATGATACGTGTCCCTCCTGTAATAAGGAAGCGGAATCCACGGAGCATTACCTATGCGAATGACCCGCCTAGGGACGCACCAGACATCAGATCTTTGGGGCCGATGTTCTCCAAGTGCGACTGGTAGCAGCACATTAACTAACGGAAATCCTGCAATACGTTAACGAATCCGGAATATTCCGATACATGGGGGTGTCGAGTACAATGGGCCACCACGGCCTGAGTGCTCAGAAGCTATAGCTTCTGCGTCACCACACACGCACTCAAGTTCATTGAATTCACTCCAAATTCAACCGACATTCATGATAAATTCATCATATGACTTATCTCTTGATTTTGCTAATGCACCCGAAAGACTACCTGCAACAACAAGCAAAAGTGGCTCTGGGAGGTAACAAAAAATGGTAATTCCACAAATCCTTTGTAGACTGCTCATACAGAAAAGGACATATCACCTTTCCAAAAATCCTTTCTTTTAAATGGCAGAACTATAAAAATATCTAAAGACCAGAAATACTAATCACCCCATTCTTGATAGCACCATTGCCTACCTAGTTTTCTTGATAGATAGTGTAAGGACACAAAGCCTTCGCTAATTACTCCCTTGCATAAACATACTTAGGATAGTTTAACTTTTAGACACTGGCACACTTAGACTTTTAGCACCGGTTTCTTGTGTTTCAGGCAAGGGCTGACTGCATTAAATCCTTTATCCTACGGTTAAAACCACAAATTGGTTTTAATCCGTGGCTAAAGTCAACAAACTTGGACTGGCTTAAAGGATAATGTTTCTTGGGTATTTCTGAGGATTCTCTTTGGGAATTTCCCATGACAAACTGATAAATTCTAGTTAAAGAGTTTTCCTATGTTCCTACAAAATAACATAATCGACTCTGAAAGGAGAAAGGATCATTCTTAAGGTGAATATCTAATATCTTAGATACTAAGATGTAAGACATAATATCCTGCGAATATCGAGCAATCATGAAAATTGTCTGGCATTACAGTACTCACATTCGCTTCAAATCCCTGAAATATCCTGGCTGAATTTGCCGCAGAAAGTTCGTCACCCTCCGTGGCCTAATTTCACATGCTCTCTAGCCCCAAGCGTCATTGGTGATAATTACAGTGGCAGTGGTATCTGTATATATGTAGCGACATCCTTTTTGTAGCCATTCTTTGGGACGATTTCGTTATTCGAATTACGAGTAAATATCAAATTGATCACAAAGGGATGAAAATTAGATTGCAAGCTGCCTGGGAGCGAAAGCCTGTGTTTTTGTAGCGCGCAGGGATAGCACAAATCTTGCTATCCTTGCTGATGTCGTTGGTTTCGTTGACGTCGTTCTCGCTTTCCAATGACTTTTGCTTGAATTAATTGCAAAATCATTTTCCTTTCTCAGATCTCTGAGATGAGTTGATGAATATGGTAATTTCCAAAGAGGGTGTGATGAATTCCAGCAATTTTCGTTAAGCATAGAATTTGTGTCTTTTCGTGCTCTTTTGGCGCATGGACGTAGTAATTTCCAACAGTTGTGTGGAAGGGAGAGATAGCACTGATGTTGTGGTAATTCGAAAAATCAATTTGTCGTTAACGTAATATCGTTAAAATTATGCGTTGTTATTTAGGGTGAAATTATCTATCGGTATTCTGTTTAGATGCAATTGTAGCCGACAAAGATACAGATGGTATCGTTATATATCTGTATTAGAGACTATTAAGGTAACTGAATCACTTTCCTCATTCTCAGATTAATATGTTTCCTTAAACTCCTCAAAACTTATAAACGGAGTTCAACATTTTTGTTAACTTTACTCTCGCAAATCATCAGTGGGGTCAAGCAGTGCTGCATACAAACTAGCCCATCAGGAGGAGGTACATCCCCGTACAATTGAGAGCCAGGTGACTACATCCAAGAAGGGAGAAATTAGCAGGTCAACTATTGGAGCCAATGTCAACATTGGTCTCCGGCGAAGATTGCAACCAATAAAAATCCCCTCGCAAAAGACCGAGACGAGCAAAGGTGCGTCTGAGGTCAAGATGTCAGGAAGAAGACAGGCCTCAGTGGTGCAGGAGTTGAATGGTATCTGTACTATCTGAAAGAGCGCCTAAAATCATAATGGTCTGTTAAAAAGGCTCAGAAGAGAGATCAGAATTAAGAAAGAGGGAGCAGAGGAAATGCTCTTAAGAAACCTAATTCCGAGCCCAAAAGAGGGGAAATTTCGGGGCGATGAGGGATGAAGAGCAATAAAAAGCATTCGGCTAGTCACAATGCCACAAATATTTCCGGAGCAATTGCTCACTCGTAAGGAACAGCAAATAGTTCAATATCTGGTCACCACGGGGATGTGTAGGGAATGGAATAAGGAGCTTGTGTCTACCGGCATACGTTTTCCACTCGGTCTTATACTGGAGGACTGCGCGACGGAGGCGGGCTTAGGACTATAGTTCCAAAACTGACAGGATGGAAGCGAACGGAACTATGGACATGTGCTGGGGATGACATATCAGGGGCACACGGTTTTCCTACCGAAAGCCGCGACGATTGAGACGGGGAAGCTTCTACGCTTCCTCATCATTCAAAAACATGGTTTTCCACACACGGTTATAGAGATTTTTCAGAAGCCATACGATCGGAATAGCCGACCGATCCCAATTAAACATCATAGCTACCTCATCAATTACAGATTTGGTAGCATACCTGTGCAGTTGCACAGGGAGAAATAAAGGAAGGATATTTCGGAGAACATATCGGGTTGAAATCCTACTGAGATCCCCGAAAGGATCAAGGAAGCCATAGAGACTAAAAGGGTAGGAGCGAACAGGGAGCTGGAGGCAATTAAACGTCATAACTGCCTCATCAATTACAGATTTGGTAGCACACCTGTGCACTTGTACAAGAACAAATAAAGGAAGGATATTTATGAGAATATGTCGGGTGGAAATCCTGCCGGGGTCACCGAAAAGATCAAGGAAGCCATAGAGACTGAAAGGGTAGGGGCAAACAGGGACCTGCTGCCCACTGGAAAGAAGAAGCTGAACGACCTTGATCTAGACCTTCTAGGGCTCAGGTCGGACGGCGAAGCATAGAAACTGCTATGCCGGAGGAGGAGGACAATACTCCGGCATTGCAGAAGAGCTCTGAGCACCAACGAAGTCAGTGGCCAGCATTAAAATAGTCCAAGTAAAGCTCGATTATGCAAAAGCTACATCTGCAGTAATTGCAAGGATAACATCACAATAATGGTGGCTCAAGGACCCTGGGTGTACCGGGGGCAGATTCACGGTATACAAAGAGGAAGTTTCTAAGTAATTTGGAACTTCTATTGTGAACAACCAGGAGCTTTCATCATTCTCGAAAGAAACTTAAGATATATATGTACGTCTTTCTGAGTTTCTAACTGGAGACCTCATGGCTGTCCAAGTGTCACTGGAAGTCGAGGAAAAACTCGAGAGACAGTTATCGCGTCAGGATACTTTCCGGGAAACGACATCCAGATCCTACCGAAATTAGTCGTTAGACTGAGGAAGTTCTGCGAGGGGAATGTGCTACCACTTCATCTCGGCTTCGACGCCCACGCTCACCATGAGATGTGGGGAGCAGCCAGATTAATCGAAGAGATAAGTAGCTCCTAGAATTCATCTTCAGTAACTAGTTAGAAATACATAACGTAGGGAATACTCCAACATTCGTGACTAGCTCCAGATAAGAGGAAGTCCGGGATGGAGTTGTTTCTATCGCAGTGCTCGTCTATAATTAATTTGATGGTCTGCTCAAAGATTTAGACAGAGGTTGAAAGAATAGAGGTAAGCCTATAGCTATCCGGGATGAGAAGATTTTCGTTTTTCTTTGTTATGGGTGTGCTCTGAACAAACTAACAGCTCAAGGGGAAATGAGCGCTCAGCAAGCAATGGTAGAATAATGTTGACAGGACAGGCTGATAGAAACAGAATATTTTTGAAGGATCTGTATCAAGCCCGGTCGACTTTTTGTTCTTGCTCAGCTTCATTAACATTGCGACCATCATGGGTTTAATGAAGCTAGTAGGCGTAATTGAACCAGTAAGGTTATTTGGGAGGAATGGGTATTTGACTAGTCCATCCTGGCTGACAGTTTAGGTGCAGGGCTCTGAAGAATAAAGGGAGTTAATTGATGCATTGACCTCAGCTTCAAGGCTTTGGATTGGAGGACTTTCGCAAAATGGCTAGCTAGAACGTTTACTTTTTCGGTAGGGCATATGTTTTGGGGAAGGATGCCGTTACGGCTGGCAATTTTGCCAAGTCGCGGGGATATTTGCCTGAGCTCCATGTATGCGTTTGAATTTAGCGCAATGTTGAAGAGGCGATTTTGTAGGTGGTTAATATACAGGGTGACGACTCTTTCGCTGATTGAGGTGTCGAGATCATGGGTCTCGTTCTTAAGGAAGGAGTACTGCGGGGAATATTTATTCCCAAAAAGTCTCTGCGGTAGGGTTTTCTGGCAAGGATATCGTCCGGGATGGAAATAAAGTTACGGAAGTTGAAGGAGTTTGTCGGTACGATATCGCCGCATACTATCTGAATTCTCTTAATATATTGATGAACTGCATTATCAATGGTATCGTTAGAAACTCTCTGAATCAGAGGGAGTTGGAGCTGGGAGAACCTGTCTTTGAAGCATTGGTTTATAAGCCACCGGTTGGCGTTCCTGAAATCCGGAGCTATTAGCGGCGGTGAGCGAATGGCCCGATCGAGAAGTTGAATGTCGAGGATAATAGCATCGTGGTCTCTGATGCCTGAACCTGTTTCAAGAAAAGGGATGGTGTTTGATTGGGATTTACGCTGATGTTGCTGCTCATCACGAAGTGGTCGAGGCATGGGTGGTTTTTCCTTACATTGTATCTATGGCGTGCCGCGCTAAATTGGGAGATATTACGAGCAGCGCCCTTTATTATTGTTGAAGGAGTCCAATCATGGGGTGCGCCTGGCATTTTAGGCTCCTCCCAGAATCGCTCGAATGAAAAAGTTGATTGGGAAACGACGTATACGAAGTCCGAGCTGGTTTCAATTTAGATGATGGTAACCTTTAGAGATTTAAGGGCAGTAGGGGGAAGAGAAAGTTGTTTAGCAAGGAATTTGGCGGAGACCAGTATTGCTCGTGTCTTCGAGCTCGACTTACTATAGAGTTGGTTTTCAGCTCAATGACCCTAACATCCATGATTTGATGCCATAAGGTTGGTCATCATGTTGAATATCATCATGAACTGTCGGGATTGTTCAACGAAAGTTCGGAAACCCGGGGTGGCTCGATTAGAAGGTACATGTGGGGTCATGTGGCTTGCGTTGCCGTTGAGCAATGCATTAGCGAAAGACAAGGAACGCCGCGGGAGGGATTGGGTTGCTCTTTATTTGGGCGTTCCTCCTCCTCATTACTTTGACAAAGTTAGGGCACTTGCGGTAGTTGACAGGCGCTTGCCCCATTATGCACGTAGTACTTTTGCTGCCGTGTGCCGTCACATTTGATGCAGTGTTATTAGAGATGGCCACATGATCACATCCACTCGAAGCAGATTAAATTGCGATTTATCGCGTCAAAGGTGACTAACCACTTCGGTCTACGACCCTCTTACTTCGCTTTCGATGTGATAAAAGGTTTGACGGACAGTACACTGGCGATACCTTTGGCGTTCAGATCCTCGGTGGTCCAGACCACGGATAATAAGTGATATGGGTTTTTCTGAAGAGAGAGTGTGAATAGCATCGCCTCTTTAGATTTGAGGTGTATTTGGTGGTTGGAGTTTCCTGATTTCTTCACCAGGAATTGTTTGGTTACGGCATTGGAGATGGTAGTCGCTGCCACCCTGAAATTTTTCGCAGGCTCGACAACAACAATAGGACGAATTTGAGTACTTACTAGCTTCCTCTAAGGGACTTCTAGCGGTTGCTGTTGAGGCTTGGACTTTGTTGGGCTTGCTGTTTATTGTTAGATTTCATAGCAGATCTGGCACAAGGTGACGTTGGTGTTGCGCAGTTGGTCTGCTTGGAGCGGGGCCCATCGTATGTTGGTTTGTAGATTGCCTCTAGTGAGGCAATGGTCAATTGCAGACTCCGGATTAAGTCCTCCAGGGACTTGTTTTTAAATAGGGTCTCTTCCAACTTGTTTTTTGACTGTTCGCCCCTAATCGTTCCATCAGAGTCCTTGTCTGAGTCTGTGGCTAACGCTTCCTCATACTCAGACTCCATTTCTTACCGGCTTTGTATCATTTTCATCGCGTTTCTTTGCCGTTACCAACTAAATTGCGCCCTCCATCCATCCAACTGCTTCACTTACTTTGTGGTCGGCTTTTTTTCCACATCGGTTGACTTTTTCCGGGCGGCTGCCTTTGACTTGCGAATCTTACCAGGTGGATACAATTTATTGACTTCCACATTGATCAATGTACACTACTGAAGGGCAGTTGGCAGTTGGCAGAAAAGAGTATAGGAGCTATAAAATGCTGGACAGATAAGGAAGAATGTTTTAATTTTACGCTCATAACAAAATTTTCACTGCAAAACCATCAAAGTCTAAAATTAAAAGAAGGACGAGGACGGCTAAGGTTTCTTACCAGAGCAGAGGCAGTTGCCTCAGCCGCTGTCTCATCTCTGCCCTGGGAGCAGCGTGACCGAAGCGGCTCGCAGATGTTATTCGCTTCCAGCATAACAGGCAGAGATTAGGTAGCGTCTGAAGGGTTGCCTCTACCCTGGTAAGAAACCGTAGTCGTCTTCGTCCCTCTTTTAATTTTGGAAACTTGGGTTTTAAACCTAAAAAGAGGAGTTCGTGGACCATCAAGAGTGGGAGCAAGCTGCTCTTCATTTGGTCCGGTCCGGTATCAAGTCGATGCGGACTTAGGACTCCACCGATCCCTGAAAAAAAAGAAATCATCAACGTCTAGTTTAGTGTCTCTGCCTTAGCTGATGCCGAAACAGGCTTTCTATCTTATTGACGTTGTTCTTATTGCCAACGGTTTAATCAGTTGAATAAACATTTCTTCAAACAAAGCTAAATTTGATTGTTGTTTATAAAATCAAGAAACCAAATTGCTTACTTCTGTACCACCTTATCCCAAGGATCATATTACATGCATTAACTAATTCCCACCATCGTGAAAATGACCTCATCAAATGTATGCAAACTATTCATCCACAACAAGAACAAAAATCCACTTTCCCTAATGTTAACAAGACAAATTATTTGCTTGCATAAAATTGAAACACTATAAGATTCCTAAATCCTAATTCACTCCCCCCCGAACATTATCCCTAATCTGCTTTGAATCAATTAGGACTATGCTAACATAACGGAAACGGTCCATGAAAACAACAAATTGCATGACAACTTGATTCCATCATCTATCTGAATCGATGTGTATCTGACTTACTAAAACATGCCACAGAATAAAAGGGCAAGACTGGGGTGAAATCCAAGATATTTAACATTTGATATTCAACCCTCGATTTTTTGTGGACTGTGCAGTTGTAAAAGGAATAAAGCAGAATTGATTGGTATATGGAATTTGAATTTAAAGAAGAAGGGTATGTTTTAAGGCGATTTACTGAAATAGAAAGAGAAGGGGTTGATTGCACGCTTCGGATTTTGTATTCGTGGTTGCGGAGGGATTATCTCGAGGTCTTAGTTGGATGTTTTCGTTTACTATGTTAGTTATAATTTTTGAATACTCTTCTTTCAATAGTCTGGACCATTAGATTATGTCTTTCGTAAACTTGTAATGAACATGGGTATCGGGGTGACTAAAACAGCCATCTGGGTTGACATGATTAACCACAATGGAAGAGTTATCCAAACCATGCATTCTTGATATCTCTCGGTCGCCATTCTACTATACAAGATATCCCAAAATGTAACAAAACAACATGAAGTTTCTACTACATACTGGAGGACGTGGAATAATGGAGGTAACGAACAAGAAAAAGGCATTTATAATTCAATTTAACAACAAAAAATACAAAAACAATATCGGAATTTATTCACAACATATAAGTTGAAGATCACTTTTCAAAGACGGATGATCTAACTCGGCGCATTGCTTAAATTTGTGTGGTGGAAGACAATCATCGCACATGTACGTTGTTCTTCACCATTTAGGCGCCATTGACACATCAGTGCATCTTAAACATGCAAAATTCACTGTACACAGTGTTTTTGACCATGGGCAGCCAGCCAGTTAGCTACCTCGCATTTAACCCCCGTATACGTCATGATATTCTGTGTTACTTAGAATCACGATTTGCTCCTCCTGTGTGTAGTCTCCTTGAACTCAACCTTTAAATATAGTCAGTTATCGCAAAAATTGACCCCACACTCAAAAAATGCTGCCGCGCAACTTACTTTCTTAATCTAACAAAAAATTAATTTACCGCTTCTACCAGCAAGATTTATCCTTTCATGGGAAGTACTTGCCAAGAGAACCAAAATTGTCTTACAATCTTCCGAGAGTTTTCACAAAAAGATTCTACTAAAAACCAAAGCCGCAGAAAATACGAATAAATTCAAAAAATGTAATAACAAATTTTGATAAAGACATGACAACTATAAAAGATTTTGAGTAAAATATGCTGTTATTATTCAGTTACTGAAAAGGCTATAAATGCAAAAATAATTTCACGCCCTCCTTTAAAAATGAAAAAATTATCCTGCTCGTGAATTCGATGGGCAAATCGCTCGCCTGGATACCAGTGTTGTCAAATGTTTAAGTTCAGCCCTGGCGGCTCCCACCCTTATATTTTTATACCATTCTATCTAACTTGCTGCCTTGCTATGTCCTGTTTTTTCTCAGATGCCTGCTCTTTTACCCTTTCCAATTCAATACCAAGATCCATAAGAAGCTCCGTCTATGGCATGGCTTCCCTCCTGCCTGTCTAACCATTCTAGAAGTGCTTCTTTTGATAATTTTAAAATCCGATCCTGTCCCCGCTTCTGATGCATCACAAGGTTTTATTATGGATCTTCTACTATTTTGATTCGTCACAATTAACTTTCCTCTCTTCCCGCTGTATCTTTTTTGCATTGGTCAGATGATCTTAAGCTTTTCTCCTCTGTAGCTTCCCTAATAGAGGCTTTTTATGAAACAAACCTTATTAAAATTGATGCAATATCTATCTATGTTCTCTTTTTCACTGGGGGAAATCCATCATGGCTACGCATCCAGAATCAAGGACCCATATGCCGAACCCTTACCGATTAAAAGCTTCCATATTTTCTCTACACTCTTCTTGCGGGACCATCGTTCTGGTACAACTTCGTGGAGTTTATAGCTCAATGTGGAGTGGAAAGTTAAACCTAGATATTCCAGCGACAACTGAAAGAGGATAGTATATGCTCCGATGGAAACCTGATCAGTTTTCTGTTTCCGTGAAAAGTACCAACTTCTTTTTGTATTCGGCATGCTTCAGCTTAGCTGTTATGACTACCCTTTGTCATCTGCTTGAGTACTGGCACCCGTAGAACGCCACGTTACGTTTCATAGAAAAGGACCAAGAACAGACCCCTGCTTCGTCCCTGCCGTTATATCGTAAGTCTTCCACCCTTCATCTAAATCGTAAAGTAGCTTCCGCTGTCAGAGGAGTCACCAGTGCGAAGTATTTTCCTTCGTCAAAGGCTTTCCAGCCTAGTTCCAGCACCATTCCGAGCTTTCCAGAAGCTAAATTGTCTATCTGATAAATAACCACAACTATCAATTATCAGATAGAGCAGGTTACGTTGTTGAATGTTGGCTCACTTATTGGTCTACCTAGCTTTAGAGTCAATACAGGTTTTTGTAATTTCCACTCTACGGGGAAGATTCCTCTTTGAGGCAGTCTGTGAACACTTGCGCGAACATGCTTGGTGCCGTTCTACATAATTGCGAGTTTCACGGCTGCGTTATCCCGGGATGTGTTTTACTGCGTCCAGAACTTTGTCTGCGGTTACCGGCGGGCTGTCTTCGGCACTTAGTAATATAGTTGGGAAAGTAGTTTGAGGAAGTTAGGGAGACAATGCCGAAACAATCTCCCACAGCAATTTGGACACACAATAGGAGGAGGCCTTTGACTTTTTAATGTCGACATAACCAACTCATAGGCACCTCCCCATGGGTCAGAATCTGCCTCGTTATAGAGTCGCTTCAAGCAATTATTTTTACTCTTCGTGATTGGCTGTCACACTCGATTAACTCGGACACGGCTGAACTTATTGTCTCGAAATTTGGTGAAAACATGTGGCCTGTGGGTCCCCATTTTAATGGGGAATGGCTTCCCACATATGCAATAGTAGAGCGCTAACTTTTTTTCATCGAATATGGTTGTGTACGAACGAAAATATCAGTTAGTACTTTTTGATACTGGACATATTTCTGATAATGGGTGAGACCTTGGGAGGAGCGGGCTCAAAATGTGAGACCAAAAAAATGAAATAGGTTTCGTTCTCAGAACCTATCCATTGAAACAATCGGCAAACCTTGTATAGCACCTGCGCAGTTTATTTCCACTATTCGATTCCGATCCTATGTCGATGCTACAGCGCATTACTGCTTAGTCCATTAGTCAGTTCAGCCTAAGAGGCTAAAAATATCGTAGAATGGCGAGCAAACGATGAAAGCGGCGATCAAAACGTCGAAAACAGAGAAATGATTGCCAATTCTCGACTATTTGGGGTCCCATATGACGTCTTGCATTTGCTTTCAGTGAATTGCTCCCTGCTACCATCGCCTCTGACCTCGCCGTTCTACCATGTTTCCGATTTCACTACAGTTTTAGGCGTGGAGTGGACGTTCTACTTTCTCCGCCTTCTAGTGGCAATATCTAGCTTAATTATCTCCATTTATTGTTCACTTAAATAAAAAAAACACCTCCTCTGTCCCACGAAGTCCAACTTTACCTAACCAAGACTTACCTACACTTTTATAGTTACTTTCTTTTTCTCCATTACTACTTCCCAGTGACTTAATTTTTAAGGTTTTGTTTAAAACGAGACCTCACTTTCGGTTTCCGGTCTGTTTTTTTTTTTGCGTCGTTGGAAGGTCGAAAGTTTCGAAACCTTCTGTTGGTTCCAGTTATGTGAGACTCTTAGTCACTAAAACCACCTCCTTCTCCTTCCACTCTCACCGAGGGACTGCTGGGTCAGTTCTTAGCTACGGTTCGTTGTAGTTCTCTCCCTTTTTTTCTTTTTTAAGTTGTTCCTCCCTAAGCTGCTTGTGAATGGTTCTCACTTTTTCGACATGTTTCCAAGCCATCAATGACTCCAACATGAACTCTGCAATATTTTCCTTTGCGCAGCCTCCAATCTTGTTCGGTGCCCAGCAAACCTGGGGCAATCAACAACGTGCTCCACATTGACCCATATTCACTCATATAGGCCAATAAGGTGGATTGTCCCATTCAAATTGATGTAGGCGAACGATAACCACTACGCCCCCTCAAGAATTGTTTCAGCTCGAAATTTAATTCCCCGTAGGTTCGTCCAATTCAGCTTCGAATGCCCAGAATGATGTGGTTTGTCCAACGACCAGCTTGTGACTCGTCCCATTTCTTTCCCACCGTGACAGTTGCTGTCGAAATACGCTTTACTTCCCGGTTGCATACGTTTTATCGTAGAGACGCCGGTCTTCGTTCGTTAGGATGCCCCTGGTGAGCATTCTTGCTAATACGCATGCTGCTTATCCTTATCCCACTCAGCCGGCACGGCAGGTGATCTCGTCAGCGGCGGAGCAGTCCATCAGACCCGAGGAGAGTTTAAAGAATGTGCATAGATCTAGATAGGATCTAGGCTGTTGTAGGAAGTGAAGGTTCAGAAAGCGGAGGCGGGAGGGGTAATCCACACGAGGGAGGCTTTTCTTAAAGAAGAGAGAACGGGTGAATTTACGTTGCACATTTTCAAGGGCCAGACAATCACAGTTACGAGTGGGTGACCAGATCACGGAGCAATACTCGAGGGTATTCCTCACAAGGGAATTGAAGAGAGATAAGGAGGGTTGGATGGAGTCAAAATCAGAGGAGGAGCGAAGAATAAAGCCTGACAATTTTGCTGCTCGATTGATGACATCGAGGCAATGGGTGTCAAAGCGGAGCTTATTGCCGACAGTAACTCCGAGGTCTTGAGTGGAATTTAAGCAGGATAAGGAATGTCCGTCAAGCGAGTAGGAGAAAGAAGTGGGTGAGGATTTTAGGGAGTAGCAAATAGTGTGACACTTTTTGACGTTTTGCGCTAGACCATTAGTCGAGCACCAACAAACCAAGTTAAAATAAAGGGAAACACAGCCCATAGGCGACGATATAGCGGAAAAAAGCTAAAGGTCGTCTGCATAGAGCAAACAGGGACAAGTAAGGAGGGGAGGAAGGTCGTTAATAAAAAATAAAAATAACAAAGGACCCAGAATAGATCCCTGTGGCACGCCAGAATAGGGTGAGAAGAAACGGGAAGTACCCCCGTCAAAAGAGACGCGGCAGGATCGGTTGAAAAGGTAAGAGGCAAGCCATAAAACAAGTGGTATGGGAACGTTTAGTTACGAGAGTTTGGATAGAAGTATCTTGTGATTTACAGTGTCGAAGGCTTTCGCGAAGTCAGTGTAAATGGTATGCACTTTTTGCCGTGAATTTAGACATTTGGCGACAAAGTTGGTAAAGTCAAGCAGGTTGGAGGCAGTGGACCTACGTTAAACGAAGCCGTGTTGCTCTTTCACTATGTGTTGGTCAAAGTGGGCGGATAGCTCAGTGGTTAGAGCACTAGGCTGTCATACGGAAGGTCGCGGTTCAAATCTCAATGGTGGCAGTGGAATTTGCATCGTGATTTGACGTCGGATACCAGTCGACTCAGCTGTGAATGAGTACCTGAGTCAAATCAGGGTAATAATTTCGGGCGAGCGCAATGCTGACTACATTGCCTCCTACAGTCTACTGTGGTGTAGCGTTACGGTCTTGAATGAAGTGCTCTAACACACTTCAAGGCCCTGATCCAATATGGATTGTTGCGCCAACGATTATTATTATTATTAAAGTGGGCGGACAACCAGTCGCTGACATATCTTTTCAGGATTTAGGAACAGGAGGAGAGGAGGGAAATGGGAAGGTAATTCTCGGCAAGCGAACGATCGCCACTTTTGCGAATGGGAATGATGAGAGCCTCTTTTCACAAGCCGGGAAAATGATTCTCTTCGAGGCTTTTGTTGAAAATAAGAGATAGGGGAAGGGAGATGGGCTTACCAGCTTTGAGCAAAAGGAGGTTTGGAAGACCATCGTAGCCAGATCCGACATTGGCATCAAGTTTGCCAATGAGGTATTCGACAAGGATAGGGGTAAGAATAGGAATGATAGGCGATGCGAGGTAGACTGCATCCACTATCTGGAGAGATTCGGAGGAAGGAGGGAGAACATAGACTGACGAAAAGTAGCGGCAGAGTAAATCACAAGATAGTTGGGAGGAGCTAGCTGAGAAGCCAGAGAATTTATAACTGGGCAGGGCAGTGGGAGTTGTGAATGTGGAACCAGAAAGGTTTCAGGTTTCCGCGCTATAGTAAGTCTTCCACGCTGGACAAATATTCGTTTCTGGACTTACGTATTAAGGATTTGACCGAGGAACGAAGAGATTTGAAAAAAAACTAAGTCAGCAACGTTTCTAGAAGACAGGAACTTCTCTCTCGCAGTCTGTTTTTGACGTAGTTTTTTGTGAATTTCAGTGGTGAACCAGACGGGGTAAGAGCGCACTTAGGGGAGGAGTGAACGTAACAAGGAAGAAGATCAGATAAAATGGTATAGAAAGTGTTGAGTGCTTGGTCACACGTAAATAGAGAGAAAATAGGGAGAAAATAAGGAAAAAATACTGGTTCAATCGGTTCCTGTTAACTGAAAGGGTGTGCCAGATAGGCAGACGGGAAGCCGGACATTGAACCGATTTTAGTGAGGTTTTGTTTTTCCCAAAAAACGTCAAAACGCAGATACTACTACCATGCAATTCAATACATTTAATTGATTGCATTTTGCCAATCTTTCCATTCTCATAGAACACCTGGATATCGCATAAAACAGTTCAGAGTACCCATACTCCCACTAAAGTTGATAATGATTGACCTGTAAATAGCAGATAGTTGACAGACAGACAATAAGTTTTTGTTAGAAACAAGAATACCTCAAAAACGCCTCAATGAACTGCTTGTGTTCTCCAAAATAGATCACATATCAAGGCTCAAAGTGAAACAATACAACAATAATCGAAAATAAGAAATTGGACCCAAAAAACCTAAAAAAAAAATTGTATCTTAAATTGCTTTCATCGTCATCTTTTCAATTTCCCGTTATAAATCAATGAACGTTCGCTTGCAGTCCACTCAATGAAAGTTTATTTGCAATCATATTGTCAAAAATGATTCATAACATCTCACCTTACGCCACAACGAACGGTGGCTCATTTCGGATAATCTTGCGTGGCAATTGTAATAACTCAATTTTCGATTGTTTTCAACGTGCGTCCCGAATCCATGACGGTTTTCTTTAATTACGGCACCAGCCCAAAGCCCGCAATCCAATAAAAACCAAATTGAAAAAGTCCATGATCCAAACAACTATATCAGCCATTAATTCGCGGAGGTGAGATAAAAAGTTCAGTACGCACCCGGAGAGGTCAGCAAAAACGGAATGGATTGCTACAAATGGCCAAGTGGCCAGCACAGGTTCTCAGTACTCCAGTTGGGGAGAGGAGCATTCCCATTTATTATTCGCTACCTTTGCAGACCATCATCGAAAATCTCTTACACGTGTTCTGGTGCGGATTGAGACGATCGCGGCGGGCAAGGTGATATCTTCATTGCCAGATTTTAGATCTTTAGATATTATTAAAGGGACTCCCGTTGCTTGATTTATGGCTTGACTCCTCGGCACCTTGTTCTCGTTGCCATCGAAACTCGATGGTGGATATGTTTTCATTTGTGTTCCTTACGTGTCTTTTCAGTTAATTTATGAAAACAAGATGGAATGCTGTGGAAATTGGATAGAAAGTAATGAATTTTGAGTGAGACTAGATCTACAGTTTCATTCGGTAATGATGATTATACTCCATGTCTTCTGCGAAGGATCAAGTAGGGAGTGAAGAGAGAATTACAATGCTGTAGGCAGAACAGATTTTCTTAAATATTCTAAAGAAAACCAATCCTGGGAAGGGTTGATCCGCGGTTACCCAATACTGTAAGAAACAGAATAGAATTGGCTCTAATTCTATCAGGTCTAGTATAGAATCACAACTGAGAACAAAGTACCTGTCTCCATGGAGAAAGACATTATAATGAAGTTTTAGTAAGAGAGTGCGCGGTGGTGGAAATCCCCTTGCAATATGCAGGGAAACTCCTTGGCAGCGGGAAAATAAAAATTGGATAGGTAGTATCTAGGGTACGAATGCGGATAGTCCTCACCAAGTGCTAAAATTGTCTGGACTATGGAGACACGTCAGCAACTTGCAAGGGAACGGCCAGTACAGTATGCCGGAGATGCGGCACCTAGTGAAGACCTGCAATGACAGCGAAAGTTGCATTCTCTGCAAGGACCGTGACGCGTCCGGTGAGAGCGGCGCACATACTGTGGGCTCGACACTGTGACCAATCTTTTGGGGTGGAACTGGAAAAGGTTAGGGCGCGAATGGCATGATCCGCATTTTACAATTAACATGAGCTAAATGGTGATCTACTAGTGCTAATTAGCGGCCAATGCCGAAACCGGCTTCATGGCATCTCGGCTTATCGGGTACCGCTGCTGGCTTGAAAGTCTGGAGGACGGGTTTAGAGCGTAGGCGGTGATTTAAATGCTAGGGCCCTTGAATGGGGCATGCCTCAGCCAGATTTCAGAGGGAAACGGATGCACGCCAACGTTTCGGTACCCAGACTGTGAAGGAAGCATTCCTGACATCACTTTTACGTCGGAATCTCTGGCATCATCGGTAGACTTCTCGGCAAGTGACCACCAGTACATCGCGTTCGAAGTGGTTGACGCTACTTGCCGGCGTGCACCAACCCGAGGCCCCCTCTGCCTGTGGAATGCCGCGAGGATGAACATCGGAAAGTTCGTCGAAGCTCATGGTGCAGGCAGAGGCGAACTGAAGTGCGCCGACCAATCAACAATGGATGTTTTGAACGCAGTAATCAAGCTGGCAGAGGAAGGAATTGGAGGTATATGATGGCAGGGCCGTACCAAAAAAATATTGTGCCATCATCACCTTCGACGTGAGGAATGCTTTCAGCTCAGCGCAATGGCAGCATATGATAAAATTCTTAAGCCAGTTAAATGTGCCCACGTATATTCAGCTAATCACCAGAAATTATTTCGTAGATAGAAAGCTTCTCTATGACACTGACTTAGGCCCAGTTGAATATTTAATAACCGGAGGAGTGCCTCATGGATCAGTGCTGGGCCCGCTCCTTTGGAACATGATGTATGACCTGGTGCTGCGCGTCAAACTCCCACGACAAGCTACCCTTATCGGCTATCGGCTATGCAGACGACATCGCAGTTTTTGTAGTAGACAAGCACCTGGAGAATGTTATCTGGGCATATGACACATCGGTTAGGCTGATCAAAGATTAGTTGGTATCACATGGATTAGACTTAGCGGAATACAAAACTGAGGCTGACTAGTCAGCAGTCGTAAACTAAAAGAAATTCAATAGTTTCGTGTGGGACAGCACGTGATAGAGTCCAAGCCGTTCATCAAATACCTCGGCGTAATGTTGCATCATCGATTGACCTTCAAGGGATACTTGAGCTACGCCAGCGAGAATACAACGAAAGTTGTAGCTTCGTTAACAGGAATGATGCCCAATTTTGGAGGACCCAAACCACTGAGGAGGCTGTTACTACCCAGGGTGTGTTCATCCATTTTACGGTATGCAGCACCAGTTTGGACAAAAGCCCTTAATCTTTAGGGGTATAGGAGAAAATTATCTTCAGTATATCATCTGAGTGTGTTAAGAGTCGCTAGCGCATGCGGAACAACGTCAGATGAAGCAGCTTTCGTAGTCGCAGAAGTTGCGCCCATTGGTGTTTGGTCGAGGAGATGCGAAGACTATATAATTGGAACGCACGCAGTGATCATAATGCCGAAGATCTACGACGAGAAGAGAGAGCGCGCGCAATCAGGGTGTGGCAAGAACGTTGGAATAATTCTTACAAGGGGAGGTGGACGTTCAGACTGATTCCAAATATGATAGGGAGGGGGGGGGCAGCACCAGCCTACACGTTGGGGAAATTCTGACAGCAGAGTATACGACAGATCACCAACTCGAGCATAGGTCCCCTACAGAATACTTAGGAATTTGTAGAAGCTTGTCTCACACTCGGCTAAACATATTTACTATTCGCGATAGACTCCTAAGGTGTCATCAGCTTCAGCATGCAACTTGATCTCATTTAAGTACATCAAGTATGTCAGCCCGCAAACCCACGCCCTTTAACATTATTCAAAGAGGATCCTTTGAAGATGCCTCTTTGTATGCAAATGAGCTATGAGGTGTTGGCATCCCCAAATGACGGCACTGAAAAAGTGGTACATATTCCACCCTTCTATCACTGTCACCAAAGGTTTTATTAGTTTCAGTGCAATGTGATATATAGTAGACAGTGTGTGGCACGGTCTCGAAAGCCTTGGGATAATTATTATAACAACTAAAGAGATTTCTTTGATCGATAGTGGCCTGTCCTACAAATACCGAGTCAATAATAAGTTGCCCTTTGCACTGACCCAACTCTGTAGCCCTTCTGCTCGTCCGGCAGTTGGTATCAAGGTGCGCATTAGCCTTTCCACTAATAATGGCTGTTATGAATTTGTAAAGGGTTGATAAGCAAGTAATCGATCTTGTATATGCGGGGTAATGCGCCGTGTCTTTGTGGGAGCAAGATAGATTATCCCCGTAGTGAGGAAAGGTGGAAATTTCGCACGCTGACTAATGACCCGGTTTATGCTATATGCCACCCGACCATGTATACTGGAGAACTTTTTGTACAGGAATTCTGAATCCGATACAGATCGGGGCCGTTGTAGTTCTTTGAACTATTTATGGCCCGTCGAACCTCCTCCTCGGCAAGAACCGCAAAGCATAACGGATGCCTTCAGCGGTTAATCCATTCAGCATACTTAGCATGGCCCCAATACTCTTTTGCTTCCGTAACCGAAAACTGTACTGTTTGGACACTTGGAATTCATTGACTGATCTGAAAAAAATCCCCTACGAACTTGCGTATATTCCATTCTGAACACGTCTGGAGTGACTTTCTCCGTAGCGTTGCAATGGACTAGAAACGAAAGAAAGTTTCTGCTTTGATGATTCCAGAATTTCAATTACAGGTGTTTCGCTGGGGATGGCGTAGTTCCAGCAAACTCTCGGCACTTTGTTCTTCCCTCGTCTGCTGGAGTTGTCAGTACTGATTTGAGTTAGACTAGCAATGCTTTGACTTA
The DNA here is from genome assembly GCF_905115235.1 of Hermetia illucens. Taxonomy (NCBI): domain Eukaryota; kingdom Metazoa; phylum Arthropoda; class Insecta; order Diptera; family Stratiomyidae; genus Hermetia; species Hermetia illucens. The sequence continues at coordinate 152,372,131 of NC_051852.1, read as the reverse complement.
ATGAGCTACGCCGATGCTCTAGATGAATTTTCCATGATGGATCTCTTCGGTCAATCATACCAATACCGCAAAAGTGAATCTTCTGACCGTGCAATCTGACCGCCGCAACTGCACTAAAATACATAAGTGGTAGTTGCAATAGTGAAACACAATCTCATTATTGATTTGAGAAAGAATTCTCGGAGTTGCTGGAGATGCATAGGGCCTGGGAATACCTGGTTTATGTAAAGGATTCATTTCCTCAGAGATCCAGAACCTCAGAGGAGACTTTAGCTGGACTGTAAAGAAGAGTGCTTCGGCGAGTACTACAATTCTCGTCGCCGATGCCCCCATCGACTCTTGGCTACCAATTTCCGTGATGACATCAAGCCTGATGGCAGAAAGAAGTGTGTCGCTGCGAGTAATGAAGCGTTACTGGTCTGCAACCTACTGCACACTGATGAGCGCTTATTGTGGAAACTCTCAAAGAATGTTGGATGCAACAAAGGACATTAAGGTGCTGTACTTGCCTTCGCCGTTGTTATTTCGCAATCGGGGGATAACCAGGTGTTACTTAAAAACTACAAACTTTCATCAGCCCATGTCTGCCTTCTGTTATCGTGGTACTGCAAGGGGTTTGGACATGACCGTGGATGTGCTGACGAGAAGACGAAAGTGGCGCTGGGTAGATAGGTTACGCCAGGATGCGCAGGAGTAGAACCGAGGAGGAGGTGTGCAAATTTCTCAGAAGATCGTGGCGTTAAAGTGCGGTTAACGCGCTATGCCCCACAAGTGGCAACCATATACATATATAGACAAGAAATTTCCGAAACTTGCCCATTTACTTTTTAATTACAACGAATAATAGGGATCTTAAAATTAAAGATATTATTTTTCCTTTTTATTGGCTCAAAATATTTGGTGATATATACAAATACGTATTTCGGAGAGCAACTGTCCACTTTTTCAGTGTTTTATCTTCTGAAAATTTCCTTTACACTTTTGGTTTTTCTTTCTTAGTGTGGAGACTCTTGTAGGAGAGTCTATTTCCTAACGTCCTTCAGAGAGAGAGTCTAGTTTCCTAACGTCCTTCACTTCCTTCAAAATATTGGCCTTATTAAAATTGGTTTACTGTCTGTCTGCCTGTCTTTTTTTGCCGATGGAAGGTGGAAAGCTTCAAAAGCTAACGGAGGCTCCTGCCACACGGTTATATGGAACTCTTCTTCTCCTTCCACTTTCCCCGCAGGACTCCCATTTGGTATTACGTTGCAGGGCTGGATCAGAATTTATTCTGCGCTCATGTTAATATTCGTGTTTCTCTTGCGTTCATTCCTTCGGATGACTTCTTGACATCTGCCCATACTGAGGCTGCATACAGTAAGATCGAAATGATCACCTTCGAAATAGGAAGTCGACGGCTCGGTCTTGGGCCACCTATATTTGGTAGCATTCTTGCAACCAGCGCTTCGATGTTATATGCCTTATTTGCTGCACACTCCACATGCAATCTGAAGTTTAACCTTTGGTCAATCATTATGCCTAAGTGCTTAAGCGCAGACTTGAAATGAATTGTTTGCGTTCCAACTTTGATCTTCATGGAAGTGCACTTTCTCCGCTTAGTATTAGGTTGTTGCACATGAAATGGCCGATTTGGTACTAAAATTTGGAACGACTGTAAAGCTTACAAAAATTTATTTAATTAATCAAAATGCCAGTCGATTCAAAATACTTCTCCTAGCGATATTCAAGAGCATATATGCCAGTTTCATAGAAGTCCAATTTTCAGGAGTTGATAAACTCGTTAAAGGCAATTTTGATAACCTCTTCTTTCCTCAATTGTTATTCCGCCAAAAAATGATCCAAATGCTTAAAAAGGTGGTAGTCGGTTGGCGAAAGGTACGGTGAATATGGTGGATGAGGCAGAGTCTCATACTGCAATTTGTTCAACTTTTGAACCGTTGTTCTGGATCATGAGGTCGTGCATTGTCGTGAAGCAATATCACATCATCTCTGTTGACTAATCTCGGGTTGAATGCTCGATTTTTGGTGCATTTCCTCATGTTTGGCACAGTATTTCTGTGCATTTATCGTTTCTCCAGGTGTCAAGAGAGAAGAGTGGATAACTTCAGTTGTAGACCATCAAACAGTCACCATTACCTTCTTCAGATGGAGGCTCGGTTTCGGCATATGCTTCGGTGGCTCATCAGCATCTAGCCATTGTGCTGATCGGATACGATTGTCGTATAATATCCACTTTTCATCACATATCACTATTCTGTGCTAAAAGGAATCGCTTCTGTTGTGGGAAAGTAAAGAACGGCAAATTTCCATTCGAAGCGCCATGTTTGATACAGCAAAATCGCAACTAACTTCACTTGATTGCCAAATCGGCCAATACTCCTTTATACATAATAATCCACAAGAGATTCCCTAGGACAGACCGTTGTGGAACTCCACATGTCGTTTGGAATAATTTCATTCCTTCGTCGCAGCCTCGGGCTGATTCCACTTAACCCGTTGGGGTGTTCCGTCCCCACGTACTCGAGGAGGGCGATCAGACCCGAGTCTGCAAGGGACTCATCTGAAGTGGCTTCGGCCACGAAGCCTCACCGGAGGTTATCTGGTACCATGGGAACCGGGACGGCCCTCTGAGAGCATATGCTCCGGGAGAATTCCTGGAGGATGTGTTCTCGGCCCGGTTATTTGCGGTTGGCCCCCTAGTGGGAGTTTCATGGTGGTTGTGGTTATGCCCACATCGCGGGCAGAGCTCCTCGGAGCTCAAGCGTGGAGTTGCGCTGTCCAACTCGGGTGCGGTATCCCTTAGTTGCGGCAGAGGTGTTAGATAGGCCTCGCATCCACTGGTATGAATGCTGAGCCTGCACTCAGTATAAACCAGGATCGCTGTGCTTGCATGGCGGGGCTCTGATTGTGGTCACCAATTCAATCCGTGTCCGAAGAGGACCGTGGGATTATGCCTACACGGCAGGTACTCACGTAAAACCCCCAGGACTTTCATTCCTTCGTCGCAGTACAGAATCTTATCGATTAGGAAGTCGGCAACGATACGCACCAGGTACTTCGCCACGACTAAGTTGATTACGGTTGCAAGTATCTTGCCCCATCTAGCGGAATTGAGGGCGTTCTTCACATCAACTGTAATCACTGCACAACTTTTGTCCTCGTCAATTGCAGTCTTAGCTGTATCCGTTGTAGACCTCCTCTTTCGAAAACTGAACTGATTTTCGAAGACACCGCCATCCTTTTCGGCGGTGCGAATAGTTTGCCAGTATTATTTGGAAGGCATATCGGTCTGTAGGACCAAGCTTCCCCCAAAGGTTAGTATTAATTTCTGCTTCTTTTATTGTGTAGGAAATGCTCCTTCTTTAAGGCATGTGGTGAACGCCTTGACAAACATATTTGGAGCGATTGACACCAAATTTGGTGGAAAAGTGGGAACTGTGAACACTGACGCCTATAGTGTGTGTGTGTGGTGGGGAGAAGCTACAGCTTCTGAGCACTCAGGCCGTGTTGGCCCATTGTACTCGCACGCCTATAGTGAGTTATAATACTTTCTTTTACGTCGAACTTAAGGGGGGAGGGGGTCCCCATACGTGCAAATGGGGGGTGCACTTTTTTTCATCAAATATAGGCATGTGGGGTATCAAATGAAAGGTCACGGTTAGTACTTTTGACATTTGTTGGAACGGCGGGGAGTTGAGAGTTCCATACTAATGGGACGTCTTTATAAAAGAAATACACAAAACGTTTCATACGTGGAGCGTCCATCTTCCGGTTTCCCGACTTGTTTTTAAGTCTCCATTCGGATGAGTTTTCGTGTGTCGTGATCCATTCTTCAAGGATACTAGTATTTCGTCACTTTGTATCCTCCGGCCTCGTTGAGTCTAGCAATGGCTTCTCTGCCGTTTTCCTAGTTTAAGACCTAACATTTTGACTTCTTCCAAGAGCCATTTCACAATATCTTGGGTCGGTGAATTCGTTGCTCCTATTGTCTCTCTGACCTCGTCGCCTTCTTTATGTATTTCGGGGAGTCATTTGATTCTAGGCAGAGATAGGTTAGGCATTCTCAGTTCGAGGAATCTGTCGGTGTCCTACCTATTCCGTGTTGTCGAAAGAGTATGGAGAAGCTTTACATACGTGGCTCATTATCTTTCAAAAGCCTCTATAATAAATAAAATTGAGTCAAAATCCAGAGGCATTCCAATAGCAAGCTCGTTATCAAATTATACTCATGTATGGATTTTTCAACTGATCTCACAATATTTAGAGGAGGATTTGTGTAATGTTGTGATGCCTCTCGTACATTGTTCACGAAAAAACCATCCAATTTCCCAGCACAAAGTTGAACATTGAAGATATCGAATTACCTTGTAACCCAGCTCATCATGTGCATATCCCACAGAAACCGCATTCCCATCGGATATGCGAACTCCCTAAAATTCGTGTCTATTTAATGTTATCGCGGGTCTACTTAAGCCCGTTGCAAGCTCCAGGATCTAACCCAGAGGAAGAGTCTCTTTAAACTATACAATGGAATCGAGGCACAGCGTAAGTACCATGTTGTCGGCACTAATACATAATTAGAGTACAATGCATTAATTAGACTTAAATGGAGGATTAAGTTGGTTCGGAGCAGATGTCTGGTAGTTGGGCTGATGGAAACGAAAACAGGTTGTTGGCCGTGATGTGAACTCGTTGCTTCCAATTCTCGTAATTTGGTATGAGGGTGGTTCCATTGAGAGCTCTTGAAGGACAAGCTACAATGTTGTCTGTTGCCTTAAACGAATTGAAGACAGCACTAAGTTATGAATGTGTTCACAAGTTGATCTACTGGTTACACATCGCACTTTTCCGATAGTGGCTGACTTTGGAGCCTGTGGAATAGGAAGGAGTAAGTGCTCCGGTTAAAAAACTCAATGAGTTCAGATCTGAACTCTAGCTACTTAGATAATTTATAAAAATTCTATTTATCGTAAGGGGATGAAAAATTCGGGAGGTCCCAATAGAGGTTCGAATCTTGTCCTAATACATCATCATTTGAACTCCATAGTTAAAGAGTTTTCAAGGATCGTCTGTAGAAACCTATTCATTCTCTCCCAGATTACTTACGGAACATGTTACTCCCTCGTACGTTCCTTAGTATCCAATTTGACCAGAAATTCCATTGATGCTGTACGGCAGCTAACGTGTGTAACTCGATAATTGAAGGAAACTTGTGTAAAAGTCGTCATAACTTTGAGGAGGAGATGAGTGCCAACTTAGCCTTACAAATACAATGAACGCGATGAATGCGATGTTAAGAACGCGATGATGATGCGCTTTTAATCTTCCATGCCATGATTGATGCTGTGAAATTACAGATGACAAGGAAGCCGTTGTTTACGGCGAAGTTAACATTTCATTTAATGATCTTCAGGTCTCACCTGGCCTCTATGTGCACACCTTTACCAACTCCAAGATGGCACAATCCAGAAGACGCTTTGGGCTCAGCCACGACGAAAGTTCCCAAGAATGACGCAGTTTAGCATTTAATTGAGCAAGCAGCTACTGTTTCGCCGTTTTCGAATTGGTGATGAGAAATTTCAGGCTTTCATGTTCCGTGCCCAGGGCCCAGATACCTGCAAGTATCTACAATCTTTGCGATAGAGCATGCTTAGGTACATATCTCGGGTGTTGTATATAACTACAAGGATGACGGCGAAATAATTGATGATGAGAAAAACTCACCTAGCGCACTATAATTCGTATTATGTATTGTTGCCGTTAATTTGTGAATGGACACGAGAAGTGGAAGATGTAACACTTGACATAAAGATTGTTTGAGTTGGTAATGGATTGTTTTTGATGCGTTTTGGAGAATATAATTTGGATAGAAAGTTTCTTTTCTTATTTGATGAATTACACGGGACTTAATGCAGCAATGCGAAAATTGTGTGTCTTTCCTATTGTAAGGAGCATGCAATTAACTGTGAATTCAAGAACTCAATTAGTTTTGACCCAGTTGGCTACCGATTTAGTACGATTTCTAAATGACGTACTTGACCGGGTAAATGCAGCCTTACTTCATCAAGTTTTCATCAGCGACGTTTTCATCTTCGTTGCTATACAAAATCATTTTTTAGCGACTTTTCTAGAGTATTATGACAAATTTTGAGTCTGTTCGATTTCTTGAATCCTTATTTATCAAAAATCTTAAAGATATGCACGCCAGAACATAAAAAGATACAAATTAAAAAACAGGAGGCTGAACGCTTGGTGTACGAGAGGTTTTATAGGTTTCTTATGTCTTACAATTAATTAAAGCCAGTATAAAATCGACCCATGTCCCCCATCTAACAATTAATCGCTTCTAAGAACGCTTAACCTATAGAATCATTGCTTCGTTTCGACTGATTAAAGCTACAATCTTCAACCCTTTTCCTCCAAAACCATTTATTAATATGACTGAGCTAATATCAGGTGTGCAAAATAAAATTAAAATTAACACTGGGGACCGACAAATTTGTACAAATTAACCAGAAATACGAATTATCGAAATTCCACTGTATAGGTTTTGCAATTCAGAATTTTTCAAACTGATTTCATAACTTTCCAAACTAATTTCAGAATTTTCTATTCGAAATTCAGACATTTCAATTTTCCATTCAGATTTTTTTCAATATTTTACTATCAAGTTTCATACCAACTATTGTCACTGGATAAGCATGGAAGTGGGATTCCTTCAAATGACCGTGGTAAAAATATAATGCCCTCAATTTGTTCTTTTTTCATGACCTTTAGCTATAAAATTGTGACTGCAATTAATTCTGGCGTTTCCTCTAGGACGTCATTAATGCCCACTGACAACTGAGATGACTTCAGAAGTATTAAGAAGTTTATATTGTAGCGTCGCTATTACTTTCAGACATTTACCCGTCCTTGAGAGCCTCATTGAACCATTATGTTCTGAGACCGGTTGATTAAAGTCAATAATTTAGAAAATTGATGGGCAGTCAAGACTTTCCTTTTAAAGAATCCCAGCTTCATCCTTATCTAGTGGAAAAAAGTTGGTATAGTAAAATATTGAAAAAAATCTGAACTGAAAATGCAAGAGTCTGAATTTGAAATGGAATACTTTGAAATTGACTTGCAAACCCTACATATCGTCAGACATTTTTCGGAAATGGGAGTGGAGATTTTAAAAAAAAGGCGCTATTGTGTCGATTGGAGTGGTGTGTGCGATTTTCATCCACTAGAACCAGCTCCATTCCCCTTGCCTTATACTTGAGAGACAACTGGGAAATATCACTTCGCACAGGCGGCTCCGTGCTACACGAAAATGATCAAATTACGCGTCTGTCGCCTTTTGCGGGATTAATCCCGCTCATTCCCTTGCATCGCGGTTATTACTTCTTGCCTCAGCATCACTTCTCGAGATTTGCTGTTTTACCCATTCTTTAATCCAGAAATCTCAGGCATTTAAATATAACATGCTCCGGATTCTCAGCTGTAGCGACGCATTCAGGACAGTCGAGTGACTTGTCCAAACCAAAGTGATGGAAACACTTCTTATAGCCACCCTCTCCGTAAGAAACTGTCCCAAATGGTAATTTAATTTTCCCATGCTTCCGCTTGAGTCATTTCTCAAGATCTACGATGAGTCTTTAAAAGTCCGCAGTTAACTAGGACAAATCCACCCACTTTCTCTGATAGAAACAGTGCATCTCATTCTTAAAAATATCCAACGAAGTCTCACCCGAAGCTGTTCTTGACCCTCTGCCCTAGACGAAACTGTCATCATCTGTATAGAAGAAATTTCAACTTTGGCCGTAAGCCGAAAAAAGGAACCCATGGGCAAGAAAAGTGAGAGGCGTGTGTGTGTGAGAAGTAGAGAGGATTTTGACGGAATCCTGGATTCGCTTATAAATCGCAGGATTTCCATTAGTGGATGTGATGCTACCCGCTGCAGTTGGAGCAAATCAGCACCAAAAATCTGATGCCTGATGCGCCTGAGGGGGGGTACTCACATAGAAAATGCTCCGTGGATTCTTCCTCATTACAGGATGGAGACGTATCATCTTGGAGAATTCCTATTGTGAATATATGCCCAGCTAATGAATTATGGCCTGTCAAAGTACCTACTTCTGCAAGTGTTCCTGCTTCTTGATAGGATAAACTCTGATAGGAAAAGTTTGGTGTGTTTGGCAGCATTAAGTTTCAGCCACTTGTCATTATGGGAAGCTTGTTCCCAGTTCCCCAGAATACGTAAGTGCTATCGACACCCCAATTGCTGGTTCCGGTCCAGGTATGGGGGTAATCGAACCCTTGTTTGCTAAGGTATCCGTATGGAATCATTTACCTCTTCACAATAAGAATATGTAAATAATAAAACTTGTAATGAACTAACAAAATCGGAATAGTCAAACGACCATCCTGAGTGACCGAAGACTATCTAGAGGCGAGAGCTATCCCAGAAACCTACAAAATTGGCGAAATTGACAGTGAATATTAGAGCTCGGAGCTTGGTCGACATGTGCTTGCACGCTTCTGTACCAGCCAAGCTCGGGAATGTGGGATGTCATTTGAGTGCTACGATCCCTTATATGCCATCATACAAATTTCACGTATCTATAGCGATGCGTTGGCCCACACGGAATCTCGAAATTAAGCAAACAAACAAGTTGGGAAACCGGAAGCTAGATGCTTCAGGTATGAAAGGTTTTGTTTATTTCTTTTATGAAGAGATTTGGGTGTGCATTTGTCCCATTAGCATGTAGCACGTAAAATATGCATATATTATGTGAAAATAGCCACTTTCAAGTGATATTGACATTCATAGTCTGGAATTTGCAGAGAAGCGACAGCTTTGACTTAGTATTACTTTGTTAGTAATAGTGCGATTTTCACCAAATTTGGTACGATCATGCTCTATACTGTAGTCTATATTGTTGCAAAATTTTGTGATTCTAGAGTGAACTTAAGGGGGGTTTTCCTGTCAATTACTAAAAATTATAGTAATGTACTATTATTAACTTTATTTGAACAGGCATCGGTATGGGGGGTATTTCGGAGCCTAGGTACCATATAGTGACAGCTCCCTGATTTTTTTCAGATTTTTCGGTTGGGTAGTTTCTGAGAATGGGTTCGTTAAAAAAATGACCACTTTCAACCCCCCGCACCCCCCACCTTTTCAGCAAATGTCAAAACTAAGACTGGCTTCGAAAAGTACTAATCGAGACCTTTAATTTGATACCCCACATGACTATATTTGATGAAAAAAAAATTTACACCCTCCCTTTGCATGTATGGGGACCCCCTCTTAAATTCGACGTAAAAGGATGTATCTCACTATATGCGTGAGCGTTCACAGTTCCCACTTTCTACCAAATTTGGTGCCAATCGCTACAACCGTCTCCGAGAAAAATGCGTGTGACGGACAGACAGACAGACAGACAGACAGACAGACAGACAGACAGACAGACGGACAGACAAACAGACAGTAAACCGATTTTAATAAAGTTTTGTTTTACAAACAAAACCTTAAAAAAGGGGATTCGGGGAAGCCTAACGAGATAAGCCAAAACGCGAGCTGAGACCGAAAAAATTAAAATAAAGAAATGACGATAACTTGACCGCGTGTGGAACCGTAACCCGAGTGCATTAACCGAGGGTGGAAGATCCTCGACGGATCACAGTCTCGATCACTGTTTCCTCAGCCGCTGATGTTTATCAAAACGCGGCCTATGAGATTTCCTCCTTTCCTCGACATCTTCAGGCCATTATTCTGGAGGATGTCCCTAAAAGATGGGAGTTTCGCGGGGCTAAGGGGGACACAAATAAAAAAAATAAAAATTCAAATTCAAAATTCAAAAGCGATAAATGGGCAAATAACAAAATAAAATAAATCACTATAGTACCCAAGGAGAATTCAAGAAAAGAAAAGCAATAAAATAATACATAAATAAAAATAATTAAATAATTCTAGGGCCAGCAGGAATGTCTATTTTTCAAAAGCCCCATGCTGATCAGCCACTTATCGCAGCTTTCCACTTCGATTGCGTCTTTAGTTGTCTCTTCCATATTTTTATGGTCCAGAAATAGACCACCTGATCTGTCACTTAGCGGGTAATGTTCCCTCGCTCATCAGACCATCTTTCCCTTCGACAAGGTATTGAAGTACGTCAACAATTGAACTTAATCTTTATCTCGGAAAATAGGCAAGTATCCCGCGTTGACCAGTAAAAACTCCATAGAAGTTTCAAGTAAGATTTAGTTCCTGGTATCGTCTTTCGCAGGCAATTATTTTAGAGCTGTAGTCTCTAGTTTTAAATATAAGAATGTCAAACGTCTCCTCATATTGTGTTATTATTGCACTGTATATATGGATGCAGTTCAGTTTTCATCATCATCAACGGCGCAAGAACCGGTATCCGGTCTAGGCCTGCCTTAATAGGGACCTCCAGACACCCCGGTTTTGCGCCGAGGTCCAATTGTTGAGGTTATTTTTTGTTAACCTTAGTTAGGCATGCGATTTAGCGCACTTTTCACATCCTGGAAAGAGCCTGTCGTCCATTCCGTCTTCCCCTTGGACAGCATGGACTGTGCATCTGAAGTACAATCTTTGATTAGATGGTCCTCCGCACTTCCTAAATAATCTTTTTTCGTACTAACTAGTGTAATCGAAGTATCTGACGCATTTCTTCAAAGGTACTTGTTCCCTGAATTAGCATACGATCCAAGCTATTCTTGCATTGCCCACGGTAATCAACTTACCGCTGGTTCCATAACCCAATTAATAATGGTGATCTGTGTACCCTCATATGTCTCTTTCGTCTGCTTTAGTGTTCTCTTCCGCTTAGATCGAATTCTTCCTTCCTTCCTCATACAATACTTTTAGGCGTTTTGTTCCAGTTGGCTGCCATCTATGTTCATTCCTTTCTAAATCCCGCGACGAATCTCGTCCACCAAGAGGCAATTTGTCCTTGGTGGTAACCTGTCAAACTTGGAGCTCTTATGAAAGGAATCCGACGTGGATTTAATTTCTCCTCCACTACTATTTCTTGCAGTATCAGCTGAGATAGTTGTCAAGTTAAACTTTCCTTTCCCTTCTGTCTATTCGGTTTATTTTCTGGGCATCCTTTTCATAGCCGATTCTTACCCACGGGTTGGTGTCTGCTTCCATCATCGCGGCCTGCCCCACCTCTCTGTCCTCAAACTCAAATTAGAGTGATGTCCACGATGTTGACGCATGCGTGGGGGACATAGTTCCAATATTTCCAGTAAATTTAATGCCAGGAAGCGCAGCTGCTTCCGAGAAAAGTTCACGTGATAGCCAGACTATTTTCTCAGCTGTGCTCGACAATGAAATTTAGTTTGCCTTCATATGCGAGCATTAAGGAAATCCCCATAATGGTGTTTCGGGATGAGGTCGAATTGGGAATATGAACCTGCGGAAACCGACCTATCGAAAACAAAATTCATAGCTCAAAAGATGAATTCATACAAACTAAGATATACGACATGCTCATATTCAGCTGGTGTGCTGCATCAAGCCTGAAGCTAACTATTCGTATGGATGGTGGAAATACTACTCTCCAATGAAGGGCGCCAAAACCTAAATATTGTATGATTGCTGGGGATTTTAACGTTTGGGCCGAAAGTTGTGCCAGCCGTGAAACAAATCTTCTGGCAAATACCGGCTAGGTCAGTACTTTTTCGAGACAATCTGTTAGCGATCTTCAGTAGAAAGTGGGCGGGGAATATACCCACAGTGACCACCAGGCTGTCATCCTCTAAATGTAGCGTGGGGCGAGAACAAACGGGGGTATAGTCATGGAGGAGGTTAAAATACATTTCAACAAACCGTCAGTGATGGCGCGTAAGTGTGGCTGGTAACAGTGGTAACTGGTAACCATGAATGATAATAAATTGGCCAAATTAGGCAATCACAAATGTCTGGTCTGCATCCTTAAGGAATTTATAGAGAGTCTAATGTGCTGTGATTCGAAGAATGGACACAAAATGTGTCGGACAACCTACGGGGTTCCACAAGTATGGGTTTTCGGTCTTCTGCAGTGGATAATAACTTATAATGATGTTTTGACGCCATAGGTCCCTAAAAGAAGTGACAGTCATTAAGGAGGGACTATCCAAACGCAACAAGGAAATCAAAATATTTTGTGACAATTACTCTGTATGTCATACCTTGAGAAACTAGCAACAAAATCATCTGGACTGAGCACAGTGCTCCCGAGAATGTTACCAAATATGGGCTGTCGGCTCCTTATCTCGAGGGTTATTAGTTGGATCTTGCCTAGGTCACACGGATTAAATGCATTGCGAAGGAGCAACATGTGTGACAGTAGGAATGTCGAAACCATGGCGAACGAGGGTCGAGACCAAAAATATGGGACAATTGACCAAAAGCACGTTGGATCTACAAAATTACCTGTTTCAAAATGGATTTAACGACGACATGGAAACGTTAGCTATGGCCTGACAAAATTACTGAAAGAAGGGTGTCGTGCCTATCTTTATAATCTTACTTAACCGTATGGTAGCAGCCAGCGAAAAGTTTTCTAACTATCAAGACAAGACAGACAGGCAGAGTATACCAATTATAATAAGGTTTGTTTTTACATAAATCTTAAATTCAAAACATTTCAACTCATTTTTATTGGTATCCAGATGTAAAAAATCAATGAATTATTGCAATACTTGAATTACTTCTTTCTTTGAATATCCTGTCTCCATAAAAGCTAATGTTTTACTCTATTCTTCTCCAGCCCAAGTAACCTCCCCTTCAGTAAGGTTCATATTGATCACTTCTTTTCAAAAAATACCAAATTATTATCCGTAAAATACCATGGTGTCAGTCAGATATCCTTACTAGCGACATTTACATATTGATGTATTTCCACAGAGCGGAGTGGGGGGAGGAAGCTTGCTCCACAAATTCCTGCCACCAAATTATCATAAAATACTCCGCAACTGTTTACTCATTATTTCCGTCAACTCGAAAATCTGTCAATCTTTCAACTAAACGAACCAACCGTTCACGCTATATTGACAATCCTTTTGCTTAGCATACCCCCCCGGCGTAGGGTAGGATTCCATAAATTACTCCCGTAGCCATTGGCATCTTCCTCACAATCTCAATATTTCCTGATTTCTGCTATGAAACGATGGTTCAATTGTTACTGTCATAAAGAGATACCGTGGCAAGGACAAGTGAAGAGGAAGCTGCGATGCTGTACAATTAGATAAACCGCAAAGATAAACGAACAAATCAAATTTATGCACCCTCATTTCATGGAAGGACCTTTCCACCATCGCCTCCTCTGCGGACTGCGAAAAAGCGAGCCCTAGTGTTCTTCAGGATTGTCATCAAATGAGCAAATCGAGTGTGAATCAACAGACGCGCCATGAATGGAAAGTTAAACGCTCGTATCGCTGGGGAATATACCAGTTATCGTCTCACTCCTGCATTGGGGAGTCCACACTCCACCGGTATGCTGCGGTGGTGAGTGTTGACAATGATCAAATATTTAACCCTTTTCTTTGGCTAAGTACACATGTGAGTTTTTATGTAAATACAGTTCAGCTGGATGATGATGATGGTACAGAGTGTTCAATGGGATGGTGTGGATGATGTGATGCTCATTCATTGTCCTTTCAGTTTATGCATGCACCTTTCATGTAGATTGGGTATGTGCCTTGTTCAAGAACCGGATCCCTTCAGTATAATGTCCTTTTGTTGTATTCATGAAGAGACTCTTTATCGAATGGCATGAATACAATTTGCGCAAATTGAGACACTTCTGACTAATGTAAACCGTTCTTGTATATTTATTTTTCTTTGCAATTATAACTTTTATTTAAAGGATAAATAGATACAGTCATTCAAAAGTAACCGAATTTTATCCTAGCAGAAATTTGCACAGCTCCTTCTCAGTACTAGTAAGAGCATCGCAGAGCTGAAATGTTGGAAAACTAGACTAGAACATGCAGTTTGAATCTATTTAATATCTCCTGAACAGATTTTAATTTTGACTAATAACCAGAATAGATTTTCTTACTCAATCCGAGCCTAGTTTTTCCCCGTAGACCCTCGAAATATAGTAATCAATGAAGTTTCCTTAATCGTAATAATTGCTAGCGGTGATACTCAATGGGACCCTGCGCAATGAGGGAAAGGAGGTGAGGGGTTTGGTAATTCAATTCTGTCCCATTGGAGTCTTTTTCTAACGACTTCGAAGTAGGTCGGAAGAAAAAGACTGGAGTTGGTTCGTCCGTGAACATAGTTGAACTTGGGAAACAGGGTACCAAATTTAGAAAGGGAGACGAAGTCGCGGTGCTACTCGCGTTGAAATAAATATAGAGTGTATGTTGATATGGCGTGATATTACGTGGTTTGCTTGGTGAATTGTTCTCAAGATCTGGGTCTTCGATGTTTCCTAGCGGTCGTGCTAAAATGGTGAAAAACGATCTTCCTCTGCAATGTTCTGAGATCGAGGAGAGTAGTGAGGCTCAGATCACATTCCAAGCAAAAGCCAAAATCTGTCATTACAACAGTGTTGCAGATGACCCAAAGGATACCGAACCGTGGTGTTAGCACCCTGCCTCCAAAAAAAGAGTCCAGGAGAGGTGGTGATCCTTTAGGCAATCAGCAGGCGCCTAAGAGAGAAAAAAAAACACAATAGAAATTCCGAAGAATGGAAGTAAAAGGACAGAAGGTAGAAAACCGATACCCCAAGTGCGAGCTTCAGCAATCGAAAGGAAACCTAAGGGGAACGAAAATCTTCGATAGATGAAGATCGTTAACAAAAGGACGAAAAAGAAAACAAATATGCCAATACGCCCAGAAGCAATTGCTATCCCCAGTAAGGCAATTTGTCGAACGCAGAGATTCCAAAGTAGATCAAAACCGACCCCGGTCAAGAAATCTGGGTGGAAAATCCCATAGATCCAGAAGGGCGATGTCATGTTTGAGCTGAAAAAATTTAGCTTGGGCAAAACTGACGGCTTTCGCATCCAAGTGAAGAACTCGCTTGTGGAGAATGCCACGGAAGGATCTCGACGAAGTGACATTTATAGAAGAAATATGCACTGATAGAACAATTTAAATTGGAGGAACTGGGAGAAGAATCCATCAAGAGCTTGAGAAAAGCCTATGCTACCACTAATAATACTGTTGAGGCCACTCAGAAATTCATTTCGGCCGGAAAGGTTTGAATCAGATGGGTTGACTACCGTCGCAGATAGCAGATTTCATAAAGGAGTTGCTTGAACACTTTACGAAGGCATGCACCACCGGCATTGATCAATTCGATCGATGCAGAAGGTGAGAAAGGCTATATTGTCAAGGAGTGCAATAGGAACCACAGGCATCTATTTTAGACAGGGGAAGAAAGAGGAGGTAATCGGCATATTGCCGGAAGTGGTAAATGCCCGGAATTTAGGAATGCATTGACTACAATGAAAAAATCATCTCAGGGTCGCTCAGGAGTTACTTGAGCAATTATGAACCCGAGATGGAAATTTCCATAATAAGTGAACTCTACAGAAAACTTGACGGTGATGTGCGCTTTTCGCCAAGCTATACAATACTCTATGATTCAGTCGACCAGTGGCTTCGTGTGGGCGAAAATAAGCGGTGTTTACGAATACAGCTACTATACCCCACCCAGTCTCACATTGTCTGAATTTGATGACATATTAGGCAAGCTTTTAGTATTACGATTGCAAATTGTCGGCACATGAATTCGTATAGGCCAAGTACACTCTAAGCTTTTACGTCAAAATTATATATGATTTTAAACTGAATATATTTTTCTTCAACACAATTATACTTAACTTCTAAAATTTGTTATGTATATAATCTTCTAATTTTTATATTCAAAATCCACAAGGTAATGTAACTTTTTCTTAGGTTGAGATCTTTACGCCGCCGCGGTTGGGAACAGAAGAGACCGACTTATTTCCATGCGGTCCTTACTGTCCCAACCAACGGCATTTTTCCACCGCTAATTCTCCACTCCCCCGGTGCGTTCAGAAAATGAGTGAGTGGAGAGTTCCGCGCCATCTACCCGTCCGCATCCGCAACATTCGAAATAAATTTCGAATGCTGCAGATCCTGCCGCGCCACAAGCTTATTCTCGAGGCAAGGGAATGAAGGCAAAAGATGATTAGGGGTGACTTCATCGTCTAGGCTTTCGCGTGGGGAAGCAGGGAGAGTGTCACGAAAATACCAAGTGTGTTAGAGGCCTTTACCAAGTTGGATATAGTTTTGGCCAACGAAGGCGATGCAAAGGGGAGCCTTCTTCAATCGTAGACTTGACCTCCGTCAGCCCTGCAAGGACTACACCTCCAGCGATCACCAGGCAATCATCTTTGAACTCACACGGGCAGTGAAACACTATACCTGAAGCCGAGATAGGCATCAGCCTAGTGAAAGCTAATGAGGCGGGCGGTCCCAGAGAAAGAGCTTCTCATAAGACACGTTGCATCGCCAAGACAAATGACGCGTCCATGCTTACGAGATGCACATTCCCCAGTACAAGATCCAACAGCTGGTGTAATAGTGAATTGGTCAGCCTTCTATCAGAGAGAAGACCAACTCGGAAGGCAATGGTTACAATCGATCAGAGGCAAAAGAGCGTGCCACTAAACCTAAAGGGGATGTCTTAAAGACCTCTTTCCAAAATCTGACGTAAATCCTTGGAGGTGCGCCTAAAGAATCGTAAAAGGGGCGATTCAAAGACCGTTCATCTTCGCAGATCACGTGAACTATCCTCTATTTAAAAATAGTCCAGGGGTTAGTTCTCCAGCAAAACGAGGGCAATGACAGCTTCCTGCAACCTCTGAATGTGGCAGCAATTCCGCCAGTCACCACAAACGAACTGCTGGAGATCTGCGGTAGAATAGCAGGCAGCAAAGCCCGGGTTTTGGTGCCATAAAATTGATTGCTGGCTTGGCCGAAGAAGCAATTTACAGAAAGGGTGGGACCCACAAATATTGCATGGTGGTGACCATGGACACGGGAAATGCATTCAATGGGAACCTAATGCGGGAATCTCTGGTGCAACAGTTAGCAGCTTTTGCCAACAGTTATTTACAAGAACGGAGGCTCTGGTATGACACCGATGATGGACCGAAGAGGTACGTTGATTCCGCGGGTGTCTCTCAGGGCTGTGTACTAAACGCACTGCTGCGGACCATCATGTGCAACGATATTCTTAATCTTCCGGTTCCGGAGGATGCAGAAGTGCATGTCGGCCGGAAAGGTTCGAATTAGATGGGTTGTCTCCTGTCAGAGAGGACAGATGTCATTAAAGAGGTGCTTCAAATCTTCATGCTTAGATACTTTACGAAAGCATGCAGCAAAAGCACTGATCGATACGACCAATACAGAAGGTATTGGAAAAAGGCCATATCGTCAAGGAGTGCAATAGGGACCACACATGCCTACCCAAGCTACACAAGGCCTATTTTTACAGTTCTCTACTACTAACATTCATTGTAAGGACCGAAAAGGGACATCGTCCCCGTGAATGTCCCCCAGGGCTCTTTACTGGGCCCAATGCTGCGGAACAACATGTACAACGATACTCTAAATCTTCCGGTTCTGGAGGAAGCCACGGTGGTGGATTACGTCGACAAACTAGCGCTGGTTGTAGTCGCAAAGTATCTTGAGAATTCTGCGTTATACTCATGCGAAACAATCAGTGCTGTTAGGAGTGGGCTAGAGAAAACTGGTCTGACGCTTGCGCAGGAAATAATGGAAGCGGTTCTCATCACCAAGCGCCGGAAAACAAATTATGCCTGTATTCAAATTGTGAATGATATGATCACTTCCGAGTCTGTCATCAAATACTTGAGAGTGATGATAGACACGGAAGACTTCTGGGTTGCTTATAGCTCGGGTGGTGAGCTCGGTCTTGCGCTATGCAGCTCCAGTTTGGGGCTTTCCCCCAGCCTGGAAGATGTCCTCTACTTCCAGGACTGCCTCAGAGGATGCTGCGTTCGTTAATTTGAGAATGATCCCGATTAATATCCTGGTAGATGAGATGACGAATCTATATAATGTCAGCTCCATCTCTCCTCTCTTCTCTCCTTATTGCAAACGTAGAAGTCCGAAAGGGAGAGATCTGCAAGTAGATGATAAGGGCGGAAAAGAGTCGGTGGGCACACCGGCTCATCCTGCCTCGATGGCAGAGATGATCCTCTGTGGAGAGGACACTGTGATCTTAATATAATCTTAGCTAGTTTCTAACCTGACACGGCATGGCATGGAGCATATCGCAAATACTTGTACAAGTTTAAACTCGACAGTATAATCGTAATGTTGGGTTGAGGGTAGGCTTCAAAGCATATAGGCCCTACGAAGGGAGGGAACAATTCTCACAGTACAAGTGAGCTAGTAGAAAAATAACCCGCCTAAGCTTTAATGTCTATAATTCCGCTGGGCCTAGTGGGTATACAGAGGCGGTTTTGATACATTAAAGTTTCACTATGACTTTTGATGCTTTCCACCCTTAAAACACACACGGTCAAACAGACAGCCAGTAAGCGAGCCTTAACGATTCGCTTTACACGAAAACTTTAAAACAAAGTAAAATGTGTATGCTTCCTTATTAAGGAGGCGAGGAGCCGCTATCATCTTATAGATATCATCAAATCCTCCAAACGATAGACTAATTCCATGCACATTTCTCTGCAATTACGCATAAGTACAAGTTACATTCTCAAATCAATTTGAAATTCATCACAAGATAGTTATCATAATACATTGCATCAGACGACGAATTTTCGGTAGCTATCCTGCCGATGATGAGAGCATCAAGTTGCCCCAAGGGGATGACTTTGACGTCGCTGAGACGACGTTAACACGTGTACGTAATACAACCCCTTTCTCAATTACCCTTTAATTTAGTATAATCGGAAAAAAATTATCCTCACGTGTCAGAGTAACTCGATCATCAAAGGCTACGACGATACGCGCCTGCAGAACCTGTTCCTTTACTTTCTGTGACATTCACTCGATGGTGGTAGACATCCTATGGAAAGTGTGTAGATTAGTATCGTGGACATTCTGTTCGACAAAATTCGGTATCAAATTCGAACCAGGGAACATTTTGTTCTTTTTGCATCACTAACTTTCGTTGGAACCTTTTAAGACTTGCAAATTACAGCCCTGCTTGGTTTTTATGATTTCATACTGTGGGAAGGGATTCGTCCTGCGTATACCACTATCGTACTCCAGGATTTTAAATTGGAGGGTGTTTTACATGCTATCTGCTACTTGAAATCGACAAGAAACATATGCTCGGCTGGAGGTGGGGCAAGATTTGATTTCGCTTTATTTTGATATTCTAATAATTCCAGGGGGATGGGAATTCCTTCATTGTTCTAGCTCCCTGTATAGACAGAACTAGGTAAATAGGCGTAAATCGTATGTACTTGTACATTTCCCTGTCTGTGGTTTCATATAGTCAAAGACTGAAGAAGCTCTGGAGAAAATCAACCACCTGCTCCTTCCAACCATAGCCAGGAACAACTGTATAATCATGGAGAAGACATGGATCAAACTTCTTGACTTCATTCCAGTCATCGATATCATGCTAATATTTGATGAAAGTAAAGGATATTGTCATATTCTCATCAAGGAGATGATTAAGCAAACTCAAATGACTTTAAATTAGTGACGCCATTGGCTCCACAACACCAATGTCGGAGCATCATCCTCTTTCTCTGAATCAGAACTTTCCTGTGTGTCGCTGTCCGCCTTGAGTTAAAGGAAATCTGGGTCTAGGTCGTCCAGCTTCTTCTTCTTAATGGGCAGCGAGCCTACTTCCCTCGCTGAATCCTGCCCTTTGTGCCGTGATGACCTCCGTGATTCATTGGGGGATCTCAGTGGGCTTTCCACTCGATGCGTCCCCCGAAGTATCTTTTCTCGGTTTTCCCATGTAAAGTTGTACCAAAACGATTAATGAGCCAGTTTCGATATTTGATTACTTCCAAGGATCTGTCATCTACAACGACAGTAGGGAGTTTGCATTTGCCCTCTTAAGGTACACTGTATATAGTCGAGAGTTCTTTCAACTTAGTAATTTAAGGACTGTAGTCCTGAGTCACTCCATCATGTTCTCAAGAACTTGGATTGGAGGATCTCGTTACCACGGGCTTGCATCGTAGCTCGACAAAGTTATTTCTGTTCACCTTTAGGTCTTTTCGCTGCTGTAAGCTTATTACTCGCTCAGCACTCAATGTGATGATAATGAAACTGAACACAGTTGTATTGAAAATCGTGCTAGAAAAAAGTAAGGATACGGACTAGCGCGGTAGCCAACTACAAACAACTACATATTTTGAGATCTCAACCGATTGATACAAACCAAAACTGAATAATCGTAGCAGAAACCTGAGTTCATCATCATCAACGGCGCAGCAACCGGTATCCGATCTAGGCCTGCCTTAATAAGGAACTCCAGACATCCCGAGCGCCGAGGCCCACCAATTCGATATCCCTAAAAGCTATCTGGCATCCCGATCTACGCTATTGTTTCATCTCAGGCAGGGTGTGTTTCATATTTTTTTTTGAGAATTGTGGGGTCCTAAGTCCGCATCAACTTAATGCTGGACCGGATCAAATGGGGAGCAACTTACTCCCTCTTTTTTTGGTCCACGGACTTCTCGTTTAAGGCTTAGCACCCAAAATTTACGGTGTCCTGCTCACCACAACCTAATAAGCCCGATTTTATCCACAATCTGACGGTCATGGTATCGTTCAAAGATTTCGCCATTATGTAGGTTACAGAATCGTCCATCGTCATGCAGGAGGTCAAAAATTCTTCGGAGGATTCTTCTTTCGAACGCGGCCAAGAGTTCCCAATTTTTCTTGCTAAGAAACCAGGTTTCCGAGGAATACATGAGGAGTGGCAAGATCATTGTAATGTCAGTAATAGCTTTGAGCCTATGGTCGGATGTTTCGACCGGAACAGTTTTTGTAAGCTGAGAAAGGCTCTGTTCGCTTTTATCGATTGTGATTTTCAACCCTAGATTAGAGAAATAGTCTATTATCTATTTATTCTTCCCGTTTGACCAGTGCGATCTGGTGCTGATGTTGCCACCGTATACTTTGTCTTGCCTTCATTGATGTGCACCCCGAGATCTCGCGCTGCCTGCTTGACCTGAATGAAGGCAGTCTCCATGTCTCGGGTCGTTCTTCCCATGATGTCGATATCGTCAGCATAGCCCAGTGGCTTGGTGGACTTAAAGAGGATCGTGCCCCTCGCATTTACCTCAGCATCATGGATCACTTTTTCCAGGGCCAGGTTAAGGAGGGCGCATGATAGGGCATCCCCTTGTCTTAAAACGTTTTTGATATCGAATGATCTCGAGAGTGATCCTGCTATTTTTATCTGGCCTCGCACATTGATCAGAGTCAGCCTAGTCAGTCTTAATATCATAAGCGGCCTTAATGACGATGAAAAAATGGTGCAACTGTAGGCCATATTCCATCCGTTTCGCCATCGCTAGTCGCAGAGAGAAAATCTGACCTGTTGCTGATTTGCCTGGAGTGAAGCCTCCTTGATATGGGCCAATAATATTCTGTGCATATGGGGCTATCCGACTTGCTGCACTGTGTGATATCTCCCTTTTTATGTATGGGACAGATAATGCCTCTTTGTCAGTGATTAAGTATTGATTCGCTGTTCCTCAGCATAAGTTGATGAACTGATTGATATAATTGGTTGCCTTCAAATTTAACCAATCCGGCTGTGAATTCATCGGCGCCTGACGAGTTATGATTAGATAAATTACAAGGACTATACTTGCGTGGTAGCAGTGTTTGTCCATCATCCTCAGTTGACAGGATCTCCAGCTCGCCGATAATCTGGTCGTTTAGCAGTTCATCCAAATACTCAATCCATTGCTCCAATGCATCCATAAGGTGGGAAATCAAATTTCCCTCTTTGTCTTGGCAGGACGTGCATGAAGATGTATAGGGCTTCATCCTGCTAACCTCTTGGTAAAACTTGCGCGTCCCTGTACTTTTCGAGTTCACAGACCTGTTGGTTCTGTCAGGCTTCGTTGCTCTTCCCAGATAGTCACTTATCTACCCCACAAAGTTCGTGAGAGTGCAGCATTACCCGGTATGCAGCAGCTTTCCGTTCTGTTCCTAGCTTACATGCGTGGTTGAAACAGCAGCTCCGACTTTTTTTGTGACTGGGGCCAAGTATCTTTGCAGCCATATCAATGATAACGTTCTTCAGGTGATTTTGGAGACCATTTGTTGATGCTTCATCTTCAGGACCTCTGTTGACTGTGGTTTTTGCGGTATCGATTTGCCCCTTATATGTGTTGCCGGGGATGGCGTAATGGATGACTTCAGTGTGCTCTACTCTCGACAAGACTAGGTTCTCATGTTTTTTGTTTTTTTTTGTTTTTGTTTTTCTTTTGTTTAGTAGGCAGAAATATTCAAAAGATACCAGTTTGGACACGCCAGTGTGCCAGATTTTTACACGCTAAAACCACCCTCGGTTACCTCCCTGCCCTATGGCCCTACTGGTAGGGATTACGTCACTTTCCTATATGCACGTCGAGCATTGAAAGAACACGTGATCTGGGTGGTCCGGGACTCCATTGTAGCTCAGACAATCAGGTAAGGTGTCTAATTTAAACCTGTACAGATACTGACCATATCTTCCATGGCCGGTAATAAACTGGGTAAGATTATAATTGATCTCCCCATGGTTTTCCTTCAGCCACTTCCCGATGGCAGGGATCAACATGTGGGTCCAGCAGGCCCTTTTGAGTGACCCTTTCGCTGTCGCCATCTACTTGTAGACCTCCCCCTTTTTTCACTTCCACACTGGGAAGAGTTCGAGTTAAAGTTACGTATGTTCACCACCTCGTTTGCCAGGATGGCTGTTAGCAACATTCCTGAGATTATGAACGCGACATCATCTGGGACGTCCTGAAGGCATAGAGCAATTCTAATGCGAGTATAATTTCCCTTACGACGATTGCTTCCGTCTTTTCCCCCGCAAGTACCAATCCAGCGGTCTCTAAGCAAGATTTATAATAGCCTGATTGCTTCGCATGAATATAACTTAACATCTTCGAGATGCTTCGCGACCACAATTAGTGCTGTGTCACCGGCGTATCCCTTCTTCATTGTACATTATGTTCCACAGTAGTGGACCCAGTACGAAGCCCTGTGGAATATCCGCGGAGACAATGTACTCCATGGGTCCATCATCGCTTGCATACCGGAGCGTCCGTTCTTGCAAATATCTATCGACAATGACAGTGAACATCAATAGTTGTCAGGGACTCCAGTGTATGGCTTCAATTGACCGAGCTGAATTCATTCTTCACGTCCCCTGGGTAATATTTACTGGTACTACCCTTTCCGTGAATTGCGTTCTCGACTAACCCAGCAACCAGCTTTACTAATTTGATGGCATTTATGGTTGACCTGGCTTTACGGTAGCCGGTGGTGCCGATCTGAAAGGCCTCCTTAGCTCCCATCAACCAGAGGCGATATATTATAGATTACTTGCTCTAACATTTTACCCATAGCGTCTAGAAGGCGATAGGAGAGTAGCTCACCTGCAGCCTTAGATATCAGTACCAACTTTTGCCGCTTCCATACTGCAGAAAATATCCCCTCGTACATGCACAGTTTGAACAGCTAAGCGAACTTTCCCGGTCAGGATTTCATGGTTTAAAAACTTGGTTTGGAATTCTGTCCAGGCCCGGAGCTTTGTTTTCCTTATCCTACTGCAGTTCCCCAACAACTCGTTTGTGGATATTTGAGAAATTACCGCTGCCTGCAAAGGTCTCTGAAAGGTCTCAGCCCCGTCTTACTGAGGGAATAACCCCTGCATTATTTTCAACAAGAGGGCAAGGCATGTGATCTGCGGGGATGACTGGCCTCTGAGTCATCCCACAATAACTCTATATACGCGCCTACACGGGCTTATATCCGCTTCTAAGCAGAGTTCCTTAAAATAATCCTTCTTGCTTTGCTGCATGGCTATCTTGAGGGTCTTGCGGGCCTCCTTATAGGCGTGCTTTTCTTGCACCTGATCGATCGACCCTACCTGCCCTCTAAGATATTCGTCTAGCTCGGTGGCCAGTTCACTACACCGCCAATAGTTGGGTCTTCTACGAGGAATGTTCGTCTCTTAAGCATTGACGCGTAACATGCCTTGAAGATGCATTGTGTCACATAGAGAGTTCGTTCCGTGGGGCCGCCCACCTGTTGGTCTAGCGCCACTTCCATGAAGGCTCTCCATCCAATGTTTTTATAGACCAGTGTGGAGTCCTTCTCAGCTTTGGGTATGCTTTCTCCTTGCTGTGTGACTCTCATCGTAGTTCGAAGATAGTTGTATGGTGATCATTGTGGGTATAGGTCTCACTAACGTGCAAGACATACTACACACAAGTATAGGACTGACAAAGACGAAGTCTATAACTGAATCAGATCTCCCTAGCCGAAAGTGTTTAAGTTACCTTCATTGGCTAGAACAGTATCTAACTGGTTAAAGGCCTCTAAAATACTTTGGCCTTTTGCGTTATTTTCTTTTCGTCTCCATTCGAGGGACCACGAAATAAAATCACTGCCAATCACCTTTGGACTTCGTTCCCTTGTATCGTAAACAAGGTTCTCTAGCAAGTCTTCAAATTCAGACAATGTGAGGTGGAACGTAGCAGTTGTGCACGTGCATGCCGTTTATTTTCGCCAAAACAAAGGCACTGGCTGCTCGACTCATTTTGCATTGTATATATTGTCGACCGCAAGACCATATCGCCGCTGCAAGAGTCGAATTACTCTGACAGTTTCTGTTTGGTTCAGCTACGATGGCAACCTCCATCTCAAACTCGTCGGTCGGCTGCTCAAGCAGTGTGTTTCATTACAGTCAACGCCTCCCGGCAGACAACCCATCCAATTCGAATCTTTCCGGCCGACAATAACTTCTGCGCTGCCTCCACTGGTATTCACACTATGGCCGGTTGAGTACTGCTATCTTTGCACTGTATATAGACCTTAAATTTTTGGGCGCCTGCTGTGACATTCTCCCCAATCGAGCTCTTAACTTAGGTGCGAAAGCAGTTAGTTTTGTCCAAGTTGGATTTTTTTAGCTCAAACATGAAGTCGCCCTTCTGGGTCCTTCGGATTTTACTCACATTGTCCCTAGAATTTCAGGTCAGCTTTGATCTTTTTCAGTATCTCCGCGCCTGGCAGATTACCCTGAGATAACAATTGCCTCTAAACGAATTCTCATCTTTGGTTTCTTCTTTCCCTATTTGCCGTTTAAAACATGGGTCCATCCATCATTTTCGTTCCCCTTGCATATCGCTTCAGTTGCCGGAGTTCACAGCTTTGGAGACGGGCTTTCTTCTTTTCATACTTTTAAGCCTGTTTTTCGAAACTGCTTTCTTGCGCTCTGGCACGTTGATGACAATACTTTTAGGTGTCACTTGAGTGGTCTGTGACACTGTTGGGACAGCAGGTTTTGGCTTGTCCTTGATATTTCATTCATTCCACCTGCGATCTGTTATAGAGCAATCTAATAGCTCACTCTATTTTCGTCGTAGCTTGGTACACGTTGTGCTGGTCTTTGATTAACTCGGAAGTTCATCCAACCAATCTCCAGATCAGGACTTTGTTCTCCCTCTTTCCCGGCTGAATTACTCCTTTTATATATTCCTTTACTATTGGTATTTATTGACCTTCCTTCCGGTTTATTTCTTACGATTTTCGGCAATGTCGGAGCTCTCAGAGCTGACGACCTTCTTTTGAATGGGTCTTTTTCGTAGCCCTGGAGTATTTCCTGCTGTGTCCCCTCTTGAACAAATGTGGTTGGTGTTGCTAAGGTTTTAATACTGGTGTTATCGGTAAAATGGGGCTTTGCTTGAACACCTGCTCCTCCATATCGAAAACACTTGTACCATTAGATGCCACGATGACTTAGTTGTCCACCACCGAGACATTGCGCTCGAGGTATATCGACGACCGGGAGACCACTTGCACACTTTGAAAATCAGACGATACTGAGATTCCGATCCCTTGCATTGTAAGTTTCCTCCTTCTCTCATTTTCCATAGTAGTTTTGTGTTCTGAGAATTCTTCCCAAGCCATTCTAGTCCACGCATCAGAGATAAACAAACGCTAGCCCATGCATGGTCCGAAAAGAAAGTATATGAACATATATTTACACATTGATAGGTATGCCCTTATTTGCCAACTGGGGTCGCGCCTGATGGAAAATTAGTCAACTCCTCAAAGGACCAGCATCTGGCCTACTGGGTTGACAGTGGCT
Organism: Hermetia illucens; assembly: GCF_905115235.1. Classification (NCBI taxonomy): domain Eukaryota; kingdom Metazoa; phylum Arthropoda; class Insecta; order Diptera; family Stratiomyidae; genus Hermetia; species Hermetia illucens. The sequence continues at coordinate 152,345,819 of NC_051852.1, read as the reverse complement.
TTGAGATCTGCTCTGCCCAATTACTGAAAGAAGGCCAGGCTGCAGAGTGGAGAATAGCGATATCATAAAGTAGACCCTGCTTAAACTGAAGCAAATGGAAGAGTTTAAAAGATACTAGCACCTTTTCCGCGTTCCAGATTTTACAAAGCAAGCAAGGACACAAAGGCTAAAAAAATATCAATTAAACCCAAGGTGGGAACTCTAAGTGAACTTGGTGCCTTAGAAAGAAAGGGAAGAGGACAGTGAAGTCTAAAAAAGCGCAGTTTGAAACAGTGAGAAGGTAAAGAATTCATACGTACTTACCTTCTTCAAAGGATTGATTTTTCGATAAAGGTTTGTCCCCAAACTATGAAAATGCATTACGGTCCACCAGATTTCAACAATCTTGTCGTAATCGAAATCTATTCATGCAACTTTGTAACCAAGACAAAAAGAATTCCTCAGCCTCCGTCATTCAGAGAATGCATGCCATTTAGCATTGACTACGTAATTGGATCATTTTCTCATTACAAACTCCCCAAAACACTCAAAACCAACATCCGTCTGCAGAGAGTGAGTATTTGCCAAACACAGCATTCGTTGTAATTCGATAGCCTTTTAAGGAATTCTCAAAAACCATTCACCATCCTGCATGAGGCAACATTGAAAATTGGAATCATCGAGAATAATGGTATGAATAGGATATACTCGGGTCATGTGACTTCCCCTCTCGAACGTCCTATTATGCTATTATCCTATTATTTTATAATATCCTCTGAGAAACGGCCCGGTATGAGGTCTAATTGACGGATAATAGCCAGGGTATTAATCGAATTAAACACCTTTTTTGCAATACTCACGAACTAAAAGCAGGACAAGGATACGGACTGTGGAATCTGAGAGTTTCACAAACGCATATGTACAGATTTTGTCTCGCTGTAAGTGCAGAGCGAGCGTTAATGATATTAAAGGTCTAGCGATTCGAGTCCTTAGTGTTTTTGAATCGTGAAACTAGCTCCGCTTTTGAACAGTCCATGGCCATTCATTCGCGCACAAACCCTTTTGTCTTAATAATGTTCCCGTGAAATTCAAACCATTTCCAACTCGCAGCACATGTTTGCTGTGGAGATCCTCCCTCCGAACCCAAGTTGGTTTACTTCGTCCTGTTTCACGATGCTCTTTTTTCAACTCGCACACTAGCTGATTGTGTGAGATTGAATATGAGTGTTTTTCAAATTGGAGATTCAATTCAGATGACTGCATCTGTTGAATCGAAAAATGATCCAAAGGTTAATTGTTCTTTATATCCTGTTGGCAAATATTTACGAAAATCACAATTAGGAAGTTCCTTTGTCCTAATAATTAAGGTTGTGATTTCAAGGACATGCTATGATTCGTGGATTGAATTTCGTTGATAGAATATGTGAGAAGGCTTTTTATGTCCCATCCAGGCAAATGGAATAATTTTTGAATACATAAGATATGCCTAGGATATCTTTTTCTGTACCTTTAATTGATGAATGACTGATATCAATGTCGTTTGTAGCATGGTTTAGTAACAAACACCGTTGAATTGGGGAATTATCCTTAAAGATTCACACGTTGTCAATCAAATAAATTAGTTTCCTATGAACTTTAAAAGCACCGAAATTGTCGAAGAAGATGGGCAGGATTCACGAAATGTCTCATTAATTTGGGAGCATCACTTTGGTCCTTATATCATAATCAACGAACTTTATGACACGAAGGAATAACATTCCACTTACGACAAATGACTTCCTCTTCTCCACTTATGTCCTAATGAAGCACGGTTTCAAGTGCAACAGAAGATTGTCGAAAGGACCCTTTGGGAGAACACTAGAAGCTGAATCGCGATAAGAGGGCATCTCTCGAAACGTCAATCAAAAATTGTTCGTGTTCTGAAGGCTTCCAAGCAAGAAGGATACGTTTTGATGTCATAAGGATGCGACTCTAAGTTTGTGATGACTACCTTATCTGTCGGTTGAAAATAACGTGCTGGATATGAAACTGAATATTGTTTTCCTTAATGATGTCCTCTAGACAAGCTGTTTGGAGTAAAATTTATCATTTTTAACTATTATCCTTTCTCAGAAAGGAAAATGAAGAAAATTAGCCGGTCGAGGATTTTCGACAGAACTATAGTTAATCCAATTATTAAGGTTCGGTAAGGTTCTCCCTACTCCTCACGCGGATATGTTGGTTAAAGTAGCCCGTCTAATACCCTTGACCACGCTAGCGTGGCTACCACTGATTCTTCTGGATCCTACGTTTGTCCCTAACCTACTTGAGGTTTTCGCCCTGTTGGATTCGGGCTTCTGGTTCTTGGGAGCATTTCTCTTTTTTGGGGGCTGATGTCCGCTGTTCGATGTTAAGGCCAACATTAAGTATGTCTAACATAAACCTAATTAGGGCTTCCAGTGAATTTCCAAATCGTATAAATATACTATGGTTCTGATTATTAGATCTCATATAGGGACATTATTAGCCTTTTATTTGGCTCTGGGAAGGAGCCGTTGCCTAAAGGATGCACTTTTCAACCCCCCTCTCCTCCTTTTAGTAGACGTCGATGGTAAGGCCTGCTTCGAAAAGGAATAATGGAGATCTCTCCTTCAATAACTCACATGGTTCGGAAAAAAATACACAACCCTTCCTTTGAACTCAATATATAGTAAATAGATGCCCATTACTACATGCTTGGAGTTCATCGTTCCAGTATTCATCAAACTTTGTGCAGTCCTTTTCGTGAAAGTCTAAATGATAGGCAGGCTTACATAAAACCCTGAATCAGCCACTCAAACGTCTAGGTCTAAACACCCAGACTGTTCAGCGCCTCTCCGTACTGCCCCACCAGCCTGGAGGATGTCGTCGATGAGTTCAAGGCCTTGATGTCCGCTTGTTTCTCGTGAAGTTCAGCAACGTATTTAATGTGGAGGTCTAGGGGGAGAAGATGCAGGAGTACATTGAAAGCATCTGCCGAGCAAGACTGCAGAGACCCAGTAGCACCTCCACACGTGGTTTTTTGAATCGCACTAAGCTTCGTTATATTGTATTTTTTGCACAAAGCCTGCCCCCATACTATAGAGCCGTACGATAGGATTCGACGCACTACAGCGGCAAACAACCATGAAATCATCCTCGGCCGGAGACTCCATTTCTTTGCAAAGGTTCTCTTGTAGCCATAAAAGGCTATACAGGCCTTCTAAACCCTCAGTTCTATGTTCTATGTTCAATATCCAATTTAGTTTTGAATCCAGGATTACATCCAGATACTTTACATTGGAGGAAACGATCAATCTTTGTTCATTCAGCCCTGGCAGGTGGAATTCAGGTATCCTTGGCTTGGTGGCGAATAGCATCAGCTTCGTTTTGGTTGGGTTTCTCTTGCGATCCACAATCACACCTTTCATAACGCTCCTTCCATGATGTCGCTTATAATTAACTGAAATATCGCTGACATTAATATCACCAAGTCGTCGGCATACGCCACCACCTTCACCTCGCTGGTGTCCAATATTCGTAAAATTTCGCCCATCACTATTAACCAGAGCTGGAGAGATGCCGCCACCCTGGGGCGTGCCTCTGTTTACAGCTCTGGTCAAACGGTTGCCTCCCAGATCTGACAGGATAATCCTGGTACTTAGCATGGATATAATCCAATGCGTAAGGTACCCCTCCAGTCCAATAGTGGTCAAGGCTTCCTTAATGACGTTAGTACAAATTTCGTTGAAAGCTATCTCTATATCCAAGAAGGCAGTTAGGGTATACTGCTTGTACTGCATTGACCGCTCAACTGTGTCAATTACCTGCTGGAGAGAGGTTTCTGTGGATTTTCCTTTGAGGCAGGCATGCTGAGACTTAGAGAAAGGCGTTCTCTCGATAATCGTCCTTAAGTGGATGTCTAGGATGCGCTCTAGGGTCTTCAGCACGAAAGAGGTGAGACCGTCTCTTGGCGGTCTTGATAGCCGACGTGTATATCTTCAAGCTGTCCTTGTATAGCTGCCAATATTTATGCCTATAGCAGATGTTGAACATTTCTCTGGTCAACTTCCTGAGTCTGGAGAGATCTTCATTCCACCACGGCAGTGCTTTCTTGCTATACTTAGTAGAGCACGAGGCTCTAAATGTATCGAATGCTTTTTCCAGAGCCCCGACCTTTGACTCCAATTCATCTGTCTTGCACAATTTTGCTCTTTTGCGCACCGGAGAGTGTATTCTTAATTACTGGACCAAACTTTCTCCCGTCGATCCTTCTGGGGTCTCTGAAGGGTTTGGAGACCTTTGCGGCGAGTTCTAGACTGAAAAGTTTCCAACTGTGATCTGAGAAGGATCTCTGGTCAGATACTCTCCAGTTCTCTACCCTAAAAATCCTATTGTCGGTGATATCAAGGATCTCCTCCCAACTGTCACAGTTGTCCGACCTGGGAAATGGAAGGTTGGTAAACTGCCCCTGTTACACACCGATAGGTTTGAAGTAATAATAAAATCAAAGGATGACTCACCTCTTTCGTTGATTGTCGAGCTGCCCCAAAGTGTATGCCTTGCATTGGCGTCACAGCCTATCAACAGGTTAGTTTTCTTGGTTGGTATGGTGTCAAATGTTGTAGTTCTTCTGCCTGAGCTGAATGGTCGTGAACCATGCAAGCTGAGGAAATATATATATATATATAAGTGTCCCCGCCTGCTCCAGTTTGTCCGCGACTAGGTCGTTAGAACTCAGGTCCAGATACAGAAAAGCGTGCAGATTCTTCCTCGCGAGGAGACATGCTTTAGGTCTGTCAGGAGACGCTAATCCTGTGCTGTGAAATAAATTAAAATATTTGCTTTCCAGCCCTTTGATGGTTCGGTCGCCTTATAGCCAGGGCTCCTGTATTAGTACGATGTCGATGTCTTCTTCCTATAGGAGAGCAGATTAACCAAGCTGCACTTCGAGTGCTGCAAATTTATCTGCTTGTTTCGTAGGTTCGTCAGTCCCCGTCGGACCGTTGATCCTCATCTCATCCAACAGTTCCTTGGTTGCGTCGATTGGATCTAGGTCGTCGTCCGGTTTTGCAGAGCGGAACATTTTCACCTTCGCGTTCCTGACTCCGAACTGCACTTTATAGTCAAGCATTTCCAGTGCTTCCAGCCAGTGCTTTCAGATCGGCAGTATCGGTTCCATAAAGCCAAATCAACCATTGATGTCATCAAATTGGCTACTAGCCAGACCGGAGATGCGATCCACGGAAAGGGTAGTACCAGCAAATATTGCGTGGTAGTAACTCAGGACGTGGAAAATGCATTCGTTTTGGCCAATAGGAATCTAATACGCAAATCCCTAGCAAAGGTTGATATTCCCGGTTATCTCACTGTCGTCCATAGTTATTTAACTGAAAGGAGGCTCTGGCATGACACTGATGAAGGACACCCGGAGTCCCACAGGACTCCGAATTGAGCCCACTACTGTGAAATATCATGTACAACGATCTACTTAATCTTCCTCTTCCGAGAGAGGCCACAGTGGTGGGTTACGCTGACGACATAACTCTGGTTGTTATCGCAAAGCATATCGAAGATGCTGAGTTAAATTCAAGTGAAGCAATGAGTTCTGTTGAAATTTGGTTGGAGAGCTCTGATCTGACACTGGCTGAGGAAAAACAGAAACGGTCCTCATCACTAAACACTAGAAGAGAAATTACGCTTGTATTAAAATCAGGAATCATATCATCACTTCCAAGCCGACCATCAAATACTTGGGGGTGGTGATAGATAGGCAGCTCAGTTATAGGCAACACGTGCAATATGTTTGCGATAAATCATCCACTGCAACTATGGCCCCGGCGAGGATGATGGCGAAGGTGGGAGGGCCACGGCATACCCCGAAGTTGCTTATAGCCAAGATGGTGACCTCAATCATGCTCTATAGAACCCCAGTTTGGAGGGAGGCGTTGCGGATGTCAGTTAATACTAACAAACTGAGTGCAGTCTACAGGAGGACAGCCTTGAGGGTATGTTATGCCTTCAGGACTGCCTCAGATGATGCAGCATTCGTCATTTCGATTGTTCCAATTGCGGTGGAGTCCCAGAGGACCCAGAGCATGTATTTTTCCATTGCCTGAGATTTGTGGAAGAAAGGAGAAACCTAGAGCAGACTCTACAAGATGTGTTGGTACCAGACAATCTGGTGCGGACAATGGTAGCACATCAAGAGAATTGCGATGCCGTCAATCCAAAATAAACTGCGAAAGGCAGAGAAGAGTAGAAAAACGCGGTGACGTACGCCGCGTATAGAAAAAAGGTGATTAAGCTAGAATGAGCTGACCCCGCCCCGTGATGTAATACCTTAGTGTGGTTCCCCGGAGCAGGGAGGGAATCCCACACACTGGTGTGTCCAGATCAGTATCTTTTGAAGATTTCCACTTCCTCAAAGAAAAAAAAAACAGACAGACAGACAGTAAACCCACTTTCATAAGGTCTGGTTTTACACAAAACCTTAAAAACATACACATACATACACAATATAATGTAACTATTAGGTTGTTGCATATGAAATGGCCGATTTGGCAATCAAGTGAAATTAGGTGCGATTTCGCTGTATCAAACCACCACCAGTTGGCGCTGTTGGTGTCGGATAATGAAGTATAAATACTCCTCCATTTAATCAAGGAGTCATTTCAGTTTTGACCATCGTTGTGATAACAGTGTATAAAAAGGAAAAAATGGATGGAAAAGAGCCAAAAACGTATACTTTTTTTGTATGAGTTCAAACTCGGTCACAAAGCAGCGGAGGCGACCAGGAACATTAACAGCGTATTTGGAGCTGATACGGTAAGCAAACGAACCACACGGCGGTGGTTCGAAAAATTCCGGTCAGGTGACGTAAACCATCAAAGTGAGCCACGTGGACATCCAGGACCATCGATTGATAACGACGAGCTGCGTTTGCTAGTCGAATCCAATACACGTCAGTCTATGAGAGACATTACAGAGAAACTGGGCATACACTATTTGACAGTTTCCCGGTACTTGCAATGACTTGGAAAGGTGAAAAAGCTCGACAAATGGGTTCCGCAAGCCCATTCGGAGAAAAACATGGCGCTTCGAATGGAAACTTACAGTTTTTTACTCACCCTCGACAGAAGCGATCCCTTTTTGCAAGAATAGTGACATGTGATGAAAAGTGGATATTATACGACCATCGTCGCCCGATAAGCACAATGGCTAGATGCTGATGAACCACCTAAGCATATGCCGAAACCGAGCCTCCATCCGAAGAAGGTAATGGTGACTGTTTGATGGTCTACAGCTGGAGTTATCCACTATTCTTTCTTGGCACCTGGAGAAACAATAAATGCGCAGAAATACTGCGCCAAACTCGAAGAAATGCACCAAAAATTGGGTATTCAACGGCCGAGATTAGTCAACAGAGATGATGTGATACTACTTCACGACAATGCATAACCTCATGAATCCAGAACAACAGTTCAAAAGTTGCACGAAATGCAGTATGTGACTCTGCCACATCCACCATATTCACCGGACCTTTCGCCAACCGACCACCACTTTTTTAAGGATTTGGATCATTTTTTGGCGGAATAACAAATGAGGAATGAAGAGGCCATCAAAATTGCCTTCGACGAGTTTATCAACCCATGAAAATAGGACTTCTACGAAACTGGCATACATACGTAATATCGCTTGCAATATCCAAACCGTACATCTAGTTGACCATGAAGCTAGCAACAGCACAATAATGAATCGACGTACAAATAAATGGTTTTTGATGGCACTTCCATGTGAGAGCAGGGCCGACTCTTTTGCTGCACATAGAGAATGCTGCAAAAAGGCTCGCCGATCGCTATAGTACAAACATGTTTTAGGTTTCTCATGTGTATTCCGTGTAAGCAGTGGAATTTTTCCCAACAAGTCAAATGTCATTTGGAGCTGTATGTATCCCGAAAATGCCGACAGGACTTTGTTGAATAGATTATGAAATTAAATGTGCTGCTGCTTAATACGTATTCTAGGAGCCTCAAATGAAGCCTGGCTAGCCATTATTATTCGCAAACTCGCCTAGCAATAGCGACTGATAATGGAAGTGAATGGAGTTTCCCAAAACTTTTCTGCTTTCCCAACATCGGGGTCATGTGGCGTTGATTACATAGTATGAACTACATAAACTGTTCCTTTCCCCAGGAAGTCATGTTCATGACAGACTATTGAACAAGATCGATAAATCTATCAAAAGTCATATGGATCACATTGAAGAAAGTCATGTTGGTGCTGCATATTGAACCAGCTAACGAGTCTCCATACCACTTGGACAGGTAAAGCTGTAAAGATGTAAAATTTAGTAGAATTTATGAGCACAAATAGTGGTCGTTGATGAACGTAAAATCTCACTAGGCTCACTCAAGTGTATCCTTTCTCCCATTGAAAGTATTTATATGTAGCACATTGAGGCAAGTAGTAAATAGTTGGGGCCAATTGCTGGTGCCCATTGTGCGTCATTCCACGCCACGAGCGTAAATACCTTCTTTGTCGGTGCGCCATTATTTGTCGACGTCATTATTTTACACAGCTCTAATGTCACCACAAAAATGAAATATGATTAAATGTCCCATTGCCGTTTCTGCATAGTTTTCTAGATTGCAGCAGGGTTTTCCGCTGTTTCCCCGTCTTTTTCCCATTTTGCTTTTTCATGTTATTAGTTTTGTATATGTTCGTTCCGTTTGTTCTTTTATGCATGTACACAAGTATCGTGTGTTTCCCTAACTCAATTTTTTATGCTACTTCGCTCACGATAACCATCTTGAAAAATTATCAGTTTAAATGGTTTTCGCGTAATTAGGCTCGGCACGTTTTGTTTGTAGCCAGCCACCAGAAAGTTATTAATGACGCTTGCAGTCATTATAGTGCTAGGTTCAGGCCTGTCGTTTGTTCTCATTTCTAGGGATATTGCAAATAGTTCACAAGGTATACTATATAATGGCGGCATGGCCTGGGAATGTAGAGCTCACTGGTGAAATTAAGGCTGTAACATAGTGTACATGGGTTTCAAGGAGCAATTTTCAGTTTATGATCCTTATTTGCATTTTCGCACTATTTTCGACTCTACTTCTCATGTTCCTATCCTGTGCTTCACAGAGGACGTTTTCGACAAGGACGATCTCATATCTGAATATTGAGGGGTCCTAATATACTATATGTCCTGGATATACTATATGTACCTATGGGCAATGTAAGCGCTACCACTGAAGTACCTTACAACCTGAAAAACGTGCCCTTTTTATGAGGCATTTTGCAATAACCATTTTTTACTGAAAGTACTTCATGCACAACATAACACTTAGCGCAAGCACTCGCACCACTGAACTGTACTTATTCATACTTGGCAACTATCCGCCTTAAAAAACCATTTAACGCTCAACCACAACAAAACTGTCACTTTGCATGATACTGAGATGCCCTTTCAAAAATTTGAGAATTTTCCAGGTAATTGAACACCCCCAATAGCAACCCAAAGGCAAAGAGACAAACCAAAAATACCCAAAACCCAATTCATGTCTGGATAATATCGAAAACCGCACACCAACTCAAAAGATAGCCTACAAGGCCCACACGGCAGCTATTAATCGGGAGGCAAAGCCAATTTTTTGGCAAATCACTGTCTGATATCAGATACGCCAGGTTTTAGATTACACATGCCCGAATTTTCCTGTTAATTTGGTAAGCGTTCCGCAAGAACCCATTCGACTGCTCAACATGTCTGCCACTTAGGGTTCTGGTTCTGGGCCACAAAGGTGGTAGAATCGGAGCAGAAAATTTGGAAATTCTGGCGAAAAAGACCAAGCCGAATTGTGCCTCCTGAGAATGAATGGGTGACGTTGTCCTGCAGTTTTTTTTGCAACCACTCAAAAGGTTCGGTATAAGTATCATGTTCTGGGCCACGGAGGTAATACGATCGGGCAACCGAATTTTATCCAAGTGTAAAATTGCAACTAATTCTGTATTGAAGTTTGGAAGGGACGGTTTCGATGATAGTTGAGCCATTGTCAGATCTAATTAGGATATGATATGATTCCTCCTGTTCTGAGTGGAATCACGTTTTTGCCGTTGCCCATGTTTCTCAAGGACCACCTGATTCTCAACCCAGAACTAATAGCTGAATTGACAAATTATCATCAGATATGCTCCCTCAGTGGAGCATTCATTAGAGTATTGTTTTCGCAGATTAGTTTTTGTTTGGGGATCGAGTTTTTTTGGATTTTTCCAACAAGAATGATAGATATCTGATATTATAAACTGAATTAAAATATGAGACGTTTTTTATGTCTGACAGTGTTGTTGCTTATGAAGCGCATGGAGCATAGCATACCAGCGCAAATAATGCTGAGATTGTATGTTATAGGAAAACTACTTGACTGTTCAGAAAAAAAAAGATGTTAAAAATCGTTTAAGGTAAACCAATACACAAAGAGGGATTTAAAGATATTTAGAGATAGATCTAACCCCGTTTGAAAACAATCGTGTTAGTTAGTTAGTTTAGTTCACTGAGGGAAGTCGCAGCTCCAAGCACTCAGGCCATTGTTAGGCCCATTATACTATCCCCGTAAGTCGCCTATTCAATGGCTTCGCGCCTACGTTCACAGGCTTTAGTGAATCTGAGAACATACTCCAGAGGCAGAGAGTGTGAAGATTCTTCATTGAAGAAAACCTTACTAAAGTGTCTTCGTCTGAGATCTAAGGAGGCCGAGCAGCTGCATAAAAAGTGTAGGACCGTCTCCTCCTCCTCTTCACATTGGCTGCACTTAGTCGAAACCACCACCCCACTCTTTTCCATATGGTAGTTTAAAGTGCAGTGTTCCGTTAAAAGCCCTGCTAGGGTTATCATGTCCCACTTCTTAAGGGACAACAAAAATGCCGCTCTGGCGACCCCAGGTTCTTTCACAAGAATTTTCACCTTGAATCCATGCAATTTCACCTTCCAGAGTAGACTTGACAGTGGATGGCCGGATTCCAAAAGTTGGTTCTGGCCCCACCATTGTGGATCCAGACCCTTGGCGAGCTAGTCTGCCAACCTCCTCATTACCAGCGATGCTGGACTGCTCCGCACCCTCATCAGGAATGTTTCGTTTAGTCTGCCAAGTTTCAGCAGCATCTGATTATAACTCACCCCAACTGGCTTGCTATATCTTTGCTGTTTAGTGCTGGTAATGCCACCTGACTGTCGGAACAGATTCGAATGTTGCGACCCCTCCATTTTTGTCGCAGACATTCTTATGCTGCCAACGAAATGGCATATCTAGTGCCTTCGCCTGGAATATGGTCGTCATTTTTCCGAGGGGTGGGCCACTTCCATAATCGGATTTCCCAAGAACACCCCTGCGTCCAATCCGCCTTCCATGGCTGACCCGTCGGTGAAGATTATTAAGCCTGTAATCTGAAAAGTCTCATCGCCGTTTATCGACCATTCTTCTCTTCTGATTACGACTTTGTATGTTTTTCAAACACAAATCTAGAAACCTTATGATCGGCCAGCATCAGAGCTACCGAATATTTGTCAAGGAATTTTCGGATAGACGCATGACAGTACGATTGGCCACCTTTCCACGCTCAAATGGTATCGAGTATATATGCGTTGTTGGCCGCTTCCCGCCTCACCTCCAAGTGAATCATCATAATCATCAACGGCGCAACAACCGGTATCCGGTCTAGGCCTGCCTTAATAAGAAACTCCAGACATCCCGATTTTGCGCCGAGGTCCACCAATTCGATATCCCTAAAAGCTGTCTGGCGTGATTGATCTACGCCATCGCTCAATCTTAGGCAGGGTCTGTCTCGTCTTCTTTTCCTATCATAGATATTGCCCTTATAGACTTTTCGGGTGGGATCATCCTCATCAATACGGATTAAGTGACCCGCCCACCGTAACCTATTGAGCCGGATTTTATCCACAACCGGACGGTCATGGTATCGCTCATAGATTTCGTCGTTATGTAGGCTACGGAATCGTCCATCGTGATGTAGGGGACCAAAAATCCTTCGGAGGATTCTTCTCTCCAACGCGGCCAAGAATTTGCAATTCTTGTTGCTAAGAACCCCTCCAAGTGAATGGGGGATAGATTTAGGAAAGCTTCAAGTGTTGCAGTCGGCGTAGTACTCATTGCTCCAGTAATACTTAGACAACCAAGTCTCTGAACCTGCGTTAGTAGCTTCCTGCTGTTAGCAAAGTTCACTCTCGGCCACCAGACGATGTATGCATACATCAAAATGAGTTTTATTATGGATGTATACATCCAATGTATCCGTTTTGGTGAAAGTCCCCAGTCTTACTCTTCGCATTCCTACAGCACGAGAGCAATCTACAGAATTTCTAATATTGTTCCTGGATATGGTGCTTCCACGTTAACTTGGAGTCGAAATGTGATATTTGTCAGCCAGTCTTCTGTCAAGCCGTCAGCTGACGCTCCGCGAGTGCTGTTTCCCACTTGGACTCACCTCGGATGTCGAGTCTGAACGAGTGCTCGCCTCGTTCCAGCACTATAAAGCGGCCCTCATATGATGGTTACAGCGTCCTTCGATGAGGGTCTACCCTACTGAGGACCTGTGTAGACGTCTCAAGGTCCCTGCGGGTGTTAACCTCCACTTTCACGTGTCGGGACGGTGCAATTGGCCGCATCTTTGGAACTGCATCCCCCAGCAGACGCAGCATTCCTGGGTCGCTTAACCCTGCTCGGGTGTCCAGCACAGAGTCGGCGGGGAAGCGCAAATTCTCCCCGTACGCCATCTCGTTGGGGCTGGCCGTGAATTCTTCTCATTGGGCTGTGCGGAGACCGAGGAGAACGAAAGGGAAGGACCGCGACCACGATGGATCGTCGCGGGCTGGTGAGAACCTTCCAGCATAACATTGAACTGTGGGTGATATGCAGTAGTCCTATGCTGTTTGAAGCCAAGGCGATTTCCTAACTTCCCGAAAAGAATAGATTCGAATTCCATTCCCTGGTCCGTAATAATTACGCCTTGTAAACTAAAGGATAGGATCGACTGAGGGCCTCGGTACATGATTGTGCCGTAATATCAGACAGACATCCTTTTTAGCGTGCTTGTTGATTTTGCACTTCTGGCATGTGATCAATATCTGGCCCAAGAGTTTACATCCTTGTTTATGGACGGCGAGAAGTATTTTCCAGTGACTAACCGGTTTGTCGTCCTAATGCCTGGGTGCGCAAGATCGTGTATTACGTCGAATACCTCCTTGTGAAAATTACCCGGAACGAATGGCTTGGTTTCCTTATCTAAGGTCTCGCAGAGTAAATAGGAGTTTGAGCTGAAAATAGGAAACTACTTGAACTTGTATTTGGAATTTACCTTCAGGGTCCGAAGCGTTGCCTTTTTGTGCCTCGGCGATTGCCGTATAATCGACCACGGCGGGGACTGTCAAAATTGTCTTTTCCAGACACGTGTTGGGTATCAGAAGTAAACTGGCTTAAAAAACTCAAGTGGCGAAGTTGGCGAGGGACGCGTTATCGTGTTTTTGTCTAAGCGCGAAAGTAAGGGGTTTGTGGTCTGCTGGGATGTGCTATTTTAGAAAGAAGCTCAACGGTTGCCAGATTTGATTCACGCGTTGGTAAAGAGTGGCACCTACCGCTGACCATCAACGAATACAGCATACAGCATGAGGCATCGATGAATACAGCTAGGGGTGCATCTGATTAAGGAAGGCAGAGTTGCCTCAACAAGCTGTTGTTTGACCGACTCAAACGCATCGACGGTCTCAGCAGACCACGCAACTTGGCAGGAGCCTTTAGTTTTGAGCCCAGACAAGCACTCGTTTAGGATCGCTTAGTGACGAGCGGCCTTGAGCAAGCAACGATGATAGAAATTTAACATGCCCCAGAACCTTCATAGATCCTTTACCGTGGCTGGTAGGGGAAAGCTCTTTACCGCCTCAACCTTATCAGGGTCAGGTTGGATACCGTCAGGGGTTATCTAGTGGCCGAGAAATTTAACCTGCCTCTGGGGTAATCTACATTTTTCAACGTTCAGGACAAGTCCGGCCTGAAGGAGACGTAGAAAAATGCACTCGAGATGTTCCAATTGCTCAAATTCTGAAGAGGAAGCGACCAAAACATCATCCATGTAGACAAAACAAAAGTTCAAGTTTCATAAGACAGAATGGACGAACCTCTGGAAAGGCTGCGCAGCATTACACGAACCGAATGTCATCCTAGTGAACTCGAAGAGGCGGAAAGGTGTGTAGATAGTCATTTTCGGAATGCCTTCGGGAGCAACAAGGATTTGGTGATACGCCTTGGCTAGATCCAAAATTGTAAAAACACGACAGTTCGTAAGCGATTGCGCAAAATTATGAATGAGTGGAATCGAGTATTGGTTTTGAACTGTCTGAGCATTCAGACGCCTATAATATCCACATAGTCGTCATTCACCGTTTGGCTAAGGGACCAAATGAAGTGGAGAGGACCAACAGCTATTGGATAGTCTGCAGATACCCTGTTTTATTGTTTCGTTGAACTCTTTTTTTGTAATCGCAAGCTTCTAGGGTGAAAATGGACGCACTTTTGAGAAGATTGGAGAGCCTGTAGTGTTGAAGTGGTGCTCTACATCGTGCTTAACCGGCTTAGAGGAACTACTTTCCGTAGTAATGTTGCGATACTTTGTGAGGAGTGCGGGAATGCGGTGGTCGGCAACATTCTCGAAAAGTATCGAAAGAGTGTCATTTTGGCAGGTAGAAAATTTTCCTGACGTCTATAAAGAGATTGCGGGGTCTATCAAAGCCTTGTTCTGCAAGCCCGTAGTGACACATGAAGTCAGCGCCTAATACGGGGATGCTAATCGCCATCAAAACAGAACGCCACGAAAACGTTCGGGGCAGTGCGAGACTCACGTCCACCTGCCTGGCGGCCGCTAGTCGTAGGTTTTGCGGGATGAAAGTGCTCAGATGGGGTACAGGAAGAACCGACACCTCAGCGTTCGTCTCGACCAGGAAGAAACGTCTGCTTAGGAGGTCGAAGATTGTAAGGCGATGTGGCACTGCGCTTCGGGTAGCCGTCACCAAGGCACCCAGCGAGCCCAGTTTTTGTTGCATTAAACGTGTATCCAGTGTACATTTAGTCGCTGAAGCTCCGTATTTACGATGGTATCAACTAATCGTCGAGGCCGATGAGGGTCCCGGCGTGCGACTACCTGAACGCTCATTTCGGGAAGTGACTTCGACCGTGATTGCAATCGATATCTACCTCCCGAACGCAAAGTACCAACCGTCGCTGCGAGCTTTGTGGTGCGTCGGCCAGTGTCGTTGCCATGGCCTTGAGCTCGTCTACTTCCCGAGTTATGTCTCGGGAGTATTCCGCGAACACGGGGCGTGCGTACACCTAGTGTACTTTGTCAGCCGTGGCGGACAACACCTTCAGGAATCCCGAGTCCGCGCAGGCCAAGATGGTGGGGGGCAGAACACCAAAGTGGAAAACGGCAGTGGCCGAAGAATTTGCATCCGCCGACGCAACAATCGCCGCAGCCATGCGGAAAATGGTCTGGTAGAGACCGGAGGGAGAAAATGCGGCTGAAGGCCGCATGAAAACCTTTTCCTCATTATCGAGGAGATGAAGGCTTACAGATAATGAAAAGTAAAAGGCCCAGTAGCACAGTACGGCTGTGAAGCGTGGACTCTAACTAAGGTGTTAGAGAAGCCCATCGACACATTCTCCGCCGAATACTTGGACCGGTAGAAGATGGAGCTGACTGGAAAATTAGATACAACCATGAATTGCACCAGCTCTTTGACGACCCAGCAGAATCGGCGGTAGTAAAAAAAAGAAAATTCCAGTGATACGTCCGCATAGAATGGATGGACGACAAGCGAATACCTGACAGGGACACAGCTACACAGGACTCAAAGCTACACCCAAAGGACGTCGCCCAGTGGGAAACCCATGCAAACGATGGAAGGACTTAGTGGACGAGGCTAGTAAAAAGCTGCTGAAACTGGAGGACGCAATCGAAGGATCGAAATGGCTGGAGGAGTCTATTTTGAAGACCAAGGGCCAATTTTGCTTGTCGCACCATTAAAGAAGACGAAAAAGAATGCTTACGCTGATGCCGAAGTCCGCTAAACCTCCTGGTGACCATCCTGCGTACGACTGTACGTCTACAAGATACTATGAGAAATCGTAGTAACGCGTAATTTATAACAGGTTGCGTCCGGCTGTTGGGAGGTTGGCAATGTAGTTTTTGAGAAACCACGTTAACCATTGACACCGTCGAACTGTTTACTAGGCTGGAAAGCAAACTTTAAATTATTTATGAGGAGCATCCATTTTGTTTACTGTATGGCACCTGTTTTAGTATTTCATACTCGTTCACTCTCTCTTTGAATCTTTGTTTTGGGGGTGATTGTGTTGGTTCCATTGATTAGATCAGGACCATCAAATTTACTGCTTTGTTATGTCAAAGAAAACCAAACTTGATTTTTCAAAATTGCTTGTTTTACGCGTTTCCACTGCGCCTACAATTGTTCCTTTTTTTGTCATTACAGCACGAATCTGTCCTTGGTCTCCTGAAGTCTTCGCCTTAATTCTTACCGATTTTGCCTTTCACCTTGCCTTCGCTATTGGTAGGCGTCCCGAATTTCTTTTTTCATCCATTTTAAAGAAATCATATAAAGTCATATAAAGATATGACCTGTCCACTGGAACTTTTGGTTACTTTTTATTATCATCATAATGAGGTAGGTAGTAATTGCAAGCGTGATTCGTTGATACCTTTTGTGGTTGTTTCCCTTTTTGTTCCAGATGTTAATAGACAGCCTTCCTTTTAAATGGCCCTTTACGAAGGTTTTGGTAGATATTTCATGTAAATGTCCTTTCCGGCTGAAAATGTAATCGTAACGTACGTATGCAATGTACATATATGTTAATACATAATTAGAAATCTTTTCCTGTACTGCACCAACTAATATATCTATTTTTGTCATAACAGGGTCACACGAGGGTCATCATCTCTAATTTCTCATCCTTGCCATCATAAATTGATGCAACAATGGCAGGCAACATGTAAGTACGTACGAAATGTAATTTATTATTGACGCAGCGCTGACTGCCATTTATTTGCAATTTATAACTCCACATAAGTTTTATATACGAGGGTCACCATTGGAAGCTTACAGGCTTTCATTCACTTGTCCACTGTCGTCACTGTTTCCATGGAAGCATGCCGAAGAGGTCAACATGTTTTGTGTTGAAACTGTCACGTCAGTGAGTAATTGAAGATTTAATAGTATCCACTTGATTACAGCAATTGCCTCAGTTCCGATGTCATGACGCCTTCCATCATAATTTGCAACCGAGTTAAAGACAAATGGCGGTTTGACTGTGGTTCAAGCGAAATCTTCATTCGAAAATGTCGATAGATACAATGAAAAATCAAATTTGATTAATAAATACTTGACTGTTAATTTGTAGATATATTATATTTTATGGTGCTTCAAGGAGCGATTACAGTACGTTGGGCTAAAATTTGGGGATTTTCCAAAGGTTATTTCTGGTACAAAGAAAATGATTATTCAAAAATTACGAGTATACTTAGACGATGATAGGAATGATTACCTCAGTTATTTTTGGTAACTAAAAGATTAAAAATAAACTAAAAGATTAAAAATAAACCCCTGGTGACATAGCAGTCACATCTTTTCATAAGAGTGTGAGATGTGAATTTTGGCAGTCCGGTAAAGAGAAGAAGTAAAGATTGATATCAATTAAAATCTTTGTAAGACTTCGCCACAATCATTGAAAAGGATGAACATTTGATTGATAGGGGTTTTTTCAGCTGATATGGTTAGAAAGAAAGACTTAACTGGGCCACCGCGATGATTGTAGTACGGAAAAAAGTAGTCCGTTACAAACCTGCATGGACATTTCATTCAGATAAAAATAATCTTTCTAAAACATGGATTTGAAAAGCGGTCTAAGGAGAGAGCTATGTTAGACGAATTCGCTGGTTGAACATGTTCACAGTTAATTTATCGTTGTCTTCGGTCTTATATCCTTAAATAGTTTCCACTAAAGTTATTCAGTGATATCTTTCAAGTCAGCCTACAGCCCATCTAACCGGCCGATGTGAAAGACCTTCTCCATGTCTATAAGGCAAGCGCCTACTCACTCCCCATTGTTAACCCACGGCCAATTATCAGAGGTTACCCTACTTGGTGCATGTACTGTCGAATCTCCAGGATGAAACCCGAATTGCGCATCTAACAATAATTCCTTCCTCCTGATATGCCCATTCAAGACTTTCAATACCAAAACCTCAAACATCTTGTTGATGTTAAATAGCAAACTGATTGGATTAATCCTTTCCTCTCTTTAAGATTGGGAACGCTCGGGCTTTCTTCCACTATCCTGGAAAAAAGGAATCGCTCAATAGGTTATTATTGTCTGAGAAACACGATGGGAATACCATCAGTTGCGGATGATCACTTACTGTTTACCCATCGTAGAGGTTGATTCCCCACATAAGACAAAGTAACCAAGCGGATTGCCACTTGGTATGAGATCAGCCTGCGTCACAGGGGACAAACTGAAGAACCGTAGTGTTACTTTTGAAATTATGGACATCTTGTTCCAGGATCTCCGAAAATCGCATTGGTTCTCTTGGAACTCCTTCCAATCTTTGAGCTTTTGTGTAAAACAAAACCTTATTAAAATCGGTTTACTGTCTGTCCGTCTGTCTGTTTTTTTTTTCGGAGGAGGAAATCTTCTAAAGACACTGGTACACATCTTCCAGCGTGTGGGATTTTTACCCACTAAAACCACCCCCTAACTCCTGTCCTCTTCCCCGCGGAAGCACCACAAAGTATTTCGTCGCGGGGTACACATAACTCTAGCCTCTCCCTTCGCCCATCGATTGCATTCGCAAAAGCGCCTTTCTCGCCACCTCTGCCTCTTTTAATCTGTACTGAATCCGCCCTACCAGCTCTCCTGGCATACAAGCATTTTTTCAATTATATTTTCCGGTGCTAGTGTTCCTCCCAATGTCTCCTCTAGACTCTTCCTTTCCTCAGCGAATCTAGGTCAATGGAAGAAAACATCCTCTGAGTCCTCCGGAATACGTCGCACCTGGGACAGTTGAGTGAGCTGTCTAGTTTAAACCTTTAGAGGTATTTACGGTAATGGCCATGTTCCGTGAGAAACTGTATGAGATCATAGTCTATCTCACCATGCGTTCTCTGCGTCTACACTTTAATGCTGGGAATCAATCTTTTGCCTGTTCCCACCGTTGCTGTCACCTGCTTAAGGATTCCTCTCTTTCGGCGTTTCTCATTTGCCGATCACACGAAGAATCGGGTCCATTATAGGTACGTGTCATCTCATCGGCTAAAATGTCGATCGGCATTATTCCGGCTACTTCATAGGCCGTTTCGTTCGAGATAGTTCTATAACCGCAGCCCACTCTTAGGGCAGTTTTTCTATACACCGCGCTTATCTTTTGAGCATGCATGCCGTATGCAAGGCAGTTGACCAAATTGGCGCTGCGTAAAACAGTATAGAACTTACCAGTAGTACACGAATGCATTGCGAGCCTCAAACATTTGGCATCATTCTTGCCAGGGCCATGCTGACATTGGAAGCCTTGGTGCAAACATTTTGTAAGTACTGCTTGAAATTCAGCCTCGCATTTATCATCACTCCAAGGTATTTAGTTGCTGACTTTGAAGTGATGATATGCTTCCCCATTCTGATACGTATTTTCAACTGAACCAGTGACCAGTTTGATGGCGTCGACCGTTGATCTGGCCCTACGGGAGCCGAATTGTCGGTCTGATAAGTCTCCCAGACTTTCTACAGCCGGGAGCAATCTGTTGTAGATTATTCTCTCCAACATCTTCCCCATAGTGTCCAATAGACATATAGGCCTGTAGAAAGGTGGTTCACCAGGAGGCTTACCAGGTTTAGACAACAACACTAACCTTTGTTTTTTCCGTGTCTCAGGAAAGCCAAGCATGTTTCAAAAACTCTACGGTCTCGACTCGACAGCTTAAGTGCTTTCTTTAGTATGCCGTCGAGGCCGGGGACTTTGTAGTCTCCCAGCCTACCGCAAATCTCCAGTACTGCTTCCTTGCTTACTGGGGGTATTACAGCCACATCTAAGGATGTATGTAGACTGTAACCCCTAGTGTTCTCCTGCGGGAACAAACCCTGAACCATTTTCAGTAAGAGATCGGGACATGTAATTTGTGGAGCTACCTGACCTCTAAATCTCTCCATCACAACCCTGTAGGCCCTCCCCCATGGATCTATATACGCCTCTGCGCAGAGTCGCTTGAGGCAGTCCCTCTTGCTTTGCTGTGTAGCCAGTTTCAAGTTTCTTCGGGCTTCCTTGAAAGCTCGCTGTTTCACCTCCTGGTCAATCCTCCCCATTGCTCTCTGAGCCGCTCTTCTGGTCCGATGGCGCACCGATCGAAGATCTGACAATTTACTATTCCATCAGCAGTTGAGTCTTCTGGTGGAGAAAATATAACGTCTCGGCATCGATGAGTTGCATGCCTTCGCGATACGCTTCTTGATATAGAGGGCTCTTTCCGATGGTTTACCTTGTAAAGTGTCCTGGTCCAACCACGCATCTATGAATGTTTGCTCGTCAATTGTTTTCAAAGACCAACCTGACGTTCTAATCGCTTTTTGACGAGCGGATTTCCAGCCGCTTGACTTGCTCTTCAGGTCAATGACTATTGCTTGGTGATCACTATCGGTGTGCTGTTCACTGACGTTCCAGGACATATCACGAGCTAGTGAAGGACTAACTAAAGTCAGATCCACAATTGAACCGGACCCCCTTTCCGGTAAGTATAATCCTCACCATCATTAGCCAATATGAAATCTAATTGCGCGGAAACCTCTAAAAGACAACGCCCTCTTGCATTCGTCAGTGACCTTCCCCATTCTGTGACCCATGCATTGAAATCACCGGCGCTGACTTTTGGTTTCCGTCCTTTTGCATCCAGAACCAACTTGTCCAGCATGTTCACGAATTCGGCTAACGTGAGGCATAGAAGAGCATAGTAGCCGTAGACGTATATGCCGTCTGTCTGTCCGTCACACGCAATTTTCTTGGTCAGCGTTCTAGTGATTGGCACCAAATTTGGTGGAAAGGTGGGAACTGTGAACGCTCACGCATATAAATTAAATAATTCTAGGTTGAACTTAAGGGGGGTCCCCATATATGCAAAAGGGGGAGCACATTTTTTTTTCACCACCACCACTACCAGTACCGACTAGTACTTTCCCATCTGTTCGAAAAGTGGAGAGTGCGGGGGTCGATCATTTCTTTCATGGACCCATTCTCAGAAACTACCCAACTGAAAAATGCCAGACCGCTGCCAGTGAAATGAAGAAGCTCTGCTCTTCGGTGGATCCCTACGATGAAATTTACATTGATCGCATAGATTCTTAGACCACCCAGCGGTATTGTTGTTATTACAGAGCTAGCTAGGTGGTATGCTGTTTATGTAAATATTCTTTAATATTTTTATCTTTCTGTTGTGTTCCATGTTTTCACACATGGTCAGTATTTTATTGAGAATTATTTTCATCCCGTCGAGGTTTTTAGCTCCCCTTATCAGACAACCACTACAAAACGGATCCCCCTGACAATTGGTACCGAAAGGACGGTATCGCTCAACCAAGTTGACACTTCCAACTTTTGAGCGAATCTCAGCGCCTTCTGTCTTCTGTCCCTTGTGTCCTTAACACTGCGGTATGCAGGACATCTACGCTTTCGAAGTTGACGGGGACGATTTGCTCGTTGTCCTCAGCCTCAGTTAACAAACATTGGCCGGCAGTAAGAGCTTTGCGCACTTTACATACTGCAGAGCTATTCGCCAGTTAACTACCGGGTGACCATAGCGCAGGCATTTTCGGCACAAGGTGATTTCACCCCTCACTAGGCACTCAAAACGAATTGCCTGGGAGTTAAGTGACCTGATGCCAATCAGATCACTTCTCCGGCTCTCCAGGTTATTTACTTCCCCGTACTAGAACGAGATCTCGGTTTAACATCAGTCTCCGCCATCGCACCTAAACCTTTTAGGGAAGTGGCATCTTCTCCTCCTTCGCTCGCTCGAGGACGTAACTTGCTTTCCTATAGTCCTCCATTTTTGAACATTTGATTGATTTGATTTGATTGGCATTGACTGAGAAGGCCGTCTCCGTCTTTTGTATCAGAAAATTCGACGGCCCATCACTTTAATTCAGTAGAGTGGTCACACATCTGCCATCCAAATCATACACGATATTGGGTTTCCCCCTTTTCTTTATTTCACGTCCTACTTGTGGCTCCGATAACATTTTTTAAATTTTTGTTTGGATATTTGAACATTGGATTGCATTCCTTTTTAGGTTATCTATTTTTGCCCCGTTTAGCTTTATTTTTTAATATTTTTTTTTGTTAAGGCTAGAAGTAAAAAATCAACCAATTTCCCATTATCTAGGCCACGACAGCCGCATTCGACATTGCTGCTGCTAACCTGGTTACTACATTCACCTGCCGCATTGCTACCGTCGTTCCGGAATGGATCAGGCTGACATTCAGGAATGGCTCATTGTAGGTGACAATCCATTTGGTGACATGAAGAACAAACTTTGGAATCAGCTCTTGGTATATCTTAGTGAACTGCTACCACTATTTATTGTAATTCTGGCCTTTCCGAAGTTAGCCATTCTTTGGTTGTTGAGGTTTTACAAACATTGTTTAAACACGACAAATGTCAAAAATGAGCAAAGTAATGGAAATCCTTCAGGTGAATAATGGAGAAATTACGTAACACACAACCAAAAATAGAATATAAAACAAACTCAAATAATAGATTTTTTTTTTTAAATAAAATACAAATAATATATCGTGAAGTTTTCTTCCCAAATGCCGACTTTTCCCCAAATCCATTGTAGCTTCGTTCCCATGGATGTTGGATTTGAGAGATTCTATCGTATTATTTTCTGATGAACTTAAGGGGGGATTTGTATTAAGTTTATAAAATATAGTAATATACCATTATTAACCTTATTTGACTCATCATCCACGGCGCAACAACCGGTATCGGGTCTAGAAGATGGTTGTATGCATTATTTTTCCTTTTCATAGTTTTAACACCCTCATTGCCTTCCTTATAAAGTCCCATTTCCCATCTCGATGTCATAGTGCACCATAAACATTAACGTAATTTCAATATTAATTTGCAAATGATCTTTTTTATTTCTAAATTTCTGGGAACCCTTACACCCATTTAGATATCTCCAACTGGAGTATAGAAATTTACAAATACTTCAAAATGATCATTAACCTTTTTAAGGTTTTATGTAAAACAAAATCGATTTACTGTCTGCCTGTCTGTCTGTCACACGCATTTTTATCGGAAACGGTTATAGATATTTACGGCAAATTTGGAGAGGAAGGTGATAACTGTGAACGCTCAGACAGACAGACAGTGAGTCACGTTATTCTATGTCGAATTTCAGGTGGGTCTCCATTTATGCAAAAAGGGGGTGTACATTTTTTTTCGCCAAATATGGTCATGTGGAGTATCAAATGAAAGACCTGAAGAAAATAGAAATACATTCCATACAGATATCTATTCAAATAAAGTTAATAATAGTATTTACGTGCTGCGGTAATGTTAGGAGGTGTGATAGTATTTGGTGAAGTGGTAATGTTAGGTGATATCATACTTTAAGGTGATATCACTTTTGTAATATTACATACATCACCTGAACATCTTTATCTGATAACTCCTACATTACTACACCAAATGAAATTGTATTGGTAATTTCAAAAATATGGTTTGTTTTTCTTTCGATTTTTCCCTAATACCCCATAATATGGTTATACGTATATGAATTTGAGACAATTAAACAAAAAACCACGAAGCAATTTACTTTTTCCACTATTTCCCAGTATTTTTCCACACTTCTCCTGTGTCAGATTTTACTTCAATCATTCCAAAATATTTTTTGCATGCAATCTATTTCATAGACTCAAATTTTCCCACAGAGTATATTAAACAATAAAGTGCTGCGTATCTATAAATTCCTGTGTCCTACTTCGGTAATAAATCGGAACAATCGTTCATGGCTCTATGTACATGTCAAGTTAATTCTTTCACTTTGCAATTTTCCATAGCAGTAACAAATACATAAAAACCATCTTTTTCATTTATTTATATACATTTAATAGCAATTTTAAAAATTGTTAAAAAAAGAAAATAGCCCATTCAATTGAGATATTCGTAGTATGTTATTTTAACTGTAAAATGAATGAATTTCAACGGACAATAAATATAACAGAAGAGTGAACTGTGCGTATGCTAACTTGATGCTATTATCCAAATTGTCCTATTGTAAAATACAATCAAAATGCTTCACGCGAGTACAGAGTTGCGTGAACTTTAAAGGTAGTTATAACATATTCATACGTAACGTTTAAATGCAAGTTAAAGCCTTTTAAAGATTGGAAAAAGAGTATTGTATTTGATAATAATCTGAAACTTTGCATCACTTCACCTCCTGATATTTAGATGGTTTCCAAAATATATCTATTTTGTCCCCCCATTGGTCAGAAATAAAAGTAAATTTGTCAGATAACATAAATTAAGATACTGCCAAGTTCGGTGAAAGACGTCCCACCTTCCGCAAGAGAAAAAGGTGTGTTCGGGGTCATCCGCCACTCCATTGCAGAAAACACAATCGGGAGATCGTGCCTTCCTAATCCTGTGAAAGTAAAACTAAAAACCTGCATGCCTGCTTAGAAGTTGGGTAAGGAAGTAATCAATCTCACCGTACGTTCGGTTCAGCCTTGGGTCTACATTGTCGATGACGTAGTCCATCTGCCTCTTGGCTCATTTTGCCAAGAGAATTGTCTCTCGGTAAGGGTGCGTTGACGTTCTTCCCAAACAACCACCTCTCTTAAGTTCTCGCCCTTACGGCGGTAGATAGCTTTAGGTTCCTTGGCAAGGAGAGCAACGGGTATCACTCCCGCGATCACCATCACGGCCGGTTCGGAGACAATGATCAAGGTCGAGACTCCAGCTGCAGCCCTATCCGCTGCTGCTTTGATTTGCTCGAAGAAGCTCATCTTCAAGTCGAACATTAAACCATGGTATTTAATCGCTGGTTTTGACTCTATAGTCAACTCGCCGATCGATATGGGACGCAGGGTCGGGGTTCTCCTTCCGGTCAAGATGACTACTTCGGTTTTCCCAGTGCAAGGCTGAAACCGTGAGTAGTCATCCATCCGCTTACCGGTCGCCTCAATATGCCAAGTCGGCTTTGCGCCTGTTCAACAGTGCGTTCGACAACAAGTGCCACAACGTCGTCTGCATAACCGACCAGACGCAACTTTTCGGGCATGTCGAGCCTCAGAAGACTATCGTAGGCAGCGTTCCAGAGGACCGGTCCTAGGATGGATCCTTGTGCTACTCCCGACGCGATTTCCATCCTCCTTTATTATTAGATTATCCCTCAATATCCGCAAGAGATAGCTGGGCACGTGGAATGAGTTTTCTAATGTGCCCAGCATATCTCTCCATGTTACGGAATTAAAGGCATTTCTGACATCAAGCGTTATGATAAGCACTGTCCGTCGAGATCGGCGGCTGTGCGCCTCGGTTCGATGAACCGCATCTACCACCTCCATAACAGCATCCATTGTGGATCTCCCTGTTCTGAACCCGAACTGCCTTGGGGATAAGTCTCCGGCTGCGCGGATCGCTTCAGCAATTATACTCCTGATGAGCTTCTCGAGCACTTTTCCGGCCGTGTCAAGCATACACAGCGGTCGGTATGCAGACGGGAGCTCCGTGCCTCATTTACCCTTACTTATCAGCGCGAGTCTGGCCACTTTCCAGCGGCAAGGAAACTGCCCTCTTTCAAGCAAGCCTTGAACGTCTCAACCAGCAAGTCTGGCCCTTGGCGGAACACCACTTTGCAAACTTCCGCCGGGATGCCATCAGGACCTGGCGCCTTCTTGTTTTTCAAAGTGAGAACCGCTTCCTCGAGATCTCTCATTGTGAAAAGGGAGCAATCCTCGACGCTTTCCGCGCTTTTGACGTCAACTTGTACAGGATGTCTGGGGAATAATGCTTGAACAATGCGGTCTGTCTGGTCGGTACTTAATATGCAGAGCCCCGATTTTCCGGGTGACAAGCTTATAGTCAAGTCCCCACCGGTCGTCATTCACCTCGTTAACCTCGTTCTGCCAGCCACGAGCTTTGCTTGTATATATATATATTTACTATGCCTTTATGATACATGCCTCCTCGTTGGCGTCTCAACATCGTGCCAAACGGCAGAGCTTATGACTTTCCTTCCGTAGGCCGTCGATTTCTGCCGTCCACCAGTTCTTAGAAGGGTTTGTTGCGGCTGGGACCGCTTCGAGGCATGGAAACCTCTCACGCCGTCGTTATCAGGTTCATCACTGAATTTACGACGGTGTCAGCTGCGATGCTACCACCCCCGGAGCGGCCTCCAGCGCGGCCCTGCTTGCTCAAAGAACTTCGACGAGCTTCCCAATGTTCAACCTCGCGACATTCCACAGATAGGGTCGCAATGGTGCTCGCCGGCAAGTAGCGTCAACCACTTCGAACGCGATGTACTGGTGATCACTTGTCGAGAAGTCTTCTAGGACTCATCACCCGTCCACCGGTGATGCCAGAGATTTCGACGCAAAATTGATGAAACGTTGGTGTGGATTCGGTGTTTAAAACTACGAGCCCGGTTCTTGCCGCTATTTCCAGAATCCGTTTCCCTCTGGAGTCTGACTGAGACATGTCCTGTTTCGGTATTGCTCGTTGATTAGCACTAGTAGATCAGCATTTACTTCGGCAGCGAACTGTGTTAGCAACTGGTGAGCGGTTGCACTCCGATGCATGCTAATGTGTAAAATGCGGATCACGCTATTTGCCTCCTTGCCTTTAACAGATGGGTTTCTGGCGGCGTAGGCAGTTGTTTCATTTTTTCCTCCTTCGCCTTCTTTTTTTTTTGGGCCAGGGAAACTACTTCCATAAAGTCTCCTTCAGGCACGTCATCTACTTTCCGTTTTTTCCCCAGTTCGTTTTACAGTGGGCAATCTGCGCTCCGTTTGACGCAAGCAGCGTCCTGAGGGGGGATTGCGGCTCTTTCTGCTCTCCAATCGTCTTTCGCTGCTTTCCACGTTCGCCTATGGAAGGACATGCGGTCCAATAGTTCCTCCAGTTCCATCAGCCCGTTTTTGATGCCTTTGCTGACGTTCCTCCGGAGGAGTGTTGTCGACCGCATACGCTTCACCATTGCTACGCATTTCCTGATAAGCCTTTCTTCTTCGGCTCTAGTTATTCCGGTCGACTGCGATTCTACTCGGTTTGTGTCCGAACCCATCTGCTCAGGACTAGCGATTCTGACTGGGCTTTTTTCGAAATAGGGCCATTACAAAGCATTGGAGTTGCCGTCTCCGCAAGGTCAGTCACGTTTGATAAGGCTTCCTCTTTATTTGGGCGCTCCGGTGTCACATCGGGTATGTCAGCCCTCGCTGTCTCTTTCGCTGATCGCTGCAGTGAGCGATGCATTTTTGTGCTGCCCCCAAACGCACTCAACTCTTCCTCCCTCCCTGTTGTTTCGTCGATTTTTTTTACTAATTTATGTGGGTTCTCCATGGAAAACTCACCAGCGCATCGTGTGCAAAGGGGCGGGCCGCAATAGGCAGGAACGGGTGCACCCTCGGGCACATAGCCCCTACCGCAGTTCTCTGGGGCCTGAGCTACGATTAGCTCATCTCGGAATTCAAGGACGAATCAGCGCTCGCTCGGGGCAACGCGGTCTGCTAACACCGGTTCAATGCACACTCCCCGACCATGTTCCCGCAGAGGATGGTTCCTCATACACGTCACAACTGCCACCTTGGCAGAGCTAGGCTTACATCACCCCATCGACGTCGACTGACAGCTGTCGACGGCTCCGGAGACTTCCAGTGTGTCTCGACGTGTAGCGGTCATTTAGGGTTCGCTCTTCACCGAGGAGCTTTCTCGAGGCTACTGCCTAGGACGCAGGTATACTGCCGGCTCGGGGGTCAGAACTACTTACACGGGCACCTCGGGGACGTCACACTCCGTATCGTAAGCGACCCGTTGAAGGTTGCTGACGACCCCTGAGGGGGCTGAAGGTGAAGTAACTTCACTCTTGACGTACTCCTATATCTCGTCCGAAGGTGTAGCTTACACTAACCTGGAGATACCATCTTTAACCAGGAGTCCAAGTACTGATTGTTTCGACGAAGACAGAGAATTCGGCTACTATGCTGCGCTCCGTGATCAGTCTCGGAGGTTGCGAGTTTTGTACCATTTTACGCGCACAAGAGTGAAAAAAGATTGGGTTTTTTTTCGGGATAGTTTCAATGGCCGGCGGTGGATCAAGTTACAAAAACTTTCCGCGGCACCTGAAGTAGAGACAGTTGGCCGAGGATACTTCGTTATGTTCTATATTCGTTAATTTTGCTAGTATAATTCTCCTTTTGCATATGTCGATATTCCGGAAATGCTGAATGGTGTGATGCCGTCGGTATCGTGTTGTTTATTTCTCTATTTCTCTGAAATACTGTGAAGATATATCTTTGCCTTCAAAACTATAATAATTATAGAGCAGATAGCATCCTCTAAATCGCAATCTACTTCTACTATAGTGTAACGAGTTGTTTAAAATTCATTATCCGGAACTTGAGATTCGTCCCACAATGATATCTAATTAGCATCTATAACTAGATAGCCCAGATAATTACAGTCTTTTGGAACGACAGTTTATATTCGAGTGACAATGAGCCACTTCGGCTTGAATAGGGTGTTAACATGGCTTTGAGTATCTATTTATTCATTTTATCTGATCTAAACTTCACTGAATAGATGGTGTAATGACTTATCAGAGTTACATGCTACTATTAATAAAATTTTCTATGATCCCATGTGGAACGACAAACTCAGATTTTCATATAGTCATGATCTCAAATTACTCGACGCAGATAATTACGATCATATCAACTTGTTGCACTCGAATAAAGCGCAGTTAACACCTATGAAAGTTGCCGCCGAAATAGTTACGCTAGAAAGATTTACTTGCGTAAATGGTCCTTATATTTGTGAAAGTGTACGCATTGTTAGAATTGTAGTTTTAGTGAGCTATCATTACTACCAACCTCGATTCCCTGGTAGAAACTCAATCGTGGTATGGAATTATCTCTGCTTCGTAAAATCAACTAATGACGACAGTTTTATTTGGAGTCTCATGAAGAATTATAAAACTGCGACACAGATCTCTTTCAATTACACCCTTGGAATGGTAGGTAGGTATCAGTGGCCACTCCGAGGAGCCCAACTAGCGCTGTGGTGCGCCGTTTTGATGCCACAAACTCCTAAGACCGTGATTGCTGTTATGGAACACCGACTGGATCCACCGAAGGGCTGCCAAGAGCAGAGCCTCGCCTGGCCATTCCATCAGCCCGCTCATTCCCCTCTATGTTCCTATGCATGGGAACCCAGAAGGGGGCGACCTTGAGCGCGCCACCCAGACAGTTCAGCGCGTCTCTGCACTGCCCCACCAGCCCCACCTGAGTACAAAGCCTTGATGGCCTCTTGGCTGTCGGTCAGAATGGCTATGTTACGCTTGGGGCTCGAATCTCGCTCCAGCCGACGACAGACTTCCAATATCGCTAGTACTTCCAGCTGGAATACACTGACGAAACTTGGGAGACCATACGACTTGGATACACTGTGTGTATTCGAGAAAACCCCCGCGCCGGCTCCACAGGCAATCTTTGATCCGTCGGTAAAAAATACTGAGTCATAACCTTACAACACGCCGCCGGTCTTCCACTTTGCCCTGCTTCGAAAGTCCACAGAAAAGTTTCTCGTGAAGTTCAGCTTGCGTGTGGCATAGTCCGTGGGGAGTGCCTAGATTTCCCGAGGCACTTCGTCTAGGATGTTACTGTGGCCGTAGGACTTCGCTGCCCAGCATCCCGACTGACGTAGTCTGACGGCACTGCACGCTGCAACGTATTTAATGTGGAGGCCTAGGGGGAGGAGATGCAGGAGTACATTGAGAGCATCTGCCGGGCAGGACTACAGAGCCTCCTCGACCGGAGACCCCATTTCTTTGCGAAGGTTCTCTTGCAGGCATAGAAGGCTATACAGACCTTCTTAACCCTCAGTTCTATGCCCAATATCCAATTTAGATTTGGATCCAAGATTACAACCAGATACTTTACATTAGAGGAAAGAACCAATCTTTGTTCATTCAGTCGTGGTAGGTCGAATTCAGGTATCCTCGTCTTGGTGGTGAATAGCATCAGTTGCGTTTTGGTTGGGTTTATGCTGAGTCCGCATCTTGCGGCCCACAAGCACACCTTTCGCAACGCTCCTTCCATGATGTCGCTTATAATGGACAGAGACATCCCTGATATTAATATCAGCAAGTCATCGGCATACGCCACAACCTGCACCCCGCTGCTGTTCAATGTACGTAAAATTTTGTGCATTATTACCAACCAGAGCACCGGTGAGATGGCGCCACCCTAGAGCGTGCCTCTCTTCATAGCTCTGGTCAAGTGGTTGCCTCCCAGATCCCAGATACTTAGCATGGATATAATCCAATGCGTGAAATACTCCTCCAATCCAATACCGGTCAAAGATTCCATGATGGCGTTGGTACGTTGTTAAAAGCTTCCTCTATATCCAAAAAGGCAGCTAGGATATACTGCTTGTACTGCAGCGATCGCTCAACCGTGCCAATTACCTCGTGGAGGGCGGTTTCTGCGGATTTTCCATTGAGGTAGACATGCTAGCACTTATAGAAAGGCGTTTTCTCCATAATCGTCTTTAAGAGAATGTCCAGGACGCGCTCTAGGGTCTTCAGCACGAAAAAGGTCAAGGTGATTGGTCAAAAGTCCTTTGCGGACTCATGATCGCGCCTGCCCGCCTTCGGTATGAAAACCACTCGTGCGCGCCTCCAGGACTGTGATACGTATCCTAAAGAGATGTAGCTCCGGTAAATCTCAACAAGCCACGGCACAACCCTTTCCTGCTGCTTCTGTAGCATGACTGGCATTATGCCATCTGGGCCTGGAGATTTATATGCGGAGAAGCTATTTATAGCCCAGCCGATCTTCATCATCATCAACGGCGCAACAATCGGTATCCGGTCTAGGCCTGCCTTAATAAGGAACTCCAGACATCCCGGTTTTGCGCCGAGGTCCACCAGTTGTCTGGCGTCCTGGCCTACGCCATCGCTCCATCTTAGGCAGGGTCTGCCCCGTCTTCTTTTTCTACCATAAATATTGCCCTTATAAGCTTTCCGGACGGTCATGGTATCGCTCATAGATTTTGTCTTTATGTATGCTACGCAATCGTCCACCCTCATATAGGGAGCCAAAAATTGTTTGGAGGATTCTTCTCTCAAACGCGGCCAAGAGTTCGCAATTCTTCTTGCTAAGAACCCAAGTCTCCGAGGAATACATGAGGACTGGCAAGATCATAGTCTTGTACAGTAAGAGCTTTGACCCTATCCGAACTTGTCCACGGTAATTACCGATTTGATAGTCTCGCACAGCTGGGGTGGCCGCAAACCGTCCAAGCAAGGTTCTGACTCATAGTCCTCCTCGCTAGCGGGAAAGTCGGTTTGAGCCAGCAGTTTCAAGGTTTCCCTAGAAGATTCCGTCCACGGGCCTTCCGACTTTTTAAGAAAGGAGGGCTCTTATGTTCCTTGGACAAAATCTTACTGAGCCTCGCGGATTCATTGGTGCTTTCGATGTTCTGACAATAGTCCAACTAAGGCCCACTCTTGGCAGTCCTGATGGCCGACTTGCACTTCCTCAGGCAGTCCTTGTATGGCTGCTAATATTTTTACCTGTAGCAGATATTGAAGATTTCTCTGGTCAGCTTCCTGAGGCTGGAGAGATCTTTATTTCACCACGGTGGCAGTGTCTTTTTGCTGTGCTTAGTAGAGAGACTTTAAAGGCGGCATCGAATGCCTTTTCCAGAGCCCCGACCATTGACTCCAGTTCGTCTGTCGTGCCAATCTTGCCAATTTGTGCACCGGAGAATTTGTTCTTAATTACTTGGCCACACTTTCTCCAGTCGATCCTCTTGGGTTACCTGAAGGGTTTGGAGACCTCTGCGGCGATATCTTGACTGAAAAGTATCCAACTGTGATCAGAGAAGGATCTCTGGTCAGACACTTGCCAGTCCTCCACCTTAAGAATCCCATTGTCGGTTATTAGGGTGATATCAAGGACCTCCTCCTAACCGTGACAGTTCTCCAAGCTGAGGAAATTGAAGGTTGGTGTACTGCCCCGGTTACACACTGATAGGGTTGAAGTAATAATAAAATCAAAGAATGACTCACCTCTCTCGTCTATTTCCGAGCTGCTCCAAAGCGTATGCCTTGCATTGACGTCGCAGCCTATCAGCAGGTTGGCTTTCATTGTTGCTACGGTGTTCGTCAGATATTGCAGTTCTTCTGGTGGAACTGATCGGTCGTGAGCCATGTAGGCCGAGGAAATATACACGTTCTCTGCCCCCGCCTGCTCCAGTTTGACCACGACTAGGTCGCTGGAACTCAGGTCCGGACACAGAAAAGCGTGCAAACTCTTCCTCGCGAAAAGACATGCTCTAGGTCTATCCTGATCAGCCTATCCTGTGCTGTGGAATAAATTAAAATATTTGCTTTGAAGCCCTTTGATGGTTCGGTCGCCTCCGACCCAGGGCTCCTGTATTAGTGCGATGTCGACGCCTTCCTCTAGGAGGAAAACAAGCAGATTAGCCGAGGGGCACTTCGAGTGCTGCAGATTTTTCTGCGTTACCCTCAGCATGATCTGCTTCCATAGGGCTTCGTCAGTCCTCGACAGACCGTCGACCATCATCTCCTCCAACAGCTCGTTGGCGGCGTCGATTGGATCTAGGTCGTCGTCCGGTTTTGCAGAGCGGAACACTTTTACTTTACTTTTACACTCCTGACTCGGAACCGCACTTTATAGTCGGCCGTTTTAGTGCCACCAAGCACTCTTCGTTTATACGGTGTAGTAAAGGTTGGCTGTTTGTCTGAGGTTCCTCTTCCTTGGCAACAACCCAGTCGTCCATGGGAATCCCGCGGGTTTTGAAGGCGCAGGAATTGGACGAGCTTTTCCTTATCCAAGCGGGTCTTCGGCAACCAGATGCGAGCGACCGGTCTCCTGGGAATCTCGTCGTAAGGGATGACTTCGAGCTTTAAGCCCTCCCAGGTGTCGCTGATCTTACCAACGCACGAACCGAGAAAGTTCCTTGAGAACTGGTCCACGCAAGCTATAACGTGGAACCTACGGACCACCTGAGAATCAACGCAAGGGATGAGTCCCGCGTGTTTGCCTTCGGTGTCCAGGAGATACTCAAAGACCATCCCTGACAGCCTGACCTCAACAGTGGTCCATGCCTCCGACGCTAGCTTGCCGCTAACAGAATTACCATCCGCCAATGGCACACGTAAATGGCTCCTGGCCACGTCGCTGAAGGGTTTCGCAGTATGTGGCCCGTCGGTTGACTGTTGCTGCGCAATTTTCTTCGGATGTTGCTTAGCGTCTGAGCTCTTGCCCACTTTGCTCTGCTTCTTATCTTGCTCGACCTCATTTTGAGATCGATTGCGTTTCAGGGCGATGGGTTTCGCCTACTGCTCGTCTGCCGGGCGTTTGTTATTATATTCCTATACAATCGCCTGGCATTTAGCAAGGTATTTTTCATGCCCGTTCGTCGTCAGTACCGGCCTCCTTATTCTTAGTAATCTTGCAGAGAATATGCATGGCCTTCAGGTACTGGCTCTTGGGCAGGACACCAGTGAACCTTCGCTTCTTAGCCGGTCTCCGGCGTCCGACGTTCTTGTCGGTTTTCACTTTCGAGGGATCTCTCGACGTCGAGGGTTTCGGGTTAGGAGTACTATGTCTGGTACTCGTTACACCCAGTTTGACGGCAGTGGATTCCAGACTGGAAGCCACTAGTCCATCTGACACCTCGCTTTGGGGGGTGCAGCATAGCGGTGCTACAGTTGGCATCGTGTGTACTGTTCTCGACGCTACGGTCTTCTGGCTGGACGCCAACAGCTCGTCCTCCGATGATGTGCCTGGCATCATCCCCTCTTTTTCTATCGTCGTATGACATGAGTTCTTGTCTTGGCCCCACGAGTAGTCCGGGAAAAATGTCCACCCTGGCTGGCCCGGCCACCAGGGTAAGGGTCTTATTTGAAACTGAAAGTGTCCAAGGTATTCAGAGTTCGCGTGCCAAAGACCAACCTCCCCATTGGCCACACAGTCCTTGGCGTATGCTGTTCCACGTTGGCTTGGGGTCCTATTAGCACCTTTTCCGGTGCAGGGAGGACGATCCCCAGGCTGGTGCTTCGGTCCATCCCCCACCAGATCTACATGACCAGCAGACAAATTGATCCTCGTCAGTTGAGTGAGTCTACTCCCAGCCCGGCCCTACACACTCTTGCCCGTCCGAAGACGGTTTCCAGCGGCCACCACGAAGAGGTCGTGTGAGGACTTGCCGAATTATACAAATCTAACCTGAAGCATAATCAGACCAGGCCGTCCTTTGGAATAGATCTTGCCGAAAGTTTTGTGGGTTAGCGTACCAAAATGTAAAGTAGATTAGACAATCTTGTCCAAAGAAGTCGAACGATAAATCACGCATTCCTCTCCAAACTGGAGACGACAGAACTCTCGTCCCCTTCAATTGGACTCCGAATATTATGTACACTCAATTAACAGTCATGTACATTACCGCGCAACATTACCTCCAAATCCGAATAAATTAAATTATCCTCTCCCTCGGAATCAATCTGATTTGTTTTGACTAATCCCCTTGCATTTATTTCAGGCTCGCAGCCTTCGTTCATTTCCAGTAGCCCATACATCATTGATTATCGCGAACAAGCGCGTAAACGCTGTGCAGACCAATGATGCACCAACTGATTCCAACAACTTTATCAAATCTGCGGGGTAAATTATACTCAGGTATTCAGGTAATCCAGGCGCATAACAACTCAATCGAAATCTGCGTTGATCGCGCAACATCACTATGGGAGCCTTCCCTGAATGCTGCTGGGGCTGGATGGGGCCAAGTGTGCGATCAGACGCTGTGTTATCTTGGAACGAGTCGCGCTTTCTTGCTGAGATAAGACAAGATCGGCCAAGGAGTGGACGTTGCCCGTGTGTTAAGCAAATTGCTGAAATAAATTTGCAAATGACAAAAACACGAGATGATAATTGCCCGATAGGCTACGCCGATAGCATCGTGCCGCTATATTTAAGGTGCCCTTTCGCAAGGTGTTTGTGCGTGACTCCTTAAGTGCTTCCTTAAGTGTGCGCAGACATGGGCAAGATCCGTTTCATAAAAGACACCGCCACGGATAGCGTTCGTTGCGGGCACTGAAGCACAGTAGCCAGGGAATGATCCGCGAAATTGGACAGAGTCATCGATGTTTTTGTACCCACGAGATCCAAGATCGTGTGCTCGCGGGTTATTCGAGCAGAACCAAACAACCTTTTCCAAACCCCTGGTACTAAGCACCAACCTCAGAGTAAGCCTATCAAATCACCTCGTGGCCAAAATTGGAAAAGTCTTTTTTCAGTCTTTCTCAGATGTATCTGAACGAACTCCATTCGAATTGGTGTTAATTTTCCCAACGATCCAAGTACGGCAACGCTGCTATAACAACGGTGTATCAAGCCCCCAGTGGAACAAGTACTTTCCAACAAAAACTGAAAAAATCGAACTTCTCGACATAATGATACTCCAGCAAGCAGGAGGGTACGATCCCAGCTTGTAATTTATGTTACATGACCACACTTAACAGCGCTTTATCGGACATACATCTTCGAACGCAACTTGGAAGATGAAAGCATCCTAAGCGTTCGATTGCCGTGTTTTATTGTTAATGCGCTGTCCCGACCTGAGTTTCG
Organism: Hermetia illucens; assembly: GCF_905115235.1. Lineage (NCBI taxonomy): Eukaryota > Metazoa > Arthropoda > Insecta > Diptera > Stratiomyidae > Hermetia > Hermetia illucens. The sequence goes on along the minus strand of NC_051852.1, from coordinate 152,309,834 downwards.
CGCTAAGGAATTCCTCAAGGAATCAGTGAAAAATTACTTGAACGCTTTTACGCCAGAATCGGTAATTCTTGTCTTAAGGATGACCAATTATTGTGGAACTCATTTTCCTTGTAGTCGTTTAAAGGTCGTTTCAGCGTTCTGAACTTTACCTCGTGGAACCTGAAAGGTTTCCCAGTAACCAATGGAATCTCCCATATGCCAATAATAATTTCTCATTTTGACGTATGTTTGGAGAGAAATGGATGGTATGAGGGTGTGTTGTCTGGGAAGGATCAAGTGATTGGCATGAGAAAATACCAAAGTTCTGTATTCCTGGACAACTGTATCTGTTTATTTAATAAAATACTTATAAAAGGAATTATGTGAAATCTTTATTTAATTAGATGTAATAATCCATCACTTTGCATTATAGAGGGTCCAAGCATCCTGGAAGCTTGAATGCAGGCACCTTCATAAATTTGGTTCGCCCACAAAAAAAATTGGTTGCCTTCATCTTTTGAAGCAGAGCAAGTGAATGAGTTTGCGCCTAGTGTTGGATTCCCGCAACCGTGCGCCGTCCGACTACCAATTAAAACCCTTCCTGTCGTCAGAGAACTATTAGCCTGGCATCGTTAGACGCATTACTTCGGGCTAGTCCTCCCGCTCATTCGGCTTAGGGAGTCTTCAGATCAAGGAATTCCTCTCGCCAACGGAGAGCAATAGAAAGGAAGTTGTTAGTTCAAGGAACTCCCTGTCCCGGTCGATCTCAATCTTTTTTGCAACAAAAAGAACCTGAACGTAATGCGCCACACACAACCATCGGTTAGCGCTCTTCAACATTGCTCTGACAATAATGGTTAGAAAGAGCTATCTCTGTATAAAGTTGCTGTCTAAATCCATGCCACCTTTCACAAGAGAAAAAGGTGCGTTTAGCGTCGTCCGTCGCCCCATTGCAACACCTACAATCAGGAGATCGTACCTTCCCAATCTTATACTGGCATGGAGGATACCATGAAGTTGGGTAGGGATCATGCTTTCCACCTGCCTCTTGACTCACTTTGTCAAGAGAGTTGCCACTCTGTAAGTATATATTGTCGCGCTTTACGGGAAACCAATTCTCCTAAATCATCTTCCTTGCCACCGTAGATTAATTTACATTCTAAGGAAGGCAATGGGCATCACTCTCGCGATCACAATCACTGTCGATTCTGAGGTAGTGCCACGAGCAGACGCCAGCTTATGATACAATTTTTTGCCAATAAAATCAGCTCACACCCCCACGATGTAGAGGAGAAGGGACTCCGTCGCACCGATAAGAAGACTTCTTCTGGTAGATATAGGGCCACAACATTCGACGACTGCTTCAGTTTTTTTTTTCAACGCAAGGCTGAAACCATGAGTATTCATCCATCCGGTTACCCTTCGCATCATCGGGTTCAAGAACCAAGCCTTCAATTTATCCGCGCTGGCTCAGCAACATCATGCCATTTTTATTTCCGAAAGATGGAGGGATGATGCTGATCCGCTGTGACGGGGACCGGGATGCATCTCGTAAGTCCACCGGCGTTGGGGTCCTAATTGCAATAAAAGATACACTCCCCGCCGAACTCGTCTTCTCCTCCTCTGGCTTTCCTGTTGACTGTATTGCTCTTCGTGTCTCCCCGCCCTCTTCCTCCCGTTCATTGTATCTTGTGTCTACGTCCCCTGTACTTGCCCTTCTCACCTGTATGAGGCATTGTTTGACAGTTTGTCTGAACTCCTTACTGTCACATTCCCTTCCCTCCCTTTCTTCCTTTGCGGAGATTTTGACCACCCGATGCTCCACTGGCCTAATAATCCTAACCTTCCAATTCCTTCCAACAACCCTCCCATTCTTCCCTTCTACTTTCTTCCTTTATGAACACTTCCTCTGCACTCTCGATCTTTTTCTTTTTCTTTCCAACCGTGCCCCCCCCCCTCGCCCCGAGCGCCACCTCTCTTTATTTCCTTCCACATTTCCGTATTGTCACTCACCCCCCACCCCCCTCCTCTTGACTTTGAAGCGGAGCTCCCTCTTTCAAACTCCAAAGTTGCGCATAATCCTACTAAATTCAACTTTCGCAAAGTCAACTTTGACGGTCTCAACTCAACTCTAGCGTCTATCAACTGCTATTAAGCAACTCAAGCTCTAAGTACCTTTTCCAATATCCTGTGCGATCTCCTCTCCTGTTATGTCCCTTCTTCCCCTGCTTGCCTGCGTTCATACCCAACTTGGATTACAATGGAGATCCTTAATAATATTCGCCCGAAACACGCACTGCGGAAGAAGTTTCGGGCTTCAACGAATAACGCCGACCTTGCTCATTTTAAGGCTATCCGCTCCACTGTCAAGTGATCATTATCAGACACCCCGGTTTTGCGATGAGGTCCACCAACTCGATAACCCTAAAAGCTGTCTGGCGTCCTGGCCTACCCTACCGTTCCATCTGAGACCCGCCCACCGCAAACTGTTGAGCCGGATTTTATCCACAAACGAAATCGTTCATCTTCATGTAGGAGACCAAAAATACTTCGGAGGATACTTCACTCGAGCACGGTCTCCAAGGAATACATTAGGACTGGCGAGATCATTGTCTTATACAGCAAGAACTTTGACCTTATGGTGAAACGTTTCGAGCGAAACAGTTTTTGTAGGTTGAAATAGATTCTGTTGGCTGCCAACAACCGTGCGCGGATTTCATCGTCGTACCTGTTATCAGTTGTGATTTTCGACCCTAGATACCGTTGCAACTGATGTCCATATTCCAACAGTTTTTCCATCGCTTGTCGAAGAGAGAAAATCTGATCTGTTCCTGATTTGCCTGGAGTGAAACCTCTTCGGTATGGGTCAATGATGTTCTGGGCGTATGGGGCTATCCGGCCTAGCAAGATAGCGGAGAATATCTAATAGATGGTACTCAATAACGTGATATCTCTCCGGGGGGATATCACACAGTGGGACAAATAATGCCTTATTGCCAATCGTCAGTCATTGATTTGCTGTCCCACACCTTGAGCCCACGTTGATGAACCACTTGCTGTAATTGGTCGTCTCCATATTTAACCAAATCGCCGATGTTCTGGTTGTCAAGCAGTTCATCAAAGTACTCAAGTCATCGCTTCAATATCAGGTCGGAAATTAGATTTTCCTCTTTGTCTTACAAGGATGAGCATCGAAGTATATAAGGCTTCATCCTGCTGACTTGTTGGTAAATCTTCCGCGCCTAGTGAGGTTGCTCTCTGTACTTTTCGAGTTCATAGACCTGTTGTTTCTCCCAAGCTTCATTTTTCCGTTTGTCTGCTTCTCTGCTCGATGGAGCACAATGCAACAATATTCGGTATGCAGCATTCTTTCGTTCCGTTACTAGCTTACATTTATCGTCGAACCAACCGTTCTGCCTTTACTTTTGGGGCTGGGGCCAAGTGTGTTTGTGGCCGTATTTATGATAACGTTCTTCAGATGATTGTGAAAATCATTTGTTAATGCTTTATCTATCTGTTGACTGCGGTTATTGCATCATCCATTTCCCTTATAGGTGTTGCGGAGGACTGCGTTGTGGATGGCTTCAGTGTCAACTCCTACCTGATTGTCAGAGGGGATTCTATTGTGTTGTTAGTCGAGCCCGGAGCACCATGCCAACGAGATATGATCCGAGTTTATATCGGCATCCCAATATGTTCTGTCATTCATCCAGGATGGGAGGTGGCGGCGTTCGCTCAACGCGTGGTCAATTTGGGTAAAAGTGGTTCCGTTGGGAGACGCCCACGTTTGCTTATGGACAGCTTTCCGTGCAAACCAGGTACTTCCAACATTCGTTTCGTAACTTTTTCCTTCTTGACTGTTGAAAATGCATTTCCCTCTCCGTGTGTATAATCTACAACAAAAGTCTAGAAGAATGCTACTTTCCCTATCTCTGGAAAGAGGCCGTTATCATCCCTATCCCTAAGAGCGGAGACTTTTCTCCCTCTCCTCTTGCTTCAAAATCCTCGGAGGTTACGTCAACGACTGACTGATCGCGCACTTCGGTCACCTTATTGTCAAAGAGCAGCATGATTTCGTGAAAGATCAAACTGGTCTGGTCTTTACCAACTTCGTTGCTAAATGCTTTTATTCACAACAAGAGATACATGCTATTTAGACTGACTTCTCCAAAGCCTAAAATATCATTGACCATAATATTCTCCGCTCCAAACTCCCTCTACCCTACTTCCTTCCCTCAATCAACTCCTGGCTTTGCTCCTATCTCTCATACCGTTCCTGCAGAGTTTCTTTTCATGGTTACTCATCTCTTTCCTTCCTCTGGTGTTCCCCAAGGCTCTATACTTCGAGCCCTGCTCTTCCTGTTTTTTATTTATGACCTCGCCTCCATTCTCACCTGCTCGTGTTTGCTTTACACTGACGACCTTAAATTATTTGCCTCTGTTTCGTCCCCGTTGGACTGTGCTCCCTTGCAGTGTAACTTTGATAATCTGTCCGTTGGTGTTCAGTCTACAAGCTGACACTGTTTGTCAGTTAGCGGGTCCAAACTATTGTACGGAGCGATCTAGAGGTCAGGTCCTAGATTAGATATCGACGTGAATTCCATCCCTAGAGCAGGGAACGGTCCCTCAGAGAATCCGTCAATATCTGCATGAGATAGTTTGTCCATCTGTCGGAATTGAAAGCATTTCTGACATCAAGTGTTATGAGTAGCACTATCCATCGAGCTCGCCAGCTGTATTCCACGGCTTAATAAAACGCATCCAGACCTTGGGTATATGGCCTTTTCTAGCACCACTGGGACCGTGTCAACCGTACACAGCGGTTGATATATAGACGACAGCTCAGGGTATCCATTCCCTTTGTGAATAGCGCCAACAAAGTAAAGAGTCTGAATGTGCTCAGGGGAAGTCACCAAATGGCGCTCCATTTTTTTCTAGATAAACTGAAATTCAGTCATATCAGGAAAATGTAGAGCATCATCTCCATTTTGAGAGCGAGAACAATGATGATCTTTGACTCACACAATATAGAGCAAATTGCAGCATCTTTGGTGCGCACTCCCACAATGGAGCTGCGCGCGGAGGGTAGTGCATACAGGGGCGGAACTACAAAGTGAGTCTTTCCTGCAAGTAACTTCTTCTACACCTTCCAAGGAACAGGCGGAAGCAAGGGAAGCCAGAGACGTGAACGGAACTGAATTGATGCTCCCCAAACCAGTCAAGGTGCTAAGTAGGAAACGGGCTAATGCTCTGCGGGATGAGATGAAATTTTTCATTGATGAGGGCATGGGAACTGCGGTACCTCCAAGTGCGGCTTTTCTCATTGAGTAGTCTTTTGATCACCTCGAAAATTACTCAGGAATGCAGAAATTGTTTGAACTCGATCTCTAGATTCAATACGGTGGAAATACTCTGAGTACCTGGTCACTGTGGCGTAGAGGGGAATGAAATCTCGGATGCTTTAGCGAAGAGGGGACAATCTCTCCCATGCCAGGACTGGAACTAGCAATTGCAGTATCAGTAGCATTGGCTAAGTCTGTCTTCAAAAACTGGGAACAGGCGTGCCACACTCACAAGCGGTAGAGCCTAAAAGCTGCTCGACACACCAAACTTTTCCTGCCAGAACCGAACATGCGTACTGCAAAATTTATCCTGTCGAAAATCAGGAGGACTTGCAGGAGTACTGTGGGCATTCTGACAGGCCATAGTTCACTAGCTGCCCATATGTTCAGAATAGGAATTATTCAAGATGATACGTATCCCTTCTGTAATGAGGAAGTAGAATCGACGGAGCATTTCCTATATAAATGCCCTGCCTATGGACGCTGTAGCTTCTCCCCCACCACACATACACACACCACTTCTCCGGATCAAGGTCTAATGCGTGGGTGCCGAAATCCTCTTCGTCGGCCTGCGATGTCCTTGAAATATAAAACAGACCAAAGTGTCAAACGAACGACCCCCATTTCTGAGCTGCTATCCCCTTAATAGAATTGTTTCAAAGCCCTAATTCCGACGCAAACTGTACCCGAGCAAATAAACGCATTCCTGTGCAACTGCAACTAAGAAGAGATCCAAGGTTAATTCTTCATCCTGCGCTATAGCCAACGCGCAAATTGCTACAATTCTAAATGACATCATTAGCATTTCAGAAAATTATGCGCATTTAACAGCCCCAGCAACTTCATCATAACACACCTGTTAATAATCCCTTTTAGAAACCTGAGTAGCCACAACTTAACCATAACAAAAAGAGCACCAGAACCCTAAAAAAAGAGCATCTCGGGAACATCTTTTTCTTGTGGTCATACAAAGTTGGTTAGGCTTCGGGGGCCGTCTAGCCACTCAAGTGATAAATTGACACAAAAATGTTGGCAATCATAAACGCACTTGGGGCACTTTAATGTGATCATTTGCGAACACGACCGGTGTCTGGTTTTCTCCCGCGAAAGCCATGTAATTATTAACGCATTACAATAAATTAATAACGCATTGAACCAATAATTTTAATCTGATTTAATTGTAGGTTGAATGGCGCGTGCACGGATAGAAAGTGGATAAAACCGGGTATACGGTTCGTTTGCGGAGTTAAATTGCTGCTTATCATTAAATTATCATTTCAAACGTTCAGAGAAGAAGAATGTGGAACATCATTTAAAACTGGTCCATGCGGTAAGCAGGTGAGTGTCCATTTATGCGGTAGAGATTAAAGCTCCAGCGGTTAAAAAACTGATAATACTTTGGCAGCATTTGTAACGTAATGGAGGGAAACATCCAACTTACAGCATGGGACGGTCCGACGAACTAACTTTTCCTGAAAATCGTCTGCTTCGAATACCCACATATGAAAATGTGCTTTGCTCTGCATCCTGAACTTTTCCTGGCTCCAGGCGAATGTCTGTCTGGGCGAAATTGAATTTCACAAGGAAAGATACATTTTATAGACAATCAGGTCAGAGATTTTTCCACTCCTGGATGGAGCATTTTGTTCCAGAATCCAGAGTTTGTAGTTTTACCTTGAAGTTGGGAAGATATGTTGGATTTATATTCCTTAAGGACCCAAACCGTAGTAATCTAAGTTGACTTTCTCAATTGTGTTGAAATTGAACATGTTCCCTACTTCCAGATGTTTCAGCTTTGCATCTGGTATTAAGTGTTCTCCCAGATGCCTCGACCTACTTTGCATAAGTGCCGGACACTGTCCCAGGACGTGTATAGAGGTTTCATCACACTCCGCACAAAACTTATAGGCAGTGTCCGTAGATATCCCTAGCTTCCGTAGGTGATAGTTTAGCCGACAGTGACCAGTGAGAATTACCACTATGATTCGGAGGTTCTTTTTGGTGAGGTTTAAGCAATTCTTTGTGACATGGGTTCGTATCCCTAATAAGCACCCTGGGCTGCTCCATCCCTGGTAGGACCATCCAGTATAATTCCCTCAACCGTTCCTCTTCATTTCTTAATGTCATAGCTATGAAACCGTTCCCGATTCCACAGAAGGGTTCTGGCCCGTGTAAAGGCGTCCCTGCTCCCTTCTTGGCTAGTTCGTCCGCTGCCTCGTTGCCATCATGGCCTGGCACGCAGAGTATCCAGACCCTGCCGAGTGTATTCAGTCTCCCAAGTTTAGAGTTCTCCTGGTTGGGCCTAAGTGCCTTGATCGCTGCTTGGCTATCGGTGAGAATAGAAATGTTCTGTCCCCTGTAGTTCCTTTGGAGATTAAAGGAAGCACATCTATCTATGGCATATATTTTCACCTGGAATATGCTAGTGTACCTACCCATTGCCTCCAAGTATATTTTCCTTGGACCAATGACCCCGGCACCCGCTCCCTTTGCTGTGAAGGATCCGTCAGTGTCACCTTGAAGTGCCACCTTGAAGAGTCACTTTGAAGTGTCATCACGTTACCATCACTGAGCGCAATCTAAACAACCGTTCTTCTGCTGTTCTGCCCCAAGATTGTACTGATGAAGGGAGTAAGTTGTTCCCGGAATATATATATACACAATAAAATCAAATTGTAGTTTGGAGTAAGCTACTGGTCTATCAATGTCCTTATTGCCCCACTGATACACACGCAAGCCCGTTTTTGGACTTTGTATAATTCCCTGGCTTATGTGCTGAGTTCAGTTCTTTCTGCCCAGATTACCGCTCCATAGGTATTCATTGGCCTTACTATTGCAGTGTATATCCAATGTAGTATCTTCGGGTTGCAACCCCATTTTTTTCCAGCTATGGACCTACAATTCATCAGAGCCCTCGTAGCTTTTCGACAAGTGTTTCCGACATGTTTCTTCTAGAGTAATTTTTGGTCTAGCGTAACTCCCAAATATTTGACCTCTGTTTCTCGTTTCACCTCCATGTCAACTTTATGGCTCTCAGGTGATCAAGCTTACGTCTCCTAGTGAATGGTTCTGTGGTGATTTTGGCTGGATTGATCAGCAGTCCCACCTTCCTGCACCAGGCACTAGTAACCCTTAATCCAGTTTGGATTCTATCACATAGGGTATCCTCATACTTGCCCCTACAGATTAAAACAATGCCGTCCGCGCAACCCTGGAGTTCTATTCCAGTATTTGTTAGCATGTCCATGAGTTCATGCACTACCATACTCCACATAAGCGGCGATAGTACCCCGCCCTGTCGACAGCCTTGAGTAGTGTTCTTGACAATAGAATTTATACCTGTCGGTACTTCTATTTGCCTGCTTTCCAGTATTTTGCCCATCCAGAATACCAGGGTGTTTCCAACTCCTTTGCGACTCGGGGCATCTTGTATCTCTGTGCGATGTGTTGTCCTTGGATATCCAAAAACGCACACTGTGCGTCGCCAGAGACTTGATAGTGTCTAGAAGAGATATGGGTCTATAGGAGGACGGTTCCCCTGGAGGCCTGCTAGCCTTAGGCAGCAGCACCAGCTTCCGCCGCTTCCATGGTGCAGGAAAGATACCCTCGGACATTCACGTTTCGAATAGCTCCGTGAACATATCCGGTCTACATTTCACGGCAAGTTTGAGGGCCTTAACCGGTATGCCGTCATGACCCGGGACTTTGCTGTCGCCTATTCGACTGCAGATCTCCAACAGCTCGTCCCTGGTGGCTGGCGGAATCGGCGTCACATTCGGGGGACGCTGGAAGGAGTCAGTACCACCCTCTTGCTCGGAAAATAATCCCTGGGTTATTTTCAACAAGAGCATAGGGCACGTGATCTGCAGAGATGATGATGAATCGTCCTGTCACGATTTTATTTTAGGCGCTACCCCACGGATTTATGTCCGCTTCCAAACAGAGCTCCATAAAACATTCCTTCTTACTCCGCTGGATCGCGAGCTTGTGGTTCTTGTGAGCTTTCCAATACGCATGCTCCTTTTGCCCTTAGTCGATCCTACCTATTGCCCTCTGAGCCGTTCATCTGACTCTGTGGCAAATCGATCGAAGGCTGGCAAATTCACTATTCTACCAATAATTGGGTCTTCTAATGGGGAATGAGCATCTCCTAGGCATCGAGGCGTCACATGCTTTATAGATGCTCTGTGTGACATGGAGAGTTCTATCCGTGGAGGTGCCTGCTTTGCTAGGCAAGCCTAGCCACACCTCTATGGATGTTTGCTCATCCATCGCTTTTGCAGAAAATCCTGGTGTTCGCCTGCCAGGACATGTCACGTACCAACGCTGGGCTGACAAAAGTCAGATCTACAATTGAACCAGTTCCCCCTTTTCGATAAGTGTTTACATCGCCTTCGTTGGCCAGAACTACATCCAACTGGGCGAATGCTTCTAATAAGCACCGCCCCCTTGTGTTAGTCTCTTTGCTGCCCCACTCGATAGCAGGTGTATCCTGTCCTCCTCATTCTCGGTAAATGTCCCATCTTCCTTCTGTAAACAGACAGATTGCCCCGTTTTGGTTACAGCCTTATAAAGCCTGGTTGCTTCTGTGATCTGTTCGGTCTTTTCACAGAATTCCCTGAATCTGTTCGGTTTTGCTTCCTTGATCGCGTTGCTATACGCAGTCAGTGTATTTTTGTTCTTCTACCAGTTTCCGGTTTGTTTTACCCGGTCAAAGAGTTTTCGAGTCTCTGTTCTTATTCTTGTCAGGTTCCTGTTCCACCATGGTACATCCCTTGATGACTTAACGGTCTTAGCTGGAAAGCTGGGCTCATGAGCGCCAATGACGACTGTGTTGAGGTTTTCCACCACTGTTTCTAGTTCCAGTTCTTGTCTTGATGTCACCGGCGGTGGGCAATGTTGTTGCTCAAGTGCGTTGCATAGGATTCCCAATCCGTTCTCTTGGGATTCCTTATTATTCTTTCTATTTCGGAGTTACCCTAAATGTCGAATCTGATTATCCTGTGATCAGACATAGAGGGTTCATCCGACACCCTCCAATTCCTGACCATCCCGTTCATTAGAGTATTTCCTAGAGCTATGTCTAGTACCTCCTGTCTAGTGCTGGTCACAAATTTCCCTAAGTTATATATTTTTAACTTATTGCTAAGAATAAATTCACCTCTTCGATTGGTGTCGCTGCTTCCCCAGAGTTCGTGATGGGCGTTGGCATCGTAGCCGAGGAGAAGTGGCAACGCCCTCTTCTCACAATACTTCACCAGTTTAGCGTCTTGTTCCGGTGGAGACCGGACTTTGTCTAATGGAAAGTATCCGGTGCCACGGTAGCCTCTCGAGTGCTCCTCCCGGCTTCCGATGAGACTTGGATAGCCACAACGTCTCCGGTTAGGACCTCTGAAAGACATACATTATGGGAAATTACGTTTAAGAATCTGCCCTCGGTACACCAGAGGCTCCTGAGCCAGTAGTATTCCAATGTTCTCATTGAAACTTGCCCTTGTGATTACCGCAAATGCAGCTTTTGCATGGTGGAGATTTATCTGGGCTATCTTAGTGTCGGCCATTGGTTCTGTTATTGTTTGGAGCTCTTCTCCACTGTCGGAGTATTGCCCTCCTCCTCCCACATGGCGCTTTCCTGCGCGTTGCTGTCCACTATGAGCCCTAGGAGTCCAAGGTCTAGGTCGTCCAGCTTTTGCTCTTCACTGGCCAGCAGATCTACTTCCCTAGTCGATCCAGTCCTTTCCGTCTTTATGGCTTTTGAGACTTCTTCGGGGACCTCGGTATGCTTTTCACCCGGTGTCTCCTCCGAGGTGTCTTTCCTCGGCTTTTCCCTGTACACATGCACGGGTATATTGCCAAATCGATAGTTGATATGGCAACCAGGGATCGGTCATCCACCCCGATCGTGAGGAATTTAACCTTTCACTCCATCTTGCTTCTGAAGACTCTCCATAATCGCATATGGAAATCTTCATTCTGCGCGATTGGGAGGTCCATGAGATCTTCCGTCTCTATTGCCGCGGCTTTTGGGAGAAAAACTGTCACCATGTGTGCTCTTGGTGTATCATCCCCAGCACATGTTGACAGTTCTACCCCTTCCCAGCCCGGCAATTTAGAAACTATGGTCCTAATCCACTCTGCACTGTCTTCTGTCGCGCAGTTCATCAGTATAAGACCTGGTCGAAAGCGTATCCCGGTGGACACAAGTTTTGAAGTCCATCCCATGCACATCTGCTTGACGACAAGGTCTTCGATTGTTTTGCTGCTCCTCACGAGTGAGTATTTGCTCGGGAAATATGGCCTGGCGAATGCCCTTGACCGCCCTAGCATAGCTAATGGCGGGTTTCCTGAGTCCTACCTTCACTCCTGACCTGCCCGGGTTTTCCCCCCCTTGGAGTTAGGTTTGAATTTTTTGGGAGCATTCGGGCTAATCTCTGCTGCTCCCCGCTTTCTCGACTCCGGTAAAGATGGCTTAGGTCTATCTTGAGCCTTCTTAAGGGTCTCTTCTGGTTTCAGGCCTTCTTTCAAATAGCGCAGGTACCATTTAACACCTGCGCCACTGAGATCTGTCTCCTTCCTGACGTCTGATATATTTATCTCGGCCGTGCTTTTGCTGGTGCTTTTTGAGCAGTGACGTTTGTTGATTGTTGTCCACGCAGTATACCAATGTTAACCTTGGATCCACTGGTTGACGTCCCAACTCCTCCCTTTTTGATTGTAATCATCTGGCTCTCAATATTTCGGAGATGTGCCTTCGCCTGATTAACCAGTTTGTGTGTGATACCGGGCCCCGCTTTATTGGTTTTATTTTTTTTTTATTTTTATTTTTGGTACTCATTTGATTCAGATCAGTGAAGCCATACAATGTGCTGGGGCTCAGACATACACCGGCTTTGTGTGGGCGAAAATAAACGGGGTATATGTGTACAGCTGTTACGCCCCACCAAGTTTGACAATGTCTCAATTCGAAGAAATGCTTGACAGTCTTGGACTCGATGCAAGGAGTCGAAATCCAAGGGTGATTGCTGGTGATTTCAATGCTTGGGCCCGTGAGGGGGGTAGCAGAGAGACAAATGTAAGGGGCCGCAGTCTATAAGATGCTTTGGCACAGTTAGATATCAACGAAGGATATGTAAACACCTTTCAGAAAGGGGGGTCTGCCTCAATTGTAGACCTAACTTTTGTCAGCCCTGCACTGGCACGTGATATGTCCTGGTACGTCAGCAAGGACTAAACCCACAGCGATCACCAGGCAATCTTCTTTGGGCTATGGGTGGAGTCACCGGGCAGAAGGCCATCATGCTTGAAACCGAGAGAGATGTCAGGCTGGTCTGCTAAAGTTCTGGATGAGCAGACCTTCATAGAGGCGTGGTTAAACCAACCTGATAAAGCAGGCGTCTCGCGGATATGTTCGCTGGGTTGTTCGAAGCGTGTATGTCCGAAGAGATATTTCCTGCATCATGGAAACGATAGAAGTTAGTGCTACTACCTAAGGCTGGCAAACCTCCAGGTGAGCCAGCTTCCTATAGACCTATTTGCCTTTTGGGCACTGTGGTCAAAATGCTAGAGCGAGTAATCTGTTGTTGAGAGCCAGGGAGGGCTCTCAGATCGACAGTATGGGTTCCGTAAAGCCAGATCAACCATTGATGCCATCAAAATGGTGACTGGCTTAGCCGAAGATGCAATCCACGGAAAGGGCAGTACTAGCTAATATTGCATGGTAATGACCCTGGATATGAGAAATGCATTCAATTCGGCCAGTTGGAACCTAACACGGGAATCTCTGGCGAAGATTGGTATTCCCGCTTATCTTGCAGCTATTGTCAACAGCTATTTACTAGAACGGAGGCTTTGGTAAGACACTGATGATGGACCGCAGGAGTACGTTATCTCCGCGGGTGTCCCACAGGGCGTACCGGGTCCACTGCTCTAGAACATTATGTACAACGGTGTATTTAATCCTCCCCTTCCGGAGGAAGCCACGGTGGTGGGCTACGCGACGATATAGCGCTGGATGTGGTCGCAAAGCACCTGGAAGACGCTGAGTTATACTCAAGCGAGGCAATCAGTGGTGTTAAGAGTTGGCTAGAGAGTTCTGGTCTGGCACTTGCGGAGGAAAAAAGCGGTCCTCTTAACCAAGCGCCGTAAAAGAAATTTTGCCCATATTCAAATTGGGAATCATATGATCAGTTCTAAGCCTGCCATCAAATACTTGGGAATGATGATAGACGGGAAGCTTAGCTATAAGCAACACGTGCAGTATGTTTATTATAAAGCATCCACTGCAAGTGTGGCCCTGTCAAGGATGATGCCGAACGTGGGAGGACCACGGCGTGCTTCCAAGTTGCTTATAGCTAGGGTAGTGCTTTCGATCTTGCTCTACGCAGCTCCAGTTAGGGGAAAGGTATTGCAGGTTACATTTAAGGCTAACAAACTGAGTTCAGTCTCCAGAAGAACAGCCCTAAGGGTGTGCTCGGTATTTAGGACTGTCTCAGATGATGCAGCATTCGTCATCTCTGAAATGATGCCCATTGACATCTTGGCAGATGAGATGACGAATATATATAATGCGAAATTTATCTCTCCTTTACCGCAGACGAAGAACGCCGAAAGGGAATGATTTTTAAATAGATGGCAAGGGCGTTAGGAACGCTTGGGAAAGGGTCGATGGAGACACAGGCTCATCCCTGCCATCAAGGAGTGGTTGGAGAGACGGCACGTTGAGATTAATTATAATCTTACCCAGTTTCTCACGGGGCATGGAGGATACCGCCAGTACCTGTTCAGGTTTAAACTAGATACCTCACCCTATTGTCCAAACTGCAATGGAGTCCCGGAAGACACAGGGTATGTATTTTTCCACTGTCCAAGGTTTGTGAAGGAAAAGAAGAACCTAGAGGAGACTCTAGGAGAGGTGCTAGTACCATGGGGGGATGCGATCTACTCCATGGTCGCATCTATCCAGAGCAAACTGCGAAAAGCAGAGGAGACTTGAAAAGCGCGGTTACGTACACCGCGTAGAGACAAAAGGGTACGAAGCTAAAATGAGCTGACTCTGTCCCGTGGTGTAATACCGTCCAGGCCAGTGTCTTTTGAAGATTTCCACCTCCCCAAAAAAAAAGCTGTCAGTGAGACTCCGTTCAAATACAGTCAGTTACCCCGGACTGCAACTATCCAATGGGTACGGTTCGCATGACACCCTGGATTGAGGGAGGTGTTTTTCGACTCCCCAGTCTAGATCCGTAGCGTTTTGTTAATAGTAGGGTCACCTCGTACAGGGTGTCTTGGTAGACGGGAGGTTTGGCCCCTGAAAAGCCACACATCGCCCTAGAGGAGAGACAGTTGACCCTCAGAGAGAGATAGGTTGGCTTCAGGGAGCTATATTCCGCGTCAGTCTATCCTGCAGTGCACTGCTTGATTCCCATCTTGAAGGAGTTAACTAGAATCGGAGAAATGGCTTGCACCATAAGAATCTTCTAAGTGAACACAACTTTGAAACGTAGCGAATAGACCCTTGTTGTGTTCTAAGCGCCTTTGTTGTTAATCAAACCCCATCTGGAGAAATTAAAGAAGACCAATTTAGCCATTACTTATTATCGGTCCAATGATTCATAAATCTATTTATGAATCCGTTTAATTGATGAATTATTTCCAATAATCGTCATGTTAATTGCGGCTCTATTGATATACTCAAGCGTATTAATAATCCCCCATTAGACATCCATTCACCCTACACCAGCTAACGTGGGGACCACCGGCAAACACGGTGGGCTCCTTGGGCGCTCCAGGCACCCACGAAGCTCCAAAGCAATGGATGTTCTTATGCAAAACTCAATAATCGCATTACATTGATGTAGCCGGAGCAGAAATCAATCTAAAGATGTTCCGATTCTAAGATGACATCACCCAATTGATTAGTCGATCATGCCTCGGAAAGATACGATTGTTATTGGCCCTGCAATTTCAACTGATGTTATGCTGTTATTGTTGACGATTTTGCTGATTGCTAATGCCGCGAATAAAATAAACTTCAATTAGAAAGAATCTTTCACGGATGAATCTCTGGACTCCCAACGAGGTGGAGTCATTTCCTCATTTCTGTAATTTTACAGATACAAACAGCTGGACTGGCCGGGGGTTACTCGTTCAGGATTGAGATGAATGCATTGAAAAATGCGATACAAGATACCGATGTTGAGTGGAGGTCGTAATTCAGTAAATTTAAATTGCGGAAACGAAGAAGGAATCTTGCACTTTTTTAAATCTACGGAAGCTCGGAAGGGTCATGGAATACAAAAAGTAACGACAGCATTTTCAGCAATTTTCGTTTAAACCTAACTTTATTATTGCCGGCAATCTCAATTAAATAATAACAAGTTTATTACAATTGTAGCAACCCTAACGTGAAGCCACCCCAAAAAATGTTGCTCCTACATATCCATGAAGACGGATTGCCGACACAGTGCTGTATGTGTGTGGTCAATGAATTTCAATTTGACAAAAGGCCTTCCATCCACTGTCGCCGTTGTAATCTTTGTTAGCTCGACTCATTCGTTTAGTAGCTAATTGGGAGAAGACAAGATTCAATTTAATGTCAAGGATGACAATGATGATGCTAATGATGGGGTTCCTTCCTTCTACGAAAATGATAGAATGTGACGAAAGGGGCTCCCTAAAATCTTCTATTCTTTCTTATAATTCGTTTATTTATTTTAATTCCGATTTTTTTTTTCGTTTTCGCTTATTTATTTTTTCATTATTTGATTTCCCCATTACAAATTAGGTCACCTTATTTTGATTATTGAATTCTGGTCTAGGATTACTTAAAGTTTTGAAGCCAATTGATAAATGACTCGTTTCATTTGGGGAGAATAGTTCTTGGTAACCGATAATACTTGTACATCACATTTAGTAATGAATTAGTGTTCCCAAAGCGGTACCAAACTCCGAAGTTAGCCTCCCTCAAATGGGGAATCCAAGTAAAATGTGGCTACCTTTGCCCACGAAGGTATAGCAATACCTTATCTTGAAAACAATGCATAATTCGTAGCGCTAGGATAATATGCACAAAGCGCAACAAGCGTAGCAAAAATATCCATTCCGACAAATCTGACGTGTGCTGTCAAGTGTCTATGCGAATCCGCTACGCTCACTGCTTGTATATATGAATACTCGCATAGTCAATACATGATAAACATATTCTTCTGGGAAGCTGCAGATAGGTATGAATACAGCTTCAGACAATCATCGTGTTCCTCACCGTCTGGTGAATCAATATTTTCCTCCGAGCAATGATTTCACTGTGGTGCTATCACAGGCTTTCCTCAGTTCGCCAGCATTCCATCATCCTCCATCAACGCTACTTTTATGGCATCGATCTTCCGATTCCCCGCTAATCTCATGTTCGATCGACGATTCGTCACCGAGCTCCTCAATGGGCTACAAAAGACGTCAACCACTGTAACCGATAAGCCATCTTCTTTCAGTGTCACAAAGTTCTTTTAAGTTTCGCTTCCAGAAAAGGCCCCGATCGAGAGAGGCCCAAAGCATACATCCTTGGCAGAAAAATCTTACATGCTTCTTTGGGTACTGATTTAAGTTTCGGCGATTCGACCATGGTCAAAATAGAATTGGTGGGAGCAGAAAGCTCACATGTTTCAACAAATCCTAAATAATAAAAAATCTACAGTATAATTGGAACATATTATAATTTTAAGTATTTGAATGAATAAGATCTTCAATTTCATCTTCAACAACACCAAATCGCACTGGTCAAACGGGAGGAATAAAGATAGGAGAATATAACTTCGAGACCGTTGATAATTTCTGCTATTTAAGGTCGAAAATCACCACCGATAACAGCTACGATGATGAAATCCGCGCACGGTTGTTGTCAGCCAACGGAGCCTATTTCAACTTACAAAAACT
This sequence comes from Hermetia illucens, assembly GCF_905115235.1. Classification (NCBI taxonomy): domain Eukaryota; kingdom Metazoa; phylum Arthropoda; class Insecta; order Diptera; family Stratiomyidae; genus Hermetia; species Hermetia illucens. Next base: position 152,292,588 of record NC_051852.1, on the reverse strand, counting down.
GTTCCGCTCGAAACGTCTCACCATAGGGTCAAAGCTCTTACTGTACAAGACAATGATCTTGCCAGTCCTCATGTATTCCTCGGAGACTTGGGTTCTTAGCAAAAAAACTGCGAACTCTTGGCCGCGTTCAAGGACAATATCTATGGTAGAAAAAGAAGACGAGGCAGACCCTGCCTAAGATGGAGCGATGGCGTAGGTCAGTACGTCAGACAGCTTTTAGGGATATCAAATTCGTGGACCTCGGCCCAAAACCGGGATGTCTGGAATTGCTTATTAAGGCAAGCCTAAGCCGAATATCGGTTGTTGCGCCGTTGATGATGATGATGAAGATGGAGTTATACAAAAATGCTATCAGGACTGCTTTTTCTGATTAGACTGTCGCCAAAATAATAACAGCATCAATAACTCTGCAAGACTCAGCATAATTCCGGCCAGAAAACATAGAGATGCATCCTTGCTTAAAATATATAATATCTAGGTACTAAAGGGATTATTCTAGCGAGACTTCCCAAGCAACTTCTTTATACAGACTCTCCAGAAGGCGAAGATGCCCACAGACTAGAATCCCATTACCAAGTGATATAGTCTAAACGATTATAACAACTGTACATAGAAACAGCAAGGCAGAATTGTAGTGTAGCTGGGGGCTGTGAGTGCATGAAGGATCTTAAGTAAATCAACTTTTTCGCCTAACATCAGTGTTTGTGTTTGAGGTAGGGGAAGAGCATAGCCTCTGAGCAGTTAGACCGCGTTTGTCCATTGTACTCTCTTGTACTATAATATATTCCTGAACAATATGCGAGGCGATCAAAGGACTATTCAACGCTCTCAGTACGGCCTGGCTATCGTTGCAAATTGCGATGCACCTGCCCTTCAAACACTCGTTGATCACTTAGGTTGCCGCCGTTAGGATCGCATATTTTTCATTCTGGAATACCGTTGCACATTGTCCCAAAGGAAAAGCCCACTTTTCGTTTTTACTCGAAAGGTTGACTCTGACTCCATAACCCTCTTCAGTTTTTGGCCCATGGGAGTAGAAGACCCCCGTATACCACATATTCATCTGAAAACTCCCAACTTTCTAACAGGATCACTTCTACCAAACAGATATTTGCAGACCCGAGAGCCAGAAAGTATTGTAGGAACTGGATTGAGTTCTTCCAATGCTCTGTGTCCTCCAAGGCCGTTGTTTCCTCATAGATCTAAGCGAATTAGTCTATGAGCTGCTCTCATTGCAGTGCTGTGAATATATAAGGGCTGCCAATTGAATAATCTAGAGCAGTGTGTATTAGTAAATTTTGCAGTTCGAATAGTAGTGAATCAACCAGCATGCTCCAAAGAAGTGGCAAAAACACACCTTCCCGAGGGCAAGCCTTCTCCCTTTAGAGTTGTATGGTCTATCTTTGAAACCAAAGCGAACTCACAGGACTTTCCACGTTGGTAAATATGTTAGTTTTCATTTAATGAGTGCGGCCTTAGGTCCTTCCCACGAATCTGGTGCTTAACCAGTCTCTCTATACCTTTCAGCAAAAATGTTGTCAATCTGATCAGTCTGACGTTCTTTGGGTTTGCATAATTATCTTTCCCAAACGTCGGTATGAAAACCACCTTAACCTTCTGTTTACAGGTAGGCAAAAGCAGGATACGATATAAATATTCCTTAGCGGTCGCGGTCTATAACCTCCTTTAGCATTGCTGTATATGTAGATACCACCCGTGCCAGGTGGTTAGAAGTCTTCAAAGGACAGTATGGCAGCTCTGACGTTTCCATAGGTAACAACCGCTCTCGCAGTGTTCCAATTCCCCTAGCAAGAACTGACTACTCTCTCATTTCACTTCTCTCACCAATTCTTCCGGATGGTATACTTGGAAGAAGATTTCTTCTGGCTCCAGTCTGGAGTTCGAAAAAATATCTTCCAGTTTTCTAAGAAAGTCCAACTTGACCGACTCATCCCTTTTGAGGACTCTACACAATTTTGAAGTCCCTCTTTCGTCTTCCAGGTCCTGACAGTATGCTTTAAAAGAGTCCCGTTTCAAACACTTAAAGAACCTTTTATATTCACGCCGTGAGTTATGGAGGTTTAAACAGTCTTCATTCTTATTGCTTTTAAAAGCAAATTTGTATACCGCCGCATTGCAGAGGTAAGGTTTCCCTTTCGGCCGGTGGCAATATCGAGCACGTATGCAGAATGTTGTACTTCTGCATGGTTTGAACCAGACTGTGCGAAATTCCCAGGACATCAAGGGAAGACGTGAGGGATTTAGGTACAATACCTGTAGCTGACAATATTATGGGAACTACAACCACCCACTCGAGACGCTAAATTGCTTAGATTTCCCGAGCCACTGACTCATAGTTCACCTTCTTTCCACGTATTTTCGTTCGATGTTGCTATTATGGATGATAACAACATCAATTGTATACACGGAGTGACCCGTATTGTCAACTAACAGTACGTCAGGGTTGTTGTGTGGAGTATGGCGATCAGTCAGAACTTGCCGGTACCAATACATGCTGTAAGCAGAACTATCAAGTACTGCTTGCGGCTCATATCGGTAAACTGGACATGTTCCCATGATCAGCCCATGCTTGTATGCAAGGTTTTGATAGATTACTTTACATATAGCATTATGCCTGTTCGTGTTTTGCACCGGCGCCATTACAGTACAGCCAGAAATGGGATGGTCCAACGTCTCTAACGCCGAACCACACATTCTGCACTGGTCGTTCTCCATCCGTTCTTCTAGAAGTCCCTACTACAAGCTCCGGATCGAAAGCATCTTACAATCAGGTCATATCAGACTAAAATGGTGACCCCGAAGAACTCGCCCGATTGGAACGAGGAAAAGGGTGTGCCCAGGTAGAGCGAGGCAGCGGAGCCAGTACTTGAACAAGAGCCGACATCATCACAGGGCCCGTTTCGGACTGTTTTTGTGAGCCGCTCGCTGCACAGACTGGAAAAATCGCGCCGTTTATTTCACTGGGAGAGACGCGAAAATTCTGTTGGTTGTTGTGTGCCCCAAAGTCTAGTGCTAAAATTATTCACTAGACCGTTGAGCCGCCAGCCTCTAATAAACGGAAGCTGACTTCGACGAAGTCGCCGCAGGGCGCCGGAGCCGCCGTCAAGGATCAATCGCACGCTCAGGAGCCCAACTTAAAAAAAAAAAAGAAAAACGCTGCCACTGGAAACCACCGAAGGGAAAATTTAAGTTTTGAGTACTTATTATTATTATCCGAGTTATTAGATATTACTTCATTTTTCATACAATAAATATTAAACCGCAGCAAGAGACGGCATCGATACTCTTCAAGAAATTCATCGGTGCAGTTCCGCTCTTGTGGCGAGTTTATTTTCATTTTGGTCTGCGCATCAGGCGTCCACTTCGCGGTGCGTCGTTGGTGTCTCTGTTTCGGTCGTGCGGGTATTTGTGGGTGCGTCCTGCCGCGGTCAAAGTAGGACCTTATAGAATTCGGTATCACCGCGTCTTGGACAAAAACTCGCGTTGGAAAATTAGCTTTGACAATAAAGACGCGGCAGGCCCATCGGACCTTCAGGTGACCGCCCTCGCTGTCCGCGTCCCTCCATTTTGGCGACGGAATCCGGAGCTGTGCTTGGTCTATTTGGAAGCGCAGTTCCAGATGTCCGGAATAACGGCGAACGCGACGCAGTTCAACTACGTGAATGTGGGCCTCGATCCTCCTCCTCCTGGTAGCCGACATAGTGAAATCGGCCTCCTACATACTGTTGAAGACCGAGTTGATCAAGCGCCTATCGGTAAGTGAGTCAGCTAAGTACTTCCACTTCTCCCTAGAGGAAAGGCCGTTCACAATGTTCACGGACCATAAGCCTCTCACATATGCTTTGAAACAAAAGCCCGACAAAGCGTCCTCTCGTCAGTTGCGACACCTGAGCTTTATAAATTCACGTCCGACATACAGCACGTGTCCGGCAAGGACAACGTAGTTGCTGTCGCTTTGTCACGTGCCTCCGAGGTTAACATCCCCGCCTCACTCGACTTCCCGGCTATCGCCAAGGCGTAGGAGGATGACGCAGTACTTCAGAGCCTCAAATTGAACCCCAAATATAAATTTTGGGAGTTGCCCATCTTCGGCTCGAACCTCCCTCTGCTACGAAGACTCGGAAAAGGGACCTCGGCCATACATTCGCGCCACCTTTCGCAAGGAAGTGTTCCACGCAATTCACGATGTAGCGCACCCAGGCATCAGAACGTCAAATCGGTTAGTCACCGAGAAATATTTCTGGCCCTCTATGAATAAGGACATCAACTCCTGGGCTAGAGAGTGCATCGCATGCCGAAAGTGTAAGGTCACCAGGCATGTAAGAAAAGAAGTGGGCTCATTCCCACACACTACCAAGCAGTTCCACATCATACACGTCGGCATCGTAGGCCCTTTGCGAGACTCGCACGGTTACAAGTATTGCCTCACAATCATCGATAGGTCTATGTGGTGGCCTGGGGCAATAACTCTGAAGGATATTACGGCGCAATCTTGTGCCAAAGCCCTCTGTCGAGAGTGGATCCCTCGCCTTGGCGTCCCTACAGTAATCATCACTGACCAGGAAATGCAATTTGAGTCCACCCTTTTCTCAGAGTTAGGCAAACTCCTGGGATTCAAACGCCAGCCAACTACGGCTTACCACTCGCAATCCAATGGGATGCTAGAGCGTTGGCACCGGACGCTGAAAGCCGCCATTATGGCTCGTGATGATCCGTCCTGAAGTCTTGTTTCCCGTCCTACTCGGCCTACGAAACACCCGCCGCCGAGCTAGTTTACGGGGAGAACCCAAGACTCCCAAGTGATCCGGTCTTCGAGTCTCACAAATTCGGGATTGCTGCGCCTGGTGAGGGAAAACCTTTGCCGCATTAGCGCCACACCTCGCACACGACACTCGTTCGCACCTGCCTGCGCGCCCAGGGAGCTGGACACGTGCATGAACGTCCTGGTCAGGACGGATGCCGGAAGCCGCTACAGCCTCCATACGAAGACGCGTACCGTGTTCTCGAGCGGAGAGAGCATTTCTTCCAGCTCGAGATCGGAGGACCAGGTTGAAGCCCGTTTGCGCCCCAAATCAACGTCGCGTTCGCTTCGCCGTATGATGGGGAACGCATTTCTGAAGTTGGTCGCTGAAACCGGAGGTTTCATCTGGGGCGGAGTGATGTGGCGCAGCGGGGTTAACAGCATTCGAAATTTATTTCGAATGTTGTTAATTCGATTGGCAGTGGGCACCATCGGTGTTCTTCATGGCGGAGCAGACCATGAAAAAATGACAAATTTAGAAAAAAATTAAATGTTTTTTTTTTTGTGGAATGTCAGTTTTTAAGTAATAGAATGGAGAAAAGTCTTGTTCATTGAAATGAGTAGCATTTAAATGAAAATAAAATTACATGAAACCCAAAGAGCTCCGTATTTTCTCAGAAACGAAGCGAGCTGTACTTAAATAAAAATAAATTACACTCAACGACTCAGAAGACGAAAGAACTTGGAAGACGAATGAACTCAAAATTTTCCCAGAAAGAGCCAGCATTATACTCAGGATTTTCTCAGAAAGAGTAATTATATTAAAAAATTCATCATCATCATCAACGGCGCAACAACCGCTATCCGGTCTAGGCCTGCCTTAATAAGGAACTCCAGATATCCCGGTTTTGCATCGAGGTCCACCAATTCGATATCCCTAAAAGCTGTCTGGCGTCCTGACCTACGCCATCGCTCCATCTCAGGCGGGGTCTGCCTCGTCTTCTTTTCCTACCATAGATATTGCCCATATAGACTTTCCGGGCTGGATCATCCTCATCCATACGGATTAAGTGACCCGCCCACCGTAACCTATTGAGCCGGATTTTATCCACAACCGGACGGTCATGGTATCGCCCATAGATTTCTTCGTTATGTACGCTACGGAATCGTCCATCCTCACTTACGAGACGTTAAGTCTCCAAGACAAACACAACAAACTCCTAGCTCTTGTGGCATTCTACCAGGGATATGGCAGGAAATTCTACTTTACAAGGTGGGAAAGGAAATTGAGACTTAGGAACACTCGCTTCCGGGGGAAAAATAGTGAAATCATTAAGCTAGAAATGTGAATACAAGTGTACCACAAAATGAATTTGTCAGCCTGAATAGGCTATTTTCCACTGATTCAGGAAACTTGCAAATAAGAGATTTTAGGCCTGAATACAGCAAATTTTGGGACCCACGTTGGGCGCCATTTGGAATTGCAATGGTCAAACGACCATCCTGAGTAGCCGAAGACGACCTTGAGGGAAGAGCTAACCCAGCATCCTCAACAAGGACGTATCGACCGAACGCTCCGATAAAGCTTCAGTGTTTGACGGAGGACCTTCACGATGAATTTCGCCAACTTTTCAGGATTTTGGGTTACCTCTTTCCTCTAGGTCATCTTCGGCCACTTAGGATGCTCATTTGACCATCACAATCCCAGAGTTTTCATTACAAGGTTCCGGGGATATAACAGAAGGCACAAAGGTTAAGGTAAAATGTTTCATTACTCAGAGCAATAGACGGAAATTGCTCATTTCACCTGCCTAAGCGGTTTTCCCATCTAAATGCTGCCCTTCTGGGGGGCTTTCGAAAACTAAAAATAATTCTGGTTAAAAGTGACATTTTGCTTCCTTCAAGTGAATTATTTTGCGCTGTTCAAATTTATAACCCGGAAGGGTGGTGTCGTTAAATTGATCATTTGGGTTTAGTACAAATAATTGTATTGACTGGGCATCCATGGCACTACTAAAACACGTTTTCTGAACAACATTCCTGTCATTCAACTTGCTAACACAAAATATGTAACTAGACCGCAAACATGGCTGTAATGGCTCGCATTAAGCGTCCAACCCACTCCTGTCCAAATCATACCCGACTACCGCATTCCTCGAATTCATTTCGATCTGAATGAAATGCTTTCAATTAAAAGATCAATAAACAAAAACTGTCACGCCAGTTGGCCCGGCTGAAACTCGACTCCTCAATTTCGAGCCGCTCTCGAAACCTCTAAACACAAAATGATTTATGGAATGCCACCGGCATAATAAGTACAAAATAGAGTTCACGCAGACACATCCGCCTACGGCGAGCCTGTACGTTTATTGCTCCAATTATTCCTCCCCCGCCTCCGCAGTGAATTGGTACTCACGACGCGGCAGCATCACCTGGAAGTGTAACTGAACGGTAATTGCACGCCACCGTCTTCTGCTGCCATTCGTACCAAGACAAAGCCCGAATAGGAGGATTACATTTCGGGATTGTCGCGCAGTCACACGAGGAGACAAGGACACTTTTTCCGCTTCGGGCTCGGATATCGACCAGTTTCCTTCTAAACATGGCGACGCTGGGATTACCTGGAAACCGAGCCGCAACGTACAAAAACCTTCGTGGCGTGTGTACATTGCGTAGACGAGAGTGGATTTAATTACGACGCTCAGATGTCATTCCGAGCCCAGAACACGCTGCGTGTACTCCATGCCATCTTCGCATCTGCAAGACTCTGTCGGCCTTCGCCTAGCCTCCGCTGCCGTGAAATAGCCAAGAAATAGGCGAGCAGCTCGCACCTCACTCCACGCGTCCACACCCCGAGCTGGACCGCTGCCGGGATCAGAATAATCCGCGGCACAGTCCCAGCCCCTATCACTGGCATCTTATGGAAATAGATGCGCCCATGAGCTCGCCATTCATCCCACCCAGATCCATTGCACACCTACTGAAAGCCTTCGCCCGCTACTGTCGCAACTCGACGGCCGGGGGTGGGGTGCGAACCGCACAATAAGTAGAACTACCGTACGCAATCGGGCTAGAAAATCTACTATCCCAAGAGCGGGAGCAGGGCGGGGGGACGGGAAGCCAGCGAACCGAAACCCATTAATAAACCCTCCACGCGCTGTCCCCGCCCCTCCCCCGCCTGAAACTGCACACTAACCGGCTTATGTACTATGTGCTGAGTGTGTAGGCGGAATGGGGCGGGGGTCGGGCGTAAAAGGCAAATAAGAGTCAAGTAGACACGGGCAATGAATCCGCTGCCGACCGACCGGCAGCGGAAAGAGACGAGATGAGTGGCCGGACAAAAGGGGCGTGGACTAATGCCGCCGGTGAAACCTCTAATTCCCAGTCGCCGGTCTCGGCCGTGATGCGATGCGCCTCCTCGCTTGAGCGAATCTTTTGTTTGGCTGAGACATCGACTCCTTGACTGCTTTGTGTGCTGTGCTGGCGGTATATAGTGGCGGGGCGTGGCGGGGTGCCGGGCCGGCCGATCAATAGCATCCCAAGGCAGAGTGCGACGGCAGAAGTTTGCGAGCTTGTTATTCGCTGCTGGCAAGATACTGTGCGCGGGGAGTGCGGACCCGGGGTGGTTCCCGCTCCAGAAGGCCGAGTGCTCGCCCGGTTCCGCTCGGTCGGCTCGGCCCGCGTCGTAGGGCAAAGCGTAGCGTATCGGTGTCCGTGTGCGGAGTGAACGTCTCTCGAGTGTAACCGAGCCGTGTGAGTGGCCAAGACGCAAAGCGGCGTAATTCGCCCCACAGTCGCTCAGTCAGTAGTTGCACACGTTGTGTATTGGCAGTCTTGGAGTGGTCGGGTTGCGTCTTTGGCTTTGTGTCCGTTTTCTGAATCCGCTCAGTATCCGTTCGGATCTGCATACACTTTGCGGGTGCCCGAGTGATGCTCTGTCCGTGACCTTTCCTTACGCCTGCTGAAGAGTTTCGAACCCTTTCGCGGCTCAGTGAGACCCTAGACGTTGCGCCGTTGCTCGATTTTTGCAAGACATCGTTCATCCTTCCGTGACCGTTAACCAAGCAAATGGCGCCTGTGTACAGTTAATTAGGGGTTGCTAGTGAGAAAAATGCGATCGGCCTGCGAATGGCAATTAGTGGATGATTTTCAGTGGAAGTTAGTGGAAAACAAGATTCGTGACGCAAGTTGTTAGCAGCAAAGGATAGAGAATTAGTGACTGGCTGCCGAGTGAAAGGATAATTTCTTGCGTACTTGAACCGTTTCGTTTCGTTCAGTTTTGACTGTTTTCACTTGTTGTCGTCCTTTGGGCTTCGCGGTGTCGTGATTTTTGTGTTTTGTGTAAGGATTACGCGTCACATGATTTACAGAGGCCACAACAAGGATAGCAACGAGGTGCCTCTCTAGTCGCGCCGACCCCACGCTGCTAGGAATAGTATGCAAATTTCCCCCTGTCCACAGTGGATTCGATTAATAAAATGGCCGTTGGACCGACGGAGGGAACAAGTCCTCCGGAAACCTTCACACACCACCACCAGATCATAGCACCCAGCCCGATTCTGGCCGTGCCAACGCTCGCCTTCTCCGCCGCCCAGGTGGAGATTGTTTGCAAAACGCTGGAGGAATCCGGCGATATTGAACGATTGGCCAGGTTCCTGTGGAGTTTGCCGGTGGCGTTGCCTAATATGCACGACATTCTCAATTCGGAGGCGGTATTGCGAGCGAGAGCTGTTGTAGCGTATCATGTTGGAAATTTTAGGTTCGTACAATGATTTTTTTTTTAAGATTGTTTTATGGAAGTAGATAGGAAATGCGATATCATTTCGTGGTTTTCTGGGCTTTTAGATGACTTCAGTCTTATTTGCTTGGGTATGAAGCGTTGAGAACCTTTCGAATAGTCAAGGAAAATAAGTTACAATAAAGGTTACAGAAAATGTGGTAGGTTGATGAAGGTTCGAGACAAATAGAGAAGCCGCCTGCAATATATTTTGTTCCGTCTTAAATCCTTTGCAGAAAATAGGAAAATTTCTTTTTATCTTGGCAGAATGTAATTGGATGGTATCCCCTTGGACGTATTTTTAGGGAGGTTTTACGAAAAGCAACTATCTAAAAACCAAAAAAAAAAATCTGTCAAATAAACATATAAAATCTGAGATTTCAAAATTTAATTATAAAAATCAATAGTTTTTGGATTATATTTGTATGGACAGAATTACAACTGAATATTTTTGGGTTTAAGCTTCCTAAAAAATTGTATATTGAGGGAATTACCCTTCCTTGAATATTGGCCACAGTGGAGCATTAAGTAAAAGGGTGGAAAATGGCTTTTCCAAGTATAGCAGTAAAAAAAGTACATGTTTTGAGCACCAATTACGTAGGGCCGTGTTAGAAATAATAAGAACCTCCAAAGCATCAAGTGAATATGTACGAAAAAGTTGACTGACGGTTTCGTCCAGGGCAGAGGCAACTCATCAGACGCTGCCTCACCTTTGTCCTGGGAGCAGCGTGACCGAAAGTAATGACATACGGTAATTGCTCCACATAAAAATAATCGCAAACAAGTAATGGGTGCGAATTATATTCAAGTGAAATCCGCCATAAGCCCAGAACTAAACCAGGCCGAAAGTGAGGCAGCGTCTGATAAGTTGTCTCTGCCCTGGGCGAAACCGTCAGTCAACTTTTTCGTGTTTTTTTTAAACTTGGGTGTTTAACTCCAAAAATAGGACTCCGTTGGAGTACAAAAGAGGAAGTAAGTTGCTTCCCAAGTGGTCCGGCCCGCCACTAAGTGGGTGCGGACTCAGGACTCCCAGCATCCTCAACAAATTGATTGATTTCACTGCACTAATTTTTATTATGACAATAACACATACAGTAGTGGTAAAAACTTTGATTTAAAATGAATCAAACACTTGTCAAATTTTTATTCTTCGGTTTTTTTTAACATTTTTTTTTATAATGGGCCTTAAATTTATCCTTTTAAAAGTAAATATGATTACTGTTAATTTAAAATAAAAACAAATAAAAATTCGGTTAAAAAAACTAAGGGGGCCATTTTGTCAACCCGTCAAAACTTTTGAAACTTTTGTCTTAGAAGCAGTTTACGACAATAACAATATGAAAAAAAGGAGTAATTTTGTAATCTTGTTGAATAGGCATTAGTCCTTCTTATTGCTTCACATTTTCGCGGAATAGGTCAACTAAGTTCATTATTACATCAACTAGAGTGATTCAGGAAACCTGCAAATAAGAAATATGAGGCCTGAATCCAGCAAATGTTGAGACCCACGTTGGGCGCCATTTGGAATGAAAATGATGGAATTGCGATGGTCAAACGACCATCCTGAGTGGCCGAAGACAACCTAGAGGGACGAGCTGACCCATAAAAGTTGACCAAATTCACCGTGAAGGTCCGCTCGCAATACTGAGCTAGAGTTGTGAACTATTTGTTGGAGAGTAGACATTAGTTCAGCTGGTTTAGAAAAGTTTTGATCAGAAATACGTCAATCTAACTCTTCCCAAAGATGCTCAATAAAATGCCAGTCAGGACTTTTAGAAGGCCAGGTTATTTTTGCAACTTGGTTGTCATTTGGTCAATTCTGAACAAACTTGGAGGTTTGCTTAGCAACGCTATTCTGTGAGAAGACCCAGTATTTTCTCATCTTGTGAAGAACATCTAATAACATGTGCTATCCCAAAACGTCAAAATACATTGGAGATCTCATAATTACTTCAACTTGAATCAATGGACCAACACCATCACAAGAAAAGGATCCTAAAATAAATGTTGTTAATGCCGAAAATTTCACACAAAATTGATAACAGCCCCAGATCATTATGCTTCCATCCCCATGCTTCTTTATGGGTACTTGGTACTTGGGATCGTTGCAGGCTCCACCTGGATGGCGAATATATCTAATTCCATCAGTATCAAACAGATTAAACTTGCTTTCGTTGCTCCACAAACACGACCCCAATGAGCCACTGATCAATCTTTATGAGTTTCCGCAAATTTTTTATCTATATTTCATATTTTTCCACGAAATCCAAGGCTTTTTGATGTCCGTCATACCATTAGTCCATTTTTACTAAAAGTTATTATAATTAGGTTATATTAATAAAAATCAATTGTTTGAAAACCCCAAAAGACATTGTCGATATTTGAACATTGTAAAATTCAACAACTTCTTTTGAACATGTGTGTCTCGGGTTAACCAAGGATCTGTGCATTGATTTGGTTAAGTTAGTTAGGCACCCACCTACTTTTGAACGATCTACCGTACCCCTTTCCACCCGTTTTTTTATGGACTCTTCATAGCGCAGATTTTGTGACACCAGAAGGCATTTCGACTTCTCATACAATATTACTATTCTCGATTACACTTATCATTAGTTCCTTTATCTCATTTGAAAATGTTTTAGTGCGAGGCATTTTTTAAAAACGGTAATATTCAACGTTAAAAAAAGTGTCCAAAGTTTTGACCGTTTCAATTTTTGTTGAAATTATTTGCTTTTTAAAAATTTAAATTCGCAGCGAAAGAATATACATAAAGCTTCAACACAAAATTTTTTTTTTTAAAATACATCAAAAAGTAAAAATTTCACAAGCGTTTGATTCTCTTCACAAAGAAGTTTCCAAAATTTTAACTACTACTGTATATTAAGGGTAAAAAATGCAAAAAGTGATGATGAAATGTATCTGCTTTCATCTGGCAACAATGATACTTTAAGTTCGAAAATGCCTGTTGAACAAATAGAGTAGTCTGGATATGTTCCTTAAAGAAAAATACCTGTATTACCTTCAATATGAAGTAGCTCCACCATGAAATTTAATTACTTTTTGTCATCTGGACCTCATAGACCCTATCAGAGAGTGGCACCTTGTCAGCGGTATGGATTCCCAATTATTTTTTGCAGCTTGCCATCACTCTTGACTATTTTTTAGTTTTGTGTCCCTGACTCCTCTGACTCCTTTTTTAACATCTATCCAAAGATGTTCTCTAATATTAAGGTCCGTTGATTGCACTGGCCACCCCATGACCTGAATGTTATGGGCTGGAAGACCAGCGCAATGACATTTCCTCTTCAGCGTAAGGTAACATAACGGCGTCTAATATTTGCCCTACAAAATAGGAGGCATCCATGTTGCCGACGATCCTTACAAGAGATCCGACACCATTTCATGAGAAGCATCCCCACAGCATCATTTTGAGACCGCTCTTAGATATCGTTTTTTTTGTTGGTATCAAATTGCACAGTTATGGTCTTATCCGACCATAATATATTGCGCCAAATGTTATCTGGTTCGTTTATAAATTTTTTTGGCAAGCTGAAGTCGTCGTTTCAAATGTACACCCTTTAACAATTGTACTGTCCTTGGGGTCCCACCTTTAAGTCTACCGATAATAAGCGCTTCCTTATGGTTGAAGAAGCAATTGGCAGGTTAAGCACGAATTTTATCTGCGTAGATGTGATAAAAGGACGCTGTTCTACAATCCTTACGATCATTTTGTCATCTCTATTGCTGGTTTTTCTTCTGTCTACCACGACTTTCGGCCTGCAACGGCCAGTTTTTCTCGTTGGTTATCAATCCATTTGAAACATCTCCCTTATTTGACTATATGTTCTACCTTCGGTCAATAACTTTATTATCAACTTTCTGTTCTTTGGAGAGCAATGCTGGCCTCTTCCCATTTTTATACCACTTTACACGGCATAGTGCACTGAATCAACTGTACAATATTTCGAAACCCACAAAAACCACTATGAAAATACGCTTGCATCCGTTAAATTTGGATTTGGAAATCCCCTGCTAGTGATCAAAATTAAATGCTTCCAAATGATTTTGTTCTTATTTTTTTGAACAAGAATTTTCGGACTTAAAGTAGCATTGTTGTCAGTTGAAAAAAATGGAGATACATACAGCATTTATCTAAGTGTAATTTCGCGGTATTTTTAGCGATTAAATTATTTGAAATAATTAAGACCTGCTTTTTTCTATTGTCTAGTGTTATTTATTGGTCTTGAAAATACCGATATTTTGAGAATCACTTGTTTCCTTCATCAGTGCTAACAAGTCTTGTTTTTTATCTTAATATATGTGTTACTGTCATAATAAAAATTAGTGCCGCAAAATAAATCTAAATATATTTTTTAAAACATATTCACCTGTTACTTTGGTTGTTCTTATTATTTCAATTGTATCAATTGGAATAATTTTACAGGAAATAATATTTTTCTTCTTCTTGTTTGTCTCGTTCCCAAACGGGGTCGGCTCGTCGTGATCGGTTTCGCCATTTGGCTCTATCGAATACCTGATCTGGGTGCAATCTCGAGGCTTTTAAATCCCCATTCAGCGTATGAAGCCACCGCTGTTTCGGCCTGCCTTTTGGTCGTTTACCATCGACTTCGATGTTCAGACCAATCTTGACAAATGAATTCTCGTTAGCACGAATTGCGTGACCATACCATCGCCTCTCTCGCAATTTTTCCACGATCGATGCAACACCATAAGGATGGCGGATATCCTCATTTCGGATGTGATCAAACCTTGTCACGCTACTAGTCCAACGCAACATCTTCATCTCCATTACCGCAAGATGCCGTTCATTGCCTTTTATAGTCGGCCAACAATCAGAATCATAGAGACCGACAGGACGGACGACGTTGCGGTAAATTTTAGATTTGAGGCGTTCATTGATACGTCGATCACAAAGAACACCAGTTGTGGAACGCCACTTCATCCAGGTTGCGTTAAAGCGTGAAGCAATTTCATAACGCAATTCTCCATTGGCTGATAGCATTGACCCGAGGTATTTAAATCGCTCAGTTCTGGGCAGATCACTGCCGCTGACAGTGATTTTGCCTATTTCATTTAGTTTTGTCTAGGTCACAATGCTACTGACAATATTGTTGGCATTTTTAAATTGGTCGCATTCTATTCTTTGCATCTTTTCTTTATTGCACACTGCCATTGGAGGATCTTTTACAAAAGTAAATTTCATTTGTTTTGTAGGTAGGGTGAGACGTGTGGTCACTTTTTTCACATGCAATAATTTCGAGAATTATTAGGAAAATTCAATGGATAGAGGCTGGAAAACAAAGTTCAAAATTCACCCCAGGGCTTAATTATTTGTTTTTTTTGAATAGTTTAATGCCAGTATTTGTATTTCTTTCAATCTATCTATCATGAATCTACATGGCTTTACGCTGATTAGAAGATTTTGTAGTCGCATATTATATTTCAGTTGATCAAATATTTTTCCCTACCCGCCTTTGGTTCTCAGTCTTGTGTTTACAGCCAACGAAGTCTAAAAGGAACTGCATCATCTCCGCGAAAGGAATAACCCATCCGCCAAGCTCTTTCAAGCAACTTCATTGTTCCGCATTGCGTATTATCAACTATTTCAGTGAGAGTCCCTTTTTATATAGCATCGCAAATATTCGATTATCATTGGCAAGGTGACTTGTTTTCAGCTTGTGTGTGGTCCAAATAGTTTCTTAACATATCCAAATTTCTAGGAATAATTAGCAAGAGATTAGATTTTTGTCTGTTCCTTGTGGTCTAGCCTAAAATTGATACACCAGGAGTAGCTTCCTCCAAACAATTTTTAGTTTTAAACATAAATACATATTTCGCGAGCGACCTACCCCCTTCATCAGTATAAAGTTACTAAAAACAATTGCCATTATATGGTCCTTTTATAATTATTCACTAATTCCTTAAATTACTTTTAACAATTTTTTAACTATCAACCTAGTTACCTCATAATTACCGCGGCGAGTCTTTTAATTTCGAGGGGCAGTTACCTAAATCTCTGCTTTAATCATTGATCAACCACTTGGCGACGTTGTATGTCAGTGAGTTCGAGTCCGTAATCCACAAGGACGGGGACGAGATGCGAAAAATCATTGCGGACTCGAACTCACCGACGTACAATATCGCTAAGTGGTTGATCAATGAGTGCCAGGCCCTTCGGACGACGAATAGTAAGTATTCAGTAGCTAACTCCCATGAACTAATACAGAGGCTGCAACGCATTGAGAGCATGGGTGAGGACGAGGTGGTGGTGTCGTTTGACGGGAAGGCATTATTTCCCAACACGTCAGTGAAAGAGTCAATTTTCCTACTCGAGAGATGGCTGAACCAGTTTGGATCTGGTCCGGAATAGAGAAAAAAAGTCCGAATCTATGCAAACCTTGTTAGGCTCTGCATGAACAAAAACTGTTTTACGTTTCGGGGTAGATTCTACAAAACTACTTCGGGAGTAGCAATGGGGAACCCCTTCTCGCCATTACTCACTGAAGGTTTCATGTCATCAATCGAGTTTACACTAGAGATAGAAAAGGATAGGGCTCTACCCTTCCTAGATCTGAATATCGTCAACTCTAGCGGGAAGCTTAAGTTCAAGATATACCGTGAGCCTACAGCAACGCAGAGAACGATACCAGCAACTTCACACCATACATTTTCTCAAAAATGGCAACCTACAATTGCATGATTCACCGACTGATCACATACTCTCTTTCGGAATATGGCTTCAATAAGGAACGACAGCATATTATTGAGACCGCTATTTAGAATGGGTATAATCGTCAGACTTTTGATTAGCTGATCGGAAGGAAAATTAAGCAACACAATAGGCATGCCTATACAATACTATTCTCGTAGCAAAAGGAGGCAACCACGAGACGAATAAGTATCCCGTATTCCAACCTATTTAACAGCATCAGGAATTGAATAAAAAAGTTTCTACTGGAAGTCGTAGATTCACCTTAGATACCTTGCGGAATTTATTGGGAAGCATCAAGTATCCTTTGACAGCGGAGGAAAAAAGCGGGATCTACCGAATAAGATATACATAGGACAGACTAAAAGCCTGATAACGACTAGATTTAATGAACACATCAAGGAAGCGGTTAGTAGTCTTTGGAAACGAAAGTCGGGCATAAGATCATCAGTTGCAGCGCATACAGATACCATTCAAAGATATAAAGGAGCGTTTGTCACCTGTTGCCACTTTCGGTCACGCTGCTCCCAGGGCAGAGGTGAGGCAGCGGTTGAAGAGTTGCCTCTGCCGTGGACGAAACCGTTAGTCATTTTTGGTTTTGTGATTTTTGAATGCTTGGGTGCTATGCCCCAAACTAGGGATCCGTGGACCAAAAAACGTGGGAGTAAGTTGCATTGGTCCGGTCCACCATCATGTGGATGTGGACTTAGGACCCCGCATATCCTAAACAACTAAAAATTGTAATTTTGAGGAAGCTACGCCTGGTCTATCAATAATTAGGAACCCTTGATTTCATTACAAAAAAAAACACCTTCAAATTTGTAAGTTATCACCTGCTTCGTTTCGATTATTGTTTTTATTCACTATTCGTCAACTTCACCTGACCTACCCGTCCGAGACGTATCCTTAATTTTGGTTCCATTTGCTTTTGAAATTACCGAACCGTCACTTTTATATTATCTCAACTTTATGGTATTCTCACCGTCCTACAATTTCTGGTGTGCTCACGCAAAATTCGCATTCCAATCATTATGGATTGGCTTAATTTTGGAGAATTTTGCCAAACCAATATATTTGGGTCATCTGCACAAGCACGTGCAGCTATGTTTGGTACTGAATCAGTTGATTCATATTTGTGCACAAATTTTGCAATGACAATCTGAAATGGGCGATCATTATGTCCAAAAATATCGCAAATTCTACATATGTATATGAACAGTAAGAATAGTCAGAGTTACACGAGCCGACCCCGCTTGTGAACGGGACAAAGGCTGAAGAAGAAGTCACTGACTTGTATTGAGATTCTTGGCTGACCTATCACGGTTTTTATATTGATCGAATTGTCACTATATGGAATGAGAATTCGCCTTTTAATTCACCGGAAGGACTGTAGTTCAGATTGAAAAATCGTTTCCAACTTTTTTGTGCTTTTCTTGTCTTTAGTACTACTATGAGGCTTATTGGTTGCCAATCCTTAAATGTAAAGATCGTGGTACTAATGCATTGTTTCGGAATGTCCTGTATCCCATATTGCTGGTACCCAGGAACAATATCTCATGTAGCATTCAGTTCTACAGTTCTGAAATTTCATTTTGATCTAAATATCTAAAGAAACTCTTCTTATATAAAATACAGATACTGAAGAGATTAGATTTTTTTTAGTGCAACTATCAAAAAGAAATTAAAATCGCGTTGAAAACACTTAGTGGTTTATATCCTATTTATTATAGGAAAACACCATAAATCATTTGAGCTGTTCTCACGACATATTTTTCAGACAGGCCTGATTAATGGAATTTATTTCCGAAGCCAAGGCTGTGAATGTTACTAAATTAATTATTTATATTTTTTAATTAATATTAACAATTCTACAAAGAATTACAAAAGTTCTCCAACAGCAAAGGATATGAGTTTTAAGTATGTGCACAATTCTCTTTTTCTTTCGATTAACTTAATATTTCTGCAACAAATAAACTGATTCGCTAATCCAATCAATCAAAATGCTATTATTGCCCTTTATGGTATTTCATTTACTGCAATTATTTCTATCATATTTATATCATATTTATATCATATTCTGTTTCACGAGAACTTTTTTTTGCTAATTCTGAAACTAACCATTGCATTCATTATATAACTCTTTCGTCCGTTGGAAACAGAAACGGATAATCTCCTAATAGAACATAATAATATCGGATTTTTAATAAATTGGCGAAACAGTATCATGTTATGCTAACAAAATAATTACCTAATTTACAGACTGCATAATGTTCATGATTGTGTAATCATTTCAATATTTTTCGCAAATGATACCATATTATTGTTATTGTTGTGTTGATTTGTTGAAAATTAGCGGAACTGAGTGGAGTAATAATGAAAAGTACTGAAAATTGTATTATTTTTGTTTGCAATTGGTCAATGTAATTTATAAGAGTTATATTAAGGCAAGTACTACTGAAATAGACATTCGTGTTGGTACTCGAATAGGGAGTATCTTTCAAATTGACATTGACACTCCTCCCAAAAACTATTCAAAATTATCGAAATAAGGAAGTAAGGAAAGAGAAAAACCAGTAATTACTGAAAATTAGTAATTTTCTTTGCATGACAAATTATATGCCATATAAACATATGTTAATTTGCCTAACCTTCAACCCTGGGTCCTTCATGACTAGTGAAAGCAACTGGCTTTTGGAATTCATGATAGTCAGGTCTGCCAAATTAACATCTTTCAATCCCATGTTTTTCCTAAGGAAAGACATGATTCATCCCGAGAGAGTGGGTATTTTTTGTTGTCGCACCTGAATTATCCTTATATACATTTAATGATACAATCAGGTATCTAAAAGTCGATTAGTGACCTTCTCGAGAATGTTAACCTAAATAGTTTTTTAATTCGTTAGGGACGTTTTCCATGTTTGAAAGAGAGGTCATTTCGGTCAGTTGTTCTAATTATTTATTTGTTTGTCAAAGATTGTCATCAACCATTTGGTAGATGTCATGAATGATTGCACATTTAATATGCCTGCAAATTATGCACGACGAAAAAGTTGATTAATGCTTTAGTCACCTGCGTAAAAAAATGAGAAAGGGACCATTCCATGGCGACGATGCAAGAAAATCTTTCAAACAAAATTTTGGAGCTAGTTGACCGTGAAATAGAAACCGTGAAAATATTTCATAATTGATGATGTTACTAGCAATCATATAAAAGAGGCAGTGATTATTTAAAAAAATATTTTATTGGAGCTTTTTATATTTTTGGGTGGAAACAAATAATTTTTTTTATTGATAAATTAATTATTTCCAGTATTAATAAGGTTTTTTTTCATTTTTGAGTTCTCACCTGTCTCACCTGTCCTTTTCTGCGAAAATCGTCCAGATGCCATAACTATAACCCAATTTCTGAATTCCTGCAAACTCCTGGTTTGCCTTTTCCTTAGACTTAAAATTATTTCACATAATGCAGGATATTGGGTACCCAATATTGGCAGCTATGGGTGGTAACCGACCGACTCATGATTATCGTCATCCTCTGGCTATAATTCACGTGGAAGACCAACAACCAATTAATCAACAAAGAGTGGATTGAGTTCAATGATTCTAATAAAAGTATCTTTTTCTTTTTTGGAGGCATATCGTTTAAAAATACAAGTAGCTGTTAATATACCCCAAGGCCAAATTAAATTGAGCTGCCGAAAAAAAAGGTTAAATTTTTCGGTGTTAATGTTTAAGTGGAATGTAATTAACTGGAAGAATTACTATATTTAACTATGCAATTTTCGAGCGTTTTCTTTATGAAATTTTAAATATTTAGAACTTTGTGGAAAAATATCATATAATACAGGATTTAGATAAAGCAATCTATATTTTTCTACCCAAACCTTTTATTTAAACGATTGAAAATAAGAAAGCAAAACAAAAAGCAATTTAAAGTCAATACGATTTAGTTGAATACATTTGTTTGACGGCCATTTGGCATCCTAGTATTCAAAAAGATCTGACTCCAATTGGTTTTTGGCTTTCTTTCTGCATACCTATGAATGTGTATAGTATTCAGAGCAGGGCCAATTTAACTTCCTTATTTCATTTTGTTTAAGTTACTGCTTTGCCTAATTGGAAATCAGATTTTTATCGGTATTATGCTGAAAAAACAAGTCAACCCTCACCTTGACAGTTGCATTAAAGAGCATATGCTCCGCAAGTATTTTCTGTATTACTTTCATTATCGATAACATTGAAAATAAGCTTACAAGGATGGTAGCTTTACCATTGAAATATTTAGGATCCTGATGTGTCTCGGTAGAAAAAGGATGAAACTTAGATTCATTACTCAAAATCGCAAAATTTTCAGTTTAGTGGAAATTATCCATTGCAAAGTTTGAACGAAACTTTGTACTTACTTTTTCTTTTTGCTGGATAAGGACTGGATCGTTTGGGATTTTATTCAAATCCAAGGTGGAGGACGCAAGCAGCCCTGAATTTTGATCAAGTCGGTATGGCCTTTCCCTTGGCTCAATTGAAAGGATATACCATTCATACTATAGTATAAAAGTTACTTGAAAGAGATGAAGACAGGACAATCTTAGCTGAAAGAATCTTTTCATCATCATCAACGGCGCAAGAACTGGTATTCGGTCTAGGCCTGCCTTAATAAGGAACTCCAGACATCCTGGTTTTGGGCTGAGATCCACCAATTCAATATCCCTAAAAGCTGTTTGGCGTCCTGACCTATGCCATCGCTCCATCTCAGGCAGGGTCTGCCTCGTCTTCCTTTCCTACCATAGATATTGTCCTTAAAGACTTTCCGGGCTGGATCATCCTCATCCATAAGGATTAAGTGACCCGCCCACCGTAACCTATTGAGCCGGATTTTATCCACAACCTGACGGTCATGGTATCGCTCACTTCGGAGGATTCTTCTCTCGAACGCGGCCAAGAGTTCGCAGAAAGAATCTTTTCGGAGCTACACAATGAAAGAGCTTTGAACCTACTTGAGATAATTATCACTAAAATGTAGGATGATGTAATTTAAGGCATCATGAAACGTAAGAACTACGTGGCACAGAACAGTGGAGGAAGAGCGAAAACTTCTTAGAAAATCGTCGGGTTAGCTGGACCATATTGGCGTGATTTAATAGCGATGACGCGCAGGTGTAATGGGCGTATTCTTTGACTCTTGTCTTGTTCCGTAATTGGGATTTGGATCGAGTTAATCAAAAGTTTAGTGTGGGTAGAGCTGAGAAGTTTGTTGCTGTTCGAAAAATTACAGAACGAAAGGGAAACAAAATGTCGCTGAGGCAGTTGTCGGTTCTGTATAATTGAAGATAGTGGAAACTGGGAAATTTGTAGACAAAAATTGAAGGAGTATACTTGTATTATTGCTTCAGCTGACTAAATGATTCATATATAAGACATAGAGAACTACAATATAAAAGTGTAATCGTAACCAGAGTTTACTCTCTATGTGTTTTTGGTAAATTTAGGAAGTATTTTTTAATTTTGGAAACAATTTTTCTTCTGGGGAGATGCAACCGATGTCGGTCTTTGACTTTCCGTGGCATTTATCTCTATTCTTCTCAGTCCAGCGATTGTGTCCCCTAATTCCAAAAACCGAGTAGTGTGTAACTTGCGTTGTCCATTGAGTCCACCAATCTGTTTCGGGGATTTCCTGATGGCTGTTTTCTCTGGGTAGGCGTCTGGGAATTCTTCTATTTTAGAATATTAATATGGATGGTGACTTCTAGTTCGTCGAAGAACAGGTACCACTGACTGTTACCGCGTATTCGCCATTTGCCGTTCAACCTCACTAGGCCATAGATTCACCTGAGAACTCAACGTTCGAAAGCAGTGTTTTTTTGCTCTTCAACCTGGCTCAGCCTCCTCGTCTTACTACTGTAACAGACGACCGGCCGAATCAGAATTGGCAGTACGAGATACTAAAATGTTTTGTTGCCAAGCATGATCCGCCCGTTGGTCTAGTTGTTGTTGCCTTTTGTGTGAGTTGTGCCGGCACAAAACTGTCGACTTGCTCAAAGTTATCATCTGGTATCGCGATTAGTATCATTGGCGCCATTCCTCCGGTTTTTTATCATGATTTTGGTGTTCCTTTGGTTTATTTTTAGGCCAACTTGCTTCGCTACTTTGTCAAACTTCACCAGGGTCTTCTTTGCGCTCTCTGTTAGTGGGCGGTAGTCAGAAAACTGTTGCTTTAACTAAAAATTGATTTTAAAGTGTGGCTGTGGCAGCCGATCTAAATCATCGAAATCCAGTGGAGGCAATTCACACGAAGCTGCATCTAATGACAGTTTAATTCGGCAGGATTAGTTCTCATTGTACAAAAGGTCTTCAATTCGGCAAAGTGAAAAACCGACTGTTTTTTCTGATTAACATTTTTTTTTACTGTAAAGTGGAATCCCGATAATGCGTACATCGATTATTCATATTTCCCGCTAATTCGTAGAAATTGCCGGTCCCCACAGTTAATTTTCTTTATTTTGAAATCGGGACAATTAGTAATCCCGATATTTCGTAGCAAATCGTCAGTCCCTTGACGATAAGAATTATCGGGATTCTACTGTACCATATTTCGGTAGTCAGTTGTTTGGGGGAGATATCGAACTAGAGATGGGAACAACTGGTCCCTAAAATAGTTTTCTGTGAAAGAAAAGCGTCTAACCAAAAAAATACATCTTCTTGTGAGTATATTCACACCGTGAAAGTCAACTAACCAAATATAGTCAATGCGTTACTTGTGCTGAATATTTTTGCGTATCTTGTGCATTGTATTGCCGGAAGGTAACTAATAAATCTAACCGAGCATAATTGTAAGAGATTGCAGGAAAATACTCGGGATTTGAACTGACTATGATACAACTTGTACCGTTATTGTGAAAACTAAATGAACTATATCCTGGGTTGTCTTCAAAAGTTATCTTGAAAAAGCTATCAGAAGGCAAGAAATATTGTACCGTAAGATAGCAATTGTGTCGGGATAGCTCAGTGGTTAGAGCACTAGGCTGTCGTACGGAAGGTCACGGTTCAAATCTTACTGGTGACGGTGGGGTTTGTACCGTGACCTGACGTCGGATAACAGTCGACTCAGCTGTGAATGACTAGTCTTGAGAACAACTCAAATGTATTAGAGATATTGTACGCTTAAGTTCCTTAGTTCCTACCTTCTTACCAAATTTTATGGTAATATTACCACTGACCCGAGTAGAGGGGAAGAAGTTTCCTACCTAGGAGTCCAAGTCGATCATTAAAAGTATCTGAGGGTAGGAAACGGTGGAGGCACTGTCATAAGTCTAGTTTACCCTTGGCATTCATACCAGTGGATATAAGACCTCTCTATTTTTTTGTGGAATATTTGTTGTAGTCAGGACTAGTGGTGTACCACACCATGATCACATCCGAAATGAGGACATCCGCGATCGATATAGGGTAGCATCGTTTGTGGAAAATTTGCGAAAGAGACGTCTTCGATGGTATAATCACGTGATTCGCGCTATTGAGAATTCACTCGCCAAGAATTGTCTAAACATCGAAGTCGATGTCGAAAATGACCGGAAGTCCGCCAGAAACAACGGTGGCTTGACACACTGGACGGTGATTGGAAATGGCACTACTGACCAAGATGATCCGACTCCGCTTCCAAAAGGGACAGAGACTGAAGAGAAAGAACGTTAGGCTCTACTGCAACAATTACGAAACTTGGTAGAATAGGGATTTATGATAATTTTAGATACATAAATGTTTAAATAAACCCAAAACATAAGCACCTTAACGATATTTAGGTCTGATTGAGGTAAAAGAACCTTCTGGCCACCTTCACTTCCTAAAGAACTATTATGATATTCTTGTCAGTCCTCTTCTAAGTTTTCTTGCTTTCACTCATAGCAAGCTTCTGGCTTTTATTTTGTTCTGAATTTTTTAGCTTTATCGACCTATTCTCTGCTTCTATGCTCTTTTCTGTGGGGTGTCTGTGAGTATGGCGAACTCGCGTTTCTTTCCTGCTCCAGCTTTTGGTTATAGTCTCAGGGTTTCTGGAATTGTGGTTGAAAACGCTGGATTATGCCTGGCACTGGTCTTTTTCACTTGACTCTGGTCGCGACTTTTGGTGTTTACTTGCGTCTGCATGATCTGCAACGGGGGTAGTCAAAAGTCGTCTTCTGTCAAAATATACTTATCAAAAGGTCAAATCCCACTTTTTTAAATACAATGGCGATATTAGCCATGCGTATCCAGACTTTGGTTAGAGTTTTATAGCCCTATCTGAAAGATTCAAAAACTAACAAATCGAATGGTTGTATGCGCAAATGTCACCATAGTAACTCTTTATTGCTAATCATTAATTTTTGAATTTTTGGTAAAGGTGCAAACTAAAACTGTTGCCAAAAAAAATCCCTTTTTTAATTAAGAAAAAAAAAAGAATGTAAGTGAGAAAAAATAAATTCTGCGTTCAGAATCGAGTATCTAGTAGGTAAAATAAATGTGTAAATGTTAATCGAAATCGGTCCAAAGGTTTTCGAGAAATTTTGACTACGGCCTTAATAGAAGTTTAGTGAAAAACGCAATTAAAAATTTGATCCGTGAATGAGATGTAGAAGCGATTTTTTCCAGCTCCTTACAGCAACTCGCCTGCAGCTGCTCCATGCTCCAGAGCATCCTTTTACTTCATCCTACGATTAATTCTTTCAGTCTTGAGTAGTAGCCTGGGTTTTGCGTTCTGCTTTCCATATGCGATTTTCGCCTTCTTAATGACGGACAAGAAGATTCAATTGAGAACCTGAAATAATTTAGACATTTAAATTGAAGCAGATTTCGGCCGAGGTGGCTTTCAGTTGCATATTTATCTCATCAGCTATTATAAATTCAAAGCTCACTCATTTATCCCTGAGGTCGACAACAAGGACACAGTAGTCTTGAGGGCAGTTTTGCTTCTAATGACGTCAAATTTTCTGACAATATTTCAGTATTTGCAGTATAAAAAAAAAAAAAATAAAAAAAACCAAACCAACCCTTTTCCTCCCTTAAGGAAGAATTGAATGTTTCTTGCAGACTTTTTATCACAGCTAATTTGAGGTATTTTTACGCGTGTCCCTACTCCGTATTCGTAAGCCAAGCGTTGTCCTTTAGTTTGAGTTAAGCAGTACATCACTTCTGCAGACTTTTCAGATATGAAATAAGCGCGGCCAGTTTCTTATAAAACCCGCTGAAACATCGCTGCAGAAAGGCCTCTTGCTCAAATCTTCCTTCCCTTGTCCTCTCTGCTCTCTGCTAATCGGAAAAAAATCCGTACCTCCCCCTTAAGCTATTGGTGTACTAGAACACAAACAGATGTGCCGATATACATTGCAGCCCATCCATTGGCTCTAGCAAGGTTAAAAATTTATTATAATTAAACCCAAATAAATTTCGTCTGCAACTGCAATTTTTTTATTTTATTTTATTTTATTATATTATTTTTCAACGAGCAAGTAAACACACAAGTTAAATCTTAGATACAAATTAAGGATAAGATCCTAATACTCAAGTGTTAAACTCAGATAAGAATGTATTTCATTAGATGCATTTGAACTGATCCATTTTCCACTAATATTTCAGTGAGGTTAATTGAAGTATTGAAGGCTCAGATATAATTGTATTTTCGCGTATTCTAGCTTCTATTGATAAGAAATTAGTATGACAACTGTAAAACTTTTTTTTCAATCAAATCTTTCTTTTCTTCTTTACAGGGAATTGTATGCAATAATTGAAAATCATAAATTTACAAAACAATCTTATGGAAAACTTCAAGCAATGTGGCTCGAAGCGCATTACATTGAAGCAGAAAAATTACGGGGGCGGCCTTTAGGTAAATTTACCCTTTATCAAAGTATCTGAACCAATAACAACGAATATTTTTCATTTCTTAGGACCAGTAGACAAATATCGTGTACGAAAAAAGTTCCCTTTGCCACCGACAATATGGGATGGTGAACAGAAGACACATTGTTTCAAGGAGAGAACTCGTAGTTTACTTCGGGAATGGTATCTACAAGATCCCTATCCGAATCCAACGAAAAAACGTGAACTAGCTAAAGCAACAGGGTTGAATCCAACACAAGTCGGGAACTGGTTTAAAAATCGACGTCAACGCGATCGTGCAGCTGCTGCGAAAAACAGGTAAGGAAAACTACACTATATCTATGTCACTACATTCAGATACATATGTATATTTGTTACGTGCATTATATTTCATCAATACAAGGGGGATATGTTGAATAAGGCAATATATGATCTACTCAGAATCAAAATGGTGACAATTTTCCAGCAACTATTGCTTTCAGTATTATGTTCAGTTTGATTTGCAATGATGGGGTGGAAAAACTAGTACAAGAGCATCTATCTTTTTAGAAAAAAAGAAAAAAATGGTGGCTAGATAACTGGTAATTCCTAGAAATTCCCGAAATGGAAGAACAAGTTTCAATATGGTTGATTATTCAATGAGCAAGAGATAATAGATACAGCTACACTCATAAGTGCTCAAATATTTCAAATTAAAGGCCTTCTGAACTTTACACCTGTACGGTGTTAACCAGAAATTACCTGACCATAAAATTAGGCATTTCATCGCCATTAGTGGGACACTATCATAGCCATCGCATTAGACAATAAAACGCCATAAAACCCTTCACTCCTCCGAAAAAGAGGCTGACCAGAAGTTAATATTAATCCGCTGGACATAATGACTAATTATTTTACAGCCACATAACGATGGGACCTTCCAAAATTAGGTAGTTCACAAAACCAGAAGAAAAGAAAAATCAATAGCCCACAATAAAGTTGCGGTAATAAGTTAACTTTGGGGTCACTACTACCGCAATGCACCGCACGTATCAATCATAACCATTCGGTCAACTAACCACCAACAAAACCAGGAAAAATTAGAAATCTTTTGTTATTTCCAGAGAACAATATCAGCAGTGACGAAAGATACTTTTCAATCTTTTTGCAAAGAAAGGACCTCCTAGAGATAAATGGCCTAGTCACTGTGTGTCATAAGCAGAAGTTAATTAGTAACGAGAATAATAGAGATTAGCGAGTACTTAGTGCTAATGGCTGGGATTTGTTCTGGTATTTCCAAAAGATTAGAGAGATTAGATTTTTACTGGAAAGAAAGGAGAGGGTACTTAGTATTTGAGATGCATATACGACTACTTTAGTACGGTACGAGTTTGTCAGCATATGGTTTGGTTTAGAGGAAGATTAGGTTAGTTTGCATTGGATGGTGATGTTAGGTAGAATTTTTGGTTAGGTGGATCATGCCTACTTATCCTAATCGGGATAAGGCTAAGTTGGTAAAATTTTAGATTTGATATGAAAATCTGATGTAGAGTTAAAAGTGTCTGAAATGTTATGAGTTCTTGAATTGGCTCGAGCTGAGTTATATCTTTTCCTACTTCAAGGATTTGTAAGAACCCGAGAGAATAGGGTTTGGAAGTTGTGAAAAAGAAAGTTTGACATTTACTTTAAAGCAAGTTCAATGATATGTGTATAGATATTTAATAGATAGTAAGGGAAAGATTCATATCGAAACGAAAAAAGTGAATATAAATTAGCTGATCGTGTAGAACGACTGCTACAATTCTAGTTCAGCCAATTGTGAGACTCCATCTTTCGTTTACCTAATCCTGAACGATGAACGAAAAGACGAAGTATTTATCTTCCTTGGGGAGACAACTTTGTGAAAAACTAGGTGAGAAATTCGATTTTCAATATATTTGTACTAATTTTCCGCCTCTTGTTTCAAATTGTAATGTTGACGCGAAAGAGGTGCTTAGTGGTAGACAACGAACTCATCAGAACGCCCATTACCATTGATTTCCTTGCTTCCAAATCTGTCAGGATGGGGAGCAAGTAAATGGCTTCTTTGACTGAAAAGGTGATTCCCGTGAACTCAGTCTCAACCGAGGACAGGGCAATAATCTGGTATTTTCGAAATTCGATTACTTTCCGTCTGTTTTGGAGTCCGTCCCTTCTGAATTAACATGTCCGAGAATTTCTTGGCTGGTGAAACCAAGATTTGGCAATGTGGTTCCAAGTAGCCAACCTGTAGTTGTTATTCTATTGACCCTGCGGTTTATACGAGATATAAGGATAGCACAAACTCACAGAGCGAAAGATTCTTGTTCTCCGCGTCAGTGCCTCCCTCGGTCTCTTCCACAATGTCGTCCCTTGGCGTTGAAGGTGTACTCAGTTGAACTCAGAAATGCCCTGTCTGAGTTAGCGTATAACAAATCTTGCACCGAGAAACTTCGATTCCGATGCAGAACTTGCCTTCTCCCAAGTTCTCGATCGAGAAGATCTTCAAACTCTGACGTATGTCAGTTTTCAAATTTTCGATAGTCCCCATGAAGACTATTGTAAAGCCATCCAAATAGACTACAAGCGAGATCAATTTTCCTTGATCAGGATAGAAAATTGGGTCGGTGTTAAGCCTAGCCCTTGCAAGGTCTGCTCCAAGCTCTCCTGTCATTGGAATTTTATCCGTCGTATCCCGCGAAAAACCTTTGCAAAGCCTCCAAACCTTACTGCCCTGAGTCTGGCACACTCACCATCCTGCCTCCTTGCTTCAAGAGCTTTATAAGTATAAGTCATTTGGAACTTTCCATTCACATAGTCGTATACCATGACCCCACTAGCATACATAGGTCGCGTGGATTTTTAGTTGATGGACCTGTACGCAATTAAATCATCACCATCATCAATGGTGCGGCAGTCGGTGTCAGCCGTAGGCGCACAGTAATTGAAAGTTCTAGCAGCTCATTGTCCTACGTCAAGTTGATCCATTCGGCTTCGCTAAAAAAAATCTGTCGTAGAACATGGCTCCACCGAAGACAGGACATGGTTCGTTGTTTCTTCCCATAGAAATTGGCTTTATATTCCTTTTGGGCAGGGACTTCCTGGTCCATTCAGATGAAATGACTCGCCTACCTCAGCTTGTTGCTTGTTGCTTGCTGCTTGCTCTCCAACAGCGTTTGATGACCAAATTCCCGTTTATATTTGACCGACCCTGGTATATGAAGTCATCAAGCATTTTGAATTTCCACTTCTTTGAGGATTTTTGACATGTCATGTACTATTTCCGCGGTTTGAATTTTATTACTTGCTCCAGATTTACTTTTGATGAAAACAACCTCCTGCCACCTGATGTAATCGCCGATAAATTTCATGAAGTATCCAGTTCCGCCCTGGAAAGCTGTTTTCCATGTCTCACAAAGATGCGTGTAGATCAATTGGAACCCCCTTGGGATTCATTTGAAGCAGAAGAAAATGGTAAAGCTGACACTTGGCCAAGAGTGTGACTTCCAAGGGACAACTAAACCAAATGAGCATATTTTCACAATCAATGTGGCTTATAGGTCAAGAGCGTTGAATTGATATAATCGCTCGGACGAAATTCAAGATTTGAGTATTGTCAAAGATCAAGATAACGTACGCTTGAGAATGTAAATCCTAAAAGTAAAATAATTCTCTGTGCCTCTCAACGATCATTCTGGGGCTGCTCCTTTGGCCCCCAACAAAGCGTAGTCTATAAGCGAAAAGGATTTGGTGATCTATATCGACGATTTTGACAACCAACCTAAAATAGGTTTCCAGATCTTGGAAAAAGACTTTTTTTCTCTTTCCTTTGGGAATCCTTTTCTCTCTCTGGGAATATCGATGTCCCCTTTCGCTTTCGCCTAGGCGGCAGCGTTACTAAGGAGCTTGGTTTCACCATCCCTTTTCGAGGAACCATTGCTATTCCAATATCGAGTACTTCATATCCCAAACAGGACTTTCCCGGTCTGTGTATGTTTTTTGCTTATTATCGGGAATAAGAGTCATTATCATGCATCTGAGAGGGAGGGGACCTTCTTGACGTAATCGGCTTTTCCAGTTTGCTTCCTTTTTTCGTTCGGCATGCGTATTCCTTGTCATTGGGCTTTTGGCTTAATAAAAGAACTGAAAAGTTTACTTCTGCAATAAGATTTGATCCTTATTGATCTCTTTTCCCGCTATAGACAGAAAAGTTCATCAAATTTTCGAGGATTTAATTAGAGCGGTGCCGAATTCGGATCTTTCTGCTTGGGAGAGTAAGTGGCGCCTTCCTTTTTCATACTTCGACCTTGAGTGAGTCACCATGAGCCATGAGAGGGACCAGTAAAACGTGCGAAATTTACTAAACATATTGTAGATGTGCACAATGGATGTTGTTGAGGCAAAACTCTCTAGTTTTTTATATAGAACTGTGAGTAGACTTGTCAACCTCGTGGGCTTTGACATTATTGAAAAATTACTGTAATGGACGTGGGATCTAGGTTCAGACGGACGTCATTTCCACTCATCTCATTTAACCTCGTATAAGGCCAGTTCGCAGGATTTTGACTTATGAATACTTGCGTGGAGCAGGTCTACTACTATATTATGGCGTTCTTCTTTTCATGAGTTTTTTTGGAAGTTTACCAGATTGCCATGAGGTCTGCAGACAGTACCACAACATTTCTTACACTATCAGCCGGACGTTATAGTCGTCCCTCAGCGAGAAGACCGGCAGCTTACTATGTGCTGGGATATTGCTGCATCAGTGACAACTATCAGGTAGTCCTTATTCTTCAAACTGACTGGGGTTGTCCGATCTTTTCACCGTTTTTGGTCATTTCTATTTTGAACCAGCTTCCATAGCGTTCAATAAGTCGAATTTGGAGTAGGTCTTGTTTTATATTGTTGGAAATGGAATCGAATTCCCATTCTGAAGCTGCTTGATAAGTCTTTATTGGCATAAGGATTTGGTCCAATGGAAGAGAAAATAGAAAGGCTCTTCGCTTTGTATCCGGTGATTTATCTCGCTAACAAAAGTGTCTTCCTAAAAAATGGAGGGGTTTCATTGGCTAAAGCGTAAATTACATATAAAGCAAAGGAACTTGGCAGGGATAAGGCAGGTTGTAAGTCGTGTAGATGTTAAAGACTCGATTTCCCATGTAAGGTTCTTTGTTGCGTTTGCAGTGGATGGATTCGGGACATGGCATAGTTCCACCTGATGTGATGATTTGATTACTTCTCTATATAGTCTGAATGCTTTTCTTAGGATGCAGGCTCGAGCTGGAACAAAACTAGAAATTCAGGATTTTGGCTGCATTCTGACTTTGGTTGCAATGTTGCTTACATGGTCTACTATGATCAGCGAAGACCTGACTAGCGTGCTGAAGAATGTGGGCTATTTATGTAAAGTCTGAAGAATACCACTCCTCCTTTTACGAACGCTTTTGAGTTGAACTTATCGAAATGAAGCGGTAGCTTGAGTCTAGCACACTCACTCGGAAAAGCAATGACTTGCCACCTGATCAGATCCTTGGTTTTCTCCTTCAAGTCTCCGGTCGCAACAATGATGATGACTTCCTCATCTGGATGCTGAAAAGTTTTGTAGTAGGTTTAATACTAGCCTTGTGGCAACCTGTTGCTAACGATAATGTGATGTGAAGTGCAGTCTCCACCATTGAGTTGATCAGTTTTGTAAACTCATTTAACAAAGAGATGGGTCGAGATTTTTATTAAATCATCAAGACCCTCGTCCTTATGGGGGATTGGGACTAGCTTTCTGGGTGTCTTAAATTAAGCTAGATATGATCTAGAGGGTGTACTAGTATTGCTTTGGCAAGAGAATTCTGTCACTTGTTGCAAGTTTTCGGTAATCTTTTCGATTCGTGTTGCCGAACGTGCCTTGTGGTGGTTAAAAGCGCAGAACAGGTCACCAGATAAGGACTCCTGTATTACAAAGCCAGGTTTCTTGTCCTAATCTAAACTTTTTGGGAGGAAAGTCGGTTATTATTGGAATCTTAGTCATCAGGGCGATCATTATCCGTACGTAAGGAATCAGCCTATTGAATATTCTCGGTTGTGACTCCTAAGCGAGGCCCATATCTTTTGCCACGTATCCCTTTTTGCTTTTTTGATGGCCTTGCTTCATTTTTCTTTGGATGAAAATTCCAAAATATTCAATGTTGAGCCTCTTCCTGAAGCATCTGCAAGCAACTTGGCTTCGCTTTGAAAAGCGGTCTTAATTGCTTTCACGGAGACCAGCAGGTGATGGCTATCGGCTATGTCGTCCTTTGAGGTGTTCCACAGGTGATTGCTATTGGCTATGTAATATTTAAGGCATTCCAATGCAATTTCAGTGCACAAGTGTCTGTTAAGGAGCTACTGGCATTAAGCCAATCTGTTTAGCGAATCATAGAGATTTGAAGAAATTCGGTTGGTCGTTATTCAAAAAGGAGAAGTTTATGCTGCAAACAAGGACATCTAGGGAACATCCCTTGGATAAGTCAATAGGCTTGGCTTTGCAAACAGCTCTGATGGTTAAGTCTCCATCTATCTCTCCTCTCCAGGTAATCTACCCCCACAACTTTCTGTATGAAGGATTTGTTCGCAGTTCAGACGGGTGCTTCTATAAACCTTCAAGTTTTAATCGTCAAAAGGCGATGTCCTTGCTCCATGCGATGATGACTCCACCAAGCCCATTATTCCTAGTGTCAATAATCGTGTCATAACAGGAAAGATAGTTGATCAAGGATTGGTGACGTCAGTTGTAAGAAAGTAGTAATTTGAAATGTAGAATGGCATAGGAGTTCCCAACAATTATCGAAAAGCTTGGCTGAACGAAAGCGACTACCAGATGATCTGGGGCAAACAGTCAGTGTTTTGGACTGAGGTAGGCAGTAAAATATATTTATTTTAATAATTTCCATTCCAAATGAAAGGATGGAGTTGTTGCAACTAAACAAGTAGAAGCAATAGTTCTGTAGGCAGAGGGATGGTTTTGACTTTCGAAAAGGACGAAAACGTTCAGTTCGCTTACTATATCTGCCTTAGTTTTTGAGCTATGACAGTTATAAAAGTGTTAGTAGATTTAAAAATTGGATTGCACTTACTTTTCCTAGCCTCCGCACCGAACTATTTATCATGGATCTTTATCCTTAAATTGTATCTCGTTGACTTTCAAAACAATCTTGTTTGTTGACCTCGGGTTTTCTGCAATTCAAAAATGTGTATTAAAGGAGCCAGGAACAGAGTTTTACTACCAAACTCTCGTGGTGAATAGTGCAGTTCTGCTATCGTAACTTCGCTGCTATCTACTAATTTGGACTTAGTCATTCATGGAAAAGGATTCTTTCCAGAAACTCTTTTTCACAAAAGAGCTATAAAATCTTTTATACCTGGATGTTGAGGCTACTGATCGAACCCTTATGTTTTCAAAATAATCCAGGCTTATATCCATGATTAATTGATAAAATCCATCTGTACAAATTCTCACAAATTATAATAAACGAACGCATCATCATAATTAACTCATAGATATCAAAACGCTCCTCCATTTTTCATCCTCGCAAGTTAAATCTTTCAGTCTAAGCATCTTTCATTCCATACTGTCCAGATATTCTTCAATTTGTCTTCCCTTCAAAAATGTAATTAATGGTACATTAGGTCTAAGGTGTTGATTTTTTTACTTCTACCATTTGAAAGCTGATACTTATGTCTTAATCGACTCCCTGGAATGTAACTATCTGATCCGGTACTGACCACGATCTTTGGGGTGAAGGTGTCTTACAGAAGAAAAGAGATCAGACCTCAATTTACTGAACAATCCTCGAACCTATAACCTCAGATTTCTATGGTGTCGGCTGAACTAGTTGCCTACTTTGCTGCTATTATAAATGTGTGAAGTTAATCTCATTTGTAATCTGTTTCGGGGTTTTACAGAACATAAAGATTAATTTTCAATCAGTCTCTTGTAGATATTTTAGGTATTTGATATCTTGGCGAAATGTGGTAAGAAATTGATTCGCTTTTTTTGGTGTGTCAGGCTTAATGTTGGTGCCTTTATTTAGATCCCGCTTGTTTGTGGCCATGAGGTGGACATGAAGCTGAAAAGACGGTAAGGGTGATTGTACTTTGTTCGGTTACATATTGGTTTTCTCGAGGTTACTGATTTTTTCTTTTTTTGACAACCGACGAAGCTGGGGTTATTCCTGAATTTCTAGGAGAAGAGCCTGCTGTTTCAACTAAGCCAACTGAAATTAATCCTTCTGTAACATAAAAGTGAATATTATCCCTCAGTTCGTTTAAGAATAAATCATTTTAGATTAAAGCTAACAAAAGGTCTGACCATGATGGATCTCTGCAATTGACCGCAACTTTATTGTTCACCAGTTGGTAATTGAAAAACGACCAACCTGCTAAGGTATAAGATCGATAAGGACTAGTCTTGGGTTCATCTTACAAGAGAGTAATTACATAATTGCACTTTGATTTCACCTGAGTTACATATGTATCCATTAATAATGTTTAGGTGTTGATTTGGAGATTTCCAGATAGAAAAGAACAATTTTTTGGTTAACAATTGTTTCGGATGCGTTCAACCATCAAAGTCATGTTAGGAATACATTTGTTTTATAAACCACAAATTCAATTTCGATTCAGATGTTAAGTTCTGTTTGTAATCCGTTTTGTATTATTGAAATTAATACAAGATACAAGATACAATACAAGAGAACATGGATATGGTTTGTAATTGAATGTGGTTATTCGAAGATAGAACAGCTGATTTAACGGGCATTTGATTGGTCTTTACTGGAAAACCCTGTCTTGGTTTAAAAATTCCATTTTCTTTCCTATCCAACTTGTAAACGGGTCGTTTTTGGTAGGTCGCACATGGCAAGATTAGAACTGTTTATAGTATCTGAAGAATTTTATTTGACGGTGGACTTGCGTCACTTCCAGGTGGTATGCCCACGAGCGATTCAAAATATGGAATATGTATCCAAAACAAGTAGAATACTTTTAATTGTTCCTTTAAAACGGAGGGAAGGTAGGTGGATAGAACTAAAGGTTCAAAATTCAACCTACAGGGCGGTAAAGAGACAATCTGGGCCCAGGAAAAAAATATGCCGGCTTATCGTCAGGCCTGCTTAAACAAGGCAACACTTTGGACCTCTCATCATCATCAACGGCGCAACAACCGGTATCCGGTCTAGGCCTGCCTTAATAAGGAACTCCAGACATCCTGGTTTTGCGCCGAGGTCCACCAATTCGATATCCCTGAAAGCTATCTGACGTCCTGACCTACGACATCGCTCGATCTCAGGCAGGGTGTGTCTCGTCTTTTTATTCTACCATAGATATTGCGCTTAGAGACTTTCCGGGCTGGATCATCTTCATCCATGCGGATTAACTGACCCGCCCACCGTAACCTATTGAGCCGGAGCCGGTCTTTTAATCGCGTTCCTGGAAGAAAATCGACAAACTTGTCGAAAAGTAAGTAAAAAAAGTCAAGTAGATTACCGAGGCCTGGGTTCTAGCTTTTCAAAAGAATGATCAGTATATCAGTAGAATTCCATTCAATTTGAGGGGGGGAGCATTAAGAGACTTTCACAAAATTAGATTGATTATTCAATTTCTGTTCCTTTAATTCCTCAAAAAATACTGGATTCCTGTTAAAAACTTTACTTTTAAGGAATTCCCAAAGAAAAAAACCCATTGGGGTTAAATCTGGGCTACGAGGTGGCCAGTTAATGTCACCTCCTTTGGATATCACTTTTTGCCCAAAAATTGCGCGAATTGCACTTATTGAGTCATTGGAGGTGTGATATGTTGCCCCACCTTGCTGAAACCAAGATTATTGATTAAAATCATCGAAATTCTGTAGCACAGGATCGAAAAAGTTCTGTAGCATGACAATATACCGCACTGTATTAAATGCAAAAGCATGTCCTCTTTGGTCTTCATAAAAATATGGACCAAAAATGACTTTTGCTGACAAAGCTGCCCATACAGTAACCTTCAGGTTTAGTTCGTCTGAATTCATATTTGAACGAGTTCTATTAAAAATACCTAACGAGTTCTACCAAAAATGCCAAAAATGATTCTGGTAGAACTAGAAATGCCAAACATTTGTCACTAAATGAAGATGACTTGGAAATTGTTTATGAGCTT
Source organism: Hermetia illucens (assembly GCF_905115235.1). Taxonomy (NCBI): domain Eukaryota; kingdom Metazoa; phylum Arthropoda; class Insecta; order Diptera; family Stratiomyidae; genus Hermetia; species Hermetia illucens. The sequence continues at coordinate 152,256,306 of NC_051852.1, read as the reverse complement.
AAAGACCTGTACAAACCTCTAGCTCTCTGGCTTGACATTACCATCAACTCAAACCTATCCAGCATTCTCCACATTGATAAGGCAATATGCCGTGTAAATGTCACCTTTAAATCAATTTATTCTATTTTTCGCTATAATTAGCCTAACCCAATAAGAGTCCAGATTTCTCGCTAGGGAAACCTAATATGGCCAATTCGAGTTTCATTTTTTAAAGCAATACCTATCTTCGACAGATGGGGAGAGTCCGCCTCATGGAACGGCAAACCCTTCGCCACTGTTGTGGTATACTCAAAAATGTAGATGGTATGAAGTATATACATCTTCAATCAAATCCTATATAAAACTAAGAGACGGTCAACGTCGTTTTTAAGCCACATTCCAACTTTGGTACAAAAAGAATAAAGGCTATAAAAGCTATAAAGGGAATGCACTATCCCAGGAGGAGCAACGTTGTCATAAAGCAGTAGAAAAAGAATTCTAGCATCTCGAAAAGTCCTAAGAGGAACTCAACCAAATATGAACTTGTGGTTGATGCACTATATCCCACATCAGTTGGCAACAGGTACAGCTTCGAAAATTTACTTAAGGTCCTTTTTCGCAATTTTTAGTACTCATATTTTGTTTTTATAACTTGGCCCTGACCTGGAATTGAAATCGAATTTCCATGCATCCTGGACAATCCTGTATCGAGTTGTTGTCCAGATTCACCGGTTTTTGATCCTGCTGATTCGGTATTCTGGATCTCTATGAGTGTCACGGGTATCTGGCTGTAGATGGAAGAATATTTTAGATTAGGCAATGCAGCTTATCTGCAATTTGCAATTATCGCAGGTGCGCGAGGATTCGTCTTTCTTTGCCATTAAGTGCATCCACGACTCACTGGCTCAAAAGGGACTGACAAATTCCCTGCAACCTTACAAACTTTAAATTGGCTAACTCGTCTGCTTGTCTTTTTGGGATAAGTTTGCATACTATTTGTGCCTGGAAAAACTCCTTTCTCCTGGATTTCTCTGGTGTTCTCTGAGTTGAGAGGAATATGGTAGTTATCTAGAAAATTATGAAAAATCATTAATTGTGAGAGCAAAGTAAAACCACGTGGATATGTCTTCAAGCCCCAGGGACGAAAATATTTATCATTCTGGAGTTGACTCTTTAACCATTTAAACCGGCGAGAAGTTCCAAAAAAATGCATATTTTGGCGAGATCCTAAGACTGTCATACAGATGTTCCAATGATTGCTAACCTGGCTAGTCAAAGAATAGGGATTTTGGAGAATTCCTGCTGGTAACAAGTTTTCACAATCAGACCATGTGTATTTAAAAATCCATGGGGTAGGAAAAGCCTAGCATCCTCCCTTACAAGGATAGAGGATGTCATAAGAGTCGAAATTTTGCGTTGTTTTATACCGCCATCTCTGCGAGCGTGGCAATTCTTATTGTCAATAAATAGAAGAGCTTCTTTTTCTAGTGCCGAGTACGGAGTTGCTTCTTGTGACATTTTATGAAGACAGGGGTCAGAAAGCGACGGAAAAAAGTGTTAGTCTATACGCATAAAAAGTGACAAAATTACGGAGTAAAACAAGGTGAACATATCAATACGTTGTGTGGTTATCACGTAATAAAATGCGAACATAAATTTTAGCATTGCCCGATAGGGTCGGAACTTTTTCGTAGAGTCAGTCCACCGTTCCGTGAGTCCATCCTTCCTTCCATTTTTAGTTCGATTGGGCCAATCATCAAAGAAGTCAAGCATAGGACGCCACTCAATGAGAAGCCCAGTTTGCACTTCATCACAAACCTTGAAGAATTGCGTGAGACAACAAAAGAATAGAGAAGATTCACATACACCGAAGAAACGATCAAACGTCAAATTGGCAGGCAGTTAAACTCCAGCATTGCGATGTCGTCTATCCAAAAAATGCCCTCCTCTGACGAAGACGAGAAAGAAGAATTTTGCGTAATGTGTTTGCAGCCCATGCCACGGCAATTGAACGGCATCAACTAGGTTGCAAACATCAAGTGCAAGAGAGATATTCACTTAAAGTGCGCGAACACGACAAAAATTTCAATTTCAAAATTATGAATTGGTCTAATTTTTTTCTTACAAATCTTTTGCAATTTGATAAAGAAACCATGTCACACTCAAAATAAGACTCGTCCTATTTTTTCAAGTCATATTAGGTCTAATTTTTTTACCGATTTTCAAAAAAGGTCCAACTCTGACATCATGGCCCAGTCTTGACTACATTTTCTTTAAATACCTTTCATTTTTTATGTTTTCTATTTGTTAATCTACAACCAGTGGCAAAAGGTTCTGTTTGTTTCAACCTTTTCAAAAATATATAACAATAATTTTAATTTTAATTTTTATGATGGTCCTGGACATGACTCTAAAAATGGTTCGACCCTAACGACATTCCCCTACCTAGATTTTTGTGTCAACCGATAAAATTTTCATTCCGTGCAATTGGACCCCAAGTGAATCGATTGAAATCACATGTTCCATCTAAATGAAATGAAAATCGTAAAATAAACTTTTCATTTTCATTTTCATGGGATGGGGAAGGTGGATATATTTATGGACTGAGTCTTAGACTCTCCACCGGTGAGCCCAGTTTTCCTCTCAAGAAAAAGAACCCGAACATAATGCGTAGCACGGCTCCACCTGACAATATTGCTGAAGAATCTCATACCACCTTCGACAAGGAAGAAGGTATGATCGACGTTTTCCACCACTTCATTGTGAAACGTACAGTCAGGGAATTGCCTTTCCAAAATTTTGCAAGTAAGACTGGAAACCTCCATGCCCGCTTAGAAACAGAATAAGGAAATAATCAATCACCATATTTTCGGCTCAGTGACGTACTTAGATTCATGAGAAAACGCGCAATCTATCCGCTTCGCCTGGTAATGAAACGAAAAGTTTCAAACGGTATCAGTTCCTGAAATTATGACACTTTGTCCAGTTGCAAGTGAAGTACAGTACATAAGTTAAACATAGTATACATAATTAGTTGGTAATTTTCCATGGACGGAGAAGGAGAGGTTCCCTTGTCCAATTAAATTGAAAACTCAGGACGGTCGAACCGTTAAAAACGTCATAGTTGTTCAAAGCTGGCTTTTTGACGTCATCATGGTGAAGTTTGGATCTTCAACCTAATTCTTGAAAGGTGAGGATTCGGAAGGGTATGTAGGAGGAAGAGTAACGTCTCTCCTTTTTAGCTCTGTTATGAAAGCGTCGCAGCCTCTGAACTCCCACAGCCTCGAAGGGGTTGAGCAAAGTATGCAAGAGGAAATTGGAAGTCCCTCCTCTATAACGCCGTTGAGGAGTCACTGTGGTAACCCCCCGAAGGGGGGGGGAGTGTTTTGACATTTCCATTTCCAACTTCACACCGAAAGGGTAGCGTATGAAGAAGAACATAATGCCTTCTATAATAGTGTTAAAAAGCTCGAGGCGGTCTTTAAAGGGGTCATCCCGTGTGAAGGCCGTTTTTTTTGTCTTTTTTTGAAAAATTATTTTGGAGGACTGGATAAAGATAGAAACGTTCACCATATGTTTATTGATATCTCTAGTATATGTGGTAAATTTTTCAGCTTGATATTGTGGCTAGTTTTCGGAATACGTGTCAATTTATGCACCCATCTCCAAAAAAGGTGTTTTTCTGTTGCCACACTGGAGGGCGCTGTGTTAATCTGAAGAAAAAAAATTAAACGGCATTTTAATGTGGACAATATTCTACGGTCCGCAAACTAGGATAATTAGAAAATATTAAGGTAAATTTTTGGTGGGCTTTTAAACTTAATTTTCTGTATTTTGGTGTTTTTTTACGGCTTTTTTTATGAAAAAAAAATGACCCGTCCGATTGCAATTATCGTTATCAACAGTAAAATTTTAACTCAGCATTACTCTGCTATACCTGGTCCATAGAGAGCACCCGCCATTTCTTCAAAAAAGACTTGTAAGGGCGATTGTTGCTCTCTGGTATAAATTCTGGCTCTTTTAGCGAGGTCAGTGGATCGTCGTTCGGACCGGCAAATTCACGCTTCATTACGGCGGTCGACATAAACTTGACATATGTGACCAATTTGACATTCCATTGTCACTAGGATTTTGAGAATGCCATTGAATCCTTCATTGAAAATAATTACAGCCAGAAAAGTGGCTATTTCTACGACCTTGGCCCCAGAATGAAGGTGTTTAGGAGTGAAAGTCCAGATCAACCCATTTAACGACTCATTGTTATTCTGGGTCTCTGCTCCTGAACAGCTGTTCAAGAGATCATCTCGTGACAAATCTTCGTAGATTGGTTTGATGACTATTTGAACTTCTTCAGTCAAAGGTGCCTTCTCGTGGTGGAAACTATCCAGTTCTCCTTTGCTTCCGCTTTGCGCCATTTGCACCAACTGTCCTCGCCTGCTGGACCATTTTGATGCTGAGGATTTTCGTCTGTAGAACATTTATGGAAGAAAGTTGCCCAAATTTCTTGCTTCATTCCATCTATCGAAATTGTGTGTCGACGAATAACTAGCCCAAAAAATGTAATGAGATCGTTAATAACCTTATCAGTAAGTTTTCCAGCCCCTTTTCCACCAATGTCTTTGTGATTCTTCTTTGATTTTCTAAGCCGCGTTCCCATTCTTTTCTCCACATGTCCTACGCATTCCTTTTTTACTACTACGTATATTTTATTATTTACAAAAATACCGGAGAAAACTCCAGCAAAATTCAATATACAATATACAAAACTTCGCAAAAAAACGCAATTGGAACATCCATGTTCATGCTTGCTAAAAGTTTCTTTGCTGATGTTGATGCGAAGTCCTTTTTCTTCTCTGATAAGTATCGAATCCCATGAAATACTCGTTTTTTAGTGCGAGCATGACGTTGAACGTTAAAGCGATCTCCCTTCGTACGATCCATTTAAAAAAATTACTGAACAAACAAACAGCACAATACTTACAACAAAATATAACTGAGTATAGCTTGAAAGCCTTTCAGTGCTCACTCTAGACTGGATTATCCTTTTTAATAGGAAATAAGTTTAGACAAGTGATTGGTTTTCCATCTTTTTCTTTCGTTCGAATTTATAAGGCTCAGGTAAAAAACTAACAGATAGAGAGAGATTCGATGCTCTTTCTCTCGAGTACTCTAGCCGCGGCTACAAACTCCTTACCTGTTTAAAACTGTAATTTCTGAACGACTTGGAATATCGGAAAATACCTTTGCCCACATATTCTCCACTATATGTAGATACAATTCATACAAAAAAAAAAATCGATTTCTCCAACCCGACACACGGGATGATCCCCTTAAGGAGCCTTTGAGTTAGGGGAATTCTTTTTACCAACGAAACAAGAGAGGAAGAAGAAAATTGTTTAGTTGGAGGAACAACCTCCCACCCCCTCACCGGTCGAGTTCAATCACCCTAGCAAAAAGAAGAGATCAAATGCGCAATATGGCTCCTTCTGTCTTTGATAATGTGATCGGAAGGGAGCTTCCCTGGTCCTGAATAGTGTTGCTGACGAGTTCCATCACATCTGCTGCAAAAAAAGAGGGTAAGGTTAGTGTGACTCACCACTCCATTGGAAAATATGCAGTCTGCGGCCTCGATTTGCCTGGGTAAGGAAATTATCAATCTCACCATGTTTTCGGCTAAGCCATGGAGTTGAGTTTCGGACAAACCACGCAGTTCATTTACGTCTTGATTCGTTTTCCTAAGAAAGTTGCACCTCATCTGTCAAGATATGAAACGATATATAAGTGAAGCGTAGTATAAGTTGTTAATTTTTAATGGAGGGAAAAGGTGAGGTCCTCCTCCCCAACTTTGTTGAAAAGTGATGGTTGTCACCCCTTTTAAAATATCCTGGTGCCTCAGAGTCTTTTTGTTGTTATCATTGTGAAATTTGGATTTTTAACCTAATCCTGGAGCGAGTGAGTGGGAAGGATATATAGGATGAAAAGCACTATTTTTCCTCTTTAACTTTGTCGAGAAATCGCAGCAGCTCCTTTGACTCTATGACCTCCCCAGCCCCAAAGGGTCACCCAGTTTGGAAAAGGGTAAGGTGAGGTCCACCTTTTCAATGTCGACATTTGCATGGAGCGGAGGAGTAACAAGGTATATAGAGTGAAGATGATGATCTCTTCTCTAACTTGTTGTGGTCACAGCCTTTAAAAAAGCTACGCTGCGAGTGCTTTAGGAATTCAAATTTGTCGCCATAAATTTTTACAGGCAAAAGACGAACACAAATGATTGCAATTTCATTTAAGATTGAATTTTCAACTTCGTTCCAGGAGGAAGCAGTTACTCCATTTAATAGTTAAGGACCCTGAAAGTGTTTTTTTATATCATCAGGGAAAAGTGTGAGGGGGAGCGGAAGGTTGAGAAGAAAGAGGAAACTCCCACTCCCTAAACTCGTTAGAAAAATAAAAGTCCTCCCTCTTAAACGCCATTAAGAAATCGTGGCGATCAAACTGAATTAAAAGGTTATAGCGCCGCAAAAGGGATACTTTTATATTATCATGGCACATTTTAGTTTGTCAACCCCACCTCCGGAAGGGAAGTGGGTAAAGAAAAATAGAGGGTAAAAGAGTACAGAAAAAGTCTGGCCTTCCTACTCCCAAGAAAGATCCATAACGGTCATTACCTCTTCAAAAGTTAGGGTGCCTTGGAAAGGGGTTTTTTCGTATCATTATTAAGCTTATTGGTAGTGAAAGAATCGTGGCGGGGTTACTTAAGGGGGCTACCTTCTTACTCCCGTACCCGCGCGCATATTAAGGCTATAATGTTTAAACGTAGGATGATTACTACAATTCTTGAATAGTCTCCTGCTCCTGCGTATCCTCCCCTCCCGGAGGGTGATGCTGGCAGATCAAACTTTACCGTGATGACATTAAAATGAAGTGCCATCACTTTTTAAGGGGGAGGGGAGGGTAATCACCGCGATTTTCCAGCGAGGCTTCTCCCTTAACGGAGTTGGGTTGGAAATTCAAACTTTAGCACGATGGTATCAAAAAACCTCACTTTGAGGAGTCTACCTTTTTAAGGGTGGGCGCCCGCCACGAATTTTCGTGGGGTTTGAAGAGAGGGTACCTCCTTCCTCTTCCTCCTCAAATTTCTCATCCCTTCGGATGATGGGGTCGAAAATCCAGCCTTGATCTTTTTCATGTGCTTCCGATAAATAATTATCTTTTATGCAGATGAAAATATTTCGTAGTTAATGAAGGCCATTTCTTAGCTCCAATAGCTTTCATATGAAACATTTTGATATCAATAGGAAGTGTCAAGTTGAGTTCTATTTCCTTCAATTTAATCTATTTTCCAATAAAGCTAATACAATTTAAGCAAATCCACAATCTCTTCTAAGAAATAATACTAGGAAAAATAACCACAATGACCAATTAAAATTTCCAGCAACAATTATCTAATGTATATAAGCTCAGATTTGTTTTTATAATCAAATGTTTACAGTGCATAGTACAATTATATTAAACAGACTAAGATTGTGCCAGATATTCCGATTTCTTTGGCCCACGTCAACAGCGCCATTCAATCCAAATCGAATCTGCAAGTCATTGGCTTTCGCGGAGCGTGCAAAATCACAATGAATCCAAGCGCCAGATTCACTGACAGATGAATTTCATACTTTATGAGTGAATTGGATGAAGATGGAAAAAAAGATGGTAATAACGCACAATTTGTTTCGCATTCGTATTGTTTGGAACTTTCTAAATAATTAATTGTAGAGATCTGGTCAGCGAGTGTAATATTTTCTTTTTCCTATTATAGGACAGTAAATTAAGTTGACCATTGGTCACTACTGGAATTTTTTGCCATTTATCGATCCGTGAGTGGTGTTAAAGCGTTTCGACTTTCACTCCAGCGGTGTCATATATTTGATGGGTTAACAGCTTGGAAAGGAATGGTTCAATGGATGACCTTTGAACGTTTCAAGATTTTTCAATGCATAGAAAACGATTCTTTGGAATACGAATGACTAGATGTGAGTACTGAAAATCTGTCAAACCAGTTTATCTCAGCTGTTCTACCCTCTTGGTCTCAACTCTCACATAATTTGTTTATTCCGTTTCACATATCACATTCAAGTGGGAAAAACGTACGTCCCTCATTCCACTTCTACTCCACTCTTTGTATATCAAAACCTCTCTTAACGAGAACTCGATAATCCTCAAGGCAAACTAATCCCGAAAATGTGTGTTTCCAAACAAGAATCTCTACTTCCGGATTAAGTGAATTGAAGAATATGGAAGATATCTTGAAACACACTCGGGGAAATATAACACAATGGCGACAACAAATTGTTTAATGCATTTTTCATATATTTCCCAAGAACTGAGCCCTCCTTCCAGCATTATCTCCCCTTTGTGCTGTACTTGATATTGAATTTAAGACAAAGTGGAAACAATAACAAATCAATAAAAGTAAATACACAGATACAAAGCGACATTGTCGACATCAAAGATGCACATTGATGTCAGCTCAGATTACGTTTTCCCTGATTTGAAAATGAAAATATGCGGCCTCTAATGTGGAAGCATGGATGGTTGGCGGAGCTCCCCCTTGAGCAGTGCGTTGGCTTCGTTTGGATTTGAGGATTAAAAGTCAATTGAATGTTTTGTATGTTAAATAGAGTTTGTGTGCATAACATTGAATTTTGAATAAAGTTCACAAATTGAGAGCATTCTGAGTGTAAACTTGAAGCCAGTATTTAGTATGAAGAGGGCGATTCAAGCATTCAAGATCGCACAGTTTAGAGTGTTAAAGGAATCATTGAAGCATGAAAACCTAACTTATTCAAGCGTGAAAAGGTCAGCGGAAGCTTTGTCAAAGCAAAATGGTTCCAACAAGTTTGCATAGCAAATAATGGTCCTTTTGCGAAAAATGGCACCAGAGATGACTTGAACTGCTTAGTGTAAACCTGGCCTTGAAACTATTTCGAAAAACCCGACCCTACGAAAATACTTCCTACGCCTTTCACTTTTGGACTGCCATATGGTAACTCGAACGTCTTGATCAGAATTTATCTGGTGCCTAAGCTTTTTTCATGGTGCAGGGGCCGAGTTGGTTGAACATCATCCTCCCAATCTCGTTGACTCGTTTGTGTTTGGCTTCGTGCTGCCTCGCTGCCTTAGATTTAACGGTTTAGGTAGGATCAAGTACAATGATATTGAAATTGGAACACCTCGTTGACACCCTATACTCCCCAAAGGAGAGAATAGCTCCACAACAAACTTATGGTTTGCTGTCATCGCTTTTTCAACTTCAGAATGTATTCGAATCTTAAGTGTGTTCTAATTATAACATCCACTTCGACCCTTGGAACAGCAAGTCTCACACATTGAAAAAGGACATTCTGCATCTTTACAATCGTCGGACTCTCGGAGCAATACGGTCATTTCTGATGACTAAAGCGACAAAAGTGTACTCGATAAACCCGGTGTCCTCTCAAAAATCACCGACAATTATAGCGTACTTGTCGAGGTATCTCAAAATATCCGACCAGCCTTTTTTTAATTCATTCCATCTCTCTTCCTATTCAGTGATAGTTTAGGTGAGGTGAGCAAAAAATTTTCCTATGTCATATGTTCAACAATGAAAATGTTGTCCTTTTTTCTGGCGAATTTAGGTTGATATCTTCCGTGTTATTTCTTCAGAAATCGCTTAGGAAACACAACCTACTCGCAGCTTCTGTTTCTCTACTATTTCGTCTTCCAGTGCAGTTGACCACAGTGGGACTACATAGGATTGAGCCAACCACTCTTGAGATAAGAAGGCGACAGCTGATCGTTAAATATCTTATGATCCGGGAAAGATTGTTCAACCAGAACTTCATACCACAAATTGCTTCATTCGCGTCAATTTTGGTCCCTTCGAGAAGGCGTGAAACAACTATCAATTAAATATTCTCCCCGAAAACAACGCTTGTGACGCTAGTAGAAAGATGTAGTGTCATCACTATGCTATACATAAATATTGACGGGAGTGGGCCTAAGACGGACTCCTGATTGACACCGAATGTGGTCGGATACAATTTTGATATTAATTTATTTCGTTGCGCAGATGCCTCCCCTGAGAAATTCGGTAACGCTGCACACCAGCAGCAACACCGACCCGTTCTTTTTCCTAAACCATTTTGTATCGTCTCCTTCTGGCATTGAATCAAGTATTTCGGAATCTCATCATTTGAAAACACTTTCTGAAATTCAACACTCGACTTTGGGGGCAAGTACACTTTGACATTTATCTTTTCTTCCAGCAGAAACTCTTTGAGCATCTCTTCATCAAACCTCTCGACTGCTTATCTTACCACTGTTTTCCTAGGCCAATTTATTCTTGTTCTTGTTAAGTTTTAATTTCAAAAATTTAGTCCTGTTGACCAGTGTGTATGTACTCTCCACTGGTATCCACTGGCTTAGCTAATGTGTCGCTAGTACATGCAACATCTATCACCAACCCTTCTTCCCCCTTCAACAAGTATTTGAAAGTGCAGGTGCAATATTCAGACTAAAAAGAACTTCTGGTAATATAAGGACTTTTGCCCTCATTTCTTGACTACACTATTCTTTAGCCCATGGGTAAAAATCGCCTGCTATTATCGTAGGAGTATAGTCCTTTGCATAGCAATTGTATATAGATATACCTTTTTATTGCCCTTCTCTATAGCTTAATTTATACATCGCCATCTTTCGGCTTTCATCTGTGAGGCAAACCCCCAGTTATGTTGATCTTTAAAGCGCTCGCAGACGACAGCGATTTTAAGGCTCATCATTGCCTTCATGTCACCAATATGTACACAGGTCTTTTCCCACAATCTGCATCATCATCATCAACTGCGCAATAACCGCCTTAGCAAGGAACTCCAGGCACCTGGTTTTGCACTGAGGTCCACCAATTCAATATCCCTAAAAGCTGTCTGGCGTCCTGGCATACGCCATCGCTCCATCTGAGGCAGAGCTTGCCACCCCTTTTCCTACCATAGATGTTACCCTTATAGAGTTTCCGGGCAGGATCATCTTCACCCACACGGATTAGGTGACCGCCCACCGCAACCTGTTGAGACGTATTTCATCGACAACCAGATGATCGTGGTATCGCTCATAGATTTCGTCGTTATGTATGCTACACAATCGTTCATTGCCATCCCCCTCTTTGTGCTGTTGGTGTAGCTACCAAATATATGTGTAGCTATCCAAATATATTTTTGTTTCCTTGATTGCGTCTCCAGGTTTTCTGGCAATTTTCGTGGAATCCTTCATTTCCATGAAATGGAAGTAGGTTCGCCGTAATTTTTCGCTGATCTATGAACCCTTACCCCCCTTCATCTTAAAGCTATTTTCGAAGGTAGATTTGTTTTTATGCAGGATTTCATTGAATAGTATGAATAGTCCTCACTACGGTGCTATTAGAGGTCTTTGGCTAATGTGTTCCTGACATATCCAACATGCATCACTTTCAGCATTTGCGAACTCTTACGTCCGTTTCTTAATGACCACATTCTTCAGACTGTTCGATCAAATATTTTTTTTCGTAGGATTATGATCCCTTGTAACATTTACCCAACTTTTACCAGTGATTCCGGGAGATTAGATGCGGAATTGCAATTGTAGATAAATATAGCACTAAGTTTCTCTCAGGGATTATCATTGTTTCTTCTATGGCTCATTTTTCCCATGTCCATATTGTCGCTTTCCCGCTCTCATCTGTCAGTCCAACCCAACTGTGTGTGGATCTCCAGGCAGATGATGGCGACATCGATTTTGTCCTCCGACACATTGTAGAAGGTCCTGGACCACTTGGTAATCTTTATCAAGCTGTACGATGCTGTCTGTAGTTCTAGTTGGGACTCTAAAGTTTAGAAAATTTAGAAAGGACATCTCATCCAAATCCTTGTATTCAAGAAGAGCGTGATTTCTACCCAGTTTTATTGTTACAGCTTCAGGTTCCATTTTCTTACGTAAATCTTTTGGATTGTTTTTGTCTGATTTAAATTGGAACAAGAAGTCACCTTTCTACCTTAATTTTATACAATTCAACCTATAAATGAGTTGTCTTAGCCTTGTGCAGCCTCCAAAAATATGTAAGGTCATTTATCGGTATTATCAGTGTTTCGGGTTTAGCTCCCTTCTGCAGTTTTTTCAGTATATTTGTCATCTCTTGGTAAAATGATGCGAGATCATCGGTAAGACACTCTCCTTGTTCGACCTGGGGCATTTTTTCTCTTGATTTTCTTTTGGAGATTCAATTTTCCTACTCGGTTTCTTTAGTCTTCTTTTGAGAATCGGTATTTCGTTGCTGCATTTAAAAGTGTGCCTGAGGTCTGGATTGGATATTCAGAACACACTCTTATTGCGGTTATCCTCTGAATTAAAACTATAAGCCGTTTTCGGCATTTAACACTCTCGTTTAATATATCCGTCCAGATTTCTCATCTCTATGGTACGATGATGCTCATCAGTGTGTCAGTGCTAAGCAAATCAACCTAGAATCTAGTTTGGTATCTAGATATTGCATAGTTCTTGCGTTGCCACTATTAAGGAAACCTAATTTGGAGATTTATATCTAACCATGCTATTTTTGGTAGGAAAAATAATTCAGTTTTTTCAGCTACAAGGTTCTAACCATTTTTGCTTTCGCAACATCATCTAGTTCCGCTGAACTTGTTCTGCGCCGTGGTTTGCTATTAGTAATGCGATATCACAGTCACAGATGTCGGGAATTTGAATTTCCAAGTTTAACACTTTTATTCTTCTGCAATCGTGTGGTTTGAGCGAGAAACTTCTAGAATTATGGTGCTTTTACCAGTAGGGATTTTTGTCTTCCCCTACTGTATGGAGTATACCAAGATGTGTGAGTGAGCGCTAACAAATGACTTCTAGTATTTCCGACGCCAACCCCTTGTTTTAAAAGTCCCTCAGCTATTTTACACTTGCGCATATTTGCTTGTTGGATTTTCATGGCTTGCGTCTTGGAGTGAATTTTTGCAGTCCCACACTTTCCAGACCCCAGGTTGAAGGCGGCTTCGATGCACACTCAACGATTGGGTGTGCGGAAGCACTTTTTTCCCTTGTATCATGGCTATTTTCAAAATTTCATCCAAATGCGACCCGTATTTCTGTTTTGACCGCGTGTGGAAATGACAGGCACGCCGTCTGCGAGTTTTTGAAAAACGGGAAAAGAACAATATTGACTGGTGATTCGATGTCTGTTCTTGGAAGGGAAATCGCGCAGTAAAGTCAAAGAGCGTTTGGATGCTGTATACAATGAGTCTGCTCCTAGGATGGCGGCCATAAAAAATTATTTTAACGAGTTTCCAGGTTTTTAATGAGTCACATTCAGGTGCCCCGAAAATGGCTACCACGGAGGATAACGTGACAAAATTTACGATCTCGTATTGGCAGACCGCCATAGCTCGTATTGGCAGACTGATAGCTGAGGCAGTAGGCATCTCAAAAGACTGCATGGGTCAAATCCTGCATGAAATTTTGGGAATGAGGAAGCTCTCGGTGCAATCGATACTGCGTTTGCTCGCTCCGGTCAACAAGCGTAGCCGTAAGACCACTTCAGAGCACTCTTTGACGCTGTTTAAGCGCAATCCGAAAGATTTTCTGCGTCGTTTCATGACTTTCGACGAAACATAGCTCCACTGGTACACACCGGAGACCAAGGAACAGTCGAAACAGTGGATTTCACTGGGCGAACGGCGAAAGGGAAAACGCTCACAGTTACTGAGCCGATTCGATGATGAGTTGCTGAAAGAAGGACTCCAACCAAATTGGTAGAATTAGGCCACGAGCCATCCACCGTATCTCCAAATTTAGCCCCGTGCGATTGTTTTTTTGTTCTCGAACTTAAAAAAGTCATTCGCCGGGCAGAAATTTGAATCGAATGAGGAGTTCATGCCGCCACGGGGACTTACTTTGCAAACCTCGAAGAAGCGTATCGGACGCCTTCGTATAACATCTACGCGGCACATATTCTTCCATTAGCCAATCAACTTTTATTCTCTCGGTTTCGGTAAGGGTTGTTACTACTTATCTATATACTCATACTGGAACTTGGTCTGTCCTGTGTGAGGCTGTTACGAAAATGTGTAGCTACTCTTCTGAGCCAGAAAGCAAGACCTCACTCCCGCTCGGTCGTCTGTGTGTCTACCGCATCTCCACTTTCGCTGTAGTTTTCACTCAGAAGATTTTTGCGGTGTTTGCATTCCCAAAGTGTTACGGCTGACACCGTATGAAGGCGCATCACTGCCTCCACTAACACTTGGATAAGTATCCCTACCAGAGTTGAATCCGTTTTTGACTCACTTTTGTTTAGCTTTTTGTGAGTTTTCTTCTCAGTTGCATATTTTTCCTAGTGCCATGATGATGTCGGTTCGAACCAAATAGAGAGAAACTTATTCCCACTATTTTTGGTCCACGAATTCCTCTTTTTAGGCTTACCACCTAGGGTTAAAAAATTAAAGGGGGCGAAGACGGCTTACGGTTTCGTACCAGGGCGGAAGCAACTCATCAAACGTTGCCTCACCTCAAAAATTGTTGTTTAGGGTTTGAGGATTCCTAAGTCCGCATTCACTTGATGTTAGGTTGTTTGGTCCGCTCCGGCCAAGCTTCGGTCTGAAGTGTTGGCGGATTTACGTTCGACATAATTCGCACCCATATTGTGTTTTGCGAACTATTAAGAGGAGCGTACAACATCTACGGACTGCTTCGGTCACCCTGCTCTCAGGGCCAAGGTGAGGCAGCGTCTGATGAATTGCCTCTGCTCTGGTACGAAACCCTAAATCGTCTTCGTCCCTTTTAACTTTTCCTACTTTCTCGTGGCCTCCCTTGATGGGTCCTTATTCAAGCTTTCATGCAGTTTTTTAACATCGGGCGATTTGCTTGTTGGTACTTCATTTAGCGCACTATTGTTTCATCTACTGAGGTTTAAGGACGTGATGCTTGTCTTGATAAATTTAAGCAGATTAATGAATTTCTTTACAAGTCAGTGGAGCGTACTTTTTCCAGAAAAGTGCTCTCCTCTTTAGTTACTTTTTGCAGCCTGACGATCTTTGCTCTTCCTTCGTCGCAATCCGAATATTTCAGACACTTCCATTCAGGTACATTTCTAAGTCCTTGGTTGCCTTTTGTGACCACCTCAGCTCCCGTGTACCTGATGTCACCAAAGCTTGCTTCGGTCTGTACTCTCTTCTCTATGTTTGTTGTGGTTTAAGAGGTGAAGTATTAGATTAAGCCACTTTTTTCTCCGAGTGTTTTGTAACAGTAATTAGTGATCAAAGTTTAACAAATAAAGTCAAGATGATGCAATTTATTGCTAAGTAACACTTTAGAGTATGCCCTACACTGACATTCACTGAAGACGATTTCAAGCCCTTAAAAGAACTGTCGCCTTGGAATTTTGTCATTGCTTTGTACTATATGCATCTACCGGAATGGGGCGGAACTTGTCTCCTCGCATAGTGCAGTCTTCGTAGCTAAGAAAGGTTGCCTTTTAAGCAGTTCACATTCTTCATTATCGTAGTTTGATGGATCGGTGTCCTAAGACCTTAATATAAGACCCTTTGACAGCCTTAGCCACGGATGATAACTTAGCCATTGCTTTCCGCACTGGTATAGTGCGGAAAGCTAATACCCAAATGCAACGGCTCACTTAGCTATGATCCGTAATGAGTTGACGTAATATTTTATTCTGAAAATAATTCCAAACACTCTCAGAATTCAACCTCACATTTTATGACAGGTAGTATCTTCTGCCTTCTGTTTTTCCTGTCATATTCCCAGTCATAATCTCATCTTTTTCTCACTCAGATTCAAATTAAAACTCACTTCTGGGATCACCGTCTATCAAAATTAATCCAAAAAACCATCATCTCCGAGTGCACTTTAATTCCTTAACACTTCCTGAAATTGAGTCCTATCAGAAGTATCAAAGTATCCCGAATCAATCAGATCTGCATTTTCCTATTCAATGAAACCGGTTCGATTTAAAACTTCATATGCAAACCATATGATACGTCATGCATTCAGGCTTACATGTTTTCCGTATTCTTGCAAATATCGTGACCATGCCCATGATCAAAAGGTGGTGGATTGCAGCTTACTTGCTCCAAGATTCGAAAAAAATAACCGGCCGGGTAGGCCTGACATTGAAAAGTGCTGCTGGTCTGGCTGCTGCTCTATTACTCCCATTCCTGGCCATTCAAAAAGAAGGATCAGCCATCGACAGTAATTGAGTCTTAACGTCTTTCGTGACGAGTTCAAGTTGAGCTAAGGATGAAAGTAATGGTTTTCTTGTTGCATCTTTTTATTGCATCTGTCGAGAAGTGAATGGTCAAGGAGGTTTTAGGTAGGGAATGGAAGGATTTTTGAAAATATCGACTGGCAGGATTTCTGGAATGGTTCAGGATCAAGTGCTGTAAATGTAGCTTTTCTTCTTTTCTATTGTGAAATGCTGGGCAATATGCGATAGGGAAATATATCTCATAATTTTAACTCCAGTTGCTAGTTGGGGGTCAAAGGGAACTTTTACCAAATAGCTTCCTGTCCATCAAGGTTATTTTCGAGCCACTCTATCACTTGGTTACCTCCATTCGACAAACACAGACGGAATGCAATCGATACCTACCACATCCATTTATCAAAACTCCTCTGTCCATTGCACATTTAATCTCATTCACGTCCACCTCGGTCAATCCTCACAGTCGTCATAATTTAAACTCTTGCAACGGGAAACGTTAAAAATCGGGAGGGGTACCGATCAGTGTCCACTGATGATAGTCATCAATCACCCAACAGGAGATATGAAATCAGAAAGAGGTGAAGGAGTTGTGGACGAAGAAAAAATGCAACAGAGGTCCAACAACACACACCTGAGGAGTTAAGATGTATCCAATGTAAAAAGATGGAAAGAAATCAGTATGAGGTCCCTGAGTCCAACTTCTCCGAAAACATGAATCCGATGGTGTGAGCCTTTGGGTGTTATGGAAAGGGAATCGCGAGGACGGAGCAACCGTGTAGAGGCTGAATGATTGAAGAATGGACATATGGATGGATGGATGGATGGATAACTCTTCTTTCACGAGATGGGGAGGAACAAAAAGCGTCAAATCGATTTGACATACAACCAGAGATGATTGCTTGCGAGCTCGATATGAAGAAGATGAGGTGAGACAAATAACTCTATCAATAAGACTAATGACTTCTTGTCTCCCCGGTCCTTTGTGCTGTGCTCTGGGTTTTTTTTATGTCATTGCGAGCGCGAGAAGAGATTTTCGCCGCTCAAAATGATAAATTGTGAGGTGGCTTGAAATGAGCTTAAAGATATCCCGCGTTCAGTAATTGTTTAGATACATCTTCATAACCGTGATTTGAGTTCGGGGTTTCTGCTTTTTTGCCGCTCGCCACGACGTGAAGCGGTGTCCGCCGCACACTGGATGTGAATGAGCAGAGTAAGAGCATATAGGTATCTCGTAATGTTTTCCTCATAGTCAGCCACCACATGAATTACAGGTACGTATCTGCGGCCGGGAAGGTATCAGAAAAGAACAAATGGGGGCATCCAGAGGTTTAATAACGTGCAAACAATTTCAAGGCATTGTGTACGGTATGAGGTCAGTAACGTATTAGTGTAATTGGTCAGACACATCACAGTTCACCGACAACAGCTCAATCATAATGGTCTCCATTTCGAATCTGATCCCGTCCGCCGCGGCTTCCTCCCAGCCTAGCTGCATCTGAAAGTGTGAATGCGCGGAACTCCACAAATTAGCCATCGCATTATCTAAGCCTATCGAAGGTTGGACCATAGCCAATCCGGACGTGTATTAATATCGTAGTCAATATTAGCGGCCACTTGCCTGGGCCCGGGAAAAAAACCACTGGTACTGGTACTACCCTAATTATAAGGTGTTAATACACGCAGAAGCAGTTCTCTGAACGTTTGAAATCTATATTTTTATATTCGCACCAAAAATGGAAACAGTAGTAAGTAGTTGAAAATATAATGGGTGGAAGTTGGTAGCTAGGAATGACGTGGATGATTCTTTTTGTTGGGAAATTATGTTTTCGGAGTAATTACGATAATAATCACCTCATCATCATCATCACCATCATCATCATCGTTTTGCGGAAAAGCTAAGTGAGGCTGGTTGTTGGTTTAATTTTTATGGTTCCGATTTGTTTTTCTGTGTGTTTTTCCTTTTTTTCCTGACTTGATTTAATTTCACACATGGATATGGTGAGAACAGTTTTGATATTAATAGCAAAGAATAAGTTCGGTATTGGGAGGTTTTTTATGGAGAAGTTAAAAAGTTAATTTATGATGGTAACTAATATCTTTGGTTTATGACCGGAAATGGCTTTTGAATTAAGATTCTCTCCATTTGTTTTTGTTAGACTTTGTAATTAAAGAAGAATGTGAGGAGTACGTCTGGATTTATTAGTGCCTAGTTTCGTGATGCTTCCACAAGAATTGAAAGATGGCGTGATGTTGTGATGCTAAATTATTCCAATTTTCAGAAATCGATAGAACAATTTTGATGCTCCGGAAGAATTGATTGGAGGGTCGAAGGGCCTGTAATTATGTATTTTGCTGTAGGTATTAAATTTGGTAGGAAACATTCAGCTGGAAATCTATTTCCGGTCTAGATTTTGAACCCCATCAACGGAGGGGGAAGTCCCCCCTCCTCAAATCCCATGAGAACTTGTAGCAGTCACCTCCAAGTTCTGTCCCCTCAAATTGGGTGTTTTTTTATATCATCATAGTAAAGTTTGAATTTTCAAACCTATCCTGTTACGGAGGGAGGGTAGAGAGGCTATGCAATAAGAAAATAAAGGTCCCCCACTCCAACTGCGTTAACAAATTGTGGCGAATCTAAAAAAGTTCGGGCACCTCAAAGTGGGACTATCTTCTTGTGAAAATGGAAGGGTTTAACTTCGAACCCCACCCTGCAGGCGAAAAGGGGTATGAAGGGAAAAACGGGAGATCTTCTCCCTCAAATTCCGTCAGAAAAGCGCGGGGGTCACCTGTTAAAAAGGTCATAAAGTTTGATTTGGCAACGCCAATTTCGAATAGGAAGACGGTAATGAAGGTATGCAGGAGGAAGAAGAAGATCTGCCCTTTCTAAAACCGTTGAAGAATTTTGCCCTCCGTTGAAAAGTTATGGTGCCCTGAAAAAGGGCTATTCTCGTATCATGAATAATGGTAGACGGTCAAAGAGGCGGCCCCTCTGTATGTCATGATGCTGGTTGCCCTACCAATAAACTTACCGATGATGCGAAAATAGCCCGTTTTCGGAGCGCCGTAACTTTCTAAGGAATTGTGACTGTAATGGTTTTTTTGTGAGGCTAGAATGGAAGGAAGTTTCTTACATGCCCTTTTCCCCTTCCTCTTCCGAGGCGAGACTGGAAAATCAAACTTTACCATGATGGTATCAAAATACTCACTATTTGACGCGCCATAACTCTATAAGGGAGGCTTTTCGCCGCAATTTCTCAACAGGATTTTAGAGAGAAGCCCTCTATTTTCCTCTCAGCCTTTCTTTATCTCTGCGGGGATAACGTTCGCAGTCAAGTTCCTCCGCTTTGACATGTCATTTTGGAGTAGTATAACTCCTTAAGGGGGGATGACAGCTACAATTTTTTAATCGGATTAGAGAGGATGGAGCTTTGTTTTTCTTCAACATATACTGCTGCTCCTCTCTCCGTCACTGCGTAAGGCCAAACTTTGAAATTTTACCCTGATATTATAAAAAAAGCCTAATTTTGAGGGTCCATAATTTTTTAAGGGGGAATGAATGCCACAAGTTCCCTTCCCTCTTCTTAAACTTCCTACTGATTCCGGAAAAGGGATTGCAAGATCAACTTTTGCCAAATTTAGAATTGTCAGGTTAGGTTAATTCAGCAGGGGGAGCTGCAATTTTGCGAACTCAGGTCTTTTCTTACATCGATTGTACTGTTCCTTAAAATTGCTTACTAAACAACCTCCTACTTACTGCGTTCGTAGCCGTTCGCAGATCTGAGGCTACCTCTATGAGACAGAGAGTACGCAGATGTTTCGCTGAAGAAATACCTTGCCAGGTATCTTCGACTAAGGCCTGAGGAAGCCGGGCAACTTCATATTAAATGAATTCCAGCATCCTCCTTTTTCTCACATTGGTTACTTATTGCCAAGCCCATCACCACTTTTCTTATGTGGTTGTTTGATGAGCGGTGTGTCTATAAAAGCTTTACCAGGGTTCTCATGTCCCCCCTTCTTAAGAGACATTAGACTCTTAGTTTTTTTTCACAACGGTTTTCACTTACCAGAAGGAGTTCAAACGTCTTTGCTCAGCTGAATGAACCACTTGAATTTCAACCTTCAGGGTAGACTTAACAGCGGATAGCTTAATGCCAAAAACTGGCTCCGATGTCACCATTGTGGAGCCAAACCTTTGCCGGACCTGTCTGAAAGCCTTCTCATTGTTTGAGCGGTCTAGCATTCACGTCAAGAATGTTTCATTCGGTCTCAGCAGGAACTAAATGGCAGCTCTACCCAAGCTGGCTTGATATGGTATTGATGTCTAGGACTGATAACATCACGTGACTGCCGATTGGTGCCACTCCTACATTTTTGTCGCAAACATTTTTTTGCTGCCAATAAAATGGTATATATCTTCACTTGGAATATGGTCGTTGTTTCTCCGACAGTTCAGTCCCATATTTCAAGGCCACAACTGAACTCTACTCGTCTTAAATGGTGGTTGGTGAAGGATCAGTTGGTGAAGATTTTCAAACTCGTCACCATTTGCTGACTATTCTTCTTTTTTGGCGATTACAGCAGTATGAAAACCAAATGCTCAGTAAGCATCAAAGTCTTATGATGTTTGCCTAGGGCCATTTGTCGCCTTTTGATGCGCCAACGGAATAAAGCTTATATGCGTCAGTAGGTGCTTTCCCTTTACCTCTAGATTAAAGGAGGTGGAGATTTGGAGTGTCTGTAATGACAAAATGAGATTAGACGATGGTCTAACGACCTTCGTGAGCGACCGGAGACAACTTAAAGAGCGGAGCTGTCCCAGAAACGTATAATACTAATAATCATAAGTTGTGCAAAATTGAGGGTGAAGGCGTCCAATGTGGGTCCTATTTGTAATGACAAAATGTTATTTGGCTATGGTTAAAATACCGTTCTGAGTGGTCGGAGACAATCAAGAGTGGAGAACTGTCCTAAAAGCATGCAGGTAACTAAGCGCGTGTCGACGGAACATAAGCCTCAGTGTTTGCGAGCGAACTATCACGGTCAATTTTGTCAACTTTTTTCAGGTTTTGGAATGGTTCTCCAATCTTGGTCGCTTCCCACCACCTAAGATGATCTTTCGCGTCATTACAGTCACGGTCCGCTAAGTTCTCATCGTTCTTGTAATACGTAGCCAACTGAGCCTTTGGACGACCGATAGCAAAACCTAGCTCTGCCCATCAGACGAAATATATTTTCTTTTTTGCATTGGGAGGTGAAATACAATCTTAGAGACACTACGGGCTAAAACACCCCCCGTTATGGCTAGGACCCGGAATCACTTGATGTATTACCTTAAGTCAATGTTGGAGCACAACCCCGCTAGCTACCCTGGTGTCCGTCCTATTCATCTCCCTCTTTTTCGCATTGCGTGTAACGTGCTACTCTATTCCACGTCTCCGCGCTCTACATGGCCTCAATTATGACTTTCGGGGATACCTGACGTCAACAGGCGAAGACGCTCCCGTCTTATGCAGGTGAAGAAGGGGTAGCAGGCCTTATCTACTACATCCTTGCAGTCAGACAACAGTGATTTTCCGATTGTGTGTAGATGAGACAGCTGAGCAGCTGGATTAGGGTAATAGTCAACTTCAAAGCGCTTTCTATTGAACCACGGCCACACGTTTTTGATGAATTGCACGGTCTATTTATTCCTCTATTTTTCTCCTACGATTCCTGTCATACGCTGAGAAAGTGGACTCTCTCTTCACAAGCGTCAACTTCTTTATTTTTGTCACCTTTTCTGAGGTATATAGATCTTCCCTCAGCAGCATGGAGAACGATCGGAATAACTCCTGCTGTGATCATTACTGCCAACTCCGAGATGGCATGATAGGTAGACGCAACTCCCAAAGTCTTTCACCGTTGTATTTGCGCTTGGCACCTGCTGGATAAGGAACTACTGACATTCGGCGTCAGGTTGCAAATCGCATACATTCTCGCTGCAGTCTTGTCTGTAATGTTGCGAATTTACTCGAAGAAACTCATTTTCGTGTCTATCATGATGCCGAGGTAGTTCACCGCCAGCTTCCACAAGACCATTATTTCATCAACTTGAAGAGAGAGAATTGTGAAAACCCTCACCTTGGTCAGCAGCTAAGGAGAGTCCATGTTCAGCCGGCCATCTGCTGGCTCGCCGCATCGTAATTCCCAATGTGCGCTGAGCTTGTCCAACAGTTCGTGTAGCAACCAGTGCCGCTAGTTCAACTGGGGATCCAACCAGATGCGTTCCAAAGGTCCGCACCAAAGATAGATCCCAAAACCGCTCTCAATGTTACCTTGTCTTAGATCTCGTAGAGCAGAGCATGGTCTCAATATCCGTGAAAGAGAGCCGGGAAAGTGGAACTGATTCGCGAGCGCTTCAAGCCACCTACGTCGCAAAATTGAAGGCGCATCTAACGTTTAGCGTATCAAGGAGCATCACCCGTCGATAGTGACGACTGTGTGCTTCGGTCAGTTTCACCGCTTGGACCACTTCTTCAATCGCATCAAGTGTGGACGGTCCCGCTTTAAAATCATATTGTTTTGGTGAGTAATCTTCTACAGGACTTATTGCGCCAGTCTTGGCTTGATGAGTTTCCCAACCAGTTTCCCTTGAGAGGAGAGCGGCGTCCTTGCTTATCAGCACAAGCTTCGCAGCCTTCCAGCGGAATGGAAAAATACTTGCTTTCAAACATGCGTTGAGCAGCAAGTCTGACTTATACTTGAATACAGGTTTCAGTACTTCGCTAAGAAAACCATCCGATCCTGGTGCTTTTTTGTCCTCTATAGACAGGAGCGCCTTTTCCAGTTTCTTTACAGTAAAGTATGAATTTACCCTTTCTCGCCAACAACGTCCCTGCGTATCTCGCTGATTAGCGTGCTTTTTTCTGTTGATTCCGTCAATTTATATTCTACGGATTTCTCTAGCAGCTCTTGAAATCTGAGGTAGTTCAGATCTGAAACCAAACAAACAACATAAGAACCTTCAGTGGGCTATCATTATGGACGGGAATGTATAGGAAATTTTTCAAATACCGAATGGAACTGGATTAACCGTTTTTTCCCTTAAGTATCGAACTTTGGACAACTATTTGCAATTTGATATTTACCAAAAGCTGCCCATGATAGATAATTAGTTACGCGAACATTCTTCAGAATCTTTATAGTTTTTTTTTGAAAATATATGACAACGCACCTAATAGCTCGATTAACATTCAAGAAAGGACAAGATGTCACCATATTAATGTCTGCTATTTATGCTTGACATCTGGTTTTTTGAGTAATTCATGCAAATAACATTTAAAAATATCATAATTCATTGTTAGCTACTGAATCAACAATTTTTTTACTTAGCTAGGTATCCAAATCTCTGGTCCTATTAGAGAACGCTTAGTACTCATACGAAATAAAAACGACTCCTCTGACACCTCCCTAATGAAGACATGTCAGATATTTCTTGAATTCCCTATGATTCTACAAAAAAACTCTTCATAATTTATCTAATCGAAAATTAAGCTCACGGTCACATGTCGTTTGGCCGTCCTGACACAATACTACAATTACACGTCTCATTCTTCAGCAACACGAATCATATTACCATGCACAATTCATACCAGACCACTTGACATCCATTCTGGAATCGTTGAATTGCCAAGTTTTGCGCCAGCCGATAAGCCATAAAACCAATCGAATCCATCGACAAATCGTTCATTACATGTTCATAATATCTCGAATGCATTCGATTATAATAACTCTTGACATTATACACCGCAGCATGGTAGAATGGAAAGCTGATGAATAGCAAATACCCCATAATGAATACTACCAAGAATTTCCAGTCAAGAACTGAACACATACAAAACACCGGGTGCGCAAAGAACGGGTAGATACTCTTGTAATTAGATACTTGTCGTGTGTTGACAACGTATCGTGTTGATACCACGCTGATCCAATAGTTCATCGACGTAGAAAACTCCAGTATTTATAACTATTGGCTCTGATTGAAACGAGACCATCTATTGCTACGTGCAATTATGGCTCAAATGACCACCATCGACCAGTTTGACATGTCCCAAGGACAAACTGTAACTGAATACCTTTGGTCACATATACATTCTCCTAGTCTACACCATCCTTCATCAACAGCACCCAAGAATTTGTGTGGGTTGACTTTGATTCATAATTAGGAACCTCAAGAACGGCTAAAGCTAGCGTAACCAATCGACTGACCGACAGGCCACCTGTCTAATTATGTCATATCATATTACAGAGAAAAACTGTCTTATTGCTTTTCGGATATGCGTTTATAATACAAATCAGTTGAGGTTGGCTTGTATATGCTTCATTTGGAGCAAACCTGAGGTAATTATTTTGCCACTCAACACCTTTTCATTGCAATTTGGGTTTTTGTTAGTAAATTGTTCATACGTAATTTTTTGAAAGGAAAACATTTTGAAATTTGATACTGCATTGCGGTCGCTATTTTTAGAATTTAAGTTCATACCTTACACGCAGCAGCTAATTTTTCGATATTCTTCCTTTCAGAATGCAACAACATCAAAACAATCCAGGTGGATCCCATGGTTCGCGCAGACCAGATGGGGCGGTGTCTCCAGCTCCATCAGATACATCAGATTCCGACATATCGCTTGGCACCCACTCACCAGTACCGAGTAACCTTTCGCTGCAGCACAGTCCCGGTTCGACTTCAAACAGTGGCAACGATCGGGATGAAACCCTTCATTCGGAGGAGGAGAAAGTTCGTGATTTTACCAACTCTTTGGCAGCACATAATCACCCGCCAATATCAACAGCTGCCGCGTTCCGCATGGATCCGGCCAGTCTGTTTGCCAGCCGATATCTTCCGAATTTCCCAGGACTCGGGGGAATACCACATTTCCCCATTCAACCGACCGTGATACGACCACATCCCCAACTACCACCAGCCGTTAGTTTGAATGGACATCACATGCATGCGTTACCTCACCCCTATGCAAGCTTGCCGCCTCCTAAGATACGGGTTAATTCGCCTGAGAAGTTGAACTCGAGTGCAGCGGCAAATCTGCATTTGCACCGAACTGCATCATCGTCGCCGACTACCATTCAGGAGACAACGCAGCCACCACATTCAGGACATCAGCTGCTGCATAGACCGTTCTCGACATCACCGCAACCACCTCCACCGCCTGAAGTGACGTGAGATTGTCCAAAGTGTAAATTCGACGAAAACGCTATTTAGCGGCATTTTTCATTTGATATTTCCCATTTCCCATCCTTGTAGAGCTATGAGATAGATTCCCCTCCTCCAAAGCTACCGTCATCCCTTCGTGGCGCCAGCTCCTTTCATTCTTTTTGTAATTTATATTGCAATGTAATTATATGAGAATATTATATTGAACGTAAAAAAGATAGAGTTGCTATTACTATTTGCGGAGTAGATGTTCTACAGAGGCACAAACGGAACACTACGCTCCTATTATAATTATAATATATTTATATTTTAAGAGCACTTAACCTTATTAGTCATACTAAAGTGAAGTGTAATAAATCAATTGAATAATAAAATATCTTAAGTTGCATAGAATCTGTTTCTGTTTTCAATAATCATTCGGAATCTCTGTCTTTTAAATTTATGGTAATGTTACTTTCAAGAATTTTGTAGATCTTGACCTCGTTTTCGCTGAACGTTTATAAGGTTTCGTTTGTAAAACAAAATCTTATTAAAATCGGTTCAATGTCTGTCTGTCTGTGTTTGTTTGGCGATGGAAGCTGGATAGTTTCAAAAACTACCGTTGGCTCCTGCCAAACGGTTATGTGAGACTCTTACCCACTAAAACTACCTCCTGCTTCCACTCACCCCGCGGGACTTCCATATGGTATCACGTCGCGGGACTAAGTCAGGGTTTATCCTGCGCTGGTGTCCACGTTCGTGATCCTCTGTCGTTCATTCTTCCAGCTGAATTCTTCCTGCCTAAGCTACTTATAGATGGCTGCTAGTACCTTTTCGACTTCAGTCAATAACGCCTTCGACTTCAACATATATTGAATGGTGTTTTCTGCTTCCAAGTGCTCCTCGGTTGTAGCTTCCAGGCCTCTGAGCTGCGAATCTCGGACAATATTCCCGCACTTTGAGCAAAATGGCAAATAATCATGCCCAAATTGGTAGAGATATGCTCATTAACCTCCATGTCGTGTCAAAAGCTGTCTTAAGTCGAACCCTACTTCACCGTGTGGTCGTTCGATCCAATTTCGAGCAGTCGTTTTCTGACTCTACTCACCTCTCCTACTATTCATCTTTAGTTTCAGTTCTTGCAAGCTGCCGCCGACGGACAGGAGTTACTCCGGTGAGGTGCGCGTGATACGCTCCAATTTTTCTCTTATTTATTGGGGTATTTATTTGATCGAACTGATCACCCTGGAAATGAGAAGTCAACGGCTCGTCCTTGGGCCACCTACATTTGGGAGTAAAAGTTCCAAAGGTGTGAATATCAGAATAGATCCCTGAGCCGGTCCTCATATAACCTTTGACTTGCACCGCCCACCACGGTTTGGAAGAGCAAAGTGAGGTCCTTCAAATAGTCCTTCAAAAGGGAGCCTAGAAAATGGAATTGAATTCCGAACACTTCAAACATGTCGCAACACCTCGTAGAATTGAAGGCGCCTCTTACTGGATTAGGACTGGATAAGGACTGGATCGTTGGGATTTTATTCAAACCCAAGATGGAGGACGCAAGCAGCCCAGAATTTTGATGAAGTCAGTATGGGCTTTCCCTTGGTTCAATTAAAAGGATATACCATTCATAGTATAAAAGTTACTTGAAACAGGTGAAGACAGGACAATCTTAGCTGAAAAAATCTTTTCATCATCATCAACGGCGCAACAACTGGTATTCGGTCTAGGCCTGCCTTAATAAGGAACTTCACCAATTCGATATCCCTAACAGTGTTCTGGCGTCCTGACCTACGCCATTGTTACATCTCAGGCAGGGTCTACCTCGTTTTCTTTTTCTACCATAGATATTGCCCTTATAGACTTTCCGGGCTGGATCATCCTCATCCATACCGATTGAGTGACCCGCCCACCGTAACCTATTGAGCCGAATTTTATCCACAACCTGACAGTCGTGATATCTCTCATAGATTTCGTCGCTATGTAGACTACGGAATCGTCCATCCTCACGTAAGGGAAAAAAAATTCTTTGGAACATTCTTTTCTCGAACACGCCAAGAGTTCGCAGTGTCTTTTTGCTAAGAAGTCTCCGAGGAATACATAAGGACTGGCAAGATCATAGTCTTGTATAGTAAAAGCTTTGACCCTATGGTGAGACGTTTCGAGCGGAACATTTTTGTAAGCTGAATTAGGCTCTGTTGGATACCAAACAACCGTGCGCGGATTTCATCGTCGTAGGTGTCATCGGTTGTGATTTTCGATCCTAGATAGGAGAAATTGTCAACGGTCTTAAAGTTGTAGTCTCCGATCTTTATTCTTCCCGTTTGACCAGTGCGGTTTAATGTTGTTGGTTGGTTGGTTTTTGGTGCTGACGTTGCACCACATATTTTGCCTTGCCTTCATTGATGTGCAGCCCAAGATCTCGGTCTGCCAGCTCGACCTGGATGAAGACAGTTGGTACGCCTCGGGTGGTTCTTCCCATGATGTCAATATCGTCAGCATAGGCCAGTAGTTGGGCGAACTTGAAGAGGATGGTGTCTCTTCCACTGACATCTGCATCGCGAATCACTTTCTCCAGCGCCAGGTTAAAGAGGACCTATGATAGGGCATCCCCTTGTCTTAGACCGTTATTGATGTCGAATGGTCTTGAGAGCGATCCTGCTGCTTTTATCTAGCCTCGCACATTCGTCAGGGTCAGCCTAGTCAGTCTTATCAATTTCGTTGGGATACCGAATTCTCTCATGGGCCTGTACAGTTTTACCCTGGCTATGCTGTCATAGGTGGTTTTAAAGTCGATGAAAGTATGGTGCAACTGATGTCCATATTCCAATAGTCTTTCCATCGTTTGCCGCAGAGAAAATTATCTGTTGCTGATTTGCCTGGAGTGAGGCCTCTTTGGTATGGACCAATGATATTCAGGGC
This sequence comes from Hermetia illucens, assembly GCF_905115235.1. Classification (NCBI taxonomy): domain Eukaryota; kingdom Metazoa; phylum Arthropoda; class Insecta; order Diptera; family Stratiomyidae; genus Hermetia; species Hermetia illucens. The sequence continues at coordinate 152,227,939 of NC_051852.1, read as the reverse complement.
ATATGGGGATACCCGACCTAGCAAGATAGCGGAGAACATCTTATAAATGGTACTCAGCAACGTGATACCTCTATAAGTGCTGCACTGCGTGATATCTCCCTTTTTATGTATGGGACAGGTAATGCTTCTTTGCCAATCGTATGATATTGATTCGCTATCGAACACCTTGAGCATAAGTTGATGAACCACTCGGTGTAATTGGTCGCCTCTAATCTGAGTGTAATTATGCGGTGTTTCCAGTGATTAATTATTTGAAATAATAAAAAATTTGTTTTTTATTATTTCAGACTTATGGATTGCACGGACTGTTTCTTCTATGCTTGGTGGTGGCAGCATTTATCCGTCGTCTTCAGCTCGCGAAACCTCCAACTCGCCAATATTTTGGTTGTTGAGCGGTTCATCAAAATACTCAACCCATCCCTCCAATATACCCATTCTGTCGGAAATCAGATTTCTCTCTTTGTCTCCGCAAGGTGAGCATCGAGGTGTATAAGGATTCATCCTGCTGACTTGTTGGTAAAACTTCCGCGCCTGGTGCGGTTGCTCCCTGTACTTTTCGAGTTCGCAGATTTGTTGGTTCTCCCAGGCTTCCTTTTCCCGTCTGTGAAGTCTGTGATAAGTCTCTCTGAAGATCATTTGTTGATGCTTCATTTTCAGGACATCTGTTATCTGCGTTATCGCTATAATATAAGGTGTAGTGGCTCTTCTCCAGGCAACCGGTCCCTGCCCAGCGCATCTCTTGCAACGCTGTTACATCGGCCTTTTATTAGGACAAGGTATCGGCTAACGCATGTTCCATGAAAAAATGCGCAAATCATTATTCCCTTGTCGTTGCCGGGTTTATCGTTTTAAAATCCATCTTATCCGAGGCTCCTTCCATGGCTTCGTAATTTTGGTTTTCCATGTAGGGTTGTCAGCCCTACCCAATCTTCAACCTAGAGGACCAGTTGGGACAATTTGTCCCGTTTGGTAGTAGAGTTGTTGGTGTTGGTTCGGTTGGCGTTTCTCAGGGTTTATGCTCCACCGTGGGTACCAATCCACGTTTCGCCCCTTGTTCGCTAATGTTTTTAAGAAAGTGTTTTAGAAGCACTAAATAAAAGGATTTTACCCTAAATACTCCTAGAATCATAAGATGTAGATGTTAAAGGAATTCTGCTTGAACATAACCATCAAGAGGTCACGATGTTGCTTTGATATACAACCTAAACCTAAAAATATTAAACTTTCCAATACTTCATCAAATAAAATGATTACTAGCGCTTTACCATATTTTAGTAGCCAACTAATAATTTCACCCAGTACACTTTTGAAAATTAATCCCAAGAGTCATATCAAAAATATATAAGGAGTTACGAGCTTGGCTTCACCATTCGTTGATAGTTCCACTTCCTTCCTTCCGATTTCTCAGGTTATTGTCTCATGTCCTCACTCCCAAGAAGCTTCATCTTCTCTCTCATTTTTCTCTGCTGCCGCCGGCTGAGCGCGTTTCCAGGTTCATGGAGACCGGTCTACATGGACTCGTTCCAACATACTAGCTGCGTTTATACCCCAGCTTTCCTTACTGCCGCTTGTCCCGGTAGAGGCGAAGGAGAAGGTTCCTTTGCAACTGCCTTTCGTTTTATATAAGAATTAGCCCTCTCCCTTCCACCACAAGGGAAGCCGTGAGGGATTTAGGTACAGTACCTGTATCTGGCAATATTATAGGAACTACAACCACTTTCTGGAAACTTTTCTTTGATTTCGCGAGACAGTGGCGTTCCTTATTTACGTATTTCCGTTCAATGTTGAGTTCTATAATATTGGGCCGAGAACGAGTCCTTGTGGGACACTCAACCTGGCTTGGGGTCTTTATCAGCATCGTACCAGAGGACTTTAAGGAACCGCTGCTGCTTTTGATAATAATAACAGCAAGGTAGCGACAAATATCAATCGACATCAGGGGCCGCCTACTGGAGCTTCGATTCGAATTAAATTTATTCCTTACATCTTCGCCTAAATTGAAATTATGGTGATCCTGTAGCATCTTTATAGCATTAATGGTTGAACTTCTTGTCTAGATTTTTCTTGACCGTAAAAACTGTGAGCAATCAATTAACGAACTTACTCGGTGAGATTTGTTATCACCTATCCTTTGCAAGTTCTGGAGCTCTTCTGTAGTTTTTACGAATTGTGTCATCTCATCCAAAGGTCTTTAGAGGCAATTACCACTTCTTAATGAGTTGTATGTCTAATTGTACAACGTTTTCTAATAAACGTCACTTCATGGCTATGTTCTTTATCAAGCCGTTCCTAAATTCCGATCGTTTGGAGAGTTTAACACATATACTCGGCTCCGCATGTGTATATCGTCTCTACCAGCCAAGCTGTTATCTATTCATAACCACCAACGGGTTACTTATTATAGCAGCTCCTTCGTTTGCAGGCGGGATCCCTTTACAACCTTCAATTCCTTTTTTCCAAAACAGTCAACAGACATTTTCTTGTTTAAGGTTCTTGCTGGCTGCCTAGAGAATCCCGGCAATGTTGGGTATCACCTGGGTTACTGTTGATATCGGTAACAGATTTCGGCTTCTCTTTCGACCTGCTCATTGTGTAATTGAGTTTTCTAATAGTTTTCAACATTTTCGTTTCCGCGTCTATAAAGGATCCCCGGATCAAGGCTTTACTCTTCATAAGTATTGGCCGGATTGACCATTTCCGCCTTACATTTTCCTCCAAAGGGTAATATAGGTCCCCCATAGCAGGGCGAAACATGGATTGGTACCCGAGATGGAGAATAAAACATCGGAAGCGGCTGCTATCTCCTGTTCCTTTGGTGTTGGTTCCTGTTGTCTCTGGGTTCCCTTTCTTAATGAAAAACTGCAGATGGAGAAGGATGAAGGTGCGCCTTAAAACGAGACAAATTATACCAGCTGGTCCTCCTGACTGACAACTATACACGGAAAACCGAAGTTACGAAGCTTTTCCTTATTAAACCAAGCCTAGACCAGATCCCGGTTATGGTGTCATTGATGATGATGATTATCTCTTTTATAAAGAATAAGAATTTATAATAAGTAGCGCTGATCCTGTGTTTTACTTTCTATAGTCACCTAATAAAGTCCATCAAAAATTTACAAACCCTTCAGCGACATCTACTGCACTTAACCTTTTTCGCATGTAAAGGTACATTTCCGCGTAAGGGTATTCAATTGGTGAACCTCGGCGCAAAGCCTGGATGTTTGGAGTTCCTTATTAAGGCCAGATACCGATTTCTGCGCCGATGATGATGAGGCACTAAAACAAGGTTTTAGTAATCATCCGATGGTCTTATGATGTAATTCTATTGTTAATGAAAAACTTTGGTTCTGATTGTGATTTTTTTTCATTTGATCCATTAGACTTTATTCCATCAAGTCGAGAAAGTGATATTGGCCAAATGCAACTGCCAAAGTTGATGACCATACGGGCTCATTCTATGGCATTTTCCATCACTCTCGTCAGAACTGGTGGGAAAGGTTCTCACATTCCTAGCGAATTAGGGCTTCAAAAGTGTGAGGCTTGTTGACGAAAACCCGCGACCCATAAAAAGAAGTCTGGAACGGTTAAGTCGGGTGATCTAGTCGGCCATTGCAAATTACCAAAAGAAGAGATTAAGTGCTCTGGAAATGCTTCTTTCAGAATATCGGTTGTAGATCGAGCCGTATGCACTGTTGCACCGTCCTGTTGGAAGCACATGTTCTACATTCCCAATTTATCCAATTGAGGAAGAAAAAAATCGGTAATCATGGCTCTGTAGCACGCACCGTCCACAGTCATCGTTTGCCCACGGCGCTCTCAATAAAAACCGGCCCGATGATACCTCCAGCCTAAACAGCACACAACGCAATAACTTTAAGTGGGTGTAATGGCTCTTCATTGATGATACACGCATTTCGGTGTCCCAAAAACGATAATTTTGTGTATTCACGTAACCGCCAAGATTGAAATGAGCCTCTTCGCTCATGATAATTTTCGATGAAAAATCGTTCTCCTCTTCGTTGAGACTCAAGATGGCTTGAGCATAGGTTAGACGCATTTGACAGTTAACAGCTAACAGCTGATGCGATATTCTCAGCAGAATGGCGGTTCCGGGGCCTGGAAGGGCGGCGGGACTCATTAGGGCAGGACATTGCTAAGCTGACTCAAATCAGTAGTGGTAATGCCAGCAGGTAAGATACCCTTAGTTGTAATTTTCGACAAAGCAGAAACTTTCGATTGGAGGAGGAGTATGAACTTTGTCGCAGTTACAAACAACTCGAAGAACTGGAGAGCTCCTGGTCTGATTTGGCTGCAGAGTTCCTGGTACAAAAGGTTCACACAATTCAGGTCATTAGTCGGCCGAAGGAAGTTCCACCTTTGCTCACTGCGGGGATTACCTATCTTATACCTAAAACTCAGACTCAAGACCGATTAATACCTCACTAACCGTTCCACACACCTGGGATTATTATTATTCTGTTAAGAAGAAGTCGCACCGCGTCATTAAAGAACTATTGTGCTCCTTTTACTGGTTATAGTATCTCCAGTTAGCCTATAAACGTTAGGCATTTTAGTATATTCCCTTTGCATCTGGTATTAAGTGTTCTCGGAGATTGGTAATTTCAGACACTGTCCCAGAACATGTATAGAGTTACATCACACTCCGCACAGAACCTGCAGGTAATGTCCTTAGCTTCCCTAGGTGATATTTTAGCCGACAGTGACCAGTGAGAATTCCCACTATGATTCGGAGGTTCTTTTAGTGAAGTTTAAGCAATCCTTTGTGCGCTTGGGTTCGTATCCTCCAATAAGCACCTTGGACTGGTCCATTCCTGGTAGGACCGCCCAGTATAGTTCCCTCAACCGTTCCTCTTCATTTCTTAATGTCATAGCCATGAAACCGTTTCCGATTCCACAGAAGGGTTCTGGGCCCTGTAAAGACGTTTCTGCTCCCTTCTTGACTAGTTCGTCCGCTGCCTCGATGCTTTCTAATCCAGCATGGCCTGGAACCCAGAGTATTCAGCCTTTGTTGGATGAGCCGAGCGTATTTAGTCTCTCAAGGCATTCCCATATCAGTTTAGAGTTCACCTGGTTGGACCTAAGTGCCTTGATCGCTGCTTGACTGTAGGTGGGAGTAACAATGTTTTGCCCCCTGTAGTTCCTTTGGAGATTAAAGGAGGCAATCTGTCTACGGCGGATATTTCCGCCTGGAATATGCACCCACCCATTGGCCCCAAGTACATTTTCCTTGGACCAATGACACCGGCATCTGTTCCCTCCGCTGTGAGGGATCCGTCAGTGTGCCAAGTAATCAGTTGCTGGTTTAACCCGTATGTCACAGCTATGCTCTCCCAGTTTGCCTTGTTACTCCAACGTGTTTCAAACTTCTTATCAAAGTAAAACCTCGTTGTCATGCTATCCTTTGGTATCAATAATTCGGGATACCACCTAAAAAGAATAGCAATCTTCCTTCGATTTAGGCAGCTCCCCGCCTCACTGATACTCCTGGCCATCTTGAAGATTGCCATTCTTGCTTGCATCTATATGTGCCGATGGAGACGAGCTAATCCCAGAAGGACCTCCAGGGAGGCCATGGGGTATACCCTCATTGCCCCACTGATACACACGCAATCCAGTTTTGAGTTTGTCTAACCGAAACGGAACACTTGAATAGCGCTACAGTTAGGTATTGGCGAGCTTGCATAGTCAACTTCCGTAATAATCTTTTTGGAATAGTTCGACCCTTGTGGTTTACCATGACCAACCCAGATAGCTACCTAGCGATTGCCATCCTCAACGTCGACTACTCCCGTCGATTATACTTAAAAGTCGGCAATCAATCGCGATTCCGTCTGCTTCCGATTTTAAAGCTGCAAAGACAAAGGACTTTTTCTCGGAAGTAGGACTAAGCACTCGTCTGCAAATATTTTGAGGGGATTAAACTTATCCAACACTAATGTCAGTCTTGAAACTGATTCACTAGAGTTCAACAATTTGTTTATCCAAACATTGCCCGAAATATGGGGGTTGTATTCCGATAAAATACTTTCTTCCTCTTCGCCTTTATTAAGAAAACTTGCACATGCTTTCTTCCATTTTATTTTCAGTTTCATGTATCCTTTTCCCGAGATTCAAACCAACATATCCTTTTCAATGCTAGTGACGGTGCCTGGTGTTAAGTCCCTGAACTTCGGACGTAAATATATATACACATGATAAAAGGCGGAGCTATCCTTGACTGAAAATCGATATGCCCATTTACAGTATTAGTTGCATTGCTTAGTCCCAATAGGACAAAGAGATCCCTTCTCATAATATCTACAGCGAACACCATTCCCCTTTTCCGTGCACATTCCCTTGAGCGACAGGATAACAGCCCTAATCTCAACACTCTGAGATCCTTTTTCCGATTTCTGGCCCGAGGCTATATTTCATATACAGTCCTCATGCAAGGAAACGAGGTCGGCAGTTAACACCAACAAAAACTGAATGAGACTCTCAGACAGGGCATGATGAGGACACATAATGGTGGCGAACGAGGACTCGAAGTGATACCTGCACCACTAGAAATGGACACACAACATACGAGTAAAATGTAAACGCAGGAAAATTCTAATCAAATTTTCAGATCTTTCCGTTGCAACAGTAACACGTGTGTTGCGCTACACGAAGCTGTGCTCCTTACACGCCGTGTCACGTAAAATATCTGTAGAAATCCTTATGTCAATCAAAATCAGGATGTCGTAAGGATATGTTCGACACGATTTCTTTTCTTCTATTTAATTTCACGCTCCTTTATTGCGAGTTTGTAACGAAGTTTGAATGCGAATTGTCGAGGGTGGGAAATTTGTGGCGACTGAAAATATCGAATTTCTGAGGTTTTGTCCCTTTTCTGTATTCATTAGATTGACACCTTGGTACGTTTTGTGGCCAGATTAGAGGTGAATGGGCGAGTGATGCAAAGAGTGTGAATTCGATACTTGCAGGATTTGATTTCAGTTGATTGTTCTGAAGGTATTTGGTGGAATGAATAAGTGAGGTTTAGGGTGGACGTCCTGATTTTAATCTTTTCCTTGATTTTCAGTTCTGAATTACAATTCACCAAAAATTTTTCCTAGAAAGTCATCGAAATATACATACATGTTTGTGTTTCAGGTGGCGGGGAGGCAAAACCACTGAGCACTCAGACTGTAGTGGTCCATTGTACTCGATTCCCCTGTCCAATGGAATATCCCGGATTCGTCGCAATACTTCTGCAAATCTTCCCGCTTTTCGGCAGGATAAATTTTGCAGTATGTTTGTTTGGCTCTGACAGGAAGAGTTCGGTCTGTCTAGCAGCATTAAGGCTTCGCCACCTGTCATTATGGGGAGATTGTTCCCAGTTGTTGATAGTAGAATCAGCCAATGCTACCGACACCCAAATTGCTGGTTCCGGTCCGGGCATGGGATAAGTTGGAGCCACATTTGTTAAGGCATCCGAGGTTTCATTTCCTTCTACACCACAATGACCAGGTATCCAGAGTAAATCCACCGTATTGAATCTAGAATTCAATCGGTATCCTACATTCCTGAACGATTTTTGAAGTGATCAAAGTACTACTTAACGCCCTCAATGCAGCTTGACTATCGATACAGATTGCGATGCGCCTCCCCTTCAACCGCTCGTCAATTTTCCAGGTTGCCGTCCTTATTACTGCAAACACTTCAGCCTGGAAGACCGCTATGTAATGTCCCAAAGGAAAAGCCCACTTCTCGTTTTTATTTGAGAGGTAGAATCCTGCTCCAGAACCATTTTCTGTCTTCTACACCGATGAAGACGTCAGGATATCCTGACACGCATTCTTCTGGTTCGTCCCAGTTTTCTCTCCGTTTTAAGATAACATCATATCTTCTACCAAACAGATGTATGGGAATCTGAGAATCGGAAGGCATTGCGAAAACTAGATTCAGTTCTCCCAATGACTTTTCTAATGCTTTGTGCCCCCACGTCCATTGTTTTCCCGTAGACCTAATCGCATTAGTCTATGAGCTGCTCTCATTACAGTGCTCTGAATAAATAAATCCAAAGGCAGCAAATTGAGTAATGCATTCAGAGCTGTGCCGGATGTGGTGCTCACGGCACCGATGATACCCAGACACACAGGTCTTTGCAGTGTGGCTAGTTTACAGCGAAAACTCTTTTGATTCACCTTAGCCCACCACACTACGGATGCATAAGCGAACATCGGCCTAATGATAGCGACATACATCCACATTACTACCTGAGGCCTAAGTCCCCATGTCGACGCAAAGGTCCAACTGCACAGCCATAAGCTGTGAGAGCTCGCTTCGTCTTTAATTCTACATGTTTGTTCCAAAGAAGCTTCTTATCTAGGACAACTCCCAGATATTTCACTTCTTCGTAGAGTTGAAGGGTTGTACCTCTCATCTCTGGAAGGCAAAGACCATTCAGTTTCTTCCTTTGTGATTTTATTTGGATTTACTGAAAGTCCATGGCTAAGACACCAACTGTCAATCAAATCAACGACGCGTTGTGTGTTTCTACACACCATTCCAAGATCTTGACCAACAACCAGTACAGCCACGTCATCCGCATAAGCTTGAACATGTATTGGCAGATTTTGCAGTTCGCATAGTAGTGAGTTGGTTAGCATACTCCGCAGAAGTGGCGATAGCGCACCTCCTTGAGGGCAGCATTTCGTCGCTTCGGTTGTTAAGTAGCGATCAACATCCACCTCAGCACACAATAATCTCTGCGTTAGCATAGCGTAGATTCACTTTATTAGAGTTTCGTCAACACCATGCTCTCTGGCGGCATCACAGAACTTTTGGAAGGGCGCACAGTCAAAAGCCCCTGCAATGTCCACGAATACTCCCATCTCGTACTTACCCTTCAGAGTCGCATCCTTCATCTTTGAAACCAAAGAATGATGAGCAGACTCACAGGACTTTCCACGTTGGTAAGCATGTTAGTTTTCACTTAGGGGGTGCGAATTTAGCGCCTTCTCGCGAATGTGACGCTCAACCAGTCTCTCCAGACATTTCAGCGAAAATGATGTTAGGCTGATTAGCCTGAAGTTCTTTGGATTACAATAGTCATCTTTCCCAGGCTTTGGTATGAAGACTACCTTCACCTCCTACCGAGAGGAAGGCACGTGACGCAGAGCAAGACATCCTCGAAAAATATTTCTGAGAAGTTGCACTAAGTGCTCTATACCCTCATTTAACATCACTGGGTAGATGCTATGATAGTATAGCAGCTCTTGCTTTTTTATTGGTAACAACTGCTCTCGCAGTGTCCCAATTCCCTTTACACCACCTTGGTGTTGAAGGGTTTGCAGGAACCGCTAATTCTCTTCTTCCCACTTCTGAGACCTGTTCTTTCGGGTGGTGTACTTCCAAGAGAGTCTGTATAGATTCAACTCTGGAGTTCGTGAAAGTACCATCCGGTTTTCTATGAGAGTCCAACTTGGCCTACTTATCTTTATTAAGGACTCTGCACAACCTGGAAGTCTCCCTTTCACCTTCCAGTTCCTCACAGTACGCTCTAAAAGAGTCTCGCTTCGAACGTTTTACGAGCTTCTTATATTCACGCTGTGAGCTCCGGAAGTTTAAAAGTCTTTATCTTTATTGCTTTTGTAAGCACGATTTGGAAGTCGTCTGGTTGATTTCCTGAGTCTCTGCAGTTTTCGGTTCCACCATGGAACCGTTTTATCACGTTGGCCTCAAGAAATATGACAAGCCTCTCTTAGTCGCCAAGGGAGCTCAACTTTCTATCCAAGAAGTTCATCGAACTTCGTCCAATCCGCTTTCCGGGGATTTCATCTTTGAATTACAGGCAGTTCGCCTGTAATAGTTAGACTAAATTCTAGCTAATCAACTCTAACAACTTTGAAATGCAGATTGTTAGGTCAATAACTTCATTTCTTCTTGGCCCCACGAACGTAGGAGCTTCAGACCAGCTGAAGTGGTAAAATCAAACAGCTTCTCCTCTCTTGGATTGCATTTGCCACTGCCCCAACAAATATGCTAAGCGTTCGCATCACAACCTATTAAAAGTTCAAGGCCACTTGATTCTGCATACACTACCAGATCCGTTAGTTCTTACGTCGACGGAGGGCACAAAGAATCTTAGGGTAAGTAGGCAGAGACAACTATAACGTTTCTCCTCTTACCATAAATCTGGTATTGTAAGTTGACCGCAACAAGGTCCTAAGAACAGAATTTTCTCAGCATGGTTGCCTCTAACAATTTTGACATCAGAATGCAGATCCTCGGTTTCGAGGATCCTTCATCGAAGAAAATCCTAATCCCCTTGACTGATCCAATACCACAGATTCTATTAAAATGAACCCATGGCTCTTGAACCAGAAATATATAAGGACAATCCTATAACTTTGCCAGCTTTGCCGCCAGTAGGTAGGAAGAAGCTTTGGTACGCTGAAGGTTGATTTGACTAACTCTTATGTTTGTAGCCACAAGTGCAGTCTAACATGAAATCCGCCGCTAACTGAAAAGACTGCTGCGTTCAGTGTGGATCTCACCGGGCTTACCAGCTTGTCCTCACCTTCCACCGAAAATTCCACTTTCTCCGATTACTCTGGATATCGCCACACTTGGTGGCGTAGCAACGTCCATGTCCTCATTCCCAAGAAACTTCACCTTCTTTCGCAATGCCTTCCGTTATCATCGGCTAGAAGCCCTCCCAGATTCACGGAGTCCAACCTACATGGATCTGTTTTTACATACCGGCGTTAGGTCAGTCGCGTGCACATTGCTAGCTTCCCTTTCTTCCGTTTTTGCGGGTACAGGGGGAGAAGGTTCTGAAAGGTAAGCCTGTAGTCCGGTCTTTCGACGTTCTTCGTCTGCGGCAAAGTAGAGACCGACTTCCCATTGTATATGCCATCATCTTTTCTGCCAAGATGTCAATTGGCATCATTCCGGAGATGGCGGATGCAGCCTCATCTGGAACGGCTCTCAAGGCGGAACACACCTTTAGGGCTGTCCTCCCGTAGACCGCACTTAGTTTGTGAGTGTTACATGATATGCGAAATGCCTTTCTCCAACTTGGGATAGCGTAAAGCAAGATCGAGCTCACCACTCTGGCAACGGGTGGTCTAAAAGTATACCGTGGCCCTCCCACATTTGGTATTATTTTTATCAGGGCCACACTCGTTGTACATCTCTTGTCACAGGCATATTGCACGTGTTGTTTAAAACTTAGCTTCGTATCCATCATCACTCCCAAGTATTTGAGGGTGGGCTTCGAAGTGATAATGCGATTGCCGACTATAATTCGGGCGTAATTTCGCTTCTGGCATTTTGTGATGAAGACTGCTTCCATTTTTTCCTCCGGAAGGGCCAGTTCACCAGGCCGTAGCGGCACCGATTGCTTCCCAAGAGTATAACTCAGCATCAATTAGATGCTTTGCGACTAAAACGAATGGTATATCATCAGCTTAATTCACCGTGGCCTCTTTTGGAACGAGAAGGTTAAGTACATAATTCTGCATGATGTTCGACAGTAGTGGGCCAAGTACGGAGTCCTGTGGGGCACCCGCGGAGACAACGCGCACCTCGGGTCCATCATCGATGTCATTCAGAGCGTCCATTCTCGCAGGTAATTATCGACAATAGCTGCCGGTGTAGTGCTCGCTAACGTGCCAGGACATACCATGCACGTACCATGCAGGGCTGACAACAATCAGGTCTACGATTGAGGAGACCCCCTTTGCGAAAGGTGCTTGCATCACCTTCTTTGGCCAAAACTAAATCCAGCTAGCCAAGAACCTCTAATAGACTTTGACCCTTACGCTACTCTCCCTGCTTCCCAACTCGAGCGCCTTAGCGTTGAATTGCCCTGCAATCACCTTTGAACTTCGTCTCCTTGCATCGAAAACAAGGTTGTTTAACATGTCTTCAAATTCAGACAATGTCAGACTGGGTGCAGCGTCGCAGTTGCACACGTACCTACCGCTTATTTTCACCCACACGAAGCTACTGGCCGACTGACTGATGAAGGGTTGTATAGCTTGTCGACATCACGCCCATATCGCCGCCACCAGTGTGTGACCCATACCTCACTGTCACGGTTTCTGTAGGGTTCATGGCAATTTCCATCTGAGATTCTTAAGTGGTATGCTCAAGTAAGTCCTGAGCGACCCTGCAATGATTGAGATTTATCTGAATTAACCTATGCCCCCATTCCTAATAGGCATTTGGGGTGCGGGGAAATGAGCCCACTTCTATCCCTACATGCCTGGTGACTTTACACTTCTGGCATGCGCTGCACTCTCTGACCCAGGAGTTTACATCCTTGTTCATGGAGGGAGAAAAGTATTTCTCGGTGACTAGTCGATTTGTTGTCCTGATGCCTGGATGCGCTAAGTCGTGAACCGCGTGGAACACCTCCGAAATGTGGGCGGAATGTACGGCCGGGGTCTCTTTTCCGAGTTCTCGCAGGAGAGAAAGAGGTTCGAACCGAAGATGGGCAACTTGGGGGGAATTTGAATTTGGGGTTGGATTTGAGGCTCTGAAGTACTGCATCATCCTCCTGCGCCTTGGCAATAGCCGAGAAGTCGAGTGAGGCGGGGATGTCAACTTCGGAGACACGAGATAATGCGTCAGCAACTATGTTGTCCTTGCCGGACAGGTGTAGAAGCTGACGCGGGGACGCTTTGTCGGGCTTTTGTTTCAAAGCATATGTGAGAGAAGTCGAGTGAGGCGGGGATGTCAACTTTGGAGACACGAGATAATGCGTCAGCAACTATGTTGTCCTTGCCGGACAGGTGTAAAAGCTGACGAGGGGACGCTTTGTCGGGCTTTTGTTTCAAAGCATATGTGAAAAGCTTATGGTCCGTGAACACTGTGAACGGCCTGCGAGAAGCGGAAGTATTTGATGCTCAAGTACACGGCGAGCAGTTCTCGATCGTAGGTACTGTAGTTCCGTTGAGCGGGGTTCAACTGCTTAGAGAAGAAGCTCATCGGCTGCCAGACCTGATTCATCTTTTGGTGAAGAGCAGCACCTACTGGGATGTCAGAGGCAATAAAAGTCCGTGTAGGCATCATCCCACGGTCCTCTTTGGACACGGATTGATTTTGGGACCACAATCAGAGCACCGGTATGACTAGCACAGCCCGTGATGTAGGTATAACCACAACCACCATGAAACTCCCACTAGATGGCCAAGAACACATCCTCCAGGTATTCTCTCAGGGCACATGCTCTCAGATGGCCATTCCGGTTCCCATGGTACATAACTGCCGGTGAGGCTTCGTGGCAGAGCCACTTCAAATGAGTCCCTTGCAGACTCGGGTCTGATCGCTCTTCTTGGGTACGTGGGGACGGAACTTGTCAAAGGCATCAACAAAAACGGCTAGGGGAGCATCTTGTAGAAGAAATTCCAAGAGTGTAGCGTTGGCCAGTTGTTGACGGGTTTTGTCAAACGCGCGGACAGCCTCTTCACACCACAAAATCTCTCGGGTGTCCTTTGTTTTGAGGCGAGACAAGCACGTGTTCAAAACTTACTGGTGTTAGGCGGCCTTGAGCAGGAAACGACGATAGAAGTTTAGCATGCCCAAGAACCTCCTCAACTCCTTCACTGTCTTCGGACGCGGGAAGCTTGTAATCGCCTGCACCTTGTCTGGGTCGCGCTGTATTCCTTCAGGTGAAATGGAGTGGCCGAGGAATCTCACCTGTACCAATCCTGCTGCGCCACAAGCTGATTTCTCAGAGTCACGGGTGGATTCGAAGTCTGTGACTTCTTACCACTTGGAGAGTTACAATTCTTTGTTTCCATCTTCACGTGTTTTTGGACACTCTTAGTGTAGTAGTAAAATACCAGAAGCTCCCCCACCACGGCAAGGTGGTGTCCGAGGGGGAGTTACATGCTCTTTGTAATACTTTTTAAACCAACAAAATTTGATTGACTATCTGAACTGACGTGGATGGTGATATGCAGCGCAATTTTCCGAATCTCAGTTTCAACACGTTTCAATGGGGTCGAAAAAGCGTGTCCAACATGTGCATCTTCACTACAAAAACTCTCCTCTAGCCCAAATGGCCAGTAATTGAGTTGCTGTCTGTCAGCCAAATGGAAAGGACAAAAATTCCCAACTACCGGTTACTCGCAACGTTCACATATTGAGCACTGTCGAGAAAACTGTTCAATTTCCGACGCGATTATTGTGGCAATTCAACTACAACCGGCATACTTATGGCTATACGTTTAATTTGATCCACAAAAACGTGATGATGATGATTATGACGCTGATCGCTGCAAGAGGACGTCAAGACGTGGTTAAAAGGTTTTCGATGTTTCATTTCAATTCAGCGCCTATCTGAATCCGAATCTGTATTGTATAGTGGCTTATAAAAAGATATTATTCACTTTTCTTCGTCAGCACGACCGGCGGCAGCGACGAGCACATCCCCGTTTCCGTGCACCCCGGGAGTGTTGGCTCTTTAAGAAGCCACGAAGAAATTCCCATTCTTGTGGTGTCATCGTCTCGTCAAGCGCGAATTTATCGTGATATGAAAAAGTCATTTTACTTAACATACAGTGGATAATTGCAGAGTGAAGTGGTTAACGACATGAGTAACACCGAGTCGCATTATAGTCATTTAATGTCTCATCTCGTGAGTCTTGGGATCAGGTTCACTCTCGACTTTGACCTTTGTACGGATGTCTGGGTAGGACAGTCCTGTTTTGGAAGATTTCAGTAGAGAGAGGGCTACTAAAGATGAAGTTGGTCTAAATGTTAATATCTTTGCTTTTCTAGTTCTAAATCGCAGTTTCAGATACATTGGAAATTCGACCCATTTTACAATATAAAGAAATCTCATAGCGGATTTGCTTTGACTCCTAGTTCCTTACTTGTATCTCGAAGTCAAAAAAGTATCTTTTCCACTCATAATATTCAAATTTTAATATATCCAACTTCATATCCATTTTGTCCTACACTCCCCATCCACTTGATTATGTTTAAATACGCGTATGAGTAGATATCAGCACACTTAACACTTGATACCCCAAGCAGAAACCGGCAGCAACAGCGAACTACAGTAACAACAATAACAATCGAGGATCCTCCGAATCCAATGACCAATGTGTTTGTTGAGTTAACACAATAATCGTTTGCCGAGTATTCTTCAAATTCATTCAAAATAATTATTTTAATGTTGCCCTCAACGGTGCGCAGACCTTTTTCGTGGATTTTTGCAAGTCAGCGCCATCCAGACTCGGACATACCACTATGTGTACTGTGCGTTGTCCACGAGACTAGGAAGCCAGGGACGATAGCAGCAGGGATAAAATAATGAAGAACAGATAGATTCTTGTATGTACACTTATTTTGAGAAAGTCAGAAGTGTTTTCTGCTTGAAATTTAGATAGATCATGGAGAGGTGATCTCAGTCTTACCAGACCTTTCGATTATTAAATTATTTTAATCCTGATGACGATTCGGCCGGAAGAATAATTTAAGTATTGGTCTAAATATAGGGAAAAACTAAGCTGACCCCACTCCTTCTTCTTTTTCTTCAGTCTTTGTCCCGTTCACAAGCGGGGTCGTGATCGGTTTCGGTTCGGTTTTGGTTCTATCAAATGCCTCATCTGGATGTAATCGCTAGGCGTTTTAATCCCCATCTAGCGAATCTAGCCATCGTTGTTTCGGCTGGCCCTTTGGTCGCTTACCCTCGACTTCGATGTTCGGACCAATCTTGACAACCGAATTCTTGTTAACGGGAATTACGGGATCATATTATCGAAAACGGCTCTCCCGCAATTTTTCCACGAATGGTGCAACTCCATATTGATCGTGGATATCCTCCTTTCAGAACATCTTTGTCTCCATTCCCGCAAGGCGCCGTTCATTGTCTTTTATAATCGAGCAACACTCAGAACCATAAAGAGCGATAGGACGGACGACATTGCGGTAAATTTTAGATTTGAGACGTTCGTTGATACGTCGTTCATAAAGAACACCAGTTCTGAAACGCCACTTCATCCAGGTTGCGTTAATGCGTGAAGCAATTTCATAGCGCAGTTCTCCATTGGCTGATAACGATGACCCGAGGTATTAAATCACTTTCTCAAGGGCCAGGTTAAAGAGGACGCATGATAGGGTATCCCCTTGTCGTAGACCGTTGTTGATGTCGAATTGTCATGAGAGTGATCCTGCTGCTTTTATCTGGCCTCGCACATTGGTCAGGGTCAGCCTAGTTAGTCTTATCAATTTCGTTGGATACCAAATTCTCTCATGGCCATGTACAGTTTTACCTTGGTTATGTTATCATTGGGGGCTTTAAACTCGATGAACTGCTCCACAGTGAAAATCTGTTGCTGATTTGCCTGGAGTGAAGCCTCTTTGGTATGGATCAGTGATGTTCTGGGCGTATGGGATTATCCGACCTAGCAAAGTAGCGGAGAATATCTTATAGATGGTACTCAGCAACGTGGTACCTCTATATTCGCTGCACTGTGTGATATCTCCCTTTTTATGTATGAGACAGATAATGCCTCGTTGCCAATCGTGATGCATTGATTCGCTGTCCCATACCTTGAGCACAAGTTGATGAACTGCTAGGTGTAGCTGGTCGCCTCCATATTTAACCAATTCGGCTGTAATTCCATCGGCTCCTGGCGACTTATGATTTTTAAGCCGATGAATTGCACGGACTGTTTCTCCTAAACTTGGTGGTGGCAGTATTTGTCCGTCGTCTTCAGTCGGCAGGACCTCCAACTCGCCGATGTTCTGGTTGTTCAGTAGCTCATCAAAGTACTTAACCCATCGCTCCAATATGCCCATTCTGTCGGAAATCAGATTTTCCTCTTTGTCTCGGCAGGATGAGCATCGAGGTGTATAAGGCTTCATCCTGCTGACTTGTTGGTAAAACTTGCGCGCCTGGTGCGGTTGCTCCCTGTACTTTTCGAGTTCACAGACTTGTTGGTTCTCCCAGGCTTCCTTTTCCGTCTATGAAGTCGCTTCTCCGCTCGAAGGAGTTCGTGATAAGTCTCTGCGCGTGCCCGCGTTCTTTGAGAATGCAACATTACTCGGTATGCGGCATTCTTCCGTTCCGTTGCTAGCTTCATTCATCTCCGAACCAGCCTTCCCAACTTTTCTTGCGACTGGGGCCAAGTATGTTTGTGGCCATATCAACGAACACGTTTTTCAGGTGATTGTGAAGATGATTTCTTAATGCTTTATCTCCTGGACATATGTTAGCTGTGGATATTGCGGCATCCATTTTCCCCTTATAGGAGGGTTGTATTATAAATGGCTTCAGTATTCACTCTCACCTGATTGTCAGAGGGGATTGTAGGTGGTGTCGTAATTCGAGCTCGGAGCACCATGCCAACGAGATAGTGGTCGGAGCCTATATTGGCCCCCTACATGTTCCGACATTCATCAAGGCTGAGAGGTGGCGGCGTTCAATCAGTAAGTCAATAAGTCAATTCGGTTCTGGACTTTGTGGACCGTTTTCCGAGCAATATCATACTTGGAACATACTTCGAGGGTCCGCTTAAATGCCTCGTAGAAGGTATCCCTCTCTGGCTCTGCAGTCTCCTCAGTAGAGAACGAGGCTTATATTTCTAAATTTACCTCGCAAGGGCAAGGTTCATAGCCATTTGCTTATATTTTCAAAACCGGTAACAGCAGGTTCCCTTGGCTCAAAAGACCTCCAGGCTAACTTGATTAATGACCTACGTGATTCTGTGGTGTTTTGAATATTTCTGCTATGACGTAAAAGAAATTCCCAGTGGAACATTCAGAGCTATAAAATATTCAAAGTAAAGGCAAGGGGGTAATAACCGGATTGATGTCAACGCTCACCATATATGCTGGGAAAGTTCCAACATCGACGAGAGCGGATCGAGACTATTAGAGTATCTGGTAGAAACCGATCTGGCGAAATATTCATAGCCAACCTGGAAACAAAGTTAGCGTCAATCGATCGGATGCCAAGGTTATTGAAGACGTATGTAGACGATATCTGCGTTGTCGTCAAGAAAAAATTATGTTGAAAAAATTTTCAATTTCTTAAATAAACTGCATGCCAATATCGAAGTCAACCTGGAAATGAAAAAGGAGGGTCAAAGAAACAAAAGAAATTAAACCTGGAAATCTACAGGAAACCGACGGACACCAAATGAGTTATCGCCGCCACTTCGAACAACGTTCATCAACAGAAAGTCATGTTTTTTCAACATGATTCACCGGGTGTTAACTCTTCCCATTTCCTTGGAGGGAGTGATGAAAGAGAGGAAGCATAGTCACCAAACTGAATGGATACTCCAACCACACTACCAGCCGCTTGATTATGAAACGGAAAAAGACAGCCACCCCCCCTCCCCTCTCCTACCTTCATTTGTAGATGCAACGAAAAGCAGTTAACGACTAATGTGGGTGACAGGGTACTCACCCGTATCGCCGGTAATGAAGACTAGTTCGTCAAGCTTCTGGATCTACAATGGTGGGGTAAAACCAACATTTGGCATCCGGCCATCCATTGTCAAGTTCATTTTCGTTGTCGCTTGAGAAGTGGGACTTGGAAACCCTAGCGAAGCTCTTAATGGGACACTGCCGCTTCAACTGCCATACGAAGAAAATTCTGGGCGGTGGTTTCGGCTGTATGAAATCAATGTGAGGAGGATGAAGAGAGGACCCAGTATTTCTGTGCAGCTACCCGGTCTTCTCAGATCTCAGACGAAGACACCACGCTAAGGTTTTCTTCAACGAAGAATCTGCGCACTCCCTGCCTCTGAAGAATGTTCTTTGATTCGCAAAAGACTGCGAATGCCGAAGGCGGGAAGCCATTGAATTGGCGATTTACGAGGATAGTACAATGGGCCTGAGTGTTCCAAGTTGCGGTTCCTCCACTAAACTACAAATAACTTTTCTTCCTGGGAATGTGCCTTTTCTTTTCGAGTGTAATACCTACATAACTTCATTCGTCTGTGGCACGTCTTGTTCATTGATAGTGAGTTTGGTTGCATTTAGTTTTTTGTTCATGAAGTAAATGTCAGTCGCTTTGGTTTCATTCAGTTTAATTTGGCTTCCTCATTGAGAAGTATACCATTCGTACACAAGAAAAACACAGTCGTTCCCAAAACGTCACTCTGTGGTACACCAGCTGCAATTTATTTTTCAACCATTAAGATAAATAAAATTCTTCCACGACAATAAGAATGGGATTGAATGAGTTCAGCGTAGGAAAAAACAGCTTGCAATTTTCGTGCTGCCGTAAAAACCAGAAAACAAGATATAACTACCAAATGCGTGAGATTAGAAATACTCACCAAGTGTTAAGATATTGTCCATTCACTCCGTATCGTGTAGCAATGAGGACATGCCCAACGACATCCCTGGAGCTCTTTCTAGGATGAGCCCCACCCTCATCTTCTCATACCGGTGGAGGCAAGGAGAGCGATTTTCAGAATGGCGGGGAGTATCAGTAGGGGGAGCCACCTAAATCAAGTGAAAATTCTTTCTAGGCGATATCCCGAAAGACTGCTGCCAAGGGATAACAAGGAAACGAGGTTTCAATTCAATAAGAAGTTTGAATCACGACACACGGCTTAAGCCAGCAACTGATTACCTGGTTCACTGACGGATCCATCATAACAAAGGGAGCGAGCGTAGGAGTCATTGGTCCAAGGAAAACGTAATTGGGACCATAGACCAGATGTGCCTACTTCAACCTCCAAAAGGACTATATGGGGCGAACACCGCTATTCTCACCGACAACCAAGCGGCGATCAAGGTATTTAGGTCCAACCAGAAGAACTCTCAACTGGTATGGAAAGACTGAATATCCTCGGTTCCTACAATAAGGTATGAACACTCTGGTTTCCAAGCCATGTTGGATTAGAAGGAAGCGAACGAACTGGCCAGGGAGGGAGCAGGGATGCCTCTATACGTTCCAGAATTGCTTCCTCCTTTCCATATTCCGCTGCACTGTCTCCCTTGGAAGTAGCATTTTCATTCGTGGGGGCTTGTAAGGGTAAGGATCTACGAAGAATCGAGCTTCTTCTGAATGGATCTGCCAATGTAACCAGTTCTACTCTTCTCCGTCACGTTTGTGACATTTGATCTCACAGTAACCAAGGTTCCCGCTCCTGGCGCACTGCGGTCATTAGATATCGGCGGCTAGGACACCGCTTGTTCACTCCCAAAAATCGTCGGTATTGGGTTTCCCAAGCCTCGTACCGTAGTTTCGACTCTATTCTTCTCCTCCATGTTCGGTTTTATTTCTGGGGCATTCTTCTAGGATACTATAAAATTAATCACTGGTTCTTGCATCCTTGCCCTGAGTTGGCGCATAACAATTAGTCAGCCTCATTTTCAAGAATTACTCCCCTGGTGGGTTTAAGTTCTGTTATGAGATGTTCAAAAGATTTGTGGACAATGAGCTAAGTTCTTTGCTTCCTGAGTCTTTTCCACTTCTAAGGACAATGTGCGATTGTATGTCATTTATTTGACATCCAAGAATTTCGTGTCCTTGGATCGCCACCATGTTTTTGGAGTATCTGGAAACTTCCTGGAGAAGTTGTTTTAACATACCTGTTCTGTTGAGCATGTTGAGCATCCAAAATGCTATAGAATGTTATATTTTTTTTTCAAGGTCGTTTTCGATGGTCGGACTCTACTCCCTTCCACCCTCTCCGTATTACTGATTTCGAAACTCCAAGGTTTTTTCACGAATGGTTGGTTGGCTCCTTGACAACCCCCAATCCAGGAGAATGGAAGTTTTCTCTATCTTGTTCCTATCTCTTCCATTGGGTCTTGATACCCGGGGTTTTTGTACCCTGATCCCCAGCACCACGCCGTGAAAATTGGAGGAGAAGAGAGAAGTGAGACGGTTCATTTGCATAGACAAACATTCAAGTTCATAGATTGTACGGTGCTATTTCATCCATGACATCTTTTTCGTGATAAATTTATTGTTGTTTGATTTCTCCCGCCGGTAACCCTGACCTAAAGGTTTTCCCTGTAATATTCTGGAGCTTCTCTTAGTACAAGTCCTCTTCAGAAGGTGTATCGAAGAAATTATTTACTGCATGGATACTAGACAAGTGCCATTAATGGTTTATAAATGCATATCCAGCTTCTAGTGTTGATTTGTTATTGTTTGATAATTGATAGCTTAACAATGCTTCCACGGTTGCCTCCATCTTCTATCTCTTAGCCGGTCAGTTGCTCGGTTCAATTTTTCGGGGCTGAAAGACTTTTTATAGGTGCCTGCATGATCTTTGATGATATGGTGAGGAAAATGAAATGACCGGACCGTGTGAATACAACAAAACTCGGCGGATAATGATCTGTCGAAAAGTTCAATGGAAGATTCAATAAGTCCATTGGGAAATCGATGCTTATTAAGATGCTACGCATCTAAGCAAACATCTATTACAGAAAAATGTAATGTAATGTAATGACTGTTTGTAATCGATGACGGATTTGTATTGTCGGGTGAGAATCAAAATATTTATACACCTTTTGAGAATGCTCCGTGGATGATAATTGATTTGTAGAACAAATTGTTTGAAATTGCATCGCCTCCTTACATACTTGTATGCACAGAAGGTAATGGGAGTGTCTGGAGAGTTAGCTTTACGGTGGGAACTTGAAATTAGATTTTGTGTTCATGATATAAACCATTCAGCTAATTTCGTTAATCGTTGCAAGCTATTCCCCGATGTAGGCTCTTCAAAGAAGTAAGAACACCAACTGGAATGTTATTTCAGATGGAACATATGCCATTAATGTGGTCGTATCATATCAGCCCATATCGAAGGATACCAAATTGACATTATTACTGTTTGCAACTTATTTCTGAAAAACCAGTCAATAGATGAACAGGTGATCTAAAAGAACATCTCATTTAGTGAAGTGAAGTTATCATATATGGCACGAAGAGGAGTCCATATAAGGCAAAGCAGTTGTTTTCGAGAACATTAAAGATCAACTGAAAACATACTAAACAGCCGTATCTCCGCCAATATTACCATGAAGAATTAATTTATTAATTTTTGTACAGTTCCTCTCCCAATAATCGAGAATATGAAATGTATGCTGGCAAAACAGAAGTGGTGGAGTTTAGGGTACGACAGATCGTATGAATCGGATCGATAACTTCAAAGGGCAGTGAAAATAATTCGTCCCTTTGGATTTTCATACAGAACACTAAACATTACAGTTGGAGCTTTCCTTTAGGCCGTGCAACATAATTTTTTGTAACGGACACTCTTAGATTCTGAAACAAAAGT
Source organism: Hermetia illucens (assembly GCF_905115235.1). Taxonomy (NCBI): domain Eukaryota; kingdom Metazoa; phylum Arthropoda; class Insecta; order Diptera; family Stratiomyidae; genus Hermetia; species Hermetia illucens. The sequence goes on along the minus strand of NC_051852.1, from coordinate 152,205,671 downwards.
CGGCAGCAAAGGAAATTCCACTACGAAACGAAAGACTTAAGCGAGAAACCTGAATTCAAAAAATTAATATTGCTGAAATATTTAGATTGATTTCTTATTTTCAAATTATTTTCGTTGAAATCCGATATTTTGCATTACATATTACCCCTATACAAATTTCATCAACAACACGACAAGAGGAAAAACCCTCGTCTCGGAATAAAGCCGATCATGGCAAGGTAAAATTACAAATAACTGAAACACATTAACTGAATCGATGGACATAAATCTACCTTGGAGCCGAAGTAGAATGATGAGGTAGCGATTCGATAGGCCGCCAGTCAGCCGCAAACGCGTTAATGCTACGACTGTTGTGCCATTTTACATTCAGAAATGATCCCATAAAACATTCAATAAATAAACAAAGACCATTTTGCTTAAGAACCGTCAGCCCCAAATGGGCAACACGTCGTTCGTTCCATCGTTGGAACAATGTTTATAATGACTATCATTAATCCAAAAAGCAGAAAAAAAAAATCACAATATTACATATCGAATGGCAAAACAAAGATGCAAGAATATGAGAGGTGATCCCTAATAGTTATGGTGAAGGCAAGAAATGCCAAAGGAGCCAATAAATTTTCTGTGCTACTGCAATTCGCAACTCAATTAAATCGTTCATTTCGAATGAATAATTGAGTTGTACTTAATGCAATATAAGTAATAGCTACACAAATGGAAATTGTAATGGATCCGCTTCTAGAGATGAATCAAAACAGTTGCCAGTGCTCTTCGCAGTTTTCTATTCACAATTAACGAATTATTTATATTTTTTTTGGAGGGTAGGGTAGGTGAATGCATTTGCGCACACAGTGTTGGACGGGGTACGTCGTCGGACTACCAACTAAATACCTCCCCATCATCAGAGAACTAGCCTTTCACCAACGGGAGGGGAGAGGAGGAAGGTAACTGTCAGTTCAAGGAACACCCTGCCATCCGGCTCCTCCACCGTTCGAGCTCTATCTTCTTAGCAACGAAAAGGACCCAAAAGTAATGGGCAACACGACTCCACCTGCCAGCACTCCGCACCAACTCTTCGACATTGTTGTCTGGAGACAGATCCCGTATGTTTAAATAGAGGTGATGACAAACCCGCTCTCAGCTTCCACAAGAAAAAAAGTGTGGTAGGCGTCGTCCACAGCTCCATTGCAAAACACCCAATCCGAAGATCGCGGCTTTCCAGTCTTGTGCCGGTGAGACTGAAAACTTCCATGCCCACTAAAAAATTGGGGAAGGAAATAGTTAGTCTCACCATGCTTCCGATTCAGCCACGCACCTAAGTTGCTGATGAGTCGCGCAGTCCATCTCCCTTGCGCTCGTATATGGCCTGACGCTCCTTAGCAAGAAGGGCAACGAGGATCACTCCTGCAATCACCATCACGGCCGGTTTAGAGATAGTGCGGTAGGCAAATGCCACCTACAAAGCTCCCCGTCTCTGTACTTGCGCGAGAAGTTTAGGATATACCACCTTGCCAAGAGCGCCATACCTCTGCGTCAGCCCATACCTGTAGAGCAGGACAGACTGCGTTGAACTCATCAGGAAACGTTGTCTACTAGAAGTAGGACCTCCAATGTTTGCCATTAGCCTACTTAACGCCGAAACTCCAGTTGCAGCCTTGTTCGCTGCTGCTTTGATTCGTTCAAAAAAATTCATCTTTGAGTCAAGAGTCAACCCGAGGTACTTTGCTCCTGGTTTTGACTCGATTATCGACTCGCCGAACGATATGGAACGCTGTGCCGGAATTCCCTTTTTAATCAGGATAACTACTTCGGTTTTTTTCAGCGCAAGGTTGAAACCGTGAATAGTAATCGATCCGCTAACCCGTCGCACCAGTATGCCGAGTCTGCTTTGCGCCTATTCGACAGTGCGTCCAGCAACAAACGCCGCGACATCATCTGCATAGCCGATCAAGCGCGACTTTTCTGGCACGTCGAGTTTAAGTAGACTATCATCGGTAGCGTTCCAGGATGGATCCCTAGCGTGACCTACATCCTCCTTTGAGCCTCTAGTGTCTCATAGAGCAATGATCGGCTCCTCAGATAGTCCCTCAGTATCTATAAGAGCTAATTCGGCAAGTGAAAAGTATTGTTTAGTGTGCGTAGAATATCTTTCCATTTTACGGAATTAAAGGCGTTTCTGACGTCAAGCGTTACGAGGAGCACCACCCATCGAGTTCGGCGTTACGTCAAGCGTTATGAGGAGCACTACCTGTCGAGTTCGGCTTGTAAGTGCCTCCGCTCGTCGAATAGCATGCACGACTTGCATCAACTGTGGATCTCATTGCTCCAAAACCAAACTGCCGGGGGAGATAAATCTCCGGCAGCGCGTATCGCTTCAGCGAGTCTACTTCTGATGAGCTTCTCGAGCACTTTTCCAGCAGTGTCAAGTATACATAGTGGGCGGTATGAAGACGTGTTCACTTTCGTGACGTTTCATGCACAGAAAGATCGCCGGGGTGGCGCACACCGAGAGTTTGCGTCCACCATTTCGAAAGCAATGTATTGGTGGTCGCTTGCTGCAAAGTCTTCCAGAATTCGCCACCCGCCCACCAGCAAAACCAGTGATTCCTTCGCGAGGCTACGTCTGGAATACTTTTTTCGCAGCCTGGGCGGGTGGGTGGATTCGGTGTTTAGAACTACCAGTCCTGTTCTCGCCGCCATTCAAAGAATTCGTTTCTCTATGGAGTATATGTGAGGCATGCGACCAGCATCCGCTCAACTGCGCCTAAGATAGCGTCCTCAAAAGCATCAAGCCTCCGCCGAAAGTCCGGCATCATCTCATTCAGCATGAAATACACACTAAAAACGTTATCCCTGAACACCGAAGCCGTCCCGTCGGCCTTGGGTAAGAACCCTAAGGAGGGTGCCGTCCCGAACCCAGATGGCAGCGGTACCTGATATGTCAGGGTATCGTGAAACTGGGTCCTTGTTTTGGTACTGCTCACTGATCACTACTAAATCAACTTTGTTCTCCGCAGCAAACTCCACTAGCAACTAACGAGCGGTTGCACTCCGGTGCATATTGTTTTGTAGGATGCGAATGATGTTGAATGTATCCTAGCTCTTTCCAATTCTGCCCTGAAAACTGGACACCGCCCCGAGCCCGCACTGTGCACAACGCTCTCATAAGTCACGCCACGGTCCCTGTATAGGACGCAGCCTGACCGCATTTACGGCATGTTGCCCTACTGTCAGATCCCCGATAGTTTGCAGATGTGTGCCAATAATCCAAACATCTGCAGCATTTGGTTGGACCGGCCCGGATTCGTATCCTACACCTTACCCAACCAAATCTTATTTTCCCGCTGTTTAGAAGTTTCCTCGCGGATTGCTCGGCAACTTCCACTACAGCAAGTTTTTGGCCTCGAGATTTTGCAGCGGTGATACCAATCTGGACATTGGGACATTCGCGTTTGATGGACTTTTCTACCTCGTTCTTTTCTGTGAGACAGTCAAAATCCCAGATTTCCAAAGAGCACGTGGGTTCCAGGCTAGAAACCAAACCTTTTTCTTCCAGAAGCCCCGTGACTGCTTTACAGAACGTAACTTTATATATTGTCTTCGGGCTTAGTTCGAATAAGACTCCATCACCCTTCGTTTTACGAATGGAAGACACTTCTGCTCCGTTATCGTTTAATCTTGTAACGGATTTCACTGAGGACTTCCGCAAAAGTCTTGCCTTCCGTCGGCTTAATAAGTCCTCCTTCGCCTCCCCACTTTTTATTTTGGTGCTCCGTCCTTCGTGTCCGCCTTAATTTTAGGCAGAGGTTTTTCTGATGGCGCTAGGTGTTATTGTCTCTTGTTCCTCAGCGCCTTCTTCCGAGTCCTGGAGAGTACCTGAGTGAAGTCTCCTTCAGATGTCCTTCCATTCGTTTTTAACCAAGTTCACTCTGCAATGGGCTGTCAGCGATCGGTTTGGTACTCGTAGTGTTTTCGTCGGGAAGCGCGGTTGTTTCTGCTTCCCACGGATTTTCTCTTACTTCCCATGTCCACCTATAATATGAAATCCTGTCCAGGAGCTATTCTAGTTCCATTAGCCCGTTTTTCACCCCTTTGCCAACGTTTGTCTGGAGGAACGTCGCAGAGCAAATGCGCTTCATGTCTGCTGCGCATTTCTTAATAAGCCTTTCCTCTTCAGCTTGCGCCAGAGTAGTTAACAGCCCTCCCACTCGGCTTATAATCGAAACCATTTCCACTGTGCCTCTTTCCACAATTATAGCACTGCGTGGTATGGTCTGGGTTCCTGTCTCCGTTGCAGGTGCCGCATCACTTTGGGAGTCCTTCTCTCTGCCTGCGCGTCCCGATGTTTCGTCGGGTATTTCAGCATTTGTTGCGTTCTTCGCTGGGTGCTGGGGCAAGCGACGCATTTTCATCTGCCAATAAGTGCAGCCAGTTCACTCTCCACTTCCACCATCTCCTCGTTTGGTTTGTTTTTATTCTCCATTTAAGTTGCGCATCGTGTACAAGGGAGCGCAGTATTCAGGACAGGTTTACGTCCGCTTCCGAACAAAGCTCCTCAAAACTTTCCCTCTTGTTTCGTTGGATGGCGAGCTTGAGAGTTTTGCGGGCTTCCTTATAGACGCGCTCTTTTTCCCTTGATCAATTCTGCCTACCGCTCTTTGAGCCGCCCTTCTGACTCGGTGATAGGCTGATCGAAGGCTGGCGAGTTCAGTATTCCACCAGTAGTTTGGTCTTCTATTGGCGAAAGAGCACCTCCTAGGCATGGACGCATCATATGCTTTGGCAATGCATTGAGCCAGATGGACTTCTCTTTCCGTAGAGGCGCTTGCTTTATCAGGTTGATCTAACCACACCTCTATGAAGGTCAGCTCATCCAGAGATTTTGCAGACCAGCCTGAAATCTTTTTCGGTTTCGGGCATGATAACTCTTAACACATGTCTCGAAGAAGATTGCCTGGTGATCGCTGTGGGTGTAGCGTTCGCTGTCGCACCAGGACATACCAGGTGCCAGAGCAGGGCTGACAAAGGTCAGGTCTACGACCGAGCCTAGCCCCCCTTTCTGAAAGGTCTTCACAGCACCTTCGTTAGCCAAAACTATGTCCGTCTGCACAAAAGATTGTAATAAACTGCGCCCTCTAGCATTTGATTCTCTGCTACCCCACTCTAGGACCCAAGCCCTGAAATCATCAGCAATCACCTTTGCACTTCGTCCCCTTGCGTCGAGATGAAGATTTCAAGCATTTACTCGAATTCAGACAGTGTCAAACTTGGTGGGGCGTAGCAGCTGTATACATATATACCACTTATTTTCGCCCACACAAAGCCACAGGCTGCCTGACTTGCGATACATTGCATGGCCTGTCGACGGCAAGTCCACATTACCGCTCCACCGGTCGAATCTGTGATCCATATGCCACCGTAATGGTTTCTATATGGCTCACTTGCCAATTCCCATCTTAGATTCAAACGTGGTCTGCTCAAGTAAATCCTGAGCAGCAATGCACTGATTGAGGTTTATTTGAATAAACCTCATTTTCTCATTGCAGTGAGCGCCTTGCTAAATTCCGGACATTTACCACTTCCGGCAATATGCCGGTTACCCTGTTGCCTGTTTACTTCGCCCAATAGACATTTGGGGTCCCTGTTGCACTCTCAGGCAATATGATCCTGCTCCCCACACCTTCCGCATCGATCGGATCGATTAATGCTGCTGATGCATGCCTTCCCGAAGTGCCCAAACATGAGGCATTTAAAGCACCTCTTTAGTGAAATGTGTTCTCTTAAACGGCAGACAACCCATCCGTCCTACAACAAACTCCTCGGTAAGTTCTTTCAACTTGAATTGCTCCTTCAGAGCAGTACAAATTTCTTCTTTGGATGTCACTTCATCGAGATCCTTGCACTGTATATAGACTTGTGGCATTCTGCTCAAGTGAGTTCTTAACCTGAGTTCGGAAGCCATCAGTTTTCCCCAAACTGTTTTTTTTTCAGCTCATACATGAGGTCACTCTTTTGGGTCCTTCGAATCTTACTGACATTTCCACCTAGATCTTTTAGGTCGCTTCTGGGCGAATTCGCATTTTTGCCTTTTTCTTCGCCTTTTTCTTAACTACCTTGGTTCATCCATCGTTTTCATTCCTCTTGGACTTTGTCGAGTCGATTGCCGGAGCTCGTACTTGGGGACCAGCTTTCTCTCTTCGGTGCTTTTAGTTCCGTTCTTCGGAACTATTTATATGGCCTTTTCCTCTTAGACGCCTGCTGATTTCCTAGAGAATCCACATCTCTACTAGTTTTAAATAGTCCTTCACATTTGGGATTCATCGACCTTCCCTCCGTTTTATCTTTGTGATGTTTGGTATTGGCAGAGATCTCAAAGTTGACGAACTTCTTCTGAATGGGTCCTTTTCCTGGTCTTGGAGTACCTCCTGCTGTTGCTGCTCTTGAATATGTGCGGTCGGTGGTATTGCTGCTTTTGTCGTCCAGCGATCTGATTTCAATTCATTCTTCTTCCAAGTTGTCCACCATCCAGGTACTGCGATCGAGGGATATCGACAACAGGGAGCCTGCTTGCTCACTCCTAAAAGCCGTCGGTACTGGGGTTTCGAGCCCCTTAAGTTTCCTCCTTTTCCTCCGTCGCGCCTGATGGGAGATCTGGCCACTCCTCACAGGTCGAGGCTACTACTTAGAACGCAGGTATTACGGCAGCTAGGAGGTCAGAACTAATTGCTCGGGCACCTCGGGGACGCCACTCACCGTATCGTAAGCGACCTGTTAAGGATAGTTGACGATAACTGAGGTGATTAACGATTTGTTGGAGCGAATGGTTGATCCTAACACAATTATATGCGACTTTTCGAGCACTATCTCTCCCCAATGAAATTTCACACAGAAACTGAACAAAATCTTGAGATTTATGTACATAAAAGTAAAAGGTTCGTCAAATGTCACTTATCAGTTTCCTAACACTCCAAAAGTAATTACGCTCTGTCCGGCATCTCTAAGATCTGAGGTCATTGTGATGAGGTGTTTAAATTGATGCGAATATTAGTGTGTCACCTACCTCTCATCGCGAGTGAGGGTGTAGGCGTTTCAAATGATCATATAATGGAAAAATTTGACTGACATTTAACTACCTCATTCCTCAATCGGTCGACTGAGCCATCGCTCGAGCCAATCAAGTCAAGAAGGAAGTGGAAAAGAAGCAGCGAAGCACCTCAATCTCACCGTTAAACAACTTTGTATGGAAAAGAAGTTCATCTTCAAGTATACTGTTCACGATTTATGATGTAAGTCCACTCGAGTCAATACAAGTCACCTTTATGATGATTTGATGATCTACCCCAGGGCGGAAAGAACTCGGCAACGTAAAGTCTGCAAAATGATGTCCATTCGGAGGTCTGGACTTTCCATCCGTCGGTGATCGATACTTTGAACCATCCGCACTCTGAGTATTTATAAACCTCTTTGGCGATCAGAACATGGTTTGTAGAACTTCTTAAGTTTGAAGATTTATGAAAAATAAAGTCGCAAAGGAACTGAAAATCAAAGTCGAAGTACAAAGTCTCAATAAATGTTCGTCGTATTTCAGAAAAAGTGATTTGAAGTGTTTCTTAACTGCACTAGAACGATAGCGTCGGTGCTCTTTGTGCAGCGCGTTTGGTGTACTCTTGGATAAAAAAAAGTCAAATGGACCTTGGAGAAGGTCATGTTTTGTGAAATCATGGTGGTAATGAGTTAAACTTTTAGCAGAAGGAAGCTTAGGCTTTTCAGTGTCCTATCTTTCTCTCTCCCTTAAAAATTATTTTTAGTCCATGAACAATGGAGGCGCTTAGAAGCCGAGCATGCCAATGTTGAAACCGATTTGAGTTCTTCGATGGATACAGTACGCAAAAGCAAGAAGACATAAACTGCATGGATACTCTGATGCGTCAGAGTCGGCATACGCTGCCGTCATCTGTATCAAATCACTGACACACAGGGAAAAGCAAGGGTCACCCTATTGTGTGCTAAGACACGCGCCAAGCCGCTAAAAGAAAAAGTAACTCTGCCGCAATTGGAGCTCAATGGAGCCCTTCAATTATCCGAAGTGATGCAGATGGTCCCAGGGCGAAACGTGGATTGGTACCCACGATGGAGCATAAAATCTGGAAAACGCCTGCACAACCAACACCAACAGCTTTACTACTAAACCCTACCTCCACCTCCACGTGGTGATCACTGGGTGTGCTTTCTTATTGAAAAGCGGCAGACGGGCAAGGATGAAGGCAAGTCTCCCGCTCCTAACAACGGGACAAATTATACCAACTATCCTCCTGGTTGGGGGTTGGGTAGAGCTGACAGCTCTACATGGAAAATCAAAGTTACGAAGCCTCAGCTGGAACCTCGGACAGGATGGATTTTAAAACGACGAACCCGGTAACGACAACGGAATAACGATGTGCGCATTTTCTCATGGAACTTGTGCGCCCTGTACAAAAATGCAGCTGCCAAGTAGCTAGCCGTTCCCCTCAGGGGTCGTTAGCGATTTTTAAACGGGTCGCTTACGATACGGGGTGTGACGTCCCCGAGGTGCCCGAGTAAGTAGTTTTGCCCCCTAGCTGGCAGCATACCTGCGTCCTAGGTAGTAGCCTCGAGAAAGCTTCTCGGTGAAGAGCGAACCGCGAATGACCGGTACACGTCGGGACACACTGGGAGTCTCCGGAGCCGTCGACAACTCTCTGTCGGCGTCGACGGGGTGATGTGAGCGTAGCTCTGCCAAGGTGGTAGTTGCGACGTGTATCAGGAGCCAGCCCCTTCGGGACCCTGGTCGGGAAGTGTGCATTGAACCGGTGTTAGTAGACCGCGTTGCCCCGAGCGAGCGCTGATCCGTCCGTGAATTCCGGGATCAGCTAAGCGTAGGTCAGGCCTCAGGGAACTGGGGTAGGGGCTGTGTCCCCGAGGGTATACCCGTTCTTGACTATTGCGGCCCGCTCCCTTGCACACGATGCGCTGGTAACTTTTTCATGGAGAATGTTCTGACAATTATAAAAAAAAAAGACGAAACAACAGATAAGGAGGAAGAGCTGGGTGCGTTTGGGCGGAGCACAAAGATGCGTCGCTCACCGCAGCGACCAGTGAAAGAGGCAACGAGGGCTGATATACCCGATGAGACACTGGGGCGCCCAAATAAAGAGGAAGCCTCATCAAGTGGTGCGACTGACCGTGCGGGGATGGCAACTCCACTACCTTGCAGTGCCCCTGTCCTGGAAGTAAGCTCAGTGAGAAACGCTAGTCCTGAGCAGATGGATTTGGGCACAAATCGAGTGGAAATGCATTCGACTGTCCTCGCTAGAGCCGAAGAGGAAAGGCTCATCCGAAAGTGCGCAGCAGTGGTGAAGCGTATGCGGTCGGCAACGTTCCTTCAGAGAAACGTCAGCAAAGGCGTCAAAAACGGGCTGATGGAACTGGAGGAACTACTGGACCGCGTTTCCTTTTATAGACGCACGTGGAGAGCAGCGGAAGACGATTGTAGAGCAGAAACAGTCGCACTCCCCGCTGAGAATGCTGCTTGCGTCAAACGGACCGCAGATAGCCCTCTGCAAAGTGAACAGGGGAAAAAGCGGAAAGAGGACGACGTGCCTGAAGGAGACTTTATCGAAGTAGTCTCCAAGGCCCAAAAAAAAAAAGGGGAAAAAGGATAAAAAGAAACAACGGACTCCAGCGCCAGAGACACGTCTGCCCAAAAACAAGGAGGCTGCCAACCCAAAGCCAGTAGCGGAAAAAACGACGAAACGAAGAAGGACTAGACCGTCGGCTCTGCTCATTAAGCCGACGGAAGGCAAGACATTTGCGGAAGTCCTTAGTGAAATCCGCTACAGGATGAAACCCGAGGAGAACGGAGCAGAGGTGTCTTCGATACGGAAAACGAGGAGTGGTGGAGTTCTCGTCGAACTGGGCCCAAAGACGACCAACAAGAGCACGTTCTGCGAAGCGGTCAAGGGGCTATTGGGGGAGAAGGCCCTTGTTTCCAGCCTAGAACCCATGTGCTCTCTGGAAATACGGGATCTTGACTGCCTCACAGAAAAGGTCGAAGTAGAGGAGGCGCTAAAGCGCGAATGTCCAGAGGTAACCAATGCCCGGGTAGCTATTACCTCTGTAAATGCTCGAGGCCAAAAACTTGCCGTGGTGGATGTCCCCGAGCAATATGCGAGGAAACTCCTTAACAGCGGGAGAATCAAAATCGGATGGGTAGTATGCAGGGTACGAATGCGGATAGTCCCCACCAAGTGCTACAGGTGTCTGGACTATGGACACACGTCAGCAGCTTGCAAGGGTCCGGACAGGAGGACAGCATGCCGGAGATGCGGCCAAGCGGGTCATCAAGCGAAGACTTGCAAGGAAAACGAGAGTTGTGTTCTCTGCAGGGATCGTGGTGCGTCTGGCGAAAGCGTCGCACACACTGCGGGCTCGGGACGGTGTCCGATCTTCAGGGCGGAATTGGAGAGGGCTAGGGTGCGAACGCCATGATCCGCATCTTGCAAATTAATATGCACCGGAGTGCAACCGCTCACCAGTTGCTAGCACAGTTCGCTGCGGAAGTAAATGCTGATCTAGTGCTGATTAGCGAGCAATACCGAAACAAGGACCCGTCCTCATGGTATCTGGACTTATCGGGCACCGCTGCCATCTGGGTTCGGGACGACGTTCGACTTCGTGTTCTTGCCGAAGGCCGGGGAGACGGATTTGCCTGGATCCGGTGTTTAGGGATAACGTTTTTTAGCGTTTACCTGACGCCGAATGAGTCGATTCCGGACTTTCAACGTCGGCTTGATGCTCTGGAGGACGCCGTTTCGAGCACGGAGGGACGAATCCTGGTTGGCGGTGATTTTAATGCCAGGGCTCTTGAATGGGGCATGCCTCAATCAGACTCCAGAGGGAAACGGATTCTGGAAATGGCGGCGAGAACCGGACTCGTAATTTTAAACACCGGATCCACGCCACCGTTTCGGCGCTCAGGTTGTGAAGGAAGCATTCCCGACATCACTTTTGCGTCGGAATCTCTGGCATCATCGGTGGACGGGTGGCGAGTCCTAGAAGACTTCTCGGCAAGTGATCATCAGTACATTGCGTTCGAAGTGTTTGACGCTACTTGCCGGCGAGCACTAACACGACGTTCCCCCTGCGTGTGGAATGTCGCGAAGGTGAACATCGGAAGGTTCGTCGAAGCTCTTGGAACAGGTAGGGCCGCACCGGGGGGCACTCCGGGGGGTGGTGGTGTCGCAGCTGACACCGTCGTGAGTTCAGTGATGAATCTGATAACGGCGGCGTGTGAGGCTTCCATGCCCCGGAGGGGCCCCAGGCGCGACAAGCCTTCTATGTACTGGTGGACGGCGGAAATTGCCGACCTACGGAAGGAGTGTCATAAGCTCCGCCGTTTGGCACAACGCTTGTACGCCAACGAGGAGGCATGTGCCATAAAGGCACAATATAGATCAGCGAAAAGGAGACTCCGCAGCGCTATAAATAAAAGCAAAGCTCGCGGCTGGCAAAATCTCGTTAATGAGGTGAATGATGACCCGTGGGGACTTGGCTATAAGCTTGTCACTCGGAAAATCGGGGCTCTGCGGAAGCCCTGCATACTGAGCACCGACCAGATGGACCGCATTGTGCGGGCATTGTTCCCCAGACACCCTGTACGGGTTGATGTAAACAGCGCGGAAAGCCTCGTGGATTGCCCCCTTTTCACAATGGGAGAACTCGAAGAAGCGGTTCTCACTATGAAAAACAGGAAGGCGCCAGGCCCTGATGGCATCCCGGCGGAAGTTTACAAACTGGTGTTCCGCCAACGGCCAGAATTGCTGCTCGAAGCGTTCAACGCGTGCTTGAAGGAGGGCATTTTTCCTTCTCGCTGGAAAGTGGCCAGACTCGCGTTAATCCGTAAGGGTAAAGGAGATCCGGAGCTCCCGTCTGCATACCGACCGCTGTGTATGCTTGACACGGCCGGAAAAGTGCTCGAGAAGCTCATCAGGGGTAGACTCGCTGAAGCGATCCGTGTTGCCGGGGACTTATCCGCAAGGCAGTTCGGGTTTAGAACAGGGAAATCTACAGTGGATGCTGTTATGGAGGTCGTAGATGCGTTTAATCGAGCCGGGGCACACAGCCGCCGATCTCGACGGATAGTGCTCCTCATAACGCTTGACGTCAGAAATGCCTTCAATTCCGTAAGATGGACAGATATGCTGGGCACACTAGAGAACTCCTTTCACGTGCCAAGCTATCTCTTGCGGATATTGAAGGATTATCTGAAAGACCGCTCCCTGTTCTATGAGACGCTAGAGGGCCAGAGGAGGATGGAAATCACGTCGGGAGTAGCGCAGGGATCCATCCTAGGGCCGGACCTCTGGAACGCTTCCTACGATAGTCTGCTGAGACTCGATATGCCTGAAGAGTCGCGCCTGGTCGGTTATGCAGACGACGTTGCGGCACTTGTTGCCGGACGCACTGTTGAACAGGCGCAAAGCAGACTTGGCATATTGATGCGACGGGTAAGCGGATGGATGACTGCTGACGGTTTCAACCTTGCGCTGGAAAAAACCGAAGTAGTCATTCTGACCAGAAGGAGAATCCCGACCTTGCGTCCCATATCGATCGGCGAGTTGACTATAGAGTCAAAACCAGCGGTTAAATACCTTGGTTTAATGCTCGACTCGAAGATGAGCTTCTTCGAGCAAATCAAAGCAGCCGCGGACAGGGCTGCAACAGGAGTCGCGGCCTTGAGTCGGCTAATGGCGAATGTGGGCGGCCCTATATCAACTAGGAGACGTCTCCTCATGGGAGCAACGCAGTCCGTCCTTCTCTATGGTGCGGAGGTATGGGCTGATGCCCTTGACAAGGAGGTGCATCGTAAACGCCTAGCTCAAGTGCAGAGGCGGGGAGCTTTGCGAGTGGCGTCTGCTTATCGCACTGTCTCCGAACCGGCTGTGATGGTGATTGCGGGAGTGATCCCCGTTGCCCTCCTTGCCAAGGAGCGCAAAGCTATCTATCGCCGTAAGGGCGAACACTTAAGAGAAGTGGTTGCCCGTGAAGAACGTCAACGCACCCTTAACGAGTGGCAAGTTTCTTGGCAAAATGAGCCAAGGGGCAAGTGGACTGCGCGGCTCATCGACAAAGTAGACCCATGGTTGAACAGAAAGCACGGTGAGATTGATTACTTCCTTACCCAACTTCTAAGTGGGCATGGAGGTTTTCAGTCTTACCTGCACAGGGTTGGGAAGGCGCGATCTCCTGATTGTGTGTTCTGCAATAGAGTGCCGGATGACGCTGAGCACACCTTTTTCTCTTGCGAGAGGTGGGATGGCCTCCGCCAGCAGCTTTATGCAGACACAGGGGAGCTCTCTCCAGACAACATTGTCAGAGAGATGCTGAAGAGCGCTGGCAGCTGGAATCGTATTGCGCATTATGTTCGGGCTCTTCTTACTACGAAGAAGATTGAACTCGACCGGCAGAGGGATCGGACGGTAAGGGGTTCCCTGAACTAACAACTCCCTTCCTCCCCTCCCCTCCCGTTGGTGAAAGGAATTCCCTGACTTGAAGGCTCCCAAAGCCGGGAGAGCGGGAGGGCTAGCCCGAAGTAATGTGTCAAACGGTTCCAGGCTAGTTCTCTGATGACAGGGAGGTGTTTAGTTGGTAGTCCGCCAGCGTGCTTTTGCGGGAGTCCAACACTCTGTGCGTAAACGCATTCACCTACCCTACTCCAAAAAAAAAAAAAAAAAAAAAAAAAAAAAAGTAGCTAGCCGTTACCTTATCCCAATAAGAGCGTTGCAGGGGAGGGACGGACAGGGACGGGCTTCCTGGAAAAGAGCCACTACACTATATATTATAGTAGTCATCCAGTGCTCGGAGCAGGTTTCTCAATCACCCAAAAACTGGAATCAGCTGTTACCGGCTTCGCGTTTGCGAGGCAAATTTAGAAATATAAGCCTCACTAACGTTCACGCCTCTACTGAGGAGACTGCAGAGTCGGGGAAGGATACCTCCTACGAGGCAGTTGAGCTGATCCTCGAAGCCTGTCCCAAGTATGATATCAAAATCATACTTGGGGATTTCAACAGTCAAGTAGGGACGAAATCCGTATTCCGGCGGTATGTCGGCTCCCCTAGCTGGCATGGGGCTGGCATGGCATGACAGCGGCAGTATCACACGAACTGTTTGTTGGGAGTACCCGGTTTGCACGGAAAGAGGTCAAAAAACAAATATGGGCAATAACCGCACTAATTAGAGATCCTGGAGCATCAACGAATTATCTTCACAATCTCCTGAAGATCGTTATCATACGGCCACTAAAATACTTGGCCCCAACCGCAAAAATGAAGCCTGGGAGAACCAGCAGATCTCTGAACTCGAAAAGTACTGGGAGCAACCGCCCCAGGGATATATCTCGCAGTGCAGCAATTATAGAGGTATCACGTTGCTGAGTGCAATGGGTAGCCCCATACGCCCAGAACATCATTGGCCCATGCCAAAGAGGCTTCACTGCAGGCAAATCAGTAGCATATCAGATTTTCTCTCTGCCGAATATGAACCAACTTTTCATCGACTTTGAAGCCCTCCATGACATCGTAGCCAGGGTAAAACTGAGAACTTGGCACCCAAATATCTCCAATTGATAAGACCGACTATGCTGATCCTGACCAAAGTGCGAGGCCAGTTAAAAGTAGCAGGATCACTCTCGAGACCATTCGAAATAAACAACGGTCTAAGACAAGATGTCCTATCATACGTCCTCTTCAACCTGCCCCTGGAAAAACTGAACCATAATGCTGAGGTAAATGCCAGGGGCACGATCCTCTTTAAGTCCACCCAAATACTGGCCTATGCAAATGATGTTGACATCATGGGAAGAACATCCCGAGATGTCCAGCCTATCTTCATCTAGACCAAACAGGCGGCGCGAGTTCTTGGGGTGCACTTTAATGGTGGAACCAAAACCGAAAGGACAAACAACTTCGAATTGCACTAGTCAAACTAAAATAATGAAAATAGCAGACAACAATTTTGAGACCGTTGATAATTTCTCCTATCTAGGATCGAAAATCACAACCGATAACAGGTACGATGATGAAATCCGCACACGGTTGTTGGCAGCCCAGCCAACGGAGCCTATTTCAACTTACAAAAACTTTTTCGCTCGAAACGTCTCACCACAGGGACAAAGCTCTAACTGTACAAGACAATGATCTTCCCAGTCCTTATGTATTCCTCGGAGACTTGGGTTCTTAGCAAAAAAACTGCGAAATCTTGGTCGCGTTCGAGAGAAGAATCCTCCGAAGAATTTTTGGCCCCCTACATGAGGATGTACGATTCCGTAGCCTACATAACGACGAAATCTATGAGCGATACCATGACCGTTAGGTTGTGGATAAAATCCGACTCAATAGGTTACGGTGGGCGGGTCACTTAATCCATATGGATGAGGATGACCCAGCCCGGAAAGTCTATAAGGGCAATATATATGGTAGAAAAGAAGACGAGGCAGACCCTGCCTGAGATGGAGCGATGGCGTAGATCAGGGCAGTTTTTAGGGATATCGAATTGGTGGACCTTGGCGCAAAACCGGGATGTCTGGAGTTCTTTATTAAGGCAGGCCTAGACCGGATACCGGTTGTTGCGCCATTGATGATGATGATGAATGACGAGGCGGTGGAATTTGCAGAAATCCACAAACCTCCCATCATTATCGTTATGGTCGTTAAAACCGTATTTCCTCATCACATGTCCGAGTGAGGCCTTGTCAGATAACACCTAGGCATTCAGATCCCCCATCACGATCACAATGTGATCTTTAGGAAGTGCCCCCTGCGCCATTGCCCATAAAAGACATCCTTCTCCACTATATCGGAAGTCTCCGTTGGTGCGTAGCATTATAAAGTTATGATGCTCCTCAACAAATTTTACAGTTAGTATTCTATCAGAAACCGGCACCCAGGTCAAGGGAGCGCACCTTGTGGTAGCTGTCCGAAATGCGGCACATCTGCTACCACCTGGCTTCCCAAGTACAAAAGTCATATCAGCTCCGCAACAACAGAGCGTCCAAAATACGCAGCATCCGCCATGGCTTCAATCACATCAAATTCAGGATCACCATAATCAACAACAACAAAGCGAGCCTTCTGAGGACTTTCACTACCGTTGTCGAGATAGTCCGTTTTCGATAGCCAAGCTTCGAGGCGTTCTTGACGTTTCGGGAGAAGTGGATTTTCAAAATTTGCTAGCCCACAGAATTATATCCCTTCTAGTCGTATCTGACGGCAAGCAGGGAATACTTTGAGCGTATTCTTAAGGCCCCAACTCACAGTACGTCCAACAACTTAAGGAAACTATAATTGCCGTGTACGTTCAATAAATTTGTGACGAATATTTTTGAAAAAAGAAGAAGAAAACAAACTGAACTTAGATTCAGACAACCGTAAAACGGCTTCCAAAAGCTCGTCGTTGACACCAAGTGTATGCTGTTCATCACAAATTGAACATAAGTATATTTGTCTGGAATCGAACAAATCAAAAATTTGACTGACGGTTTCGTCCAGGGCAGAGGCAACTCATCAGACGCTGCCTCACCTCTGCCCTGGGAGCAGCGTGACCGAAAGTGCCAAGAGGTGGAAAGACGCTCCCTTTTATCATCGCAAAAACACGACATATATTTGTCTGACATGTAGAGAACGTCAAACAAATTTTAATCGAGTTTGGATCAACCGCGTTTTTGCTCATGCAGCGGTATGTACTTGGGAGGCCATACCAAATGGAAGAGATAAGAGTGATGATCTCCAGATACTGACTCCTGCATACTTCTTTGTTCAACGTCGGCTTTGTATACTTTTGAAGAGCAAAGGGCTCAAGGATTTACTCACGACTAAACAGTAGCTGCAAGTTCAGTTTTAGACTAAGTTCAAAAATGAGTACCTGAGGTACTCGGAAAAGCGATATCAGTGTAGAATCAGGAAATACAGTTCGCTCAAGGAGAACTGGTCCTAATTAAGGAAAATGACCGCTAAACTGGATCTTCTGGATCACCTTACAACTTGAGCGGTCACGAAAATGCGTGGCTCAAGTAGCTTTGCTCTGCGGAAACCTAAAAGTCACCACTAACCAGCACAATGCGGATGTCATTCAAAACCTGAAAACCGCCATTGTGAAAGGGAGTTGTTAAACTAGGGATAACCGAATTAACTTTCCTAAGTGAAAGACTTGAGAAACTATGATATTTTTCGACAAAGCTGTTGGATTTTCGACGGTTCCGTAGTCAACATAACGACGAAATCTATGAACAATACCACGACCGACGGATATCGAATTGGTAGGCCTCGGCGCAAAACGGGGATGTCTGGAGTCTCTTATTAAGGCAGGCCTAGACGGGATTCCGATTGTTGCATCGTTGATGATGATGATGTTGGATTTTCTTCTACTTTAAAATTTATTTCAAAAATTTCAACATTTGTTAGTGACTCCGGTTAAAGAAGAAGCATATTTGGAACCTTTAAAATCAGGAGTTTTCTCTTCCTCCCCACTAATTAATTGCTAATTACTTTAATGAGTTTCAAATGATCCTCAAGTCCTCGGGAGAAAATGGATCCTTAATTAAAACATCCAAGGCCTAATTGGAGTTTAAAGTCATTAAAAACCCATAATTAGGTAAATTAGGTTAATTAGTTCTTGCAGAGAATGAGTCCTGGAAGGTATAAAAGCCAGAACTCCAATGATGCGATCACATTCAATTTTCAAATTGGAAACAATTCAGTCAGAGCGAGACAACACTTTTTACCGAAATGGCTTCATCACGACTTCGTTTTCTTGAGGAAGAGACACTCATCCTGGAGGATAAATACCAACAGAACCCACGACCGACCAGTGCAGAATGTCAAATTCTAGCGGAACGGTTCAACGTAACTTCGGAGAAGGTAAGGGTGTGGTTTAAGAACCGGAGAGCGAAAGCCCTGAAGAAACCGGATAACAATAAGCGACGATCGCGAGTTTATATCAACTCTCGTTTAGCTGCCATTCTAGAGAAGACTTACATGAACGTATCAATTCCCGACAGGCAACTACGGGAGGATCTTTCTCTTAAAACCGGCCTGTCAACGGTACAGGTGAAAGTTTGGTTTCAGAACCGCCGGGCAAAAGACAAAAAAGATAGCACTTTTGACCAACGACGAAATATTGAAGTGGATACATTGGAGACGCACCTGGGTGGCAGTGGTTCTGACAAGGGAAATGGCAAACAAATGGGGAGCAGTTCTATTGAAGACCAGAGGACTTGTTCGGAACCAAGCAATGTGTCTCAAATACAGGCTAATGGAAAAGTTACTGAACAATCTGATTATGCGCCTACCAATTCCACGCCATATGAAAGTCCACAACAAGAAACTCTTGCTGGAAGTCACTCCATGTTAATACAGCCGAAATACTATCAGCAATCGACAGTACCTGCTACGCATTATGCATTCCAACAAGCCCCTTCTTATTGTGGACAACCAAGTACAATCCAGAACTACAGAAATCCTACCGTCCCTGTACAAAGTCATACAAACTATCAATATGGACGGCAGGGATATAACGGACAACACCGGGATGTTGCAGCTTGGCGAGGTGGGTATCACAATTATTCTATTGAGCCACAATTCAGAAATTACAATGCACCCATTGCCGGAGTACATTATAATCCTAGTAATGCAGCCCTTAATTCTGGGGACAATAATTGCAATTCCTATTATAATTCCATCATCCGTCATCACTACGCCTATCCAACACAATCCAGTGATAACGGAGCCGGCATGGTTCAGCATTTTAAGGGCCAACAGTCCTGGAACTATGGTATGAGCTTGGTTCAAAATATTAACGGTAACCAAACTTATAATTTACCAGGACCATACCCAATGCCGGTTGCACAAAACGATGGTGAAATTTGGCAGAGCATGGAAACTGCCGAACAACATTATTTAACAAATCTTATGGGAGTAGGGACAGACAGTTCCGACTCATTAGCAAATAATCCAACCGTTGATGATCTTGCTGATTTGCTTGAGATCCTTGATGGCCAAACTAAATCTGAAGACAACATAACAAGTTTGAGTCAGAGTGAGGTTGACAAGCAACTGCATCGGATGGAAAATATTGGTGGTTCCGAGCTTCTGAGCAACGGTTTGGATATCCCACATGATACAGGTATGATCCAATCTGAACATAATATCGACCCTTTGACTCAAGATAATCCTGACACATTACAGGTTCAGATGGCTGAACATGTTGCCCGACCACAGAATGAATCCGTTCCGTGCCAGATTGAGGAAGAGTTTGTTCAACAGGAAACAAATGATGATCAGATACATCCTGATGATCGTAGCATCCCCCAAGACGAATACGAAAACGCAAATGGTTTCGAACTTGTGAGTAGCGGTTTGCATATTCTTCGTGAGGTTATGGATGGATGCACGATGCCATCTGAACACAATGTCAAAAATGTAACTCAAGATGATCCCGGTGTACCACAGCATCCCATGGAAGAACGTGGGACGAATGGGGATGAATCAGTATCATTCCAGTTTATCGAAAATTCAAATGCAAATGTTGTCGCAAACTTCCAGGACGAAACTTGCGTAGACCAGCCGCATCTTGATATCAATGAGACGTCTTCGGATAGATATAACAATGGAAATCCTATTTCAACTCTTTTGGAAGACGAAATTTATATTCAAAGACTATTGGGCGATGGTGCCGTAGAATTGTCGGATAACACAAGCAGTACAAATCACCGTGAGCCTGACAACAACGTAATTCCTATCCTGAAAAATGTTAACCTGTCAGCAGATCTGCTTAGAGACGGAGTCAATTTTGTTTTCGAGTTAGCTCAACCAGAGGTAGATATTACGAATACGATTCGAGAAATTGCTAATGAAGACAATAATACCACTGGACTGTTCCTAGATGAATTTCTAACATTCAAATAATAATGAAAATTGCTTTTCAGGAATGGACTTTCTTCCCCTTAGTAGCTTAGATGAATTATTAGTAGCAGACGACAGTGATCAGCAAACTAGAATAATATTGACACCTTCGTTTGTACGTATATCGAATGAGACTACAACTGATTATCTTCTTGACGGATCACCTGGTAAGATGGTGACGAGAGCCGATCAGATGACTCTTCTAGTAATGAAGACGAAAAGCAAGACAACAACCAAACGTCCTTTTCAGGACGACCCAATATATAAACAAAGAGTAAAATGTTTTCAAGTTGCACTGCAAAAAAATGTGAAGTCGATTATTATTAGCACAAAACATTCCCTCTATGTCCTTTTCCTATATCCGCTGAGTGACATTAGTTGCTTATTCTTTTCTCCTTTCTTCTTCAAATATCTAGTTTAGTTTAATGGGGCCCATTCTTCAGAGACGGAGAGAGCAGATTCTTCACAAACATTTCTAAGGTTGAGGATGCCGGGCAGCTGCATAAAAATTGCAGGGCCGTCTCCTCCTCCTCCTCACATTGGCTGCAAATAGCCGAAACCACTACCCCAGTCTCCATATGGTAGTTTAAGGAGCAGTGCCCCGTTAAAAGCCAACTAGGTTTTTCATGTCCCACTTATTAGGGAACAACAAAAATGCCGCTCTAAAAAGTATTTTCGCCTGCCGGCAAGAGTCCAAATTTCTCCATTCAGTTCCATGAATCCTTGCAATTTCACCCATCAGAGTATACTTGACAGTAGATAGTTGGATTCCAAGAGCTGGTTCTGGCCCCACCATTGTGGATCCAGAACGTCGGCGAGCCAGTCTGTCAGTCTCCTCATTACCGGCGATGTTAGGTAGCCCGGCACCCACATCAGGAATGCTTCGCTTTGTCGGCCAAGTTTCAGCAGCACCTCATGACAACTCCACACCAACTGGCTTGATATGTTATTGCCATTTAGTGCTGATAATGCCGTCCGACTCTAGGAACAGATTCGAATGGTACGACCCCACCATTTTTGTAGCAGACATTCTTGACATTGAAATGGCATATATCTCCGCCTGGAATATGGTCGTCATTTTTCCGAGCTGTCGGGCCAGTTCTATAATCGGATTCCCCGAAAACACCCCTGTGCCCGATACACCTTCCATGACTGACCCGTCGGTGAAGATTATTAAGTCTATAATCTGAAAAGACTCATGGCCATTTGTCGGCCTTTCGGTGATTACGACAGTGTATTATTATTATTCTGTTAAGGGAAAGTCGCACCGCGTCCTTAAAGAAATATTGTGCACGTGTTATTGGTTATAGTGTACCTATTGATCATAGTATCTCCAGCAGGCCTGTAACCGTTAGAAACTTTAGTATGTTCCCCACTTCTAGATGTTTCAGCTTTGCATCTGGTATTAAGTGTTCTCCCAGATGTCTCGACCTACTTTGCACAAAACCTGCAAGCAGTGTCTGTAGATGTCCCTAGCTTCCCTAGGTGATAGTTCAGCCGACAATGACCAGTGAGAATTCCCACTATGATTCGGAGGTTCTTTTTGGTGAGGATTAAGCATGGGTTCATATCCCCCAGTAAGCACCCTGGACTGCTCCATCCCTGGTTCGTTTCTTAGATTCATAGCCATGAAACCGTTTCTGATTCCACAGAAGGGTTCTGGCCCGTGTAAAGGCATCTCTGCTAGCTTCTTGGCTAGTTCATCCGCTACCTCGTTGCCTTCCAACCCAGCATGGCTAGGAACCCAAAGTATCCAGACCTTGTTGGACGAGCCGAGTGTATTCAGTCTCTCAAGGTATTCCCATGCCAGTTTAGAGTTCACCTGGTTGGACCTAAGTGCCTTGATCGCTGCTTGGCTTTCGGTGAGAATAGCTATGTTCTGCCCCCTGTAGTTCCTTTGCAGATTAAAGGAGGCACATTTGTCTATGGCGTATATTTCCGCCTGGAATATGCTAGTGTACCTGCCCATTGGCTCAAAGTACATTTTCCTTGGACCAATGACACCAGCACCCACTCCCTCTGCTGTGAGGGATCCGTCAGTGTACCAAGTAATCAGTTGCTGGTTTAAGTCGTATGTCGCAGCCACGCTCTCCCACCTTGCCTTGTTACTCCAACGTTCCAACGTCCAACCTCGTTGGCATGTTGTCCCTCGGTATCAGTAATTCGGGATACCGCCTAGAAAGGATATCAATCTACGACAGTGTATATCTTTTCAAAAAGGAATCCGGAAACCATATGATTGGTCGACATCAGGACTACCGGATGTTTTTCAAGGAATTTCCACACAGACGCATGACCATGTGATTGACCGCCTTTCCACGCTCCAATGGTATCGAGTCTATATGAGTCATTGGCTGCTTTTTCACATCCAAGTGAATGGTGGATAAATTTAGGATAGCTTCAGGTACCGCAGTCGAAGTAGTATTCATTGCTGCAGTGATACTTAGGCAACCAAGTCTCTGAATCTGGGTTAGCAGCTTCCTCCTGTTAGCAAAGTTTATTCTTGGCCACCAGACGATGCATGCATACATCAAAATGGATTTTATTATGGATGTATACATCCAGTACATCCATTTTGGTCAAAGTGCCCAGGCCTTACCCATCGCATTCCTACAGCACCAAAGCAATCTGCAGCATTTCTGATATTGTTCCTAAATACTTGACTGTTTGCGGCAGCTGGATTTCTGCCGCTGCTATGGTGAGTAGCGTATAGCTGCCCTGCCTGCCGTTCTGGTGAACATAACTAGTCCAGGCTTCCTAGCGTTCACGAGTCCATTGCGGAGGCAGCAACTGTGCCGAGTTCCATTCAAGCGCAAACTTGCCGGTAATTATTACGGCTAGGTCGTGCGCAAATGCTTGCGCAAAGTCTTTTTTGTCCTCCAGGAGCCAGAGCAGAGTAATACCAAATACCTATGTTTAGTCCATTGCGGAGGCACTAAGCGGTCACATACTGTGTCCGCAAACTTCTCTCTTCTAAACTGTTCAAATCCTAGTATAGCTCTGTCAACCATTTGTGCCCTTTTCTGAGCATCATGACCATGAACCCTCTCCCGGTTCCGCCCCTTAGGGCGATGTTGCTTTTCCTTAGCTAATTCATCTTCTACCTTACTATCTTTTAACCTGGATCCAAAACGCAGAATCCTAATTCTATCAATATAACAGGAAACTTTATTTCCAGCAGTGTCTCATTATAGGCCACAGGTATACTTTCCTCTCGGTCCCTAAACCCCACTCCAAGTTGGGTTTCATGTGGCCAATAAACGACACGTTGTCCCACTGTTTTCTAGTATAGCAGTGTTGCAGCGAAGGGGTGCCTTTTCAACGTGAGGAGGATTTCTTTAGCGGCATCCTCAAAAAAGAACTTGTGACGATCTAGGCTTGTAATCCCGGCTAATATTGTGGGGCTCTGAGGTAGCACTGCAACGTCCCGGTAACCTAGATCAGCAATGATCACTGTTGAGAATACGCGGATAGGTATTTAGCTTCAAGGCAGTTTTGAAAGCGGTCCGAAACAACCATGCCGTTCTTTTAGTTCGGTTAACTTGGTAGGTAACCAAGTCTTGGGTTTGCATGTTGTTTGGTAATTTTAAGTTCTCACAGTGTTCCGGAATCTCTTCCCTGACTTGAAGCTAACAAATTTTCGAGAACGACCTTGTGTTCCCGGAAAAGGTTCAACACAGCCGTTAGATTTACTGCCATGGCTATGGGGTATTTTAGGTCAAATACCTCCACTTGCACTTTCTCGTCCTGTACCACTTTGGTATCAAGGACCAGTTTAATCGACCAGGGCATAATCATCATCATCAACGGCGCAACAACCGGTATCCGGTCTAGGCCTGCCTTAATAATGAACTCCAGATATCCCGATTTTGCGCCGAGGTTCACCAATTCGATATTCCCAAAAGCTGTCTGGCGTCCTGACCTACGCCATCGCTCCATTTTAGGCAAGGTCTGCCTCGTCTTCTTTTTCTAGATATTCCCTTTATAGACTTTCCAGGTGGGATCATCCACATCCGTATGGATTAAGTGACCCGCCCACCGTAACCTATTGAGCCGGATTTTATCCACAACCGGACGGTCACAGTACCGCTCATAGATTTCGTCATTGTGTAGGCTACGGAATCGTCCATCCTCATGTAGGGGGCCAAAAATTCTTCGGAGGATTCTTCTCTCGAACGCGGCCAAGAGTTCGCAATTTTTCTTGCTAAGAACCCAAGTTTCCGAGTAATACCTGAGGACTGGCAAAATCATAGTCTTATACAGTAACAGCTTTGACCCTATGGTGAGACGTTTCGAGCGAAACAGTCTTTGTAAGCTGAAATAGGCTCTGTTGGCTGACAACAACCGCGCGCTGATTTCATCATCGTAGCTGTTATCGGTGGTGACTTTCGACCCTAGATAGGAGAAATTGTCAACGGTCTCAAAGTTGTATTCTCCAATCCTTATTTCTCTTCGTGTTTGACCAGTTCGGTTTGATGTTGTTGGTTGATTCGTCTTCGGTGCTGACGTTGCCACCATATATTTTGTCTTGCCTTCATTGATGTGCAGCCCAAGATCTCGCGCCACTTACCGCCTGCTCAATCTGAAAGAAGGCAGTTTGTACGTCTCGGGTAGTTCTTCCCGTAATGTCGATATCGTCAGCATAGGCCAGTAGTTGGGTGGACTTAAAGAGGATCGTACCTCTTGCATTTACCTCAGCATCACAGATCACTCTCAAGGGCCAGGATAAGGAGGACGCATGATAGGACATCCCCTTGTCGTAGACCGTTGTTGATGTGATTTGTCTGGAGTGAAGCCTCTTTGGTCTGGGCCAATGATGTTCTGGGCGTAGGGGCCTTCCGGCCTAGCAAAATAGCGGAGAATATCTTATAGATGGTACTCAGCAACGTGATACCTCTATAATTGCTGCACTGTGTGATATCTCCCTTTTTATGTATGAGACAGATAATGCCTCGTTGCCAATCGTCAGGCATTGATTCGCTGTGCCATACCTTGAGCACAAGTTGATGAACCACTTGGTGTAACTGGTCGCCTCCATATTTAACCAATTCGATTGTAATTCCATCGGCTCCTGGCGACTTATGATTTTTTAGCCGATGAATTGCACGGACTGTTTCTCCTAAACTTGGTGGTGGCAGTATTTGTCCGTCGTCTTCAGTTGGGGGGGGGGGGGGGGGGGGGGGGGACGTCCAACTCACCGATGTTCTGGTTGTTCAGTAGCTCATCAAAGTACTCAACCCATCGCTCTAATATGCCCATTCTGTCGGAAATCAGATTTCCCTCTTTGTCTTGGCAGGATGAGCATCGAGGTGTATAAGGCTTCATCTTGCTGACTTGTTGGTAAATCTTGCGCGCCTAGTGCGGTTGCTCCCTGTACTTGTTTAGTTCACAGACTTGTTGGTTCCCCCAGGCTTCCTTTTCCAGAACATCATTGGCCCATACCAAAGAGGCTCCACTCCAGGTAAATCAGCAACATATCAGATTTTCTCTCTGCAGAATATGGGCATCAGTTGCACCATCTTCCGGCTCCAATATCCCCAATTGATAAGACTGACTCGGCAGACACTGACCAATATGCGAGGCCAGTTAAAAGCAGCAGGATGACTCTCGAGATCATTCAACATCAACAACGATCTAAGACAAGAGGATGCCCTATCATGTGTCGTCTTTAACCTGGCTCTGAAAAGAGTTATCCATGATGCTGAGGTAAATGCGAGCAGGATGCGGCACGATCTTCTTTAAGTCCACCCAAATACTGGCCTATGCTGATGATGTTGACATCATGGGAAGAATATCCCGAGATGTGCAGCCTACCCTCATCCAGATGGAGCAGGCGGCGCGAGATCTTAGGCTGCACATTAATTAAGGCAAGACGAAGTACATGGTGGCAACGTCGGTGCCAAAACCAAAACCGCAAGAATGAACAACATCGAATCGCACTGGTCAAATGAAAACAATCAAGATAGGAGACTACAACTTTGAGACCGTTGATAATTTCTCCTATTTAGGGTTGAAAATCACAACCGATAACAGCTACAATAATGAAATCCGTGTACGGTTGTTGGCAGCCAACAGAGCCTATTTCGCCTTACAAAAACCGTTCCGCTCGAAACATCTCACCATAAGGTCAAAGCTCTTACTGTACAAGACAATGATCCTGCTAGTCCTCATGTTTCCTCGGAAATTTGGGTTCTTAGCAAGAAGAATTACGAACTCTTGGCCGCATTCGAGAGAAGAATCCTCCGAAGAATTTTTGGAAGACGAAGCAGAGTCTGCCTGAGATGGAGCGATGCCATAGGTCAGCACGCCAGACAGCTTTTATGCATACCGAATTGGTGGTCCTTGACGCAGAACTGGGATGTCTGGAGTTCATTATTAAGGCAGGCCTAGACCGGATACCGGTTGTTGCGCCGTAGATGATGATGATGAATGTTGATGGTGGAAGTTGAAGAAATCCAGAAACTGTAAAAAGATGATCCTCCTCAACAAATCTTGCAGTTAGTGTTCTGTCAGAAACCGGCTCTGAGGTCAAGGGAGCGCGCCTTGTGGTAGCTGTCCGAAATGCGGCTCGTCTGCTACCACCTGGCTTTCCCAAGTACCAAAGCATATTACCGCAAAAGGGAGAGGAGTATTCTTCAGTGTCCCACCATCTTCGTTTCGGGTCAAAATGTCCAGTTTATATTGCTGGAATTCTCGCTCAAGTTAAAGAAAGCGTGCATTCTGAGGGCTGTCACTACCGTTGTCGAGAAACGTGAGTATATTTCAGAAACCAACCATAGTCTGTGTTTGATAGCCAGAGATTCGAGGCGTTGTTGACGTTTCCGGAGATGTGAACTTTTCACAATTTGCTAACTCACAGAATTAAGTCCCTTTTAGTCGCATCTGAGAGCAAGCAGGGAATACTACAGTGTATTCTTAAGGCCCCAACTCGCAGGGCGTCTAATAACTTAAGGGAACTATAATTGCTGTGTACGTTCAATAAAGTTGTGACGAATATTTTTGAAAAAAGAAGAAAACAAAGTGAACTTAGATTCAGACAACCGTAAAACTGCTTCCAAAAGCTCATCGTTGACACCAAGGGTGTGTTGTTAGTCACAAATTGAACAGTATATTTGTCTGACCTGTAGAGAACGTCAAACAAATCTTAATCGAATTTGGATCAACCACGTTTTTGCTCATGCAGCGGTATGTACTTGGGAGGCCATCCTAAATTGGAGACATAAGAGACACAGTGGTGATCTCCAGCCATTGACTTTGGCATACTTCTTTGTTCAACGTCGGCTCTGTATACTTTTGAAGAGCAAAGGGCTCAAAGAGGATTTACTCACGACTAAACAGTAGCCACAAGTTCAGTTTCAGACTAAGTTCAAAAATGAGTACCTGAGGTACTCGTAAAAGCGATATCAGTGTAGAATCAGGGAATTGTTATTCTGTTAAGGGAAAGTCGCACCGCATCCTTAAAGAATTATTGTGCCCCTGAAGAATCAGGAAATACAGTTCCCTCAAGGAGACCTGGTCCCAATTAAGGAAAATGACCGTAGTCAACTTGAGCCGACACGAAAATCCGTGGCTCAAGTACAGGGTGCGGCAGCATAACTTCCTTTTTTCAAAACTCAATAAAAACTATTGTATGCATCGGAAAATATTTATTTATTGTTTATAATGTAGGTACATGTTACAGTTTTTATTTACATTGTTTTGAAGATCAAATCTGTTAGGTGACGTCCCCCATTCTCCATATATTGCGTAAACCGATTTCTGGCGTTTGTCATGACTCTTGTTGGCATAGCAGGTGTTATGTTGGCAATTTCTTCTTGGATGTTGGTCTTTAAATCTTGTAGGGTTCTTGGACGGTTCACATAAACACGGGATTTCAAAAAACCCCATAGGAAAAAATCACAAGGGGACAGATAGGGAGAGCGTGCCGGCCATTCCAAATCGCCTCTAATTGAGATAAGGCGCTCTGGAAAGTGGTCCCTCAAAACAGCCATCGATGATCGATCGGATAGTCCAAGGGCGGATGCGTGTTTGCGCGTACAACGCCGTGGCGATCGCAACATTGACGCTCTCACTGCTTCAATGTTCTCAGGTGATCTAACGGGCCGAGGGATTCCAGTTCTTCCTTTTGTCGCGGGGCTAAATTAAAGCGATTCCGAAATGCACGCTGTGTTGCAATAACCGAACATCCGCTTGAAAAGTAAACCTCAACAGCAAAGGCACGCTCCTCACTATTCCAACGCATGATGGCGACTAAACCATGTTGGGACAAAACTTTACAGTATCCCCTCTTGAATGAGAGCAGCGCTCCGCTATGACATCAACTAACTGAATGGTGCGCATTTTAAAAAAGGAAGTTATGCTGCCGCACCATGTAGTTTTCATCTTGAATTTGTAACAGGCAGATGAATCAGGCAGAGCTCTGCGGAAGCCTAAAAGTTACCACTGACCAGCACACTGCGGATGTCATTCAAAACCTGAAAACCGCAAACGGAGTTAAAAGGGTGAAGCGGACCCCCACCATTGTGAAAGGGAGTTGTTAAACTAGGGATAACCAAATTAACTTTCCTAAGTGAAAGACTTGAGAAACTATTTTTCGACAAAGCTGTTGGATTTTCGACGGTTCCGTAGCCTACATAACGACGAAATCTATGAGCAATCCCACGACCGACGGATATCGAATTGGTAGGCCTCGGCGCAAAACGGGGATATCTGGAGTCTCTTATTAAGGCAGGCCTAGACCGGATACCGATTGTTTCGTCGTTGATGATGGTGATGTTGGATTTTCCTCTACTTTAAAATTTATTTCAAAAATTTCAACATTTGTTAGTGATTCCGGTTAAAGAAGAAGCATATTTGCAACCTTTAAAATCAGGAGTTTTCTCTTCATCCCCACTAATTAATTTTTAATTACTTTAATGAGTTTCAAATGATCCTCAAGTCCTTGGGAGAAAATGGACCCTTAATTAAAACATCCCAGGCCTAATTGGAGTTTAAAGTAATTAAAAACCCATAATTAGGTAAATTAGGTTAATTAGTTCTTGCAGAGAATGAGTCCTGGAAGGTATAAAAGCCAGAACTCCAATGATGCGATCACATTCAATTTTCAAATTGGAAACAATTCAGTCAGAGCGAGACAACACTTTTTACCGAAATGGCTTCATCACGACTTCGTTTTCTTGAGGAAGAGACACTCATCCTGGAGGATAAATACCAACAGAACCCACGACCGACCAGTGCAGAATGTAAAATTCTAGCGGAACGATTCAACGTAACTTCGGAGAAGGTAAGGGTGTGGTTTAAGAACCGGAGAGCCAAGGTCCTGAAGAAACCGGATAACAATAAGCGACGATCGCGAGTTTATATCAACTCTCGTTTGGCTGCCATTCTAGAGGAGACTTACATGAAAGTATCAATTCCCGACAGGCAACTACGGGAGGATCTTTCTCTTAAAACCGGCCTGTCAACGGTACAGGTGAAAGTTTGGTTTCAGAACCGCCGGGCAAAAGACAAAAAAGATAGCACTTTTGACCAACGACGAAATATTGAAGTGGATGCATTGGAGACGCAGCTGGGTAGCAGTGATTATCATAAGGGAGATGATAAACAAAAAGGGGGTAGTTCTATTGAGGACCGGAGGACTTTTTCGGAGCCATGTAATGCGGCTCAAATACAGGCTAATGGAAAAGTTACTGAACAATCCGACTTTAGAGGAGAAGATTATGCGCCTACCAATACCGCACCATATTTAAGTCCACAACAAGAAACTCTTGCTGGGAGTCACTCTATGTTAATACAGCCGAAATACTATCAGCACTCCGCAGCGCCTGCTACGCATTATGCATTCCAACAAGCCCCTTCTTATTGTGGACAACCAAGTACAATCCAGAACTATGGAAATCCCACCGTCCCTGTACAAACTCATACAAACTATCCATATGGACAGCAGGGATATAACGGACAACACCGGGATGTTGCAGCTTGGCAAGGTGGGTATCACAATTATTTTATTGAGCCACAATTCAGACATTACAATGCACCCATTGCCGGAGTACATTGTAATCCTAGTAATACAGCCCTTAATTCGGGGGACAATAATTACAATTCCTATTATAATTCCCAGAGTCATCACTACGCCTATCCTACACAGTCCAGTGATAACGGAGCCGGCATGGTTCAGCATTTTAATGGCCAACAGTCCTGGAACTTAGTTCAAAATATTAACGGGAACCAAACTTATAATTTACCAGGACAATACCCAATGCCGGTTGGACAACGAAACGATGGTAACACTTTGCAGAACGTGGAAACTGCCAAACCACATTATTTAACAAATCTTATGGGAGTAGGGACAGACAGTTCCGACTCATTAGCAATTAATCCAACCCTTGACGATCTTGATGATTTGCTTGAGATCCTTGATGGCCAAACTAAATCTGAAGACAACATAACAAGTTTGAGTGAGAGTGAGGTTGATAAGCAACTGCATCGGATGGAAAATATTGGTGGTTCCGAGCTTCTGAGCAACGGTTTGGATATCCCACATAATACAGGTATGATCCAATCTGAACACAATATCGACCCTTTGACTCAAGATGACCCTAACACATTACAGGTTCAGATGGATGAACATGTTGCCCGACCACAGAATGAATCCGTTCCGTGCCAGTTTGAGGAAGAGTTTGTTCAACAGGAAACAAATGATGATCAGATACATCCTGATGATCGTAGCATCCCTCAAGATAAATACGAAAACGCAAATGGTTTCAAACTTGTGAGTAGCTGTTTGCATATTCTTGGTGAGATTATGGATGGATGCACGATCCCATCTGAAAAAGTGACTCAAGATGACACCGGTGTACCACAGCACCCCTTGGACGAACGTGGGACGAATGGGGATGAATCAGTATCAATCCAGTTTATCGAAAATGCAAATGTTGTCGCAAACTTCCAGGACGAAACTTGTGTAGACCAGCCGCATCTTGATATCAATGAGACGTCTTCGGATAGATATGACAATGGAAATCCTATTTCAACTCTTTCGGAAGACGAAATTTATATACAAAGACTATTGGGCGATGGTGCCGTAGAATTGTCGGATAACATAAGCAGTACAAATCACTGTGACCCTGACAACAACGTAATTCCTGTCCTGAAAAAAGTTAACCTGTCAGCAGATCTGCTTAGAGACGGAGTTAATTTTGTTTTCGAGTTACCTCAACCAGAGGTAGGTATTACGAATACGATTCGAGAAATTGCTAATGAAGACAATAATGACACTGGACTGTTCCTAGATGAATTTCTAACATTCAAATAATAATGAAAATTGCATTTCAGGAATGGACTTTCTTCCCCTTAGTAGCCTAGATGAATTATCAGTAGCAGACGACAGTGATCAGCAAACTAGAATAACATTGACACCTTCGTTTGTACGTATATCGAATGAGACTACAATTGATTATCTTCTTGACGGATCACCTGGTAAGGTGGTGACGACAGCCGATCAGATGACTCTTCTAGTAATGAAGACGAAACACAAGACAACAACCAAACGTCCTTTTCAGGACGACCCAATATATAAACAAAGAGTAAAATGTTTTCAAGTTTCACTGCGAAAAAAATGTGAAGCCAATTATTATTAGCACAAATCATTCGTTCTATGTCCTTTTCCTATATCCTATATTGCTCCAAATACCTAGTTTAGTTTACAGGAGGGAGCCGCAGCAAATTGCCTATTCAATGGCTCTCCGCCCATGGCGTTCGCAGGCTTTAGCGAATCTGGGTACATTCTCCAGAGGCAGAGAGTGTGCAGATTCTTCATTGAAGAAAACCTTGATAAAGTGTCTTCGTCTGAGATCTGAGGAGGCCGGGAAGCTGCATAAAAGGTGTAGGGCCGTCTCCTCCTCACATTGGCTGAACATAGCCGAAACCGCCACCTCAATCTTTTCCATATGGTAGTTTAAGGAGCAGTGTCCCGTTAAAAGCCCTACTTTCATGCCCCACTTCTTAAAGGACGACAAAAATGCCGCTCTAGTGGCCCTAGGCTCTTTCACAAGGATTTTTGCCCGCCGGCAAGGGTCCAAATTTTCCACTTGAGAGTAGATGGTTGGATTCCAAGAACTGGTTTTGGCTCGACTATTGTGGGTCCAGACCCTTAGCGGGTCAGTCGCCTCCTCATTACCGGCGATGTTAGAGTAATCCGACACCCACATCAGGAATGCTTCGTTCAGTCGGCCAAGTTTCAGCAGTAACTCATGACAACTTCACACCAACTGGTTTAATATGTCGTTGCTATTTAGTGCTGATAATGCCGCCCGACTGTCGGAACAGATTCGAATGGTGCGACCCCGACGCAGACATTTTTCTGCCTGGAATATGGCCGTCATTTTTCCGAGGGGTCGGGCCAGTTCTATAATCGGATTCCCCGAAAACACCCCTGCGTTCGATCCGCCCTCCATGACTGACTCGTCGGTGAAGATTATTAAGCCTGTAATCTGAAAAGACTCATGGCCATTTGTCGACTATTCTTCTCTTTCGGTGATTACGACAGTGTATGTCTTTTCAAAGATGAATCTGGAAACCGGATCGATCGGCATCAAGACTACGGAATTTTTGTCAAGGAATTTCCAGATAAACGCGTGTGATTGATCGCCTTTTCTCCCAATGGTATGCGTCACTAGATTTAGGATAGCTTCAAGAGCTGCAGTCGACGTAGTACTCATTGTTCCAGTGATACTTAGGCAACCTGTCTCTGAATCTTCGTTAGCAGCTTCCTGCTGTTAGCAAAGTTCATTCTTGGCCACCAGACGATGCATGCATACATCAAAATGGGTTTTATAATGGATGTATACATCCAGTATATCCGTTTTGGCGAAAGTCCCCACTCTTACCTATCGCGTTCCTACAGCACCAGAGCAATCTCCAGAATTTCTGATATTGTTCCTGGATATGGCGCTTTCACGTTAACTTGGAGTCGAAATGTACTCCTAAATACTTGACTGTTTGTGCCAGCTGGATTTCTGCCATTGCTATGGTGAGTAGAGTATAGCTGCCCTGCCTGCCGTCTAGTGAACATAACTAGTCCAGGCTTCCTAGCGTTCACCGTGAATCCAGGCACCAACTGTAGATTTCATGCAGAGTTGCATTCAAGCGGTCACATACTGTTTCGAGAGAGATCTCATTTGGTTCTGGGGATATTTTCCACTGCTAGGCTAAAGCATTCTTTTCGGTTTGTTTTCCTAATTCACTTAAGAGCCGTCATTGATCCGGAATATGTAAGGAGGTGTCTTTGTTCTTTGTAAGGAATATGCTAGATATTGTCCTCAGATATTTCCAGCTTCCCTAGGTGATAGTGTAGCCTACAGCGAATTTGTAAGAATTCATTCATAAAGCTCTCTTTCATGAGATTCAAATCCTACGAACACTTCGGTTTATATGCTCCTATAAACACTATAAACTGTTCATGACCACGAACCCTCCCCCGTTTCCACAAAAGATTTGTGTTCCGTAGAGCGATTTTTCTTTTCCTGCCTTTGCTAATTCGTCTTCTACCGTACTATCTTTTAACCCAGGGCGATCTCTGTAACCCGAAAACTAGCCACATCCAAAATGA
Source organism: Hermetia illucens (assembly GCF_905115235.1). Taxonomy (NCBI): domain Eukaryota; kingdom Metazoa; phylum Arthropoda; class Insecta; order Diptera; family Stratiomyidae; genus Hermetia; species Hermetia illucens. The sequence continues at coordinate 152,172,086 of NC_051852.1, read as the reverse complement.
AGAATCCTAATTCTATTAACGTAACAGATAACTTTATTTCTAGCTGTGTCCCAATACAAGTCACAGGTATCCTTTCCTCTCGGCCTTTAAACCCCAGTTCAAGTTGGGTTTTATGTGGCCAATAAACGACCCGTTGTCCCACCGTTTTCTAACATACCAGTATTACATTAAAGGGGTGCCTTTCGGGATCTCCTGGAAACACGGAAGACCTGCCCTAGCGAGTTGGGTTTCGGACAACGTGGGAAGCTTTTCTTTGGCATCCTGCTCAAGAAGGCCTAGGCTCGTAAATCTCAGGTCATATTCTGAAATCTTCTGAAATTAATCCTTATGAGCTCACGAGGTTGATTGCTCCAGGGTAACTAAATCGTTTTCGTTTTCTAATCGTAAGGCTGCTTATACCTAGCAGTAGTCTCCCCTATAAGGGACTTAACCCTCACGGAGTTATTCATCATTGTCTTCATCATCAACGGCGCAACAACCGGTATCCGGTCTAGGCCTGCCTTAATAAGGAACTCCAGACATCCCGGTTTTGCGCTGAAGTCCACCAATTCGATTTCTTTAAAAGCTGTCTGACGTCCTGGCTACGGAATCGTCCATCCTCATGTAGGGGGCCAAAAATTCTTTGGAGGATTCTTCTCTCGAACGCGGCCAAGCGTTCGCAATTTTTCTTGCTAAGAACCCAAGTCTACGAGAAATACATAAGAACTGGCAAGATCTTTGTCTTGTACAGTAAGAGCTTTGTCCCTGTGGTGAGACGTTTCAAACGGAACAGTTTTTGTAAACTGAAATAGGTTCTGTTGGCTGACAACAACCGTACACGGATTTCATCATCGTAGCTGTTATCGCTTATGATTTTCGACCTTAGATAGGACCAGTTCGGTTTGATGTTGTTGGTTGGCTGGTTTTCGGTGCTGACGTTGCCACCATATACTTTGTCTTGCCTTCATTGATGTGCAGCCCAAGATCACGCGCCGATCGCCGCCTGCTCGATCTGGATGAAGGCAGTTTGTGCGTCTCGGTTGGTTCTTCCCTTGATGTCGATAGCGTCAGTATAGACCATTAGTTGGGTGGACGCAAAGAGGATCGTACCTCTTGCATTTACTTCAGCATCACGGATCACTTTCTCGGGGGCAGGTTAAAGAGGACGCATGATAGGGCATCCCCTTGTCGTAGACCGTTGTTGATATCGAATGCTGCTTTTATCTGGCCTCGCACATTGGTCAGGGTTAGCCTAGTCAGTCTTATTAACTTCATCGGGATACCGAATTCGCTCATGACCGTGTATAGTTTTACCCTGGCTATACTATCATAGGCGGCTTTAAAGTCGATTAATAGATGATGCAACTGTTGTCCATATTCCAACAGTTTTTCCATCGCTTGCCGCAGAGAGAAAATCTTATCTGTTGCTGATTTGCCTGGAGTGAATCCTCACCTAGTATTCAGAGATGTTAATCTGCCCTTCTATCTGGTTATACTAAAAGTCAGTTAGTTCAACATATCTGAAGCTATTTTTACCACATGGTGCACTATAACGTCCAGGTAACCTAGATCAGTGATGGCCGTTGGTGGGAATACGCAGGTAAGTATTTAACTTCAAATTTGAAGGCAGTTTTGAAACTGATCGGAAACAAGCATTTCCAGTTAAGTCTTCGGTTTGTAGGACGTTAAAAGAGCTGCAGACACTACTTGTTCTTTACTGCTCTCCCTTAGTGATCGAGGAGTTGTAGAGAGAGACGATACCGCGATTTCTTTTTGTCTGCTCCTAGTAACAGGAGTCGAAGAATGTTAATACTATGTATCGGGAGCCAATAAAATCGATTGGGTCGAGTCCCATAGTGGAGATGATTCCTGAGCCAGCTCAGATTGAGGGTCAACCTCAACAGAATTAGATTTCAAATTGTCCACCATATTTTCTTCTTCTGGCATTAAAGGGATCAATTGATGATCAGCTGTGAGCTCGTTTTCTTTCTAGCGGCTTTGAGTCGAACCTATCTAACAATGCTCTTGGCATCTGGATAAGTTTGCAAGACCCCCGTGCAAGCTTCCAATATAAAGGATGAACACATAAATCCTTAATTGTCTCCTCGCACCAGTTGATGACCAGACCACTTGTACGATCCTTTGCACCATCTTTTCATCATCATTATTGAATCAACATTCTACTTTTTTCTCCTTGTCACTTCACACTGATCCTGCCTGGTTGCTCTGCAGACCTCGTGGCTGTTAATCCGCTACCAACCGGTAGGAGAGACACCCAGGCGGGTGAGTCTAGCTTCGTGGTGAGCTACGCTACTTTGGCGGGTGAGTTTCGCTTCATGGTGAGCTACGCTACTTTAGTAGCGCCCCACGCTACCCCACCCCCAGCTGATACTAGGTTACAACGACAAAGCTTTAGTGGCACAGATGGATACAAAAGGCGTCAGCCTGGACACAGACACGCTCTTGGGCATATCGTCGACATTAAGCCTAAACGAGTGCTCCCTTCTGATCAACACTTCATACGTTCCCTAGTATGGTGGTTGCAAGGGCTTCGGCGTGTAGACTTCGAGGTTCTTGGGAGTGTTAGCCGTCGAAGAGTGACGGGATGGCGGGGGTGATTTTAATCTTGCCACGCTGTCCCGGAGTAAACGCAAAAGCCCAGCGGTAGAAAGGGCTGATCACGTATCAAACACAGGATTATTGGGGTGTCTCAAATTCTCCCCGTATACTCGGCCAAGCTAATAGCAAACTCTTCACGATGGACTGTGACCAAGTTAAATGAAAAGTAGGACTTGCGACCAGGAAGAGTCATCGTATACAAATATTGCGGCCTTCAGTGTCCTACGCCAGCGTTCCTGAGACTCTGAAGCACTGCATCATCCTTCTGTGACTTGGCGATTGCCAAAAAAATCGACAGATTTTAACCTCTGAAACGCGTGACAAAGCGTCTGCAACTACATTATGTTTGTCGGACACGTGCTGGATGTCCGAAGTAAACTGGCCTATGAAGCTCAGGTGCCGGAGTTGATGAGGTTCTGGCGGGCTTCTGCTTAAAAGCGAAAGTGGTCAGTGAACGCTGTAAACAGCCTGCTCTCTAGGGCGATTCTTTGAAACAGCTCTACGGCTGGAAGATTTGGTTTCCCTTTTGGTGAAGGGCAGTACCTACTGCGATGTCTAAGGCATCGAAGAATACGGCTAAGGATGCATCTGTGTGAGGGAATGCCAGGAGTATGGCGTCCGCCAGCTGTCGTTTGGCTAGCCGACGACGGTCTCTGCAGACCACGCAATCAAGTGTGAGTCTTTGATCTTCGGCCCAGACAAGTAGTCATTGAGAAACGCTTGATGTTATTTGGCTTTGGACAAGAAACAACTATAGAACTTTTAGATACGCAAAAACCTTCGCAGATCCTTGACCATTTTAGTCTGTGGCGAATCTGTGATGACCTGAACCTTGTGTGGATCCGGTTGCATTCCCTCAAGGGAAATAGTGTGGCCCAAAATCTTTACCTGCTGTTGAAGGAATTTGCACTTTTCAACGTTAAGCACAAAACCACATGAGGAACAGGCGACCAAAACATTATCCAAGTACACAAAACAAAAGTTGAACCTCTGAAAAGTTTGCGCCGCAGAACAAAAGCCATCCGTGTGAAAACATGGCAGTGAGCAAGGTTGTACGCAAAGGCGTGGATGAGTGGTATGGGGTGCCCACTCCTTAATGTATGAGCTATTCACTGCCACTTTCGCATTTCACCTGTCATCGGCTAAGTTTTTCGTTTAAGATAGTATCAGCCCGATGATACAACGTAGGCAGGCGTTGATGAAAGCTTGGAGCTTCCGAATAACAGTGGAGTTCATTTTCCATGTGCTACTCCCACACTAGCATAGAACAGACTCAACTGGGTCTTGGTGGGATATAACTGCATTTCCAGTGCAAGCGGATCAAGCGCTGTTAATGTGTTGAACAACACTCAATTTGATGCCACCGTCGGCAGAAACCATGCTTCCTAGACATAAAATGAATCCACGCCTTCGATGCTCCGCACATTAATGCGAATAGTCTCTCTAGAAAGATAGACTAAGAACCTTGCTTTCTTAGTGTTGGTGTTTACCTTCAGTGCAGCTCTACAAACAGAAGCATCTTTTCACATCCAGAGCCATTGGGGCTGAGAGAGCAAACAGATGTATTCAGCGTAATCGAGGTGTTTGGGAAAAGATGCCATTTTCTATTAAATTCCTCTCGTCCTCCGGACAAAGCAACATGAAGAACATCACCGATGACAAGAAGAAATATATCGGTGACAGGAATCAACCCCGACGGGCGGAAATTTTATCTCGGTGCAGCAAATAGCTATTAGTTTCTCCGGAATGCCCTTTCTGGGTAGAGCACTCCAGATACACTACTTGTTCATACTATCGAAAGCTTCTACAAAATCGATGAAGAGTAGGTGCAACTAAAATCTAAACTCTTTCAAAAATCATCCGTAAGGTGTTGATATGGTCAATGCAGGATACGGAACGGAAATCAAACTGCTCTCTGTCGAGCTATTGTTTGATGCTTTCCAGGATGATTTTAGCTATTATCTTTGCAACACCAGAGAATAGGCAGACATCCCTCAAATTGTCACACTCAAAACTCTCAGACTCTGTCTTCAAACAATGTCCCATCAGTGCGGTGGAGATTGCAGAAATTGAAGGGCCCCCCACCATTATTGTCGCGGTCGCCAAAATCGCGCCTCCTCATCACATGTCCCAGCAAGGTGTTGTCAAGGCGACATTCAGATCACCCATCACGATCACAATGTCACCTTTAGGAAGCCTCCACTGAACCTCGTTTAACAGCTCGGGGTAAGCATCTTTCTCCACTATATCGGAAGTCTCCTTTGGCGCGTAGCATTGTACAATTGTAATGCTCCTTAACTGAACCGAAATTTTGCAATCATAAATCTTTCACAAACCGGCCTCCAAGTAAAGAGACCATGCCTCGCAGTAGTCGTCAAAAATAATTTGAAACTTGTTTCACGTCTGTTACCACTTGGCTTTCCGGAATACAAAAGGATATTGCCATTAGTGGGGCATGAGGGAGAGGAGTACTCTCCAGAGACTCTCCCTCTTACTTCGCTGAGGTCCAGAGTTTTCACTTTATAGCGTCGGAATTCAAATTGGGGAAAGGGCGCATTCTTTAAACATGTCTATCAGAGTTGAGTTAACGAGGTGAAGCTAAGATATTAATTTTCGCCATTTCCACAAAATTTTTTCCCAGGCAGTCCAAGTGCTCATTCCCAAGTTAGGGGTAATTCCATCATCTCCAATGATACAAAAGCCCCAATGCTGGCCACGGCTCAGTCCATGGTTGGCGAAGATCGATTTCCCATTGGCAGACTCAAAAGGTGTCAAACAATTACACTTCTCTGGTTAATCTGCTTATACGAGATACGTAGCATGTCCTTAAATGTCACATGGTCAAAGTGTCCCGGAACGCGTTTTCTGGTTGAATATTGGAAAAGATCCTACAAAAATCGTCCTGTGAGGTGCCGCCAGTGCTCGAATAGTGAGTATAGACTTTGGACGTTGGACTATGTTGAGAAAGTAACAACTAGACCGCTTGGAATGCCTTAATGTGATTTCGAATTGCCATAGTGAAACGGATCATCATAGGCCAGGGGGCTGTGTAGGGAGAGAAGTATTAAAATTAATTCTGAGAAAGTCTTAAAAAAATTACAAGAAGAGTAGATCTCACCGTTCAGGTGTAATGGCAGAAGCCGATGGTAAAAAATCATACCAAGCCCTAATCCTATGCGACCTGGTCCCAATTAAGAAAAATAATAGTACGATTGGTCGAGACTTTCTCTGGCGGGGTTGTGAGTCAAATAAAACTTAAAGCAGCCAATAAGAACAGTGTGTAAGGAACAGTGCACCAGCTCCTCCCGCTATTAGCACAAGCAAAAACACTGGCGAGTCAATACCGGCGAAATGCAACCCAAAGTTTTCATCTTGAAATATATTCTAACCACCTCTGTGAACATAACTAGGACTAATATCTCAGGTCAAGCAGGGAGAGCTCTGCGGAAGCCAAAGAATCACCACTAACCAGCACACTGCGGATGTCATTCAAAACCTGAAAACCGCCAATGGAGTTAAACGAGTTAAGCGGACCCCAGCCATTGTGAAAGTGAGTTGTGATAATGGTCGCAGCTCGGAAAGAAGGTACCTTGCGGTAGTCGTCAGTAGAAGTCTGTTACCGGATTCATAACTGCACAACGAGGCAGACCCTACCTGAGATGGAGCGATGGCGTCGATCAGGACGCCATACCGCTTTTAGGGATATCGAATTGGTGGATTTCGGCGCAAAACCGAGATGTCTGCAGTTCCTTATTAAGGCAGGACTAGACCCGATACCAGTAGTTGCACCGTTGATGATGAAGACTCGCAAAGCAATCTAGTTCCTCATAATAAAATATTTCACCATTTGCTAGTGATTCCGGTTAGTCTAACTAAAGAAGAAACATATTTGGAAGCTTGAAAATCATGAGTTTTCAGTCTATGAAGTTAGAAACTTGCCTTCATCCCCAGTGTTCAATTAATTTAATTACCTTAATGAGTTTCAAATGATCCTGAAGTCCTTCGGAGAAAATGGATCCTTAATTAAAACATCCGAGGCTTAATTAGAGTTAGAGTCATTAAGAATGCATAATTAGGCAAATTGCGCTAATTAATTCTGGGAGGGAGTGAGTCCTGGAAGGTATAAAAGCCAGAACTCCAACGATGCAATCACATTCAATTTTCAAATTAGAAACAATTCAGCCAGAGCAACACAACACTTTTTACCGAAATGGCTTCATCACGACTTCGTTTTCTAGAAGAAGAGACACTCATCCTGGAGGATAAATATCAAGACAATCCTAGACCCACCAGTGCAGAATGTAAAATTCTAGCGGAACGATTCAACGTAACGTCGGAAAAGATACGTGTGTGGTTTAAGAACCGCAGAGCCAAAGCCCTGAAGAAACCGGATAACAATAAGCGGTCGCGAACCTACATAAATTCACGATTGGCTTCTATCCTGGAGGAAACTTACATGAATGTTCCAATTCCCGACAGGCAAGTACGGGAGGAACTTGCTGCTAAAACCGGACTTTCAACTGTTCAAGTGAAAGTCTGGTTTCAGAACCGGCGGGCAAAGGGTAAAAAAGATAGTACTTATGATCAACGACGAAATATTGAAGTGGATAAATTGGAGGATAGCAGTGATTCCGACAAAGGAAGTGGCAAACAAATAGAAATCAGTTCTATTGAGGACCGGAGGACTTGTTCGGAACCATACAATGTGCCTCAAATCCAGGCTAATGGAAAGGTCATTGGACATGTGTCCTCCAATACCACTGCATCTGTAAGTCCGCAACAAGAAGCTCTTGGTGGAAGCCAAGATCAGCAATCGACAGTACCTGCTACTCATAATGCATTCCAACATACCCCGTCTTATTATGGGCCGCCAATTCATATCAGCCCAATGCAGAACAACGGAAATCCTCATACAAACTATGTACCTGGCCCACAAGGATCCAACGGACAATACCATGCTACCCATGGTACATTCCAACATACTCCTTTTTATTATGGGCCGCCAATTCATATCGGCACAATGCCGAACTACGGAAATCCTACCGTCCCAAGTCACACAAACTATGTACCTGGCCCGGAAGGATACAACAGACAATACCAGTGCGCTGATGCAGCTTGGCAAGGTGGGTATTACAATTATTCACACGTGCCACAATTGGTGCATTACAATGCACCCACAGTCGGAGTACATTCTAATCCTGCTAATGCAGCCCATATTTCCGGGGCCAATAATTACAATTTTTATTATAATTCCCAGAGTCATCAGCACTACGCCTCTTCTACACAGTCAAGTGAAAACGGAACCGCCATGGCTCAGCATTTTAACAGCCAACAGTCCTGCAACTATGGTATGGGCTTGGTTCAAAATATTAACGGCAACGAAATTTATAATTTGCCAGGACAATACCCAATGTCTGTTAGACAAAACGATGGTAGCATGTTGCAGAACACGGAAACTACCGAACCACATTCTTTGACAAATGTTACGGGAGCAGAGACAGAAAGTTTGCCCCCATTTACAAATAATCCGACCCTCGAGGATCTTGGTGATTTACACGACGTTCTTGATCAGGTCGAGGTTGAAAACCAACCACATCAGATGGAAAATGTCGATGGTTCCAGGCTCCTCAGCAACGGTTTGGATATGCCGCATGATACAGGTATGATCCAATCTGAACACAATATCAACCCTTTGGCTCAAGATGACCCCGTTACATTACAGGTTCAGGTGGATGAACGTGTTGCCCAACCCCAGAATGAATCCACTTCATGCCAGTTCGAGGAGGAGTTTCCTCAAGAGGAAACAAATGATGTTCAAATAGATCCTGATATTCGTAACACCCCTCAAGATAAATGCGAAAACAGAAATGGTTCCGGTATTCTGAGCAGCGGTTTGGATATGCTTCGTGAGATTATGGATGGATACATGATGCCATCTGAACACAATGTCAAAAATGTGACTCAAGATGACCCCGGTGTACCACAGCACCCCTTGGACGAACGTGGAACGAATGGGGATGAATCAGTATCATTCCAGCTTCTGGAAAACTCAAATGCTAATCTTACAGGAAACATTCAGGTCGAACCTTATGATGACCCACCACATTTTGATATTAATAAGACGTCTCCGGATAGATATGACAATGGAAATCCTATTCCAACTCTTTCAGAAGATGAAATTTATATACGAACACTATTGGACGATAGTACCATAGAAATGTCGGATAACACAAGCAGTACAAATCACCGTGAGCCTGACAGCAACGTAATACCTGTCCTGAAAAATGTTAACCTGTCAGCAGATCTGCTTGGAGACGGAGTGAATTTTGTTTTCGACTTACCTCAACCAGAGGTGGGTATTACGAATACGATTCGAGAAATTGATAATGAAGACGATGATGACATTAGACTGTTTCTAGATGAATTAATTAAATTCAAATAATAGTGAAAATTTCATTTCAGGAATAGACTTTCTTCCAGTAAGTAGCTTAGATAAGTAGCAGTAGCAGACGACAGTGATCAGCAAACTAGAATGACCTTGACACCTTTCCAACTACCTTTGTAACGTATACGTATTATTAACGTATTATTTTCTCGACGGATCACCTCCTGGTGGCGACAATCGATCAGATGACTCTTCTAGTAATGAAGACGAAAAGCAAGCCAACAGGCAAACGTCCTTTTCAGGACGACCCAATATATAAACAAAGAGGAAAATGTTTTCATGTTTCACTGGGAAAATTCATGTGAAATCAATTATTATTAGCGTCAGACTCTGTTTCTGGTCAGCGTCATTAGATGCTTATCCTTCTTCCTCCAAATACATATGTTTAAGAGCTGTATCAAACAAGTCTCACCCCTCTTTTGCCGCTCCTCCGCTCGACAGCTTGTTGTTTTCTCCAACTCCAACTTCAATGATTGTCGTCGGGACGAAAATAATATCCGTCTAAAGCCCTGCGTATCATTTTAAGCATTCTTTTCGGTAAATTTTTTCTACTTTACACAAGCGCCGTCATTGATCCAGAATATGTAAGGAGGTTTCTTTGTTCTCCGTTCAGAATACGCAGATATTGTCTTCAAATATTCGCAGTCTTCCCCGGTGAGACTGAGGCCTGCAGTGGCTTGGACCGCTGGACACGCTGGAACTCTGATAACCAGGATGATGTCGGGAACTCTATACTGCATCACGAGCTTTCATGTGGTCGTAAATTTTTCGATGATTCTGTCAAGGACGTCAGCGTTAACTTTTCATCCACGGTGATAAACTACTGAAGAGGTGGAAGTTGTCCGTCGGGTAGATCGCCCCAAGGGCGCTTGGCGCAGAACAATGGAGAGCGAGTGTGAACGACTTGGAAAATCGTTGAGGGAGGTGATTGACGCGCTATACCCCACAAAGGGGTGAAAAGCAATCATATATACGGTGTACATTTATTTTTTCGGTTAATGCTAGTTACGGTTCCCAACCCCCCCCCCCCCCCCCCGTTCTCGTGGTTTACGGGTTCATCAGATCATCTTCTGTGGACTCAACAATTTTTTGTTCAGTGCGAAAGAATCTCAAGCGAAAACCAAAATATTCTCGGTCGACCAATTTTCCTTTATGTATTCTAGGTTAATTTGCCTTTGCGGTGCCAGGGAGGATGCAGAGCTCCCTAGACTCCCTACAATTGACGCTATTAATTGAAGAAGCAGAGGTTGCAAGGAAGAACAACACGAAGTGATTGCCAATCTCGACATGCTACGGTAACTGGCGATTTCATCCACAAAAAGTACACATTGCCAAATATTATACGATTGAGAAACGTATTACAACAAGACCTAATACAAGTAGCGAAACCGGGTCTTATCCTGGACCGTAGAGAAAATGCCTTTGAAGGAAGGCTCCGAGGAGCCCAATTAGCACTGCGGGGGGCCGTTTTGATGCCACAAACTTCTAAGACCGTCGCTGCTGTTATGAGAGCAAAGAGGCAAAGTCCAGTCAGCTCAGATCTTCAGGGCCAGTCCGTGGCATCCACAAAGGAAAGCAACTCCGCAACCTTGCAGCTAGAAATCTCTCTGAGGTCCCCAAAGAATGATTTACCTTGTGTCCGTAGCCTAACTCTAGCTATAGCTGGGCTATCGCAAAGGAAGTGCCTGGCGGTTTCCTCCTTCTCTCCGCAACTTCGGCAATACGAATTGTAGGGTATGTTGAGTCTGGCAGCATGGTCCTCTAGGGGTCAGTGCCCCGTGCAATTCGCCTTAATCTTGTATGCATTTTCACATGTCTTGCACAAGAGCTCCTTGATTTGGCACAGATGGTGAACCTACACCATTTGAGGTCTGAGATTGCCCGTTGCACCGCGTGTGAGTAGAATCCGCCTTCAACAGTCGCAAGCGGGACGCAAGCTGTACCTACCAAAGGTCTACCAAGAGCAAAACACTGCCAGGTCACTCCGTCAGCCTACTCATTCCCCTCTGTGTTTCGATGATTGGGAACCCAGAGGAGGGTGACCTTGAGCATTCAGCACGTTTCTACACTGCCCCACCAGCATGGAGGATGTCGCCGTGGGTACAAGGCTTTAATGGCCGCTTGGCAGTCGGTCAGAATCATGCTACGCTTGGAGTTCAGATCATGCCCCAGCCACCCATGGGCTTCCAGTATCGCCAGTACCTTAGGCCCCAGGGCTTCGTTGTCCACCATCCGGAGTCACGTAATCTGACGAGACTGCACGCTATAACGTATTTGATCTGGGGGTCTAGGAGGAAGAGATGCACGAGTACATTGAGAACATCTGCCAAGCAGGACTGCAGAGCCCCGGTAGTACTTGCCACGCGGTTTTTTTGAATCATATTAAGCTTCATTCTATTGTACTCTTTGTTCGAAGCTGCCACCATCAAATAGAGTCGTATGTTAGGATGGGGACGCACCACGGCTGTGTACAGCCAGAAAACTGTCCGTAGTCGGAGACCCCATTTGTTTGCAAAGGTTTTCTTACAGGCATACACGTAGAAGGCTATATAGGCTTCAGTTCTATGCTCAATCGCTAATTTAGCTTTGGATCCAGCATTACACCAATTTTTGTGCATTCAGCCGCGATATTTGGAATTCGGATACCCTTGTCTTGGTAGAGAATACCATCAGTTTCGTTTTGATTGGATTTATGCCGAGTCCGCATCTTGCCGCCCAAATGCCCCAAGATTCCTTTCATGATGTCGCTCATAATGGAAGAAAACATTCCTATCCAATATTCGTATAAGTTGGTATATCACTGTTAACCAGAGCACCGGAGAGATGGCGCCATCCTGAGGCGTGCCTCTGTTTACAGCTCTGGTCAAGTGGGTGGGTATGAAAATCGCGTGGACGTGTATCCAAGACTGTGATTCGTATTCCAAAGAGACGATAGATCTTGACAAGCCACGCACAAGCTTTTCTTGCTGCTTCTGTAGTATGACTCGCATTATGTCATCTGGGTTCGGAGATTTATATGCGTAGAGGCTTTTTACAGCCGGGCCAATTTGATCCTCAGTAAAATCCGATTTGATAGTCTTGCACGACTGGGGCGGCTGTATACCCTGCAAGCAAGACCCTGACTCGCAGTCCTCGTCGCTGCGAGCAAGTACATCTGAATCAGCAGCACCAATGTTTCACTAGAAGATTCCGTCCAGGACCCTTCCGACTTTTTAAGAATGTTGCTTTACTTGCATAGATTCTTACTGAGCCTTGCAGATTTGCTGACGCTTTTAATGTTCTGAAAACAGCCCAAACAGGACGGCGTCTTGGCAGTCTTGGTGGCCAACTTGTATTTTTCAGGTAATTCTTGTATGTAAAAGATTTCCCTGGTCAACTTCCTGAGGCTGGATTGATCTTCATTCCACCACGGTGGCAGTGTCTTCTTGCTATATTTATCAGGACACGAGACCTTAAAGGCGGAATAGAATGCATTTTTCATAACTCTGACCTTTGATTCCAAAGCGGCTATCTTGCCGATCTTACCAATTTATGCACCGGAGAGTTGTCCTTGATAAATTGACCAAACTTCCTCCAGTCGTTTCTCCTGGGACCTCTAAAAGGTATGGTAGCCTCTTCGGCGAGATTTAGACTGAAAAGTATTCAAATGTTATCTAAGAAGGGTCCCTGGTCGAAGACCCTCCAATTCTCCACCTGAAGAAGTAGGGTGATATCAAGGACCCTTTCCCAACCTTTACAATTCTCCGAGCGAGGAAAATGGAAGGTTGGTGTACTGCCTCCGTTACACACCAATAGATTTGTATTAATAATAACATCAAAGAATGACTCAGCTCTTTCGTTGATTTTTGAGCTGCCTCAAAACTCAAGTCAGAAACAGAACTGCACGCTTTTCTGTCTCTTCCTCACGAGAATACATGTTTTAGGTCTGTCCTGATCAGCGTCTCCAGTGCTGTGGAATAAATTATAATATTTGCTACGGAGCCCTTTAATGGTTTGCTTGCCTGCTTGCATGGGCAGTCTCCGTCGAACCGACGATCTGCACATTCTCCAACAGCTTGTTGGGGGCGTCGACTGAATCCGGATCGTCGTCCGGTTTTGCAGAGCGGAACACATTAACCTTTGCGTTCCTGACCTTTAACCGTACTTTGTAGTCCACCATTTCCAGTGCCTTCAGACACTCTCCGTTTATAACGAGCAGCGAATGTTGGCTATTCGCCTGGATAGTTGTTTAGGATATGCGGGATCCTAAGTCCACATCCACATGATGGTGGACCGGGCTAAATGAGGAGCAACTTACTCCCTCGTTTTATAGTCCATGGATCCCTAGTTTAGAGCATAGCACCCCAAGCATTCAAAATTAAAAAATCAGAAAATGACCGACATTTTCGTCCAAGGCAGAGGTAGTTGGTGTGGTGTTTTTGCGATGATGTAAGGGAGCGTTTTCTACCTGTTGGCACTTTCGGTCACGCTGGTCCCATGACCTGGACGAAACCGTCAGTCATTTTTTGGTTTTTTTAATGTTCGCCTGGAGTTTCTCCTCCTTGATGACTTCTCAGGCGTTTGTGGGAATCCTGGGGATTTGAAGGCGCAGGAATTGGAGTAGTTACTCTTTATCCATACTGATCTTCGGCAACCAGGTGCGAGCGATCGGTCTCCCGGGAGTCTCGTCGTATGGCATGACTATAAGCTTTACACCCTCCTAGGCGTCGCTGATCTGTCGTTGAGAGTACCGGGTTTCTTCTTCTTCACGATCCTGCTAAGAATATGTATGGCCTTTTTTTACTGGCTCTTAAGCAGCTCTTCATAGCTGGTCTCCAGTGACCGACATTCTTGCCTGTTTTTGCTTTTGAGGGGACACCTTCGTCGACGGTTTCGGGTTAGGACTAATATGGCTGGTACTCGCTAAACCCAACGTGATGGCGGTGGAACACCTTGCTCCTACCCTGCAGGTTGTTCCAGCACAGCGGTACTACGGCTTGCATCGACTGTACTGCCCTCGACAGCTACTGTCTCTTGGCTGGATGCCAGCACCTCGTCCTCTGAAGATGCATCTGGCATCACCAACTCTTCTTCTATCGTCCGTTTTTTATTGTTATTAATCGAGACCATGTTTAGATCCCACGAGAAGTCCGAAGAGAATGTCCACCCTGGTTAGCCCGGTCACCAGGATAAGGGGCTAATTAGAAACTGAATGTCCTCAAGGTATTCAAAGTTCGCATACTACCTTGGTTGTACCGCCATTGAAGGAAAAGAAAGATTCTGGACGCATTCGGAAATTCTTAGCAAGGAACTCCGGACTTCGAATTTTCACTAACGTTGTTCGCAAAATTTATAAGGACTCATAGTGGACAATACTATTGTTGATACAGGCCCAGATTTTCATCACTAACAACTACATAAATCCCAGCGGGAACAACCACTGATGTCCCACTCAATTTCCACCTTTGCAAATTACGGCCCAATAAATTTTTATTTAATTTTGCCGTCATGATCAGCACACTGAAAATAATATTAGTCAACCCCCAGGCTCTGGAGGGTTTGTCTGGCGCCCTTTTATTTTTACCTGCAAATGCTTCTGCATATGATGAAGTGTGCCTATCTTTGTTAAACTTGAACTAAGAACTTATCTCTCTCCTACAAGAGATATAAGAACATGATTCCACTCAACTACTTCAACAGCGGACATCTGATAAGGTTCATAATAATTATGAATATTTGACAAAGAACATCCTCTTTAAACAAAAATTATTTATCTTACATGCTATCTCAGCTTAAGTGCTTCTTTCTTCCAACAGACAACCTACAACCACTACTTGCCAAGATAAGATCTCTCTCCAAGTCCTTAAACTCTCAACAATAATTGATCCCTAGTTTTGCCAAGTCCGCAGCAAACACTCGTCAAATGTCCTTCCGATAGTGCATCCTTCTCACCTCGCGCATATGATAGAACCCACCTAGGTTTCCTGCATGTTCATTGTTTGTTTAGAACATGACGCCCCTGTTCATAATTGTTTGAGTTTCCTTCAAGATGGTTTGCGTTTCGTTCGCCTAACGCCACCACACCATGACTTGCAGATTGACCACGCCACACTGACGGAACTTAATAACAATGATTTTGGGCATTTTTTCGGTTAGTCAGGGTTTCTTATGTGGGGCACCTTACAGTGTCTTAAATAGGCAGGTTGAGATTGCTGATTGGCATCGAAAATCTCCTTTTGTTAATTGTAAATTGAGTTGAAACACGACAAGATTTTAGAGAGATCAGTTTGTTAGACCATTAAATGTTATCTTTGTTCATTGAATATTTTGTGTTTTATATGGTCTCACAGAAGATTTTCGATTATGCTTTTAGGATAAAATAGGTTGACCACTTGACACCGGATCGATACTTTCATGACTACCTGAATGAAAAAATAAAAGGATTCGTCATCCTATTTTCTGAATGGTTTAATCTGAATGATCACTTTATTAGCGAGCAAACCAATATAAAATCTTCTTGAAATTTTCATTCTATACCGGTTTAGATAAAATTTTAAGTGTGATTTTAATTGTACAATATATTCCCAAACATCTAAATCACTTTCCTCAAATATTTTTCAAATTATTCCAGAGCCTTGATATCCCTCTTCTTTACAAACGACATGCACCCCTCACTACTTTAAATCTATTATCTTTTTGCTGGACATTCATCTGGAGATGCTTTTTCATCTACAATTTTTGGGGCTTGCCTCCTGTCAAATCAAATTGTTTCTGTTTGTTTTTCCTCCTTATTAGATTTTTTTTCCGTATCTTTTTAAACAAACCTATCCGTGTTGGTCTCTTGCTATAACAAGTGGATACGATGTTGGACCAGTTGGACTATGCTGTTGATCTTGATCGGACACACCCACAGTAAAAGCAATCATTGTTCAGACATGATTTAGATTTGGACTGGGCATGGTGAGTGCTAATGCTTAATTGCTAAAAGGTAAAAAACGTGATCGAATAAATCTTAAAATGTGCACACCCTGATTTTCTTCAAACCGATACAATATCATATCTACCTCGAAAATTAATGGAATGAACAATTAATTTTTTAAGTGATTTCCACTAAGACGTAAAGTAGATCGCTCAGCTTAAAATATTCACTCCGTTATTGATATTAATAGGGAGCGCGTGGTTTGGAATGAGCAAAACCTAAATATGGGCAGCAGACAGAGTGGTTAAGCGTGCTGAGCATTTTGCGCTACATTTTATCTGTGTGTTAGCGCACAAGATTTAATCGGCACCAACTGTATGGCACCAGAAAGTGATTGACAGGAGATCCGGATAGATGCATTTTTACTTGAAATAGATTTTCTGAGCAACTATGTTGTCCACATTTAACTTAATAATTGACTTTCGAAAGTTTACGAGATATTTCTCGTTGATTTTGCTGATTTTGAATGTGCGAGTTACTCGCTTAAGTCTTTTGTTTTTATTGCATGCAATTTATTTATATTGATTACGGGAAAAGTCTAATGAAGGAAAACGAGTATTATTTATGGAAGCAGCACTGCTTGTATTGGCAGGTAATGCAGTGAAGTACATTAACATCTCCGCCGTATGTGTGTATGTCCATACATGAATATAAAAATTGAAATTTCCCCTTTGTACCAACGTGTAAGAAAAATTGATCCATAAAAGGTGAAAAGTCTCAATTCTAGTGGCAAAGAAATTTAATATTGCAGTTTTGAAAGCTTTTTCTAATACTAATGGGGTTAATTTTTTAGTGTTAATAGATATGGAAATGGAAATTTTCTGTTTTTCGGAAGAACGAGTTAAAACCTATTGCAAGCGCTAGTATTTGAAGTTCTTACTTTTTTAGACCAGAAAAGTTTGATCATTTGTTTGTTTCACTATTTCGTTAGGTTATAAGTAGAAATTCAATTCAAAATCTAGATTAAGTTGTCCTACTTTACAATTTTAAGGCTTTACCAAACACATTATTTGAAACTACCAGACATATCCATGGGTTTTGATTAGTGCAGGCGGAGCAGGGGAACTTGATTTGTAGACGTTTGCAGAATATTATTTTTGTTATTAAATGCTGAGACCCTGATACTAAATGAGGCTAAAAAATAAGGTCGCAATTTGTCACGAATTTCTTCCTTCCTAAATGGTCTTGCTGTTTTTATTGCTTTACAATGGTGCTGGGGGAACTTCCATTGTTTAATTCCCTTACTTTTCGGAGCTCACGGTAGGTAGTTACTTTGACTATCCTCAATCTTGTAGTCATTACAATGGCATAATTATACCTCATTTACTGGAACATGTAAAATACAATTTTTATATCTGTTTTATAATTTTGAAAGCACCTTGAGAGAAAAGCTTCTCTGGCAGTAATATAAAAGGATATTGTTTATGAAAGAAAAGTTATGCTATAACATTTGTAGAGGAATCTCTCTTTTATATAAGTGACGGCCTGGAGCATAATCTGCTTCAGATTAATGGTGCGTAATTCGGCAAGTCTTCACACGATCTTCTCGCGATGGCCACCAAAAAAGCGTCTTCGGACGGTCCAAGAGTGTGTTGGATTGGGAGTAGGCTTATCGAACTGGCAAGAATTTGCTTGCCTGCTGGTAATGTGTAAGGGGCAAGCGGATCTAACGGGGGATGAGCTGAAGCAATAGCCCAGAGATCGTCCTTCCTATAATGGAGAAGATGCTAATAGGACCCCAAGCCAAAATGGAACAGCATACATCGAGGGCTGCATGGCCAATGGGGAGCTTGGTCTCTGGTACGCGAACTCTGAACAACTTGGGCGCTTTAAGTTTCAAATAGGATCCTAACCTTGATATCGGTCCAGCCAGGGTGGACATTATTCCCGGACTATTCGTTAGACCAAGACATGGACTCAACAAAAGAAAAATATACAAAAAATAGACAATAGCAAAAGCGTAGTGACACCAGGCGCATCATAGGAGGACGAACTGCTGGCATCCAGTCAAGACACCGTAACCGTCGACGGTTACACACACAGTGCTAACCACTGTGATGAAAGCAGCAGAGACCTCCTGGAGTCCTGCTGGAGTCCTGTTTAAGAGCCTGCACTAGAAATCTATACATATTCTGCGAAGAATAAGAAGCCCGGTACTGTCGACGAGCGAAATGAAAAGAACCTCGTTAAATATCAAGCGATTTCTAAAGAATACAACGGCAAACATCTCAGAGACGAGCAGAACGCGAAACCTATCGCCTTCTAACGCAGTGGATCTTAAGACGAGGTCTAACATCAACACAAGTGGAGCAGAGTGTGCAAGGGGTAAGCAATAACAAGGGCCGACTTGCCACGAACTGCGATTCCCTTCAACGATGTGGCCAGTAGTCACTTCCGTGTGGCGCAGGTGGATGGTAATTCCGGTAGTGGCAACTAGCGCCGGAGGTGTGGACCAGTGTTGAGGCTAGACTGTCGAAGATGGTCGTCGAGCATCTCCTGGATGCCAAAAGAGAACACACCAGATTCATCCCCTACTTAGATTCCTTTCAGGTGACCCGTGGGTTCCACAGTATAGCATGCGTGTTACATATAGCTACAACACAAATAGACACGCGCAAATACTTGAAGATGTAAGACAATACTTGGACCAAATAAAGTATCAACATTAATATTCCAAAGTGCAGACATTGTGTCAACATCTTTTTCATTAGTTTCCGGTAAATTACAAAATTAGCAAAATTGCAATTTCCATAAAAGTGGTGTACGTGTAACTTATAATATTGGGTGCAAGCCCTAAGCGAGGGGTCCGTGGACCAGGAAAGAGGAAGTAAGTTGCTTCCCATTTGGTCCGGTCCAGCATTAAGTTGATGCGGACTTAGGACCCCATCATTCTCAAAACGAATAGCACAAGAGACGCTGATCAGGATAAATCTGGAGCGAACGTAGGTACATCGTTATGACAAAGAGGTTCCGCTTCGATAAGAAGTTTGGAACACGTTAGACCAACTGGGCAAACTGGGAGAGCGTGGCATTGACATACGGCTTCAACCACCAACTGATTATCTGGTACACTGATGAATCCCTCATGACAAAGAAAGAAAGTAGGCGCTGGGGTCACTACTATTGGTAGAGGGTCTGAGCTTCAAAATGGTATATAGGTTGTGGGGTCTAGGTGCCAGGAAAATTTCTCATTTTTGGAGGAATCTGGCGAAAAACTTTAAACGCTTATATCTCCGTTAATATTGAGAATTTCGCAAAAAGGAGCTTAATTCGTGATCACTACTACTGGTAGAGGGTCTGAGCTTCAAAATGGTATATAGGCTGTGGGGTCTAGGTGCCAGGAAAATTTCTCATTTTTGGAGGAACCTGGCGAAAAACTTTAAACGCTTATATCTCCGTTAATATTGAGAATTTCGCAAAAAGGAGCTTAATTCGTGATCACTACTACTGGTAGAGGGTCTGAGCTTCAAAATGGTATATAGGTTGTGGGGTCTAGGTGCCAGGAAAATTTCTGATTTTTGGAGGAACCTGGCGAAAAACTTTAAACGCTTATATCTCCGTTAATATTGAGAATTTCGCAAAAAGGAGCTTAATTCGTGATCACTACTACTGGTAGAGGGTCTGAGCTTCAAAATGGTATATAGGTTGTGGGGTCTAGGTGCCAGGAAAATTTCTGATTTTTGGAGGAATCTGGCGAAAAACTTTAAATGCTTATATCTCCGTTAATATTGAGAATTTCGCAAAAAGGAGCTTAATTCGTGATCACTACTACTGGTAGAGGGTCTGAGCTTCAAAATGGTATATAGGTTGTGGGGTCTAGGTGCCAGGAAAATTTCTGATTTTTGGTGGAATCTGGGGAAAAACTTTAAACGCTTATATCTCCGTTAATATTGAGAATTTCGCAAAAAGGAGCTTAATTCGTGATCAATACTATTGGTAGAGGGTCTGAGCTTCAAAATGGTATATAGGTTGTGGGGTCTAGGTGCCAGGAAAATTTCTGATTTGGGGTCAAACTGAAAGGGTTTGGCTCGCTCAATAAAATATTGATACTCTGGATTCCAAGCCACATTGACTTAAAAGGCAATGAAGCAGCGGATGGGTTGGCTAGGAAAAGAGCAGCGACGCCACTATCCGAGCCAGAGCCATTCTGCGTCTGAAATGGATTCATGACCACAACAGTGAAAAACGAAGAGGAACGGCAGAGGAATCTGGGCGGAACTGGGCGAACTCACCAGGAATCGAACAGTCCTGAGTGCTCATGGGGGGATACGAACCCAAGCGCTCGAAAGATTGTTTAAACCTCACCAAGAAGAGCCTCCCAACCATAGCGGGGATATTCATTGGTCACTGCAGGCTAGTGTATATATTTCCTCGGTTTATATAGGTCACGACCAATCATTTCCGCCAGAAGAACCGCAACATTTGACGACCATCATATCAGCGATGAAGGCCAACATGTTGATAGGTCAAGATGCCAATGCAAGTTATAAACTTTGCGCATGCTCAGAAATGAAAGAAAGAGGTTAGTCACTCTTCGATTTTATTATTAACTCAGGGCAAACAGGGGCAGTACGCCAACATTTAATTTTCCTACCTCTGAGAACTGTGACGGTTGGGAGAAGGTCCTTGATGTCGCTTTACTAACCAACAATAGGATTTTTAGGGTGATACTGGAGAGTATCTGGCCAGGCATCTCGTCGCAGAGGTCTGCAATCGTTCTAAGGACCCCTGGGGTGTGCCTCTGGTCAAGTGATACGTAAGATAAGCCTCCAATGAAGTACTGGCCAAGGCTTCGTTGGTAGCGTTGGTGCTAACCTTGTGGAATACTCCCTCTATATCCAAAAAGGCATCTAGGGTATACCACTAAATTGTTTCAATTACAAATTCCCGTGAATAGCGGTTTCTGTGAATTTACCTTTGAGTTAGGCATACTAGGACTTAGAGAAAAGTGTTCTCTCCATAATCGCCCTCACGGTGAAATAAACCAGTACGTGAAAAGGGGAATAAACAGCAGGCGCATATAGCGAATGTAGGAAATTCGGCGAGTGTTATGAAGCCTGAGACGAACGAAAACAATGGATGAACTAAAGTTACCAGCAAAAAAGCGAAAGGAAACGCGCGGAGCTGATCCCGGCCTTAAAGATCTGGGCGGAAATGTGAACAGAATCCGAAGAACCCACTGTCTGAATTCGAGGAAATGCTTGATAATCTTGTTCTCGACGCAAAGGGACGAAGTGGAAAGGTGATTTCTGGTGGGCCTTTGAGTAGGGTAGGAGAGAATCAAATGCAGGGAGCGTAATTTAACTGAAGTAGGTTCTGCGAACACTTTTCAGAAAGGGGTTCAGGCTTGGTTGTAGACCTGACCTTTGTCAGCCCTGCGCTGGCGTGTGGTATATCCTGGTACGCCAGCAAACGCTACACCCACAGCGATCACTAGGCAATTTTTTTTGAGGCATGTGTCGAACCACTGGGCAAAGACCCATCATGCCCGAAACTGAGAAAGATTTGAGGCTGATCGGCAGAAGCTTTCGATAAGCAGACTTTCATAAAGATGTTGCTAGATCAACCTGATAAAGCAGGCGCTTCTACGGAAAGAACCGTCCATCTGGCTCGATCCACCGCCAAAACATGTAACGCGTCCATGCCTAGGAGGTGCGCACTCCCCAGTAGAAGACCAAACTACTGGTGGCCGTGGACCGCAGAATATCCCGATTGTTGAGAGCCAAGGCAGCCTTTTAGATCCGCAGTATGGATTCCGTAAAGCCAGACCAACCATTGACGCCATCAAATTGGTTACAGGGTTGGCCGAAGATGCAATTCACGGAAAGGGTAGTACCAATAAATATTGAGTGGTAGTAACCCTGGATAACAGAATTTTCATGAAACTTCTTCTTGTTGGCAGGCGTATGCGCGATAATGTCCTCTATGCTGGTGCATAATTTAGTACTCCTACTCCTCCTATGAACTTAAGGGTCTTTTCCAGTCAACTTATAAAAGTTGGCAGTATACTATTAGCAAGTTTATTTGAGCAGATATCGGAATGGGACATATTTTGAGGCCAAGATTTCATATGAGCGCATCACCCTGATTTTTTTCAGATTTTTGGGTTGGGTAATTTCGGAAAATGAGTCCTGTCTCACTTTAAGTGTGCATTTTGACTCGTTACCCACGCACTTTATAATCCACGCAAAACTAATATCAGTTTCGGAAAATATTAATCGAGAGCTTTCATTTGATACCCCACATGACTGTATCTGGCGAAAAAAAAATTTTACATCCACGCTTTACATATATGGGAGCCCCCTTTAAACTCCACGTACATTAATGTCACTCACTATATGCGTGGGATTTCATTGTTCCCATCTGTCCACCAAATTTCGTTCGGACCGGCTTAGTCTTTTTAGAGAAAAGTTCGTGTGACAGACAGGCAGACGGTGAACCGATTTTCATAAGGTTTTGTTTTCCATTATTATCCAAATTTTGATTTGATTTCGAAAGAAATTTCTGCGATTACTACTGCACACGTGCCCGTCATTTGGTATCACCAAATTAAAATCAAAAAAGACCACACCCAGCGGCTTTATCTATATAAGGGAGGAACTTTCCAAGAAAAAAGGAAACTTGCCAGTCTGCATTGAATTCAGGCTAGTTTGGTAGGTTTGGTTACTGTGCAGTGTTCACAACGAATCCCTTCCTACAACGACTCATCTGTACGTGCTTCGTACGGTAAAAATGGCCCCGGAAATGTGGTAGTTGTACAAAAAATTGAACTATCTAACCCGTGTTGTCTGACTTTATTTTGAGAGCTGCAATTGGAAGGGATACAATCTTCTGTTGAAAATATTTTTTTTGACATAATTAATCTTTCTCGAAGAAATTCGCATCTTCCACCAACAGAACTGATTCTGGTACCCTATAATTGCCCCAGATAAATTATCAGAATGCGATTCGAAACAATGTTACAATCCATGAACATACATACAATCCTTCAAGCCAACAACCCTGACTTCAATAACACCCTGATATCTTGATGGGCTTCTGATGGGTTGGTTAGTTACTCTGAATAAGCCACGATATGGTATAATGGACTTACCCCATCTTACCCATGTGTAACGGAAATTTTAGCATATTTTCCATGAGGGTTAGTGTGAAGATAGACATAGAGACATCCATTGATATTATGTTAAGCACGTAATCGAATCTGTCACGGAAGGGATTCAATTTTGCCATGTTTCGTACGTGATCCTGTGGATTTTTCTTGTTAGCAATGAAAGCACTTGTCCTGGCTCGATGCTGATATGACGTCCTCCTCTGAGAACTCCACTCTATATAGTGAATAACCCGCACATATGTAAAAGGAAATAAGTCAAATGGCTCTTCAATTTTTCTCGACTTCATTGCAATCAGGGGTTGCTTTTAAAACTTGGGACTTTAAGGATTCTGGATATACGCCAATGGAGAGAGGCTTCTCATTTCGAAATATCATTAATGCCAGTCGTGAAGAAGGTACTTGTCGAGGAACGATAGAGCTTGAGTTGAGTTTAGTGGTGGTGCAATTTAAGGGATGTTTCAAGCATCGGAAATTAGATGGTCGACGGCTGTCATCATATGTCCCAGGGGAGAAATTTTAAGGAAAACTGCTATGTTAACTTTTCCAATTAGTTTAATGGCATAGAAGCGAATTGAAGTTTCCATAGGGGAGAGTCATTTACGTATAGAATAGAAGGCATGGAGTAGTCGTCATAGGGTGATAAAACGCCTGTCAGGAGAGTTATAAAAATATAGATATTGTAAACGTACAGGAGCTCGGCTCAGATTCTGAATATTTTATTCCCGCGAATAATACTCATCTGCGCAAATTTATGGAAGTTCAATAGTAGGGGGTGAGACATGTTACCGTAGCTTCTCAATCCCAGCAACACACCGGTAATTAACCAAACAGTTTGTAGAGTGATTTGTTACTGCCGCGAAACAGTCAAACTTGTCCGGGTAACAAACGACCAATTTCACTAAATCATTTGATGGACAACGATATATCTTGTCATGCTGAAGGCTCATTCAAATCTAATAAACGTCACTTCGCTCATTTTTAACGACACGATACAAACAGAGCGGGTTCTCAAAAGTCCAGCTTAAATGTTGGTTGAATCGTTCGGTGGAAATGAGCCGCGCAAGTTTTGTGAAAGAAACCATATTTGTTGGTGAGATGTGTGAATGTAGAGTCATGGATATAAAGGGACGTCAATGCGGTATGTAAAACAGACCCCAACAAAGAGCCTTAAAACAAACCATTAAAGGTGAGCAGTAGATGCATTTAACCGGGAACCATTCCACCAACTTTGATGCGTCAAAGATTATGTGCTATTGCAATAAATCATCACGGGAAGGTGTAACTCTGGAAACAAATTACTGTAAGTCCTCAGTCAATTAGGTCTTTTTGCTTCCTACAATGATCCTTTCGATGCCTGAGATGAACTCTTTGTTGCAACACTTCAACGAGGTTGATTGTAACTTTATTTGTTTTTTATATAGTTAAATGAGGGATGGCTTAAATATCGAGCATATCGCAGTTTCCATTTTATTAATACAAAATAGAAATTTCGAGGGTATTGTGGCGCGGCAGGATTCGCAGCATTCGAAATTTATTTCGAATGTTGCGAATACCAGCGGACAGATGACGTCACCGGCGCTCTCCACTCAGTTTAGACCTCGCTACAGGAGTGAAGAGCAGAGTAGATACAAGATGTCAGCCTAAACGTTGAGAAATGTAAGTTCCTTCAAACACAGGTGAGATTCCTCGGACACTCCATTTCCTCTGAAGGAATACAGCCCGATACAGACAAGATGCAAGCGATTACAAGCTTCCCACGTCCAAAAACTGTAAAGGATTTGCGGAGGTTCTTGGGCATGCTAAACTCCTATCGTCGTTTCCTGCCCAGGGCCGCCCAACACCAATCCGTTTTGAACGCGTAGTTGTCTGGCCCCAAAACTAAGGACACATGAGAGATCATGTGGTCTGAAGAGGCTATCCGCGCGTTCAATAAATCCCGACAGCAACTGGCTGAAGCTACACTCTTGGCATTTCCTCTGCAAGATGCACCTCTAGCCGTTTTTGTTGATGCCTCTGACGCCGCTCTTCACCAAAAGGTGAATCACGCCTGGTTGAGCTTCTTCTCTAGGTAGTTGAACCCCGCTCAACGGAACTACAGTACCAACGACCGTGAACTGCTCGCCGCGTAGTTGAGCATCAAGTACTTCCGCTTCTCCCTTGAAGGCAGGCGGTTCACAGTGTTCACGGACCATAAGCCTCTCACATATGCTTTGAAACAAAAGCCCGACAAAGCGTCCCCTCGTCAGCTTCGACATCTGAGCTTTATAAGCCAGTTTACGTCAAACATCCAGCACGTGTCCGGCAAAGACAACATAGTTGCTGACGCTTTATTTCGTGTCTCCGAAGTTAGCATCCCGGCCTCACTCGACTTCTCGGCCATTGCCAAGACGCAGGAGGATGATGCAGTACTTCAGAGCCTCAAATTGAACCCCAAATACAAATTTCGGGAGTTGTCCATCTTTGGCTCGAACCTCTCTCTCTGCTGCAAAGACTCGGAAAAGGGACCTCGGCCTTACCTTCCGGCCACCTTTCGCAAGGAAGTGTTCCACGCGGTTCACGACTTAGCGCATCCAGGCATCAGGTGAACAAATCGGTTAGTCACCGATAAATACTTCTGGCCCTCCATGAACAAGGATGTCAATTCCTGGGCCAGAGAGTGCATCGCATGCCAAAAGTGTAAAATTGCCAGGCATTTAAGGAAAGAAGTGGGTTCATTCCCCCGCACTACCAAGCGGTTCCATACAATACACCTCGACATAGTAGGACCTTTGCGAGACTCGCACGGTTATAGGTATTGTCTCATAATCATCGACAGGTTTACGCGGTGGCCTGAGGCAATACCTCTGAGAGACATTACGACGCAATCTTGTGCCGAAGCCCTCTGTCAAGAGTGGATACCTCGCTTTGGCGTCCCTGCAGTGGTCATCACTGACCAGGGAATGCAATTTGAATCCACCCTTTTCTCGGAGTTAGGCAAACTCCTAGGGTTTAAACGCCAGCGGACTACTGCATACCACCCGCAATCAAATGGGATGCTAGAACGTTAGCACCGGACGCTGAAAGCCGCCATTATGGCACGCGACGATCCGTCCTGGACCCAAGTCTCGCCTCTCGTCCTACTCGGCCTACGTACAACACGCCGAGAGGAATTTGCTGCCAGCCCAGCGGAGCTGATATGCGGGGAGAACCCGAGACTCCCAAGTGATCCGGTCTTCGACAAGAGATTGGGTCTCACAGAGTCGGGGTTGGTGCATCTGCTGAGAGACAATCTCCAACGCATCAAGGCCACACCTCCCACCCAACACTCGTCCGCACCTGTCTAGGTCAGGACAGATGCCGTCCGGAAGCCGCTGCAGCCTCCTTATGAAGGCCCGTACCGCATTCTCGAGCGGGAAGAACATTTCTTCCAGCTCGAGATCGGTGGACACAAAAAGGCGGTCTCCCTGTCCAGGCTGAAGCCCGTATACACCCCTGAACAACCGCGCGTTCGCTTCAAGGACTGATGGGGAGCACAGTTCCGGATTCGGTCGCTGAAACCCCTCGGTTTCATCTAGGGGCGGAGTGATGTGGCGCGGCAGGATTCGCAGCATTCGAAATTTATTTCGAATGTTGCGATACCAGCGGACACTCAGTTTCCACTCAGTTTCGACCTCGCTACAGGAGTGAAGAGCAGAGTAGGTGACGAGAAATGTCATATTTTGGAAGGAGAAAAAAATGAGAACCGAAAAATACAAGATGTCAGAAAAATAATAAAAATAACTAGCACCAGTTGTGTTGTTGGAAAAAGTGAAAAGATTCCTATAGAAAGTTTCTATGAAATTCACCCTTTGTTGAAGTAGTCAGTGCCATTGTTTTTATGAAATAAATGAAGCGTTATAACCAGTGAACATCGTTGTTCTTAACTTCTAAAGTATTACAGAAATATTTTGACAAGAAATGAATGACTAATATCTTGAATAATCATTGTGATGGGCACATTAGCCGTGTCTTTTTGCAGATTTCTACGAAAAAATTTAATATCTTTTGCTAAAATTTGCAACATCTGTGTCGGTGTTCGCTTTATTTTTGACGCTTCATTGTCTTCTTTTTTGGTTCCGCTTCTTTATGTTGGTCCCTCGAGTTGGTTGCCTGGAAACTGCGACTAGGTCTTCATAGTTGGCTGGTCACTGGTGAAGGCATTCAGCGCCCTATTTCTGATAAGAGCGAACATTTTGGTGTAGCCCTTAAGAGCAGGACTCATCATACCCAAAAATTAGCAGAATATTTTATTGTTACTGGTTGAATATAGTAAGAAGGAATGGTATTGCTTTCTGGTGGTGAACTTACTGGCGTTAATCACTTCTTTCGTGTTCTATTTACGGCAGGGATTAGCACTTGCGTTCAGTCATCCGGGCTTTTCTGTTTTGACAACCTTCTCCACTGCTCCATAGATATAGCTACTGATCGAGTGATTCTTCAAGGTTGATTTGGTTTTCACGGAAAGGCATTGGGCAGTTAGTTCGAGAACGAGGTTAACAGAAAATTTAACATAAAGTTCTTGTTCATCAACGTTGGTATATCATAAGGAAATGAGCCAAAACCAGGTCCCCATTTAGGAAACAATGCAAATGCGTCTGTAGACATCGTACTAAAACTTCATTCTCTCTCCTCTTTTCTACAAACCCGATTCTGACTACATCGAAATGCGTTTCTCCCTTATTGAATGCCAGTTCATGATTAAGAATTTAAGTTTTTGGAGGGGGAGTTATTTAAGTCTCTAGACCAACCATGTTGACAAGCCTCGCGATACTGATGATAGAAGTCAGAAATAATTTTGCCTTGAATTCATTGGAGCCTGCCAAAGATGGATAAGAAAAGAGAAGCGATGCGTCACTATAGTTTAAATGGTGGGGCCTTATTAAAAGCGTCCACTATAAGCTTAATGTTATACCCAACCGAAGGGGTTGACGTTATCTTTCAACGTACATCAGCCTGTTACTCGCCCTGCGCGTAGAACGCCGGGAAGGTCAACATCCTGGATTCGTCGGGATTTCAGGAATACGCAGAGCCGCGTTGGAGGCCACTTCTGGGAGTAGGGGGTTTCCAGCTGACACACTCGTAAATTCGGTGATCAACCTAATAATTTGGCTTCCAAGCCCCGAAGGACACCCAGGCTTGGTAGGTCTTCTATGTGTTGATGGACGGCAAAAATAGCCAACCTATGGAAGGAGGAGTTTTATAAGTTTTCCCCCAACACAATGGCACGGTTCAGATTAGTTCAAAGGAGACTCTGCAGCCTTATAAACAAAAGCAAAGCACGCTGCTTGCAGGACCTAGAAGTAAATGGAATTTCGTAGGACTCGATTATAGTTAAGAAAAGTTGGTTAGAAAAGTTAAAGCTCTGCGGAAATCCTGCATATTTAATAGCGACACAATTAACCGCATCCTACACTGTCTTCCCAATGAAAGAACTTCTAGAGATAGCTGTTATTATGGAAAATAAGAAGACCTCAAGCCCTGATGGTATCCCAGCAGAGGTGTATAAAATTGTGCTCCACCATCGGCCAGACCTACTCCTCGACGCGTTCAACGCTTGCTTGATCAAAGAGATTCCTTCTTGCCACTGGACGGTGGCGAAGTTCACGCTGATCATCAAAAGGAAGGCGACCCTGATCCCTGAGTTCTGTTTTAGAATAGGGAACCCACAGCCGCTCATCTCCATCTTTGATGCTCCTTGCAACGTATGATGTCAGAAATGCCTTCATTAGAAAATTAATTCCACTTATGAACCTACCTCTTATGTACATACATTCGGAGATGATCTCAAAGATTGCTCCCCGCTCAATGAGACGCTAGAGGGCCAGAAAAAGGATGTAGATTACGTCCTAAGGGCAGTGGCGGGGAGCTTCGCGAGTGACCTCTGCTTATCGCACTGTCTTAGAACCAGCTGTAATGATGATTGCGGGAGTGATCTCTCTGCCATTCTTAAGGGGTGTTTTTGCTCGTAAAGAACGGCAACGAACACTAAACGAGGAGTTGCTCTCTAAGCAAAGTGAGTCAAGAGGCAGATGGACAGCGCGGCTCATCGGCAATTTAGATGCATTGCTAAATCGAAAGCATTATTTCCTTACATAACTTCTAAGTGGGCATCAAGGTTTTCAGTCTTACCTGCATAAGCTCGGGAAGGCACAACCTGTTGCCTGTGTGTTCTGAAATGGAGTAGTGGACGATGCCGTCCACACATTTTTTCTTGTGGAAGGTAGAATGGGATTCGTCAACAACACAAAGACAACTAAAATCAATCGATCAAAATTGGAAGAACCATGTTGGAAAATTAAGGAATTTAATCTTGACGAAGACGGCTACGGTTTCGTACCAGGGCAGAGGCCACTCATCAGACGCTGCCTCACCTCAACCCTGAGAGCAGCGTGACCGAAGCCGCTCGCAGCTGTTATATGCCTTTTTATAATTTGCAAAACACGACAAAGGTGCGAATTATATCTAAGATAAATCCGTCCAAAGTTCATACTAAAGCTTGGCCGAGCTAAACAATTTTTGTTTAGGAATTGAGGAGTCCTAAGTCCGCATCCACGTCACAGTTAGATACTAGACAGCTACCTCACTCCCCCTTGCCCCTCAAGGGGGGAAATCAGTGCGAGTACACACGATTTCAAATTGTTTTGCCCTTGAGCATGAGTGAGATGTACCGAAAACCCGATCAGCTGTGTTTGACATACCGCCCGGACTTGCCAATGTATTGGTGAGATTGGCAAGTTTTTGTATCAGTGAATACGTGAAACAACTTTTTGCTATATGGGTGAGCACGCCGTAGTACCAGAATAGCAAAAGCTCGCCGATCTCTCTCTTACCAATACGATTTGACGAAGATTATGCCTTTTCCTTGTTTAGCGTCTCTGATGTGTACAGATAAGCTTCTGCAAGCACATTTGCAAGTGGGGTCATTTTTGTAAGGGTACTGCCTATAGTAGATCTACTGTGATCCACGTGATGTCGGACCAGACCAAACGGAGAGCAACTTACTCCCACTCTCGAACTGTGGGCCGATTTGCGTTGAATATAATTCGCACCCTTGTTGTGTTTTGTGAATCATAAAAAGGGAGCGTATAACACCTGCAAGCCACTTCGGTCACGCTGCTCCCAGGGCAGAGGTGAGGCAGCGTCTGATGAGGTAGCTCTGCCGGTACGAAACCGCAGCTGTCTTCTCCAAAAACCCCAAAAGAGGAGTCCGTGGAATGAATGAAAGAGTGGGAATAAGTTGCTCTCCATTTGGTCCGATTCGACATCAAGTGGATGCGGACTTAGGGCTTAATCAATGGGATGTGGGTACTCTGAAATAAATTGATCACTCGAAAAATCGAGGTCCAGCCCTTTCACTTAGTGCCGAACAGATTAGCCGAATTTTGCGGAAATCATTCCCTTCGAACCACTGCCACAGGAGTTCAGTTTATGAGAAGGGAGATCCAAAACGGATGCTTTCATTGAGATTGTGGATGCTGTCCTTGATCTCGGCGAGTAATCTTCCTCGTAACATTTGATATCAGAAATACCTTCGACTCCGCAAGATTTTGGATCTGCTAGGCCCACTCGAAAGTTAATTCCACGTACCGGATTACTTTTTGCAGATACTGAGGGATTACTTGAAAAACGCTATCTGCCTATGAGGTGCCAAAGAGACACAAGTGGATGGAGATCACGCCGGGGGAAGCGTAGGTTCCCATCCTAGGACTGGACTTCTGAAACTCATCTGACAATAGCCTGCTAAAGCTTGACATATCAAAAGAATCGGCCCGACAAACCGTCCCCCCAAATTCGTCACGTTAGAATTTTATCAGCCAGCTCACTTCTGATATCCAACACCTGTCTGGGAAAGACAGCGTCGTTGCGGACGCTTTGTTACGAATCTCGGAGGTCACAGCTTCCGCCGCGGATTATAAGGCAATTGCCAAGGCGCAAAAATATGACGCAGAGTTTCAGGGCCTGAGAGCAAACTCCAAATACAAGTTCATGGAGTTTCCTATCTCCGGATCGAACTCCTATTTACTCTGCAATACCTTGTTAGAGAACAAGGGACGTACGTCATTTATTCCGGCCGATTTTCGCTAGTAAGTATTCCATGCAGTACAGGATTTTGAGCACCCAGGCATTAGGACGACGAACCTTTTAGTCGCCGGAAATTACTTTTGGCCGTCCATGAACAATGACGTGAACTCTTGAGCCAGACAGTGCATCACCTGCCAGAAGTGTAAGATCAATAAGCACGTAAAAGGAAATAGGTAGGCATTCCTTTGGTCGATCAAGCGCTTCGACACCATCCAACTCGACATCATTGGCCCTTTGCGAAATTCGCATGCCTCACAATGGTGGCCTGAAGCAATACCTCTGACTGACATTACTGCATAATCATGTGCCGAGGTCCTCTATCAAGAATGGAACTCGTGCTTTGGTGTACCAGCTGTATTCATCACGGACCTGGGAATACAGTTTGGGTTTACTTTTTTCTCGGAGTTAGGTAAGCTCCTGTGTTTCAAACGTCACAGGACCATTGCATATCATCCGCAGTCTAACGAGATGCTGGGACGTTGGCACCGGACGCGAAAGACCGTCTTAATGGCTCACGACGGTCCGTCGTGGTCGCAGTCCTTGCCTTGCGTCCTAGTCGCCCTTCCCGCAGCGCATCGAGACTAGTTGACGCCCTCCCACCATGACCGACTTCACTTTCTCGACATATGACGCCGGACTTCGACACCCCCGGGGACATGCTCCCAAATCCTTATTAGGATAGACGAAGACGGGATAGGATAGAGACCCCTGCACCCACCATATGAGGGCCCCTTTAAGGTTCTGGAGCGACAGGGACACTCCTTCAAGCTCGACGTCCCGGCGGGCCTAAATGGGTCTCCTTTTCGAGGCTGAAGGCCTTCGTTGAACTAGGGACACTCCAAAAAAGCGTCTGCGAAACGTCAGGTTTGAACTAACTCGCATTAAATTCGTTATTTGGTTTTTATTATCTAATCTTCCAATACCAGAGTTCAATTGAAAAACCACATTCTTGCTATTCTATGTTCTATGGAGGTACATCTAACACTCACGTTATAAACATTTACGGGTTGTTCACTATCTAGTGAAATTGGGAGGATAGAAGGCATATACGATGACAAGATTTGTGGTTTTGTCTAGACAAGCAGACCAGCCAGAGTAATGAGTACAATCACCCAAATTTGATAGGAAAAACCGTCTGTGAATTGTGTGCTCTACCTCCTTACCCTCTATTGGTAATTATAGTTAATTTTACTTTGTTTTTATTGTTATAAAATAAAGATAGCCGCATATTTCTTAAACGTATCGTATCGATTCCGCACTATAGCCCTGTTTCATCCTTCGACGTATCTTTCAAGTTATCCGACTTGGAAATGGAACATCTTACTCACAACTTGAGTGAGCTGTTCATTACGCGCAACAGTCATTTATTAAAAAGGCTAGAAGAGACCGTCCAGACTGTGATATTGGCCCCGTTGCATTCTCAAAATGAACATGTTCAAATGCAAACTAAAGTAACCCCAACAGAAAATAATCTCATTCGTGCTCGTTTCACGGTGCCGCATAAGAATATAATTACTGCGTTCATTAGGGACTCTTAAGTGTTGTAAAAGGATTAATTTTCAACTTGGAGAAGATGACTTATAGGGATTCATCTCGTCAAAGCGTTACTAGGTTAATTTCCTTTTCAGATATTCTGAAGGAAAAGACATTTTTTGACCAGAGTTTGACAATGAGAGTTAGATGGGAAACTGCATTTCCTCCAAATATCACGAAAGATAGTAGTGGAGTCCATCCGACAATATATCGTCAATAAATCAAGAGTAGATTAATCAAAAGAAAGTCTGCAGTTTAATAGCCAGCAAGACGTACCATTATCTACATCTCCCTTTTTGATTCCACCATCTTCGTACGTGCCACCTTCCTTATATACGAGTATGAATTCATACACTACATTCGGTGATATCCATCATCGTAACAACCATCTACTTCATCAAAACCTCGAAAAGCGTAATATCCTAAATAAATCACGTAATCCATCTTTTCACTAATATCTCGTTCCATTTTCATTTTCATTTCATTATTGCACAGCCACGAACATTTTCGCCCCGATCCCATCATGCATGTACTTCATATACCGGAGAGTCCTTATTCCCCCGATATCATTCAAGCGGGCTCAGTCTATTCACGGTCATACATATGGCAATACCATATCATCAGGATATCGAATCCCGGGGTGTTGTTCGCTCAATGGGACTTGGGAACCCCGGCCCGCCAGAAGGGGGGTGCTTACGGTTCGTTTCTAATGAATACTCTATCCGATTATTATTATGATTACCATTCACATTCACTCGGAGGGTTCGCGTGAAAGACTTTCCCAACAACAAAATTTCAATTTGATTCCGGCCGAATAATGAAACCGAAAACGGTGACGAGGCCGGAGACAGGGTGAGCGAGAACTGAAAAAGTGATATGGCGGTGAAATACCGAACCCTATTGTGCATATTCACCCCGGAGGGATATATTCCATTCTGCAATTTGTAGACGACATATCATTTAATGTGCTATATCCTTGTTGTGTTCCTGTTACATAATTCGGGGACTATGTGCGACGTAGCAGACGCAGAGCAACGAGAAAGTTACCCCTGGAATATGTTCTGTTTGGGCGAGTGTAGACCGCCCTAATGCCGCCATTGTATCGCACAATGCACGTTCTACCCTTATATAAAATGCTGGTCCCATTTGGGTCTATTCAAAGGGAAAGTTACATAACTAGAAGGCAAATGTGCTGAATGCGAAGCCGTCAGTGTCAGAATATGGCTGCGAGGGTATATTTAGAATAATAATGTCAGATATTTCGGGGGTTGTACGGCTCACATTGCGAAATGCTGGTTAAGTATATTTCTCCGTTTCGATGCTTTATTTGAGGTGCGGCTCATCTGGCGGTGTTTTGTAGGGTGATACAGGGGATAATGTTGCAAGACCTTTTCATGTGCGAACATAGTTATGCTAGTTAGGTGATCAACTCAAATGTTATGCACGAGTTCAACTAATTCAATTACATCTTTTATGTACACGGAGGGATGCAAATGGCTCTTACGGTGTAATTATGCGTAAACAGATTGAAAAATTGAAACTGAAATTTTCAGTCGTAAATTTAATGACAGTTTGCCTCTTTAAAATAGTAAATCTGTGTAGAACTAGTCCTAGATTCAAGAAATAGTCTCAGACTCCTCCTAACTTGTGTTTAAGGTTTGTTAGTCTCTTTTATTGCTGGAGGTGGAAGTCTTATAAAAACACTATTGTGCCAACTTGAAGAAGTTTCTGGAATTCTAATCGACTAACACTGCCTCCAATTTCTGTTACTTTCTACTCCAAAGAAGCGCCGCAAAGCATTACTTCATAAAGAGGACTAGGTAGGAGTCGAGGCCTTCCACTCTTTCCCCCGTAAGGAATTATGCGCTCTACCTTACCAAGTTTCGTCTGAAATCTTAGTACAAAGTTCACTACGCACCAGTTTCCCTCTGACCTCAGCATTTCCCCGACCATGTTCAACGGGCCTCGTCCAAGGTCCTCCTCCCTGGTCAAAATCGCGTACAGTAGAACATAACATGCTTTGGGTCCTCAGGTGTATCTTTTTCAGGTAAATTCATTCACCCTTTCGGGGACGGCATACCAACTGGGGTTTCCATTATCCCCGGTTTTCCGGCAAATCTCCACAAGCTTTTCCTCTCCATCGCAGGTATTTTGAAGATATCCAAAGCTTGTTCATACTTTTTGCTACCTTTTTTGTGGAAAAGACGCCGTCACTATTTCGAGAGAAAATGTGAACAGATCCATTGTGGTTTTCGCCCCATCAGCTCCTTCATAACAAGCCTGCACAGTCTTTCTCAGGGGTCTAAACTCAATTCCGGTCAAAGTCTTTTAAAGTCTTGCCACTTGCTAGTGAGAACCGACGCTTAACCCCTCGAAGTTTGCGTATGCTTCTCGTTTCGCTCCGAAGTCTAGTCTTCCTCTGGATTGTTAGCAAAGTTTTCTTGTTCGAATGCATGCAGCCCACTGCTCCGCGATTTCTTCGTAACACAAATAGTTTGGCCGCCTATTGGTACGAAATCGCCTTCACGACTTGGCAGAGTTGCATGCACTCGTTATACATCTGATTGTTGGTACTACCTTTTCCGAACCTGCGCCATCGGGATCATGGCGTCCCACTAGCATCTCAGGAAATGTATCTCCTTCATTGCTCTCCCTCGGACACCACCTTGTTGTGGGGGGGGAGCCTGTGGTATTTTACTACTACACTAGGGGTGTCCAAAAACACATGGAGATGGAAACAAAGAATTGTAACTCCCCAAGTGGCAAGAAGTCACAGACTTCGGTGGAAGGTAAGGACAAGCTGGTAACCCCAGTTAGATACACCCTGAACGCAGCAGTCTTTTCAGTTAACGGCGTTTTTCATATTAGGCTACATTTATGTCTATAAACATATGAGTTAGTCGAATTAACCTGCAGCATGCCAAAGCCTCTTTCTATCAATCAATATATGTTTCTGGTTCAAAACCCATGGGTTCGCTTTAACAAAGTCTGTGGTATTGGATCAGTCAAGGGGACTAGGGTTTTCTTTGATGAGAGATCCCCGAGACCGAGAGCCTGCGTTCTGATGTAAAAATTGTTAGAGGCAACCATGCTTACTTACTAGATGAAGTCTCACTCTCAGACAACCATTACTTAGAATTTAGTCTGATTATTGCAAGCCAACAGTCTGTAATACAAAAATGGAACCCTAGGAAAACGGACTGGACAAAGTTCAATGAACTTCTTGGAAACAAAGTGCAGCTCCCTAAGTGGTTAAGGGCGCCCTCGTTGATAGAAGATCAATTAAAAACTCTGAATCGCAGACTTTTAAAGTGCGTTGAAGACGCTTGCCTATTTCCCGAGGCTAACGCGATAAAAAGGATTCCATGGTGGAGCTGAGAACTGCAAAGACTCAGGAAATCAACTAAACGGCTTCTGAATCGTGCTGACAAAAGCAATAAAAATTAAGACTGGTTAAACTTCCGGAATTCACAGCGTGAATATAAACGAGACTCCTTTAGAGCATACTGTGAGGAACTGGAAGGTGAAAGGGAGACTTCGAGGCTGTACAGAGTCCTTAATAAGGATGAGTCGGCCAGGTTGGACGCTCTTAGAAAACCGGATGGTACTTTCATGAACTCCAGAATTGAACCTATACAATTCTCTTGGAAGTACACCATCCGGGAGAACAGCGGCTGTTACCACTGAAAAGGGGTGAACTGTTATACTATCATTTGGACACTTCAAAGCACCTGGCATGGGTGGCATCTACCCAACGATGTTAAAGGAGTGTATAGAACGCTTAGCGCGACTTCTAAGAAATATTTTTCGAAGATGTCTTGCTCTGGATTACGTACCTTCCTCTTGGCAGAAGGTGAAGGCAGTCTTCATACCAAATCCTGCTCCAAATCTCGAATGCTTTAGCAAAATAGGGTTGCCCGGACCAGAACCAGCAATTGAGGTGCCAATAGCATTGACTAAGGCTGCTATCAAAAACTGGAAACACACTTCCCATAATGGCAGGTGGTTATGTCTTAATGCTGCTAAACACACCACACTTTTCCATTCAGAATCAAACAAACATACAAACATAGTTTATGCTGTCGAAAAACAGACTTGCAGAAGTATTGTGGGCATTCTGACTGGCCATAATTCACTAGTTCGGCATATGTTGGGAATAGAAATTCTCCAAGATGACACGTATCCATCCTGTAATGAAGAAGCGGACCCATCAGACATTTTTGGTGCGGATGTGCTACAACTGCAGAATGACATCCTCAAACGGAAATCCCGCGATACATAAAGGATTTCGGGATATTCCGTTAGACGAGTACAGTGGACCACTACGGTCTGAGTGCTCAGAGGCTTTGCCTCTCTCACCTCACCCAGACACATACACATCCCCTTCAAACAATTTGAGGACCAACCCAGATTTCCAGCTTCCTATGCTTGGCAGGCAATCGGCCTTATGACCTACATTCCATCTGGACCTTTTCAACCTCAGTTCGACCCTAGAAAAATTTAGTTCCCCGAAAGCGTCGAGTAGAATACGACCGATGGTTACTGGCATTAGTACCTTTACTGCCCCAATCCACGGCGTACGTAATAAAATCTGTACATAAATGAGTTTACCAGCTATTTTTAGCCTGCCGAATCCGATTTCCAGAAAATGTATCATTTTTTTGGATGGCTTGTTTTCCACACACCCCTTTGGGTTTTGGCATCGCGGGAGTTCGTAGGGCCATCGTCCTCGTTCTAATTGCTGCGATACTTCCCGCAATATACAAAACATACAGTCACTCCTCTGTGATCTGACGAACTTTGAGCCTGTGAGGCATCTTTCCGGGTCCCTGGCCCACCAACTTTTATTGTAAGGTGTTCTTAGGAGTGATGCACTCCTTTTAGACACCTGTTTATCCAGAACACTTATAGTGTTAAGTACAACGTTGGGCAAGTAATACGCCACCACCACTACAGTCGAAGGATATCGACGACCGACAACTCGCTTGTCTGCTTCCTAAAGCCACTGAGGAAGTGATCCCAAATTCGGAGCAAAGGTTCAAACTTCTTCATTTCTTCATTTGCGTTTTTTGTTGTGGGCGTCCTTCCCATAGCTCTTTTTGACCATCGAGATGCGTCTTCGATCATATGGTCTCATTATTCGCGCCAACGAGAATTTACTTACCAAGATTGGTCTGAATATCGATGGTAACCGACCAAAAGGCAGGCCGAAACAGCGGTGCCTTGATACGTTAGATGGGGATTTAAAAGCCTCGCGATTGCATCCAGATCAGGCACTTGATTGAACCAAAAGCCGAACCCGATCACGATAAGCCGACCCCGCTTGTAAATGGAGCACAGGCTGAAGAATAGGAAACGGTTGGGTAAAGTTGTTGCCAAGGAATCGATGACCTAGGCTTCCAAGGTAAAACAGAAATTTTATTGGAGGTAAGGGGTACTAATTATACTGATTGCCTTGCCTTGGTTACAATGTTTTAGTTTTACTCAGTTCTCAATTATTTGCTGGCTTTAAGGATATGAACGTGGCTTACGATCCCGGGTCGACAGAGCACAAAGCATAAACCTACTTCCATCATGACTGGTGGCCTTCGCCAATACTGTCGCCAAGAGAACGAATTTCATCTAAAATATTCAATCTGAAATCCTTCCTTAACCCTAAATATAATAAGTTAACACCACTTGGAAATCATCATTGGCTTTTCTTCTATTCATTATTCCGCGCAATATTAGGATATTACCAGCTTGCGAATGATTCAATCAATTAGGCCTAAGTTAACCCGACTCACCACAATGTGTATGTCTCCTGGTATTGTTTTTGATCTAGCGGGCGCAGTAGGTTTTCTTCTCAGTTGTGCGTATCGATGAGTTTGTGGATCGATAGGCCATCGGACTACAAACTAAACACTTCCCTGTCGCTAGCCTGGAACCTTCCTGAGAACTAGATTGCTACTGTTTGACACCTTCAGGGCAGGGAATTTCTGCCGCCAACAAGAGAAGAGAAAAGGAAAGGAGTCGTTCGTTTAAGAAACCTCCTGCCACCCGGCCCTTCTGCACATTGAACTCAATCTTCCTAGCAACAAAATAATTTTTAATTTAATATACTATACGCTTCCATTTGCCAGCGTTCTTCAGCAACTCTCTGACAATGTTGTCGTTATCTGCATAGAGTTGCTGACGAACATTCCGTCTAATTTCACCTTGCAGTAGAAAGAAAGGTGTATTTCGCGTTGTTCACCATCCGAGTCAGGGGATCACTCCTTACTGATCTGGTGCAGATAAAACTGTAAACTTCAATTCCGGCTTTAAAACCGGGGTAAGAAAATGATTAATCTCCCCGTATTTTCGTTCAAATCACAGATTTTAGTTTCCGATAAACTACGCAGTCCATCTGGTTCTCGATTCGCTTTCCCAAGAGATTTGTTACTCGTTCGGTGCGTGTGGCTATTCCTCATTAATAACCACCTTTCTTAAGTCCTGTATTTTGTTCGTCTAGATCGTTTTGGCTCTTGATCATTAATGTCAATGTTACTTCCTTCAAAGTAATCTCCTTCGATATCAAAGCACGTGATTCAATCATTACAAATTTTTAAACTCAGTGGCTGGTATGTTCATCAGATATACAATGACTCATTAAAGCAAAAAATGAGAATGGATGGGCAGCTTAGATTTTTTTCAAAGATTCGCAATTCCATTCTTATCCAGCGATGTAAAGTTGGTATAAAACTTTATAGCAAATATTGATAAAATTCTGAATTTCAAATGGAAATTTATGAATTTGCGTAAGAAAAGCCTGAAATTAATTTGGAAAGGTCTGGAATGAGTTTGGAAAGTCCTGAATTTGGTTCGGAAAATTTTTGAATTAGACTTGCAAAACCTATTTACTCAACAGGGGATCACTTTCACAACTGATGAGTTATGGCGCTGAAATTTGGTGACAATATTAGTAA
The DNA here is from genome assembly GCF_905115235.1 of Hermetia illucens. Classification (NCBI taxonomy): domain Eukaryota; kingdom Metazoa; phylum Arthropoda; class Insecta; order Diptera; family Stratiomyidae; genus Hermetia; species Hermetia illucens. Next base: position 152,132,394 of record NC_051852.1, on the reverse strand, counting down.
CAGATGTGGCAACTTGACAAAGAAAAATAATTTTTATTGGGACAGCAGGGACGCCATACCATGGTAAATCTAGTATCAATTGAATCTTTATGAAGATGACACGACCTTCATAGATTGAGTACCGATATCTTCAGAAAAGTTCTAGCCATTTTTTAGTCTGTCAGGTATAATAGGCTAAAAGCATAAATTTCAATTCATTTTTGGATTAAAACTGCAATACTTTTGGGATACTCATGAACCTCATAATCTTAAACTGGCCATAATTGAGTATATGAGGCTGTCTTCCGAAGTCAATCGAAAATTATCCAAAGTAATTTGTAGTTTCCCTAAATATCCACCTCAAATTTACTGATTTATCATACACCTAGGGAGGTATAAATCTTTTTCTCGGACATCCATCAAACATCTGATGAAACTTCAGTTTACTACTTCAGAATTTGAGTCATCTTCTCCTATTAAATCATACCAATAATGATCGCTAATAACATTTACAGATTAGACAGATATACCCATAATTTACTGAAAATTAATTGCATTTTAAAACTATACCGCCGCCATGAATTACCTTGTCTGCTTTCAATATTGGTCCATTAGCGAACATCGTGAACGACTCAGCATCAAGTACAAAACTATGGCTCCCATAAGCAAGGCAGTTAGCATATGGAGCTGAAGGTAATTTTCATTGAACAACATGAGGCTCAGACGGAATTAATTCTACAACTGTGCTTTAAATGCTACGCAATTAAAATAACAAGCTCGGAAACAACATTCAAAATTAATTTGAAACCGTATTAGGAAATAAAACGTTGAATTTGCAGTTAATTTCAATAGTGTTGTATCTGAGTCGGTACTGAGTTTCTATGTTTTACTAGGGGAAGCCTACCTGATTTTGTGTGTATCTCCTTTAATTGGGAGTCAAGTACACTTCAAAGGTTGTTTCAATTCGCACTTATCACTCATGAATAATATTCCCAGATGGTCCTTTTAATAAAGCCTTTAAAGCATACATCTCTCAGTGACAAGGAATCTGCATCTCGTTAGTGACTCTCATTCAATTGCGTACTGCTCGAAAGTTTAGCTATGAAGGAGTAATGAATGATTTTCTCCCGCGTTTCGTTAGTGCTATTCCATCATTTTAATTTAAAGATTGAAAGAGTGCGCAATCCACATCCATTACATGAACGTGCCAATTGGCGTCTATGAACTCCAGTTTTGGACAAGTCACCCAAATTAGATCTGGGTCTTGAATTGTGTCAGCTCATAGCTCAGCCGACTGGTATCCAACATCCAGACACAATACAAATCCCCTTGGCAGGAGTGAGATTTCAACCGCGACCTTCCGCTACGGCAGCCAGCGCTCTAACCACTATGATGTCCAGACATTTCATTTCTTGTATATACATATTTACAAAAAGGCGATACGTTTGTAAATTGTTCCCTGCATTTCCTTAGCATTGTATTTCGTCCCAACTCCTCAATATTAAAAATTAAATATTTATATAATATTTATTTTTAAAGATCATGTCAGCCCTACTTCAAAATTTCTACCTAGAACCCTTCAATCTGAAAAGCTCCTGCTACACCAAATCCCATTTATTAATTACAAAATTCAAAATAAAGTCATAAACCACTCCTCTTAAAATAAAATGCTATGTACATTCCCATACTAGCGCACAATTAAATGTATTTTGTGGCGCGGCGGATTATGCAATATGGAAATATTTACACACCTAATCTTGTGAAATCGTTGGTTGTGCGTTGTGCACTTGGTTGAATACAAAAGCGGAGAGGAACGAGATTCGACCGATAATTGAATCTTGGAAAGAGAGTGGACGTCTACTGTAGAATTCAATGTGAGAAAGTCGCCCGCAAACAGTACATGACACGGAGCGAAAGCTAATGTTTGAAAAATGGTAAACCTCTAACAAGAAGTGAACGAATTAATAGTCTCAGTTTTAATTTGCTGGATATGCGTGTTTGTAGTTATCCTTGCAATTACGCTACTAACACTGTATTCACTATACGATGTTCAGTTTTCGGCTTTTTTTCGGGAATTACACAAACTTTCGCGAAAATTCGAATGGCAATTAACTAGGAATAAAAATAGCTTGATTTTCCGCTGAACATTAATTATTAATTATTTTATTTTATTTAATTTACCGGTTGTTGCACCGTTGATGATGATGATGAATAATTTTCAAGTTTTAAAACAACATTCATGTTCGATTAAGCTTGCAAACTCTAATTCGATATAGCACATCCACAAGAGGAGTTGCGTTCCAGCTACGGGGAACCTATATACGTTGGTGCCCTGTGGACCTGTACGCGACAGTGGATTTAGTCGGTGGGCACCTGTCCGGCATAGAGTGTTTCGTGCAGCTTCAACAATTTAGGCCAAGATCTCCTCGAAAAAGGCCCCAGCTTAGCCTCGACATCCGAAATTCGAAACACAACCGCTCAGTCTTCCGCTCCAACTTCTCTATCGCAATCGACGAAAGGTGGACCTGTCCTCATTTTTCTGTTGCAGAAGTTCCATCACATCCAAATTGAATACGCTTTTGGCTATTCTAGCGTTGTCCATCCATGTGCGCGGTTAAGTGAAGTCTTCATAGTCGTACCATGTTCCAGACTTCTGATCTCCCACGCCAAATGCTCCCAATCTTCTGCATTGGAGATTTTTAAGAATTCAGTATTCTTGTTGCTGGCTGAATTAAGGTCTACGGTTCGCTGCCACAACGTAGCACAGCTCTGATGATTATTTTACAAACGCGCGGAAGTAGATAAAAAAGATACTGGATCCTCTTTTTTGTTTCGTCAATTTCATTTGCGTCCTTTGATTCTGTCTATATGACGTCCTTTTCCCTGTTTATACCATAGCTTTCGTTTATTCTAAATTCAATTTCCTTGGCTACTATCTCAAAGCCTATCAATGTCTCTTTTCTACCGAGAAAAGGTCCGGATAAAATGTCAGGGTAAGTCACCAGCTGGTCAAACTTAGATAGCAGCGTGCCTCTGGTGTCGATGAAAAGCATTCTGACTGCATACTCAGGCGCTAAATTGACAAGCAAGCCAGACCGCCTGTTTGAGTTTTTTTTAGGGATTGGGGAGGAGTACTAAGTCCGCATCGACGTGATGCCGGACCGGACCAAATGGAGAACACCTTGCTCCCACTCTTGATAGTCCAGGTTCTTACCAGGGCAGAGGTAACTCTTCCTCACCTCTGCCCTGGGAGCAGCGTGACCGAAGCGACTCGCGGATGTTATGCGTTTCCGCGGCAGCGTCTGAAGAGTTGCCTCTGCTCTGGTAAAAACCCAAGCCATCTTTGTCCCTCTTTTAATTTTGGAAACTTGGGTGTTAAACCTAAAAAGAAGGGTCAGTGGACCATCAAAAGTGGGAGCAAGTTGCTCTCCATTTGGTCCGGTCCGGCATAAAGTCGATGCGGACTTAGAACTCCCCAATCGCTAAAAAAAAGAATTGGTTTAGCTTCGGCCAAGCTTTTGGTCTGAACTGTAGACGGATTTACGTAGAATACAATTCACACCTTTGTCGTGTTTTACGAATTATAAAAGGGAGCACATAACATCCGCGACCCGCTTCGGTCACGCGGCTCCCAGGGCAGAGGTGAGGCAGCGTCTGAAGAGTTGCCTCTGCCCTGCTAAGAAACCGTAGCCATCTTAGTCCTTCTTTTAATCCTGTTTGAGTGGCAAATGATCAGCCATCGTATTTTGAACCCGCTCTTGAGCTAGCATAGTCAATATCGTCAAATTTATAAGAAGGCTAATTTTGCTGAAATGTCAAAGTGTAACAATATTTTGTACGTGGCTGAGCGATAAATGCCACCATAAATCCATTTAAAGTTACAAATGTTAGCATTAGGAGCATGAACATTAATGAGCTAGTCCTTGAAAAATTTACTGTTTATTCAGAGTAGGCACAATCATTCCATGATGAGTCCGAAGGCTATAACGTGGGGTTTCAGTTAATTGTCAATTTTCATTCTTTCGTTAGCCTTCTTGACAGAAAAGTAGGATCATGTAGGATCTAGAACAATGAAGTTATCTCCGCTAGAAATTTCCCTACAACCAGAGGTTATTCTTACCGCACTATTCCTTTACCAGTTAAAGACATTCGTTCAACCAACTGCACATGCCGTTTCCTTGGCAGTCTTAATCAAGATGAGTAGAATACAGCTCTGCACAGGTCCCTTTTCGAGATCTAGTCTTGTACCTAGACCAATGGGAACTCATCTGTAGGAAACAAGAAACACTTTCAGAAAACTTCGGGGAATTTTTCGAGAGGTGCAGAAAATTGCGAACTTCAGGCATGAAGCACCCATCGAAAGATAAAAAATCAGATGACAAACTGGAGGTGTTGCTAGAACTGCGTCGTCAGTGGCAGAACTATTCGGGAGAGTGGTGACTCCTTTCTGTAGTAGAGATTGTATTCCCAATATAATTAAGTCCTTATATACATGATGGGCCCTAACAATAAACTGAAGAATGATCGGTATATGACGCGGTCGGTAAGCCCATCCAAATTATGACTATGTCATCCCCCTCCCCAATTAGAGAGGCAGTTGCGTTTCAATATTGATCTAGTGGACCGTGTTCTATTCCAGTGATCTTTTACTGACATTGTAAGCAAAATGATTTAAAAAGGAAAAAAATTTGTGAATTTTTTCTCTTAAATTGAAAATAATTGAAAAATTCCTGCTGAACAACACCAACAGCTCTACTATCAAACCCTACCTCCAACTCTACGTGGTGATCGCTGGCAAATCTCTCTTAATGAAAAACTGCAGATGGAGAAGAATGAAGGCAAGTCTCACGCGAATAAAAACCGGATAAATTAAATCAATTGGTCCTCCAGCTTGGAGGTCGAGTAGGGCTGACAACCCTACATGGAAAACGAAAGCTAAACAAGGCCACAAAACGAGTCCGGGAACAAGCCCCGGGCGGGGATTCAACAAGTAAGAATCGACAATGAAAACGGACGAACGATTTGTGCATTTTCTCATGGACTGTGCGCTCCCTGTACAGAAGAGGAGCTGTCAAGCAATTAGCCGATAATCTGTACCAACAAGTCAGCAGGGTGAAGACTTACGCACCCCGATGGAAGATGAAATTACAGCCGAACTGGTTAAATCAGGAGGCGATGGCCCCATAAGCCGAGAATATAGGCTGATTTACGGTTTCTTACCAGGACAGAGGCAAATCGTCAGACGCTGCCTCACCTCTGCCCTGGGAGCAGCGTGACCGTAGCGGCTCGCAGATGTTGAATGCTCCTTTATATAATTCGTAAAACACGACATGCCTACGAATTATATTGAGCGCAAATCCGCCTTGCTGACCAAAGCTGGCCATGGCTGAAATATTCAGGCCCAGCGAGGGGTCCGTGGACCAGAAAAGAAGGAGTAAGTTGCTCCTCAATTGGCCCGGTCCTGCATTAAGTTGATGCGGACAAAACGAATATTTCAGCCATGGCCAGCTTTGGTCAGCAAGGCGGATTTGCGCTCAATATAATTCGTAGGCATGTCGTGTTTTACGAATTATATAAAGGAGCATTCAACATCTGCGAGCCGCTACGGTCACGCTGCTCCCAGGGCAGAGGTGAGGCAGCGTCTGACGATTTGCCTCTGTCCTGGTAAGAAACCGTAAAGCCGCCGTCACTTCACTTTTTTTAAAAAAGTTTGGGTGCAGGCCCAGCGAGGGGTCCGTGGACCAGAAAAGAAGGAGTAAGTTGCTCCTCAATTGGTCCGGTCCTGCATTAAGTTGATGCGGACTTAGGACCCCTCTTCATTCTCAAAACGAATAGGCTGATATTGATCAATAAGCGGAGCCAAATAAAAGCAGCAGGACATACCATCACGCATTGTAGTAGCAACGTCAGCACCAAAAATCCAAGAAGTAACATCATCAAATGGCCCTGGCCAAATAAAAACAATAAAGACTGAAGGCTACAACTTCAACTTTCTAGGGTCGAAAACCGCAACCGATAACAGCCACAACGATAGAATCCGCGCATGGTTGATTGCAGCCAACAGAGCCTACCTCAGTTTAGAAAAACTCCTCCCCTCAAAATATCTCACCATAGGGTCAAAGCTCTTTGTGTACAAGACAATGATCTTGCCAGTCCTAATGTATTCCTCGGAGACATGGCTTCTTCATCATTAACGTCGCAAGAGCCCGGTCTAGAACTATCTTAATATGAAACTCAGGACAGCCCCGTTTTGTGCCAAGCTCCAACAATTCGATATCCGTAAAAGCTATCTGGCGTCCTGGCCTACGCCATCTTTCCATCCCAGGCAAGGTCTGCCTCGTCTTCTTTTTCTACCATTAATATTGTTCTTATTGACTTGACATGGCCATAGGTGTAAGAAATTACACCAAACATGTTTAACTGGACCGTGAGCTCACTAACGTCACTATCCAGCTTCGTTGGGTCATTCTTTAACCAATTTAAAAGTATCCCTGAGTCGCACCAGCAATATACCGTTACCTCCTTCAGTTGTATTTCTTCGATGCACCATTTGCCATTTTTTGCGTCAGTGAGGTGAAGAAGGTTCTTCTGCGACAAGGAGATTAATTGGATACCGATATATTGTATACGAGAAAAAATATATTTTAACTTCATTCCTGGAGATCCTTCCTCTACAACTCAGATGAAACTTCGTGGTGGTCACCCTCCTCCACTTCAAAAGTTATGGCGCCTCAAGGTGTAGTGGTTCTTATATCATAATGGTGAAGATTAAATTTTCAACCGTGTACCTGGTCGGGAAGGGAAGAGAAAAAGGAAGGTTCCATCTCTCCAACTCATTAAAATTGGTGGTGGTCAATTGGGTTTAATTTGGAACCCAATCTTTTTTTACGTCAGAGGATCTCCCGCGTCTGTCTTTAAACTGTCTATACTCCTTGCAGTGATGGCTTTCCAAATTCAAACCTATGATTTTGACATCAAAATAGCTCCACTTTGAAGTATCATAACTTGGCATACTCTCCCTTCTCCTGATACCCTCTCCTTCCGGAGTAGGGTTGGATATTCCATCTTCACCGTAGTGGTATAAAAAGACGACTTTAAGGCGCCATATCTTTTTGAAAGAAGGGAGAGATGATCTCCAAGAGTTTCCATCAATTTTGTAGAGAGAGAATCTTCCCCTACCCCTTTATAACATCCCCAACCCCATCCCGATCCCATTGGGATATGGCCGAAAATTCAACCTTTTCCAATTTTTAAGGTTTTGTGTAAACACACAACCTTATTAAAATCGGTTTACTGTCTGTCTGTCTGTCTCTCCGTCACACGCATTTTTCTCGGAGCGATTGACACCAAATTTGATAGAAAGGTGGGAACTGTGAACGCTCACGCATATGTGACTTACATCCTTTTACGATGAATTTAAGGGGGGGTCCCCATACATGCAAAAGGGGGTGTAAATTTTTTTGTTGTGGGGTATCAAATTAAAGGTCTCGGTTAGTACTTTTCGAAGCAGGTCTTATTTTTGCCTTTTCTTGAAAAGGTGAGGAGTGCGGGGGGTTGAAAGTGGTCATTTCTTTAACGAACCCATTCTCAGGAACTACCAAACCGAAAAATCTAGAAAAAATCAGGGGGATGCCACTATATAGTGCCTAGGCTCCGAAATACCCTCCATATCGATACCTGTTCAAATAAAGTTAATAATTGTGGCTATTCTCACATAATATATGCATATTTTACGTGCTACATGCTAATGGGACAAATGCACATCCAAATCTCTTTATAAAAGAAATACACAAAACCTTTCATACCTGAAGCGTCTAGCTTCCGGTTTCCTGACTTGTTTTTATTGCTTACCTTCATGGTTTACACATGGACATAGATGCTGTGACGTTTCCTTACCCTCATTCCAACCAATATAAAAGTCGTCCCAAAATTCTTCCACAATTCGGCGCCTTGCCTCTATATCTGCAGTAATCTACATATTATTCAACTGATTTATGCAATTCAGATAAACTTACATCCACTTCAATGTCATGCTGTGTGCTGACCATTTGTAGTTAATGCAGTTGAAAGTTTCCACGGTGGAAGCTCAACCATTCAATTGGTTAACTTAATTGAAACGTGTTCGATTCATACCGAGCTACTGTTTAATAGGCGGCGCATCTTCATAGATACATTGATTGGTCTTCGGAATAAAAATTGCAATAATAACCATACAAAAAAGCATCATTACAAAAATTTCTCTTGGGAATTATCTTCTTTAGTTCGGCTGTAAACAATATGCACGCGAACGTAATTCATCTTCGAATTTGATTTTCAATTTATCAAGGCTGAGTTATCGGAGCTCACTTTCGTTTTGGTTAAGTAACCGAATTCACTATAGAAATCGTTGAACTTTTGAGGAAGACCTACTTCAAAGTGATCTATGAGCATTTTACAATTGTGTTCATATTCCAGAGTAATCAATTTGATTCGGATTTTTTGTTCATTTAAAAACGTAGCTCTCTTCCTTTGGATCGAAACCTATGCCCACCTGTCCAGAACCAAATCCGAAACGAACTCCCAAAATGTTTTAATCCAAACGCAACTTCTTCCACGCAATTTAATTTACCATGTAAAGTTTCCATCTTTGTTTCAAGATCGAATTGACAACATCCCAGACTGCTTACGATTTCAGTGTTAAATCCAATGCATGGTTTTATTGGTTGCGGAATTATAAGTCACACCAGGAGTAACAGTTAAGTGGTCATCGCCTCAACTTGAACCGACATGGGGAGCATTCGAGCTGGCACGAATAGCATACGTGTGGCGCTAATGCCACGGATTCTTTTAAGCCGCTTTTAATTGACGTTGGAAGACCAGAATTGTCATAGGCTTCTTCGTACGCGAGCTTTAATATGCCCCAACGCGCCCACTATCCAAAGAGGATTAGTGACTAAATGGTGAACTAGAGAAGGCCTTCTTATTCTGTAGGGGACCCAATCGAAACCGGATGGCACAGCTCTAATGGCAACAGGCTAGGGTTAAAGATGAGGATGGAGCGTCTTATTTATATTTGGATACCTTCACGGCAATTAAGCCGTGTGACAGAAGGGATAAGCCTGACAATAAATTTGACACCTGTAGAGTGTAATTGAAAAGGTGAGATTTTGATAGAGCGGGATCAGTTTTTGCTGGTCCTGCATTAGACCGAAATATACTTTGTATTTGGGCTCGAAATAATCTCCAGAGAACAGAATTAAAATATGATTCTTTCCATTGAATGAATATCGTATATCATTATCTTTACACGCTAATAAGATTTCTTCACCCTACCTAAAGTTAGATAGACATACAATGCATGGATTTAATTCAGTCTTGGTAGCTGCGTTCGACATAACAATTAGAAAATAAAAAAGTTTCGAATGAAATTTTTAGACGACTTTTTCTTTTTTCAAATGGAAAGAAAATTGTGGGTAATATTAAAATATTTCGAACGAAATATTTGGATTAGTTTTTGGCCGATAAGAGAGCTGTGAACCCTACGTTTTTGTTTTTTAGTGCAAGATCTTTCAATACATTTCTAAATCGAGATAGAAAGGGCTATTATCTACAATATTATAAAAGAAAATAATGAGTAAGAAAAACTAACTTCCAAAGTAAAGTTCCGCGGAACATGACCATAATAGGTGATGTGATATCACATCACCTCTTAGGTAAAGTGATATTACAAGGTATCGTCCTTTACCACCCTTAATAATGATAATAATCGTTGGCGCCACAATCTAATTGGATCAGGGCCTTGAAGTGTGTTAGAACACTTCATTCAAGACCGTAACGGTACACTACAGTACACTGTTGGAGGCAATGTCGTCAGCAATACGCTCGCCCGAGATTATTACCCTGATTTGTTAGCAAATAGTACACTAGAATGATATTTACCGTACATTTATCACATTCGTAACACAAAGTTTACTGCAGCATAAAATAAGTATGAATGAATAATAATTCTTGCGAACCAACATTATTTATTAATGAATCCCCACAATCATAACGACTATTACTAGAAAGAACGGTGTGATATATCGAATGATATATTGCAGTATTACTCGATAATGTTTAGTGATATCTTGTTATATGTTATCACACATCACATCACCGGACATTAACCTTACAAAATATTACTTATCACTCTTTAATGGGTGGTCAAGCGACGAGTTTGTGATATCATGTGATATTGTGATGTTAAGTGATCTTTTATTGTGAAGTGATGATATGATGCTTGGTAATATTTGGATCGTGCTCAAGGATGGTATTGATCGCTGGCCCAAAGGTCCGCATCACATCAATAATGCGTTTTCATGCAAATTTTGAACTATAGTTCAAGCTGCAAACATGAGAGCTCTTTGCATCTCCATATATAGGACCACCCGAGTTTTCAGTTTCAGGCTAGTTTCCATGTCTGCTTCAAACTTCTCCCAGGGATATGCTTTTCATGAGAAGCAAAACTAAATCTAGTTTATTGGTATACTCGATACTGCTCAAAACTTTGTACGCAAATTTTATGTGTTTGATGGTCTCATTTTCACAGTTGCGTAATCCAGAACTCGAGGTTATAATTTGGGTACCATGAAGGATTTGCCGTTTATCGTTTTTTGTTGGGAATGAAGCATCCTGAACTAAAGTAAGGAATGCTTCTGTTTCGAACTGTCGACCGTTGATATGTTTTGATTTTGGTGAACAGCTTGCTTCATAGCTACTATATTGATGATAAGCTGTTCCTTACAGCTTCTTGAGTCAATTGTATAAACTTTTTACTCCTCAGCAATCAATTTATGATCAATGAAACATTTTATGATGTTATGGTGGGGAGACAATATAGCTTAAACATTTTATGTTATTTAATTTTAATAGTATTTTATTAATTATTTAAATTAATTATTTTTAATTTAATTAGTTAACTACATTGAATAGACAGGAGTGACCTCTCCCTCCTTCTTGACCTGTCTTCGCCATGGCCATGGTTTCAGCTTTGGTATTGTTTCCGTGAGCAGACGCAACAGATCGATAGCATCAAGTCTTGACCTGATGTCGAGAACAACAACACTGGGAAGTCTCAGATTCTCTCCGGATACCAGTTCCACGTGACTTGCACCAAATTGTTCGCGATTGGCTGTTTGGAGGCCAAGAAGAACGAGTGGCGAGACCTGCGACCAAAAGGAGTCATCTGGGGCCATTATAGCGGCCTTCGGCTTACTGAGCCACCTTTCGAACATCCCATTGGACTGTCGGTGGTACGCGGTTGTCCGGTGGCGTTTAAAGACGAGGAGTTTGCCCAATTCTGAGAAAAGGGAGGACTCGAACTGCATTACCTGGTCGGTGATTATAATATATATACCGGCACACCAAAACGTAGGATCCATTTTCGATAGAGGGCTTCTGCACAAGGTTATGCAGTAATGTTTTTGTTTCGGACCTATGCAACGACACGTGTTAAATGTCGAAAGTGAACTGGCTGATAAAGTTCAAGTGCCAAAGTTGGCAAGGGGACGAGCAGAGTGGATGAATCTTTGAAAGGTTTGCGCTGCGTTACACAGTCCAAAAGTCATTTTGGCGAACTCGAAGAGTCCGAAAGGTGTGCATATTGCCGTTTTTGGAATGCCTTTAAGAGCTACATGGATTTGATGGTACGCCTTGACTAAGTACAAAGTCAAGAAAATACGCTACTCATCGTGGATGAGTGGGATGAGGTAAGGGTCTGGAATAGTCTTAGCAATCAGACGCCGATAGTCCCCACAACGTATTCATTGGACATTTGATTTAGGGAACATGTGACGTGGCGAAGACAAACAACTATATGAAGATCTACAATACCCTGCTTAATAAGCTCTTCAAATTCTATTCGCGTAATTGCGAGCTTCTCCGGTGGCAATGGACGCACCTCAGAGAGACTACTCTCGGTTGTGAAATTGCGGTATTTTTGAAGAAATGGACGAATACGTACGAAGGCAGCGTCTTCAAAAACGATGGAAAAGTGCAGGTTGAGCAGGATGAGATCTATCCTGATGACCTAAGGAAAGTTGCTGGGTTAATGAGGAACTTGTTATGTATATCCACTAGCAAACCATAGTGGAACAGAAAACCTGCGCCTAAGATGGGTATACTGATGTCCGCGATTATGAAGCACCAAGAAAACGAAGTCCTAAACTCAAGTCTACCTGCCTGTAGCCATACGTGGGGATCGATGAAAAATTTGCTGTTGCGAGTTCAATGATCGCGGTATTAAATTGTTATACCGGAACACGAGATGAACCGCGTCTTCAGCGCCTGTATCGACCAGGTAGTTGCGCCGGCTTAAGGGGCCGTAAATTGTCGAGGCAACGTGATGCTGCATTTTGGTAATTGTTGTTTGGTAAAATATTGCGGGAGCTCGTACATTTCTTAGTTTTCTCAGCTAACTTTCGAAGATACCAGCATACCCCGGTACTTGCCGAAGGTCCCGACGACTTAGTAACTGATCGGCCATTTCAGGACTAGACCTTGATCAAGTCTTGCTCCCAGAACGCGAAACACCGACAGCCTCTGCCGACTCAGAGACGGGTGGCTGTTAACGCTGGGACCATCTGCAGCAATTGAGCCACCTGACCTAAGTTGCTGCGTGACACCTCACCAACCATGGGTCGCGCGTGAACCTCATGAATTCTGTCCGCAATGACAGCTAAGGTATCCAGGGACCCCGAATCCACACATGTCAAGATGGCCTGTGTGCTCTTCGAAAGCCTTTGCAGCCACAAAGGCGATTTTTACTTTACAAAAAGAATAATAATTTAACCTATTCAATAATATATGAAAAATGTAGGATGTTGCTGTTGCGCTTGAGGCTGAGCCAGGGTAGCTGGTGGTGATGGTCCTGTTGGGAAGCGACTGGCTAGTGAAGGTGACTCGATTTCTCGCCTGCTGCGGAGGTGCCATCCAACTAAGCCCTGAAGCGTGCTAGAGCACTTCTTTCAGCGGCTATATGGTGACCACTGCATTCGCCCGTAATTATTACAGTGGTTCGACTAAGGTACTCATCTGCAGATGAAGCAACTGGTATGCGAGTTCCACTTTTTCCCCTTCTTCAGCCTATGTCTCCTTAAAGAGTGGGGTGGGTTCATCTTGATCGGTTGCGCCACTTTATTCTGTCAAAAGCCTGATCTGGGTAGAGTCAGGAGACTTTCACAACTCATCGCTCACGATCCACTGACAACTACACGAGATGCAGCACTCCTCTTCAACTGCTCTGCCCTAAATATTCTTAGGGTAACCAACTTGACGAGAGTGGATTCGAATTACGGCTTAAGCAGCAATTCTTTCCCTTTTTAATGTGGTACCTATCCATTGCCACTGCTGCCTTCCCACAACATCGTCTACAGATAACTGGCTTGTTCGCTGACCAACTTCTTTATTCGAAACGGTATCAGGCCAGCGTACCCCAATGATACGTGCCTGATAAGTGTTTACGAAAGCTTGGAACCTCCGAGTGATACTCGGGGTCTCTTTCCTTCTTTCCTCCTTCTTCTAGTACCCTCATATAGCAACAAAGAAAGAATATTAGCCTTTGCGGCATCTACCATTTCCCTGCCCAGCCTAATAACAAATTCCCTTTTGTCGAAGTGCACACTCCGCTGGAGTTCTCGGAATTTCGCTCGTTATCGGAATTTGAGCAGGTAACACCCGCCATCACTCCTAACGGTCAAAAGAACCTCCAATTTCTTCCGTTCATCGATCTGCGCCCACGATACCGCAGTCAACTAGATCTTGTGACGACCTTTGGGGATAGGTTTACTCCCAATGTAAAATAAAAATCCGTTTTTTTTTTTGACTTTATTTACTTTTAAACGTTACACTTCCATCCATTTCTCACGATGAACTCTGGTATGTGACTCCCGCCGCCCCGAAGGTCTAGCCGAGAGTTTCTTGCCATCTTTATTCTTCGCCCCGGCCTCCTTTCAGGCCATCAGCCATTTCTACGGCCGTTCAATGCGGCGGCAGAGGCGAATTCGCGGTGGCGTTCATTCTCGTGCCTCTGATGTGCCACCACGGAACGTAGTCAACAACCTGCAAAGCACCCGAAAAAAAGAGCATTTTTGATGGCAGCCTAATGCTCGTCGATATTCTCTGGCAGATTACTCAGGGTATCTACCATCCAATCATCAAGATAGCTTTCGTATTGTCTACTTCTGTACTCCAACAAAGTATAATTCCACATAATACTCACCATTATGGTTACGGACGCAAAGATCGTGTTTTCTCATTACATATCAGAGCCCACCTTGGCATTCAGACTACCCATCACAATCACAATGTCACCTCTAGCCTCTTCCAAAATACGTATGATTGCTCATATTAAGCATCCTTGTCCACTATATCGCAAGTCTCCATTGGTGCAGGGCACTGTACAATTGTGATGATCCTTAACCTGGACCGGAATCTTACAATTAATATCCTATTAGAAACCAGCTCCTAGGTCAGGAGAGTGCGCCGTCAGAAGCAACCCGGCACCAAATTTTGCTACTATTTGTCTTTATAGAGTATAGAAGCACATTACCACAAGAGGAAGAGAAGTACCTTCCACAGTCACACCATACTACCTAGCTTAGACCCAGAATGCCCAACTTATATCGTTTGAATTCCCGCTCGATTTGGAGAAAAGGAACATTCCAGGGGCACTCAATACCGTGGTCGACGAGCGTGCAGACATTCCAGAAACTAATCATAGCCCATTTTCGATAACCAAAGGTCTTCGGCATGGGGTCAGCACCTATCCGAGGCATTGTTGACATATCATAATAAAGTTTCGAAATTTGCTGGCTGCTGGCCCAAAAATATCTATCCTTTTTAGTCGTGTGGCGCAGCAGGGTTGGCAAATTTATTTCGAATGTTGTTAATTCGACTGACAGATGCCACCATCGGTGTCTTCCGTGGCGTAGTAGACCTTGACAACCAATTTAGATTGTGAAATAATTGAATATGATTATTAAGTTGTTAACCATCGACCGGACTGGTCGACTTCATTTGTATTTTGTCTAAAACTGAAATAATAATTGTAAATACAAGTTGTAAAATAAAATGTATTACTAAAGTCGCAACTAATAGGGAATAATTTAGGTAAATTTTTACTCCCTAACTCGAAGTGGGTTCACAATCTCAGCGGGGTAAAGATACGACAGATTTTTAATCTGAATACCATTAACAAAGCCGCTGCTACTCCCTGAAATGAGCGTTACACGGTCTTTCAAACTGCCTAAAATGACTCGTCCATGCTCCTTTCTTGAACAGGGTGAGACCATCTTTGCCGAGTTTCATTTTATTTGAATCAAAGCATGTAGTTAGGTACATTAATTGAAGATTACTTGGTTTTCCCCTGATTGAAAGTGAACAGGTGTTGCTCACATAACGCAAGGTATGTGAAAGTCATTTCGCTCAAAAGCTTCAACAGTTCTATATAACCCATGACCAAAAAACTATTGTTAATTTATTTATTTAAGAAGTACCAATCAGAAAATTCCTAGCTTTCATTTGATTCACAAGAGGAACTATTTCTTCCAATCCATAGTGTTTTCAAATTGCCAAGAATTTCAAGGTTAAACGCTGTCAATTCTAAACAAATGTGCAAAAGTTACTAAAGATTGCTAACTTCATAAATGAAATAATTCTCCATTCCGTAGATCCCGTAGCCAATTTAAGTATACCTTACCAACACATAAAGCAAAGTATGTCTGCAATTACAAATTTACATGCAATTATGCATTCAGGAGAGGAGCTCATATCATTGGTTCCCCGATGCTGTATAATCATAACCTGAATAATTTCCAGTAATTTCGAAAGAATCTTATTCAGCTTTTTTCAAGAACCTTATTCCCATCACTTTATGGAACAATTATTGACCAGGTACTGCTTCTATCAGACAGAAATTTTCTGCAAATTGGTCCACTTTAAAGGTTACCCACAAATTATCGGAATCTGTAAATCAAAAATGATATCAAAAAACTAATCGTGGAAATGATGATTCATGGAATTTTCGATGCGTCATGATGCTAAGTGGTGAATTGTAAATAAACAAGTAAATGGCGCCACATAATAAAGACTTGTTGAATTTCGATACCTTTCCAATAGTCATGGGTTTGATGATAAATATGGTGATGATGGTAGTTGTGATGACTCGGTAAGCAATGTAACCGATTGATTGACAGTCTTGCCGGCTTTCACTCCTGGCGATGGGTTCGATGAGGTCACCTCGAGAGGGCTGATTGGAAAGACTACAAGGATTACGAAGCTGTCCCCGTATACGTCAACAATTGGCGCTCAAATTTGTATCCGATTCCAAGTAACAGGAGCAGTACTATCGCCTCTGCTTGGTTCTTTTCTGGAAAACGCCTTTTCCTAATTGCATCCCCCGATTCAACGCCGGCAACACCAGCAATCAAACTATCTAAACCTACATCGAAAAAAACTATCCTCTTCGATGCCACACCATTCCAGTGAAAATTTTCTAAAGTGATATGCACTTCCCACGATTGTTGTCTGAGCAAACATGAAGAAATCCATATCGAGGAGACAACTGCTGGTACCGATGGCTGGCTGCGACTACGGACGTTTCGAAAATCTGCACTGAAATCAGATAAGGATCTCATCAACCGACACCAACAACACAACACCACCGTATTCAATTGCAGAGCGCCAGAAATTCAAGTGCACTTCAAATATTTACGAAGGATGCGCACGATTTTAGCTGTTTTCAAACATGGAACTGATGAGGATGACCTTTTGTTTCAGCCAAAGACACTTTATTTGAGATATTAGAGAAAATATCGAATTGTATGAGAGATCTGCAAGCAAAAGGTGGTCAAATAAAGATGTATTTTGTCAATATCCTCGGCAAGATATAGAGAATGGTTTCGCACTTATTGCGGGATGTGTGCATGCAGGTGAGTGTTTTTCGATACCTGTGAGAAATTCAACCCCAGATGCCAATATTTTGACTGTTTCCTGGAACCATACGTGATAGTCTGACAATTTTTATTTGGAATCTTACAATAGTATGTACATACTGCCACATTCTAGTATCTTCCAATTTCCCCTGAGGGGTCGTTAGCGACTTTTAACGGGTCACTTACGATACGGGGTGTGACGTCCCTGAGGTGCCCGAGTAAGTAGTTCTGACCCCCTAGCTGGCAGCATACCTGCGTCCTAGGTAGTAGCCTCAAGAAAACTTCTCGGTGAAGAGCGAACCGCGAATGACCGGTACACGTCGGGACACACTGGGAGTCTCCGGAGCCGTTGACAACTCTCTGTCGGCGTTGACGGGATGATGTGACCGTACCTCTGCCAAGGAGGTAGTTATGAAGTGTATCAGGAAACAATCCCTTCGGGACCCTGGTCGGGAAGTGTGCACTGCACCGGTATTAGTAAACCACATTGCCCCGAGCGAGCGCTGATCCATCCGTGAATTCCGGGATCAGCTAAGCGTAGGTCAGGCCTCAGGGAACTGAGGTAGGGGCTGTGTCTCCGAGGGTATATCCGTTCCTGATTGTTGCGGCCCGCTCCCTTGCACACGATGCGCTGGTTACTTTCTTCATGGCTTACATACCCGATGCGACACCAGGGCGCCCAAATAAAGAGGAAGCCTCATCAAGTGGCGCGACTGACCGTGCGGAGATGGCAACTCCAATACCTTGCAGTGCCCCTGTTTCGGAAGTAAGCTCAGTCAGAATCGCTAGGGGGCACTCCGGGGGGTGGTAGTGTCGCAGCTGACACCGTCGTAAATTCAGTGATGAACCTGATAACGAGGGCGTGTGAGGCTTTCATACCCCAGAGGGGCGTTAGGCGCGGCAAGCCTTCCATGTACTGGTGGACGGCAGAAATTGTCGACCTACGGAAAGAGTGTCATAAGCTCCGCCGTTTGGCACAAAGTTTGCACGCCAACGAGGAGGCATGTGGCATGAAGGCACAATATCGATCAGCAAAAAGGAGGCTCCGCAGCGCTATAAATAAAAGCAAAGCTGGCGGCAGGTAGAAGCTTGTTAACGAGGTGAATGAGGACCCATGGGGACTTGGCTATAAGCTTGTCACCCGGAAAATCGGGGCTCTGCGGAAGCCCTGTATACTGAGCACCGACCAGATGGACTGCATTGTTTGGACATTGTTCCCCAGACACCCTATACAGGTTGATGTAATTAGCGCGGAAAACGTCGAGCATTGCCCCCTTTTCACAATGAGAGAGCTCGAAGAAGCGGTTCTCACTATGAAAAACAGGAAGACGCCAGACCCACGGCCAGAATTGCTGTTTGAAGTATTCAATGCCTGCTTGAAGGAGGGCATTTTTCCTTGTCGCTGGAAAGTGGCCAGGCTCGCGTTGATCAGTAAGAGTAAAGGAGACACGGAACTCCCGTCTGCATACCGACCGCTGTGTATGCTTGACACGGCCGGAAAAGTAAGTAAGTGTACGATGGACAGATATGCTAGGCACACTAGAAAACTCCTTTCACGTGCCAAACTATCTCTTGCGGTTATTGAGGGATTACCTGAAAGACCGCTCCCTGCTTTATGAGACGCCACAGGGCCAAGGGAGGATGGAAATCACGTCGGGAGTAGCACAGGGATCTATCCTAGATCCGGACCTCTGGAACGCTTCCTACAATAGTCTGCTGAGACTCGATATGCTCGAAGAGTCGCGCCTGGTTAGTTTTGCAGACGACGTTGCGGCACTTGTTGCCGGACGCATTGTTGAACAGGCGCAAAGCAGACTTGGCATATTGATGCGACGGGTAAGCGGATGGATGGCTGCTCACGGTTTCACCCTTGCGCTGGAAAAAACCGAAGTAGTCATCCTGACCAGATGGAGAATCCCAACCCTGCGTCCCATATCGATCGGCGAGTTGACTATAGAGCCAAAACCAGCGGTTAAATACCTTGGTTTAATGCTCGACTCGAAGATGAGCTTCTCCGAGCAAATCAAAGCAACAGCGAACAGGGCTGCAGCTGGAGTCGCGGCCTTGAGTCGGCTGATGGTGAATGTCGGGGTTCTCATATCAACTAGGAGACGTCTCCTTATGGGAGCAACGCAGTCGGTTCTTCTCTCTGGTACGGAGGTATGGGCCTTTGCCTTTGACAAGGAGGTGCATCGTAAACGCCTCGCTCAAGTGCAGAGGCGAGGAGCTTTGCGAATGACGTCTGCTTATCGCACCGTCTTCGATCCGGCTGTGATGGTGGTGGCGGGAGTGATCCGCATTGCCCTCCTTGCCAAGGAGCGCAACGCTATCTACCACAGTAAGGGCGGAAACTTAAGAGAGGTGGTTGCCCGTGACGAACGTCAACGCACCCTTACGGAGTGACAACTTTCTTAACAAAATGAGCCAAGCGGCAGATAGACTGCGCGGCTCATCGACAAATTAGACCCGTGGTTTAACAGAACGCACGGTGAGATTGATTACTTCCTTGCTTCTAAGTGGGCATGGAGGTTTTCAGTCTTACCTACATAGAATTGGGAAGGGGCGATCTCCTGATTGTGTGTTCTGCAATGGAGTGACGGACGACGCTGAACACACCTTTTTCTTTTGCGAGAGGTAAGACGGCTTTCGTCGGCATCTTTATGCAGACACAGGGGAGCTCTCTCCACACAACATTGTCAGAGACGTGCTGCAGAGCGCTGGCAGCTGGAATCGTATAGCGCATTATGTTCGGGCTCTTCTTATTGCGAAGAAGATTGAACTCGAACGGCGGAGGGATCGGACGGTAAGGGGCTCCCTGAACTAACAACAACAACCCTTCCTCCCCTCCCCTCCCCTCCCGTTGGTGAAAGAATTCCTTGACTTGAAGGCTCCCAAAGCCGAGAGAGCGGGAGGGGTACCTCGAAGTAATGTGTCAAACGGTTCCAGGCTAGTTCTCTGATAACAGACCCCCCTGTTGTTTAGTTGGTAGTCCGCCAACATGTTGTTGCGGGAGTCCAACACTCTGTGCGTAAATGCATTCACCTATCCTAAATAAAAACAAAGTGTCCTCCAATCTAGACAATCTAAAAAATACATCGTTTATTCATATCTCAAGAGCTTACTAACTACAGGCCAGAAAATTACTGCAAAACAATTTCAGATGTCTCTGGAGCTAAGTACCATATAATGCAGATCACTTTGTCCATTTGCGGGTGCACTCCATGATAATCTAGATCGAGTTCAGAACAGAGTCAGCCTCAGTTGAAACCTGAACAATACAATTCTCCAAGAATAGACTCCCTGGTGAACGCACAATGCGCTGACGACATTGATAAACGCCTTCGCCTCTTGACAAGTCCGAATGCGCACGGTGGTATTAAAAACCACTAAAACTAATTGATGAGCAATACAATTAGCAGGGGATTTCGTCGAAACCTCAAACTACCATTCATGCAGCATAGCCCGGGGACCAGCCCAAGATTGTACTACACACTCCGAGTGTACTTAATGTCCAAACTACCTTCCTAATCGTCGACTTCCTGTTTCATCGGTCACACAATGGCTCTTGACACATCGCAAGAAAGAGACCAGCCACGGAAAAAAGATCCAGCAAAATTGAAATTGAATTGCGTTTAACACATCCACTTAAGAGGCACTGAGTTCATAAACGTTCTGAAAATGAAAGAGAATAGAGAGGCGAAAAAGATATCTTTTGACGAGTCACTTACAAGCCCCTTGAAAGCCTTACACAAATCGTACGATCGGCAAGCCTGAGGGGGGCAACGTCAGCCACCAAATCAATTTAAGAATGGCATCCAGTTTACGAAAATGAGCCATGACTAAGCGCGAATTGGACAAGTGACCACATAACGGAGACCAGATTCAGATTTTAGATTAGGACTCGTTTTTGTCTACTATTACGATTCACTCAAGATGAGATAGTTATGAGATGATAGTTATGCATAAAGGAAAATGGAAATCATATCAATCAACAGGTTTCTGTGTAGGAACAAGCTCAACAAGATATCTCAATCCGAATGCGCCGAGACGCCGAGATGTTAGCAATGCTATCTTGTTCATCGATCAAATTGATAGTTGATAGCTGACGCTGATCTTCGCAGGGAGCACACGATCGATGTTTGTTGTCTAAACGAGAGTGGTCCCACTGATTGTTATAATGAATTCGACAAACAACGCCACGAAGGGATCATACTGTTGTGGCACATCCTAGGTTTCAATTTTGGCGTCATTATGATCTGACAGCTCCTTTGGGAGAGCAAGAATAGCATATCATTCCTGATATGTTTGGTATGTGAAGTTGAGTGTTTGTTATGATGCAAGGGCGGAGATATTTTGGGAGTTGTGGATAATGTGCTATGAGATATGTTGCTCAAATGAAAATTTATAAGACAGGGGTCAGATTTGAGCACATTTGGTTTGTAAGGATTAAAGGAATTCACCCCCATTGATGGGGGAAAAACGTAAAGTGTAAGTTAATACTGACTTCGATGAGACAAAAACACGGACAGTTACAGAATTCACCCTTCAAATGCGCATAAGTGTAAGTGTCTACCCTGCGAGTACCCATATTATCTATGTAGGTATGGTTTCTTCCCGGGGAAGACGCGGACTCAATTGTGACTACGACCGAGGAGTCTAACTCAGGCCATGACTCCGACAGGACAATTAGGGACGACACGGCAAACCTCAAGGATGAAATAGATTCCCTTAACAAGCAGATTAACTGCTTGTTATCAACGTCGCAAAAACATAAATCGTGTCCCTCTATGTAGTCAAGTCAATTCCAATGCTATCCAAACGTCAAAAACAACACCACAGGTTTCTCAGAGAAATATCAAGTACCAAGATTCTTCCTAATGTTATTATTGAGCCGGCCGAGAATTTCAGGGCTACACAATTTACTAATGCCGTCACCAAGCACTTCTTAGTAAAGAAATTAGGAAGCTCCAAACGCGGAGTATTCTTAAAATCTAAAGAAGACTACACCACGACGAATAACCTTCGCATGGAGAACAAGGTCAAATATTCCTTCCTATCGGAGAAAACCACGTCACTCATTACCTAATCCGCACAGGAAACTGCTAAGGATCTGAAAAACCAAGCCGTGTCAGTACAATAGAACGAAGTTTAACAGGACCACAAGTGCAGGGGCTCTGGAGTCCTGCTCGGCGGATGCTCTTAATGTACTCCTGCATTTTCTCTCCCTAGACCTCCACATTAAATACGTTGTAGCTTGCAGTGCCGTCAGACTAGTGAGTTCAGATACTGGACAGCGAAACACTACAGCCATAGTAACATCCTAGACGAAAAACCCCGGAAAATGTGGGCATTCCCCACGAACTACGACGCATACAAGCTGAACTTCATGAAAAACTTTGCTGTGAACCTTCCAACCAGGGCAGAGTCGAAAACCGGCAGCATGTTCAAAGGCACAATATCTTCAGCGACGGATCACAGATAGTCCAGTTCAGTGCATCCGAGTCGTATGGTCTGTCACGTTTCGCCAGTGTATTTCAAGCGAATTACTGGCAATACTGGGAGGCTATCGATGGCTGGGGCATGATCTGAGCCCCAAGCGTAACATAGCCATTCTGGCTGATAGCGAAGCCGCCATTAAGGCCTTGTACTCAGCGACGACATCCTCCAAGTTGGCATACCCTCCTCTGAGTTCACGGTCACAGGAACATAGAGGGGAATGAGGATACAATCTGTGCTCCACTGGCAATTGTCAAGAGCGGAATCTACTCGCACTACTTGCAAGCGGCCGCGCAGCTCAGATGGCAGGACCTCACTACCTGTGTCAATTCAAGGAGGATTCGGCCCGTTTATAACACAACCCAATCGCGAGAGCTCCTGTGCCAGACGCGCGCAAATGCATACAAGATTACGGGCAAAGTGCATGGGTCGCTGTTCCATAGGGAACACACTACAATTCACACTCACGAAGCTATTTAGAAGAAGAGGAAATCCTCAGGCATTTCCCTTACAATTGCCCAGCTCTAGCTAGAGTCAGACGACGGACACTAGGTAAACCATTCTTTGGAGACCTCAAAGAGCTTTCTAGCTTCAGGATGGGAGAGCTGCTTTCCTTCATGAATGCTACGGACTGGCTCTGCCTCTTTGCTCTCTTAAAAGCAGTCCCGGTCTTAGAAGTTTGCGGCATCAAAACGACGCAACACAGCACTAATTGCGTTTCTGGGAGCAACCACTGATACCTACCTACCTACTTCAGTGTGGTGTTCATCAAGCAATTCGTCACTTGGAAGATGAGCAAAAAGATCGTAGACTAACCCTGTCGGCATTCTTCCTTGACAATTCTATGGGAGCTAGTGAAGGCGGTGAAAGGAACCTCGGTCCACTTCGAGTGCCAGCGGCTCGGTTTCTCTACCCCAAACCATCCCGATGCCATTTACTAGAGCTCAAGTGGTTTTGAGGCCACCTGGCTGTCTTT
The DNA here is from genome assembly GCF_905115235.1 of Hermetia illucens. Classification (NCBI taxonomy): domain Eukaryota; kingdom Metazoa; phylum Arthropoda; class Insecta; order Diptera; family Stratiomyidae; genus Hermetia; species Hermetia illucens. Next base: position 152,108,994 of record NC_051852.1, on the reverse strand, counting down.
GTTTTTCAGCAAAGCACTATGCAGGAGGAATCCAAACCCTCCGATCCCACATGCACCCTCTAATCAAATCATTCCCAATCTCCTTCGGTTCACCGAGCAATCCCAGCGGCTCATAGCGATATTTATCACAATAACCAACATTAGGGCATGTAACCATGGATATTAGGATCAAGATCAGGATCAACAACTCGATGATAGGTCGGGCTCATATGCAGGAACTCAAATTGTTCCTAAGCTGGTATAATCGACAAATTGTTCTCCTGTGTGAAACTAAGTCGCACTACTTACACAAAATTCAACCTTTCCCACAGAGAGACACTATAATTACAGTTCCTCATATGTCGCCGGACGTACCACCATATTACTTTCCGACAAATTTCTCGGAACACAACTTTTTCTTTCCACTAAAGCTAGCGGTTACCGGCGCCTCAATCTCAAACTACCTTCTAACTCGCATATACTGTTTCCCTCTATTATCCCAATTAACGCTTTAATCCACGTTGGCCAATCCCGCCGAAAATGGCAGATCATGGTCCCTGGGTTGCAGGATATGGTGACACGGGATATTGCTCCCTGGGAGTCAACCTATCCTTCTCAAAGGATGATATGTGGCTCAGCAGAAGCCAAGCCTCTCGACTACCAAGGCCGTTAAAGGGTGACGATAGCCACACCTTGTACGAGGTGACTCTACTGATACCGCCTTTCCCAATCCAGGGTGTCATGTGAACCATGCTCGGTTGCATGTAGTTTGCAGTCGAGAGTAACTGACTGTATTCGAAAGAAGCCTCACTGATACCTGGTCGCCCCAATAAGCAAGTTTGACCTTACCGTGCTATGTCGGGCTATGATACGGCGGAACGCCTAACCCCCATACTCATGAGAATCGTATGAGGACGCCTACCAATAAACTAACAAACAAGCGGGACCCCGTACAATATACAAACAGGCCTACCGACGGAGGTACAATTCCGAAACAGTGAGAGTCAGGTGATTACAATCAAAAAAAGGGGATCTACTGCGAAGACCGTAACCAACAAAGGCCACTACCCAGAAACCAGGGACAAGAAAAAGCACGTCGACCATCAGAATGTTAAACATTGGCGAAGGTACTAAATGGTACCTGCGTTATTTGAAGGAAGGCCTAAAACCAAAAGAGATCCTTAAGAAGGGTCACGGCACACCCAAGCTATCATTATCGGAGCCTAAAAAGCGGGGAGCAGTGGAGATTAACGGGGAATGCTCCTAAGAAAAAACCCCGTAATGAAATCAGGAATGAGGAGGTCAGTATAGGCTATTCTAATGAAAGTGAAAGCAGCAGGATTGTCAATATGTGCTAGAGATTATATACCAGGAGCACACATGGCAACAGTGTTTCGTCCCAAAACCCCAGCGCTAGAGGATCTTATGGGCCTCATAATTGCTCAGAATGATAATCTCCATGCCCGATTATGGAAGGTCTTTACAGGCAAAGAGGAAGGTAAAGGTAAATTCTTCATTATGAGGGTAGAGCACCGGTTCCTGAAGGCAATCAAACGTCAAAATTGCCTTATCAACTATAGACTTGGCAATATAGCTGTGCACATGCACAGGGAAGAGCCGAGGAAAGATACATTGGAGGAGACATCGGGTGGAAAACCTACCGAGGTTCCCAAAGGAATCTCAGAGGCCGTAGAGACTGAAAGGATCAAGGAAATAGACCTGTTGCCCGATGATAAGGAGCTGGGCGACCCAGAGCTGGATTTTTTGGGGCTGGTCGAGGAGGGGATGATGCTCCAAGTTTGACTGAAAGCCGCAGGGAAAACTCGGGGGGGGGGGGGGAGGCTGTCGTGGCATCAGACTACTTGCCAGGGGATGACATCCCGATCCCTCCAAAGCTAGTGGCTAGACTAGAAAATAAGGGACTACCACTTATTCGCGGCTGCGATACCAACACCACCACGAAATCTGGGGGAAAAGCGATAGTAATCAAATAAAGGTACACTGTAACCAGTAAAAGGAACACAGTAGCTCTTTTAGGATGCACTGCAACTTCTTTATGAGAATATTAATAATTAACGCCGGTGCAATACCGGTATAGACAGACGAAGTTTCTTATTAAGGCAGGCCTAGACTGGTCGCCGATTGTTGTAACCTGATGATAATGATGAATTACAAGCCAGGCACACCTCTTGGTTGAACACCGGTCGCACAGTTTGGATAACGATCGCAAACTGCAGCACTGGCTGACTACTACCTACATTGTAACGAGAAACCGTTTATACCTCACCCATTTCAGTTGACAGTTGTCAGCATCAACGTTATTCTGAATCCGAACATTGTTCTATTGTTTGTAACTGTCCCTGAGTTCAGTGACTACGATGCCATTACACTTGATGTTCAACTCCCCCATGGAGCCATTTGTCGTCCCCGGAATTAGAATCGTCAACTGGCGATTCATAAATCAATCCCCGAAAACCAGACTGTATCAAATCCATCTACCAAGAGCTAGAAACTTTTTAATGATATCCATAATTGACCGTGCACTGAAGCAGTTCAAGACGTATATGACAAACTCATGCCAACAAAACTCCCATCTTGTACAATCTCATCTTTCTTCCGGATGATATCAACTGAGATACTCACTGCAGGATAACCACAGGGCCGAATCAGAGCAATCCGAGGCAGTGATAGTCGGCTCTATTTAAGTTCGACACTGTGGTTTGTTTTATTGCCATATTAGCCGCGATTTACCTAAAAGGACGGAAAAAATATTTTTAAAAAGGCTTTGAAAGGCTTAAGCAAGCCAAACAGTTGCAAGTATAGTATAGGTTTCAAGCGAATTTGAAAAAAATCCCCGACTAGATTCATAGCAAACTTCCAAACATTTATTCATTTTCAAAACTACGCCCATGTGATTTGAACTTCCTGAATGGTACGTGAAAATATTGAATATCTTGTACAGCAACAAGATCCATGGCATATTCCAAACCAACAAAAAGACCAGACAAATCTGAAGGCCGTGGAATCTTACAAAACGTTTTAAAGTGATATTATCTCGACTCCATCTCAATCTTAGATGGACAAATGACCCAGCACAATATCACGAAAACAAGACGTAGCGATCGTCAGATCAGGAATGACAGGAATTGTGAGGCACCACAGATATAGTGTACAAGGGGTTCGATATCGTTTCCCTTGCTCCCCGGCCACTCCTTCCCCATTCAGTTGTGATGCCGTGTTTTGATTGTTTCTGATTACGTTGTATCTGAATCTGAGGGAAGAACAAATTAAAACTGATCCCTAACATGACAACCACGTAGAGTGATTGCCCAGTTGCTTGTACCCGTGTATGGAGTGAATAATTGATTTCTCGTCCATACCCGATCAATGGATAGACACGGGCCAGCCTGGGATTCAAACCTGCGCTATGTCCGCGAACTTGATCAACATCAACACGATCATTTCGCTTACCTATGCCTTGTCAATTTGTTGGAATATTTTTTTTTTATTTTATAGTAGCCTTATACTCTAGTTGAAAAGAAAATTTAAGAAATTTCAATGAATTTGACAGTAATTTTGCCTTTTTGGTTTCATGTAGCCACGAAATAAGCGGTTTCATTTAAAGGTGTGGAGGGAACGGGGATCTCTTCACTTCTCTGGCCTCATTTTCGGGATCAACCCCTCTGAAAATATTATGGCGTCGCAAATTTTCAACCAGACTCCTGGGAAGAGAGGCAGAGGTAGGTTCACACTTTCTAAGTCTATTGGAAAATTGCGGTGAGCTCACCCTTAAAAAGTACTGCTATTTGATATCATTTTTAATCCACCCCCTCCGAAAGAGTACGGTAATGGTTGAACCTTCGCTCCAGATAATGAGTTTTGTTTTTAACTTCATTTATCAATGTAAATATATACCTCATTTTAGGGCACGTATCAAAAAAAATTAATAATTATAACAAAAGAAAAAAATTTTTTTAAAATAATAAACAAATAGATAAATATATAATGCCCAACAGAGATACTTAGATAGTTTCAAAAATCATCTGAGTTAAGTGCTTCAAAACTCAACATTCTCCCATCTTAGATCAGTCAGAGTATCTAAAAATTCACTGATACTCCACAATAGATTCACCTCGACTTTCCTGTGATACTTTTCTTTTTTAAACCTATTGCATCATTGAGGTGATGATTTCATACTTTTTGTATTCAGATCATACATATTCAAACCACTGAAGGATTAGTCTCAGTCTATTCAAAAGAAAAAAAAATCTTTTATCGAAACAAATTTTAATTTGGATGTTACTCGACATATAATGTCTTAATTGCATTCCTAAATAGATCGCTGGACTATCGCACGATCTTAATCACAGATCGATCAAAAGATTGAGACAAGACTTTTTCATGTTTAATTTTATTTATCTGCCAATTTGACCATCATGTCAATGAATAGATTGTTAATCAAACAATTAGAGGGGAAGGTATAGTATGAAAACGTTCGACTAGAATAATGATCACGACAAAAAATAGAAAGCAGCTGCGAGGCAATAGTGAATTGGAATAGTTGTGCGCGTAGAGCCACATGTTCTAGAAATGTCAGGACATCGAGTGGAAAAATTGGCTACTTTCTTTCGGTGGAATGTTTGTACATATCTAAATTTGCAAGAAGTGTTAACTGGCACTATTGATCTTATCTGTGGTATGCAAATACCGTATGCGTACTAATCAGGAATTTGATCCAAATTAGTAGTGTAAATTCCAAAATTAGTCTATTAAAAGTAGGTGAAATTACTGCTTGTAATTGACCAGTCATGATCGTTTTTTTCAGTCAAACGTTTTCACCACCTTTGTTCAAAATGTATTCTTTATGGAATAGTTTAGTGGGTTTAAAACTTAATAAACAAGGTCCTTCTTCTTCAGTCAAAAAGCTGGGTACATTAGCACAGGCAGTCTCAATTTGATGTTGGTGTTGAGATAATTACATTTCCAGATTTAGACGCTGCGCTGGGTAACATTCAGCTTGGGGCTACCGTTGACAGAAACCACGCTGCTTAGATATTAAAATTGATTGACGCTTTCGATGTTCTGCCCAGTAATGTAGATGCAACTGCATTTGCCTCTTTTTCCAGAGACATTTGGCCAAGGCTCATGATCCGGTGAGAGAGCAACCAGATATCATCAGCGTAGTCGAGATGTTTGGGGAAAGATGCCATCGTCCATTGAATTCCTCCACATCCTCCGGACAAGGTAGCATGAACAACGTCACCGCTAACAGGAAGAAATAATATCGGTAACAGGATGCAACCCTGGCGGACTCCGCTCTTGACCTCAAATTTTACCTCGGTACAGCAGATGAAGTAAAGATCTAAAGTCCGCGCTCTGTTTCAAAATGATCTGTAGGGTGTTGATGTAGGAGGATCCGATACAAAGACCAGCCTGCTCTCAATCAAGCTTTCGAGATGTTCTCGGATGCGTTCTAAGATTATTTTAGCCATTATTTTTGCAACGGCAGAGAGCACTCCTCCAATTGTCACACTCAAAACGGGTGTGCTTCTTTGGAATCTTAAAGAGCATTCCCTTCTTCCACCCTTAGGGAAAAGTCTCGGATTCCCAAGATTTCCGTACGAGTGAAAGCAGCAAATCTGCAGTAAGTGCAGGCGCAGCGATAAATAAATCTGCGAGGAGACCGTCAGGTCCAGCCGACTTAGCTCCATTTGAGTGCAATAATATAATAATAATAATCGTTGGCGCAACAATCCATATTGGATCTAGGCCTTGAAGTGTGTTAGAGCACTTCATTCAAGACCGTAACGGTACACTACAGTACAGTACACTGTAGGAGGCAATGTGGTCAGCATTACGCTCGCCCGAGATTATTACCCTGATTTGACTCACGTACTCATTCACAGCTGAGTCGACTGGTATCCGACGTCAAATCACGATACAAGGATTTCTTGAAAAGCACGTCTTTTAATGGGTATTTCGGATAGAGAATATGGACACCTCCTGTATTTTCGAGCGCTTAGTAGTATAGGACCGCTTGGCTAATCAAGAGTGTCAGCCTAAGGATCAAAGAACTTTCATAAGTTTTCAGCATGTCAGAATTCCCATCAATCTCAGATTGTACAGTTGATGAAACCGATATAGAGAATCTGCCTTCTGATAGTTTATTAGAAAGACGCAATGAATCTCTCAAATGCTGTATTTGGATTTTGGCTGAAAAACATTTGCACTCGGTGCAGTGATGATCTTCAACGAAGGATTTTTGTCCATTCTGCAAGTCAGGAGCATATTGCAGATTACTTTGGAAGACGAGAAACACATCGACCGCGCCAGGCATAGAGTCAGTAACGCTGCAGAAAGAGCCCGGATTCAATAGAGAGAGAGGAAAATGCGAACACTTTCTTAATGAGGAAGAAGAACTCTACCGCTCTGGGATTGCAGATTGAATCGTAGGTTTCTGCAATCATGTTTCATACCATACTTTATTTTGAAGCTCGTTTTCCCAAAAGTTGCCCTTTTTTCATTGGGGCATCCCTTCTTCAGTTGTTCGATGAACATCTCGCTCTCGGAAATTTTGCTTTCTTCCATTTCTACAGATTCTGAAGCGTTTAAAAAAAGTGCAAATCACAACCTAAAGTGATGCATATTTTTGACAAATTTCAAAATATTAGAAATCCCAATCGGGAAAACATAGTCAATGGAACACTTACTAGTAAAGAATATATTTTTTTTTTTGATTTTGGATAGAAAATTGACCGTTCAGGTGCTTCAAAGTTACCCATTTCATTTTGGCAAGGACTATAGCAAGGATATTTCAAGGACGTAGGAAAAACGATGGTTATTCTTCAAAAATATTTTTGAAAAGTCAAAACATGTAAAAGATAAATAAAAAAATCATTACATTATCTTTAGTGGTGGCTTTGCAATTAATTTCTAAAAATAGGGCTGAAATTTACGATTGACGGTAGAAGACCGCCATAAGCCCCAACTCACAGGGCAGCGGTGTGAGTTCAAACAAAGAGTTCCTTTGAAACAACAGACCTCGGTATATATGTGGATCTATTTCTAAAAATGTTGCCCTCGAGCCAAAACCAAGTGGCCGAGGAGAAACGCATCGCATCGGCTTGCCGGCCGTGATGCAGTAGGCGAATGCTCCAAAGGCCTAATTAGGGCGATCAGACACGAGTCTGCACGGGTATCTGAAGTGGCAATAGTCAAGAAACCTTACCAGGGAACCGGGACAGCCCCTGAATTCACATACTTCAGGTGAACTCCTGTTGTATGTGCGTTCAGCTCGGTTGTTTGAGGTTGGCCCCCTAGTGGGAGCTTTATGGGGGGTTTTGGTTGCGTTCAAGCGAACAGAAACCTCCGGGTCTCAGCGTGGTGCTGCGTTTCAACACGGGCGCAGTACTCCTTAGTTCGGTAGAGATTTAGGCAAGTCTTACATCCACCAGTATGAATGCTGAGTCATACACTCGGTATAGACTGTTAACGTCGTAGCTTGCCGCGGCGGGGCTCTGATTGTGGTCACCAAATCAATCCGTGTCTTAAGAAGACCGTTGGATTTAATCCACGGGACAGGTACCCACGTACGGTGACGTAACTGTGGCCATGACATAAAAAAACAATTTTTGTCAGCGAGAATTGTGTGTGTCAGTGAGGATGGAGCCAAGAAAGGAGAGAAAACTCATAAGAAAAACTGCAGCGTCAAAGAAACGTGAATAATTAAAATAAGATAAATGATATTACTCTAAAAGTAAAGAGATGAATTGCTTCACTAAATTGAACTACATCACTCAATTGGTGACCCCGCAAAAAAAAACGAATCTCAAATGGAAGGAAAAACAGGCAATTGAAGTCAACTTCCATGGGGAGCTAATGCTTGGTGACCGTACGCCATGCCAACTGCTGCGTGAAATGAAGCAGTTGGACTGTGACAAAGTGGCACTGAGCTGCAACATTCTTCGTGACTGCACAGGCTCCCGCAGAGCACACAGGCTATCTTGACATGTGCGGATTTGGGGTCTCTGAACACGTTAGCTGCCACCACGAATAAAATTCATGGGCGATCTGGCGACAACTTAAGCCAGGTTGCTAAGCTGGAGCAGATAGTGGCTACCTTCTCTGAGTTGGCAGAGGCCGTCGGTGCTTTGCATTCGGAAAGTAGGACTAGATCAACGTCTAGATCCGCCTGCCGAAATATGCGATATTTTTATTTTTTATCAACGAACTTCCCCCCTCCTTATTTGTCCTTGCTCTATGCCGACGAACTTAAGCGGTTTTCCCATGAACTGTGTTTCCCTTCAATCTTACCTACACACTCTCTCGTTGGTGCTTGACTAATGGTTTAGCGCTAAACTTCAGAAAGTATCACTCTATGTGCTACTCCCTAAAATCCTCACCCACTGTTTTCTCCTACTCTCTTAACGGACATTCCTTATGCTCGTTAATTTCACTCAAGACCTCAGATTCATCATCATCATCATCAACGGCGCAACAACCGGTATCCGGTCTAGGCTTGCCTTAATAAGGAACTCCAGACATCCCGGTTTTGCGCGGAGGTCCACCAATTCAATATCCCTAAAAGCTGTCTGGCGTCCTGAACTACGCCATCGCTCCATCTTAGGCAGGGTCTATCTCGTCTTCTTTTTCTACCATAGATATTGCCCTTATAGACTTTTCGGGTGGGATCATCCTCATCCATACGAATTAAGTGACCTGCCCACCGTAACCCATTGGACCGGATTTTATCCACAACCGGACGGTCATGGTATCGCTCATTGATTTCGTCGTTATGTAGTCTACGGAATCGTCCATCCTCATGTAGGAGGCCAAAAATTCTTCGGAGGATTCTTCTCTCGAACGCGGCCAAGAGTTCGCAATTCTTCTTGTTAAGAACCCAAGTCTCCGAGGAATACAGAGCTTTCACCCTATGGTGAGACGTTTCGAGCAGAACAGTTTTTGTAAGCTGAAATAGGCTCTATTGGCTGACAACAACCGTGCGCGAATTTCATCATTGTAGCTGTTATCGGTTGTGATTTTCGACCCTAGATAGGAGAAATTATCAACGGTCTCCAAGTTGTATTCTCCTATCTTTATTCTTCCCGTTTGACCAGTGCGGTTCGATGTTGTTGGTTGGTTCGTTTTCGGTGCTGACGTTGCCACCATATATTTTGTCTTGCCTTCTTTGATGTACAGCACAAGGTCTTGCGCCGCCTGCTCGATCTGGATGAAGGCAGTTTGTACGTCTCGGGTGGTTCTTTCCATGATGTCGATATCGTCAGCATAGGCCAGTAGTTGGGTGGACTTAAAGAGGATCGTACCTCTTGCATTTATCTTATAGGTTGCTGGCCCAAAAGTTTCTATCCCTTTTAGACGCCTCTTACGACAAGCAGGGAAGAGTTTGAGTATATTCATAAGTCCCAACTCACAGGGCAACGATGCGAATTTATACGAAGAGTTCGGTTGAGACGTGAAGACCGCGGTATTTGCACCATTTTATGAGTTTACTTTAAGTTCACTTAAGGAACGTGGAATTGTGCAACCACAGTATTGTGAGCGTCTCTTCATGTGTTAACATAAAGTACGTAATTTCATTTTCAGTTATAGAAAACATTATGACATCCAAAAATTTCTTACCAAAGAAAATATCGAAATACTCTTCTCCTAAAATATCCGGCTTGCAGCAGGTATGGGTAGAACCAATATTTTAGGTAAAGAGAGATGAATCGTAATTTATATCTACTAGGTTATTCAATAAGTTTTGCGGTTCGATAAGAGAGGGCGCTGCTACTAGCCCATTTTTTTGTTATGTTGATACACTGTTAGTATGAACGTATGTGTATCTGTCAACTCATTCTTTGTTTACAAACCATTTAGTATTGACGTGTCACAGTAGTTTTTACAATGGAAAATGTAAAGTTTCGTGCAATGACTGAATTTTTATTTTTGGAAGCAAAGAAAATTTATGAACGAATGTTGAAAGTCTATAAGGACTCTTTGCTTTCGATTAATACAGGATAAAGATGGTTACTGACTTTAAATGTGGTCGTGCAACCCTTGAAGACGATCAACGTCAAGGACCTCCAAAAACACCAGAAATCGTAGAAATAATGCAGGATATCGTATTGGAAAATCGTCGAGTGGTTGAAAGAAATTTAGTAGAAGCTCCAGACATCTCATTAGACAGTGTAAGTAATATCTTGACTGAAGTATTGGATTTCAGAAAGCTGTGTGCACAATGGATTCTGCAATCGCTAACAGCAGAACAAAACCACATTCGAATGGAACTCTCTCAGCAACATTTAGAGCGTTTTCGAAGGGATAAAGTGGATTTTGTCGGTCGTTTCATCACTATGGATGAGACTAGGGTCTATCACCATGATCCTGAATCAAAACAAGAGGCAAAGTGTGGAGTAAACCTGGTTCTTAGGTTCCGAAACGAGTTCATGTCCAGAAATCGGCCATGGAGGTATTAGGATCAGTTTTTTGGGATGCGAGAGGAATTTTGTTTGTGGATTACTTGCGAACTGGTAAAACAACAAATTCTAAATATTAATGCAATCTTTTAAACCAGCTGAAGGAAAAAATTCGTGTAAAAAGACCAGGTTTGCAGAAGAAAAAAATTCTTTTTTATCAGGACAATGCACTGTGTCATAAGAACACTTTGATAATGGCTAAAATCGATGAATTCAAGTTCGAATTGTTAGAGCATCCACCGTATTCACCCCTAGCGACTTCCATCTGTTTCCAGTTCTAAAAAATTCATGCGTCTAAAGCATTTTTCATCAAATGATAAGGTTATAACAGCTGTGGAAGCATATTTTTCAGCCCTTCCAGATTCTCACTTCAGGGATGGAATTTATAAATTGGAATCTCGTTGGAACAGGTGTATTGATGTTCACGGAGACTACACTGAACCATAAAGTGCATTTCAAGCCATAAAATTATGTTATCTTATCGAACCTTAAACTAAAAAACTCAATTCTGTCAATCTGGAGCCAACAGTCACTTTATGCTTTACAGAAGCTGATTCCGAGAATATTCATATCAGAAACACATTTTTATCAAACCATCCGAAAAGTTTTTTATTTTCCATCATTTCCTCCGGTAATCTAAATTTTTCATTGATATCTTGTTTCAAAATCTAAATTTTTACCATGAATTCATCCGTGTCATGTGTATTCTTCAATTAGTGATATTAACGAATTAATTGATATAAAAAAACCTCAGGCCAGCTAAAATTAAACATCGACCACAATTAGTCAGAACACTTTGGTTCAAAGTTCAATGGGCGCCTTTGTTCCTGCCAAGGCTAGAATATGGAAGCAAATCTATTTTGGGAGAGCCCATTGTACATTGTACAGCGTCTAATAGACTTAAAATACACCTAAACGATTCCAAGCAATAATCATTTGCCGCACAACCGGACAAACAACAATTAAATCGAACTATTCAATAAATATTGTCTCCCGTCCTAAGCCTCCAGACAATCCCCACAATTAGTAAACAACACACCTAATCACCGCTTTCTCCTGGGTGACGAGCGCGCTCCAAGTGTCCGCACCTCGAACCTATGCATCATTTCCATTTACACAGACGAGGCCAATCATCGCACTCCGCCACTGCTACCGTCGCCATTGAGAAATGGGCGGGGCCTCTTTCTTGCCTGCTTTTATGGTCTTTCTCGTGCATGCAAGTGACTACATAATTACACGGTTGCGCTCGTCGGATGTACGGAGCATTACAAAATGCAATTACAGGGTCCTCACTCCCTCCTGGGCGATAGTGTAATGACATGTACAGGAGCCTGGGGATGACAAGACGATATTTCCTACACATGAACCAGAGAAATGCGCAAAAAAACGGAAGCAAATTGAAAGTTGCCCAAGGAACAAGCACGCATACTCCTGGCGACGACTGACTACCGCAGGGGAAATTAGGGGGTGAATGCGAAGCAGCGAACAGGCTTGAAACAAGGATCATTCAGGATGTTGTTATGGAAAATGATTCAGCGAATTTTACATTCCGGATTTAGACGCGTCTGAGCAATTCGATTGTCTTCCGGGGCGGCATGGTGGTAACATGTGGTGGATTACTCATTACCCGTTAATTTGTGGTATTTGAGGTAATCATTAGGGCAACTATCAAATAGCAACGAAAATATTTGTAGGGGATCCGTCTAATAAGGGTTCAAGTTTGGGTTGGTGTGATCAAGGAAGTCTAAGGCTATCATTTGTCTGGAGGTGGAACAAGGGAAGAAAATAGTCTTTAATTGTTGAGGAATGTATCTGAAGAAGAAATATATGCATATTTCAGGAACCCGATATTATCTTATCTAAGAAAGTGCACGTGTTTGACATTTTGAGCTTCAAGTTTAGCATTACCAACTTAAATGATTTGAATTCCTTCTGCAAACCTGTTGTAACAGGGGGAAAAGAGGATTGATTCCACTCGGGCTGGGAGTTTTCTAGGAGACTCGGAATAGAAAGACTTTAAGAAAGTTAGAGCAATTGTGCAGTTTTGTGGAGGTAGGCATAATTTGCAGCCCAGGAGATTTGCAGCCCAAATTTAGGTTTTGTATCATCCGATGTGAACAGAAGGACGAATGTTGGTTATTGTGTGCATGCATAGTTTTTTTAAGTGTTGGGCATGACGAAATGCTGGATAGTCCAATGTGCTTCGGCTTGATATAACGGAAATGAACTTTTACCTGAAAATTGGTGCATGTGCATCAAAGGATAAAAGGGTAGATAACCTACTAACTGCACTCAGAAAGGACAACTTTGAACATCGCATTACGAACAAAGTACTCAACTGCTCGTTTCCCAACTCGATTCTCTCTCTCTTCTCGACACCGGAAAACTATTTACACTGTCAAAAAAATTTTTTCAATGTGCGAGCGTCACGACACGCAAGGAGGGTTTCACAACCAGGTGCACAGCTCCCTCAACTCGGCTGCCGCAAGTCAAAACAGACGCGGCTCGATAGAGGGCCTCAGTACAAGATTGTGCAGTTGTGTCTTTCAGAGGTATCGCATCAAGCCACCGCGTGAACGTATCAATGATTGTATGGAAACATTTGGTGGACCTCTTTCCTCACATGCTTTGTAGTCTGGCACTTCTGCCTTGCCACGCACTATCTGGCCCAAGAATTAATATCCTTCATGGATGGCGAGAAATACTTAGCGGTGACTAACCGATTCGTTATCCGAATGCCTGGGTGCACCAGATCGTCAATGGTGTGAAATACTTCCTTTAGGAAATCAGCCAGAATATATTGGTCCCTTGTCTGAGATCTCACAGTATATACTGGATGATGGGTCTAAGATAGGCAATTTCCAAAAAGTATATTTGAAGCTCTAAAGAACTGGGTCGTCCTCCTGCGCCTCGGCGATTGCCGGAAAATCGACGGTGGCGAGGATATTGGCCTCTACAACACATGACAAAGCCTCAACAACTATGTACATTATCTTTTCTCTCTTCTTTCACTTTGTCGGGCTTTTGGTTTAAAGCAAAAGTGAGTGGCTTATGGACCGTAAACAATGTGAACAGCTGCCTGCCTTCAAGGGAATACTAGAAGTATTTAATTAGGAGGTACGCAACTAATAACTCATGATCTTCTTCTTTTTCTTCAGCCTTTGTCCCGTTCACAAGCGGGGTCGGCTCGAACTAATAACTCATGATGATAGGAACTATAGTTCTGTTGGCCGGGATCCACCTTTTTGGAGAAGAAGCTCAACGGCTGTCAGATGTGATTCACTATTTGATGAAGAGCAGCACCTGTGGCGATGTCTGAGGCATGGACGAACACGGCTAATGATGCCACTAAAACCTTAAAAACCTGTTGAAGAGAAATATGCTAGGGTGGACAAATAAAATCACCAAATCATATTTAATTTCTAATTAATTAATATTATAATTAATTTTAATAATATTAATTTTAACTATAATTATGCTAGTCGCCATTTTTTTTCACGACTCCTGCTAACTGTTCTCCCGATTGCTCCGCCGATCTCGTGGCTGACAACCTGTTACCAACTGGTAGGCGAGCCACTCAGGTGGGTGAGTTTCAAGTCGTGATGTTTGCGCTACTTTGCTGTGGAGCTTGGCGCCACCTGCTCCCCCCCCCCCCCGTCAGCCAATACTGAGTTTTAAAAACCCCATTCCTCATTTTAGGGGCGCAAATTGAATTTCAAGAACTAGAAAAGTACAGGGAGCAACCGCACCAGGCGCGAAAGTTTTACCAATAAGTCAGCAGGATGAAGCCTTATACATCTCGATGCTCATCCTGCCGAGACAAACAGGGAAATCTGATTTCCGACAGAATGGGTATATTGGAGCGATGGGTTGAGTACTTTGATGAGAACAGAACTACCAACCACACCGATCTGTGTAGGAGGTCCCGCTAACCAAACACGACGGACAAATACTGCCACCACCAAGTATAGAAGAAACAGTCCGTGCTATTCATCGGATAAAAAATCATAAGTCGCCAGGAGCCGATGGAATTACAACCGAATTGGTTAAATGTGGAGGCAACCAATTACACCAAGTGGTTCATCAACTTGTGCTCAAGGTATGGGACAGCGAATCAATGCCTGACGATTGGCAACGACGCCTTATCTGTCTCATAAAAAGGCAGATATCACACAGTGCAGCAATTATAGAGGTATCACGTTGCTGAGTACCATCTATAAGATATTCTCCACTATCTTGCTAGGCCAGATAGCCCCATACGCCCAGAACATCATTGGTCCATACTAAAGAGGCTTCACTCCAGGCAAATCAGCAACAGATCAGATTTTCTCTCTGCGGCAAGCGATGGAAAAACTATTGGAATATGGACAACAGTTGCACCATCTGTTCATCGACTTTAAAGCCGCCTATGATAGCATAGCCAGGGTAAAACTGTACACGGCCATGAGAGAATTCGGTATCCCGACGAAATTAATAAGACTGACTAGGCTGACCCTGACCAATGTGCGAGACCAGATAAAAGTAGCAGGATCACTCTCAAGACCATTTGACATGAACAACGGTCTACGACAAGAGGATGCCCTATCATGTGTCCTCTTTAACCTGGCCCTGGAGAAAGTGATCCATGATGCTGAGGTAAATGCAAGAGGTACGATCCTCTTTAAGTCCATCCAACTACTGGCCTATGCTGACAATATCGACATCATGGAAAGAACCACCCGAGACGTACAAACTGCCTTCATCCAGATCGAGCAGGCCGCAATTGAGGCGAGATCTTGGGCTGCACATCAATGAAGGCAAGACAAAATATATGGTGGCAACGTCAGCACCGAAAACCAACCAACAACCAGGAAGAATAAGGATGGGAGAATACAGCTTTGAGACCATTAACAATTTCTCCTATCTAGGGTCGAAAATCACAACCGATAACAGCTACGATGATGAAATCCGTGCAGGGTTGTTGGCAGCCAACAGAGCCTATTTCCGCTTACAAAAACTGTTTCGCTCGAAACGTCTCACCATAGGGTCAAAGCTCTTACTGTTCAAGAGCTATGGTGAGACCTCAAAGCTCTTACTATACAAGACTATGATATTGCCAGTCCTCATGTAATTCTCGGAAACTTGGGTTCTTAGCAAGAAAAATTGCGAACTCTTGGCCGCGTTCGAGAGAAGAATCCTTCGAAGAATTTTTGGCCCCTACATGAGGATGGACGATTCCGTAGCCTACACAATGACGGAATCTATGAGCGATACCATGACCATCAGGTTGTGGATAAATTCCGGCTCAATAGGTTACGGTGGGCGGGTCACTTAATACGTATGGATGAGGATGATCCCACCCGGAAAGTCTATAAGGGCAATATCTATGGTAGAAAAAGAAGACGAGGTAGACCCTGCCTAAGATGAAGCGATGGCATAGACAGGACGCCAGGCAGCTTTTAGGGATATCGAATTGGTGGACCTCGGCGCAAAACCGGGATGTTTGGAGTTCCTTATTAATGCAGGCCTAGACCGGATACCGGTTGTTGCCCCGTTGATGATGATGAAACGCGGCGACATCAAAAACACCAAGCAGCACTGCAGACAATAGTTTCAGTATTCGCAGAAACACACTTCTTCAGCGTCCGTAATTCACTAAGTCAGGACGTTACTTGGTGACTCAAATCAGCACTGGCATTGCTATAAGACCGGTGAAAACCAAAGTACAGGTTTTACCGAAACTAGCCACCCTAGTTGAAATTTTGGACACACTAAAGCAGAAACTTTCTGTGGTATGCAGTAGGTATTACGGTATGGCGAAAGTCAGAACACACGTGTGCAGAATGCAACGTACAGTAGCAGTATCTACATGTGGTTTAGTGCCTATCATGTGAACGGATAAGCTTGCCCAATCCATTCACAAGCCCGGTCCATTGAATGTGTACTACTTATTAAATATACCGTAGTCCAGACAGTGCAGTTTCCAGCAACAGAACCGAAACCATGTTGGGGTGGACTTTGAAGATCACCGTCTAGAATGCTGAGCATGTTGAGTGGATTACCGCCCAAGGCATCCGCCATACCACTTTGCCGGGCATGAATTCCGTGGATGTTGCCGAAGAAAAGATTCGACGAACATTAACAGCCCGAAGAACTGCGGGGATTACCTGCCTTATCCTTAACAAGGATATGATGCAAAATTCCGCAGACACTAGATCGATTACTTGGTTACCAACCCTCTACAAATTTATAACGTCGACTATTAGTGGAAGGATCAATGCCCACCTCGAGACCAACAACATTTTGTCCGAAGAGCAAAAGAGTATCAAATTGGGTGGAGGGATTGCAAAGAGCAACTCATTATCGACTAGGTAGTTGCAGGCTAAGCAGCTAGAGGCCAAAGGAACTTCTTTAGTTGCTATATCGATTATGCCAAAGTTTTTGACAGCGTCCCCGTCTAATGGATCTCCCACATCTGTACCGAATTGATCCGAAACTAGTAAAGTTTTTGGCGACAGTCATGGAAGGATGCCATACCATCTTATCAGTGCGGACATCTAGGGGTGCTAATATCTCCGTATACGGAGCGGCATCTTACAAAGGGAATCGTTGAGTTCCTTGTGGTATTGGCCAAAAATTATAGTAATAATAATCGTCGCGACAATTCAATTGGATCTGAGCCTTAAAGCGGGGGTTCGGGGAGTTCTTTGAAATTTGTAGTTTGGGGTTGATATCCACGATCCACTACTTTGAAGGCTTATCTTGTGTTGCTGCTCGCAATGTTTACTTGATTTATATGTTATCTGGATATCTCATTTTTCTTGTCAAGCGCTTGGTGGTATTCTTCGTTAAACCAATCATTTCTCCGGCGCCAAAATTCATATCCAACCACTTCTTCCACTATTGCTTTGATAGTGTTTTATTCCGCAGTGTTTTGAAATTTGGCACCTCTAGACGCTTTTTATTATGAAGTGGTTAGAGTCACAATTTGCTTCTCGGCATGACCTCACGTCAAGGATGCTGAATGATCATCTTTTGATGATGGCTGTCGTTTTCTGAATGCGATTTTGTCAGAGCATACCGCGATGAATTTTTTTGGCCCGCGTTCGGAGTTTGAAAAATCGAATTTGATACTTTGGGTTTGAGCACTCTGCCTCTGGAGAAATATCTTAGATTCACTAAAGCCTGCGAACGCCGTAGCGGGGAATGGGCCTAACAATGGCCTGAATGCTCGGAGCTGCAAAGACCGCATCGGTTACGCGAGCAAATTCCACTAAAAAGTGTTTCAAATGCCTCGGATTCGGACATATGGCGAAGGATTGTTCTAACACCACTGATAGATCCAAACTGTGTCGAAGATGTGGAAGGGGAAAATCATTTGACGAAGGACTTCAGTAAGAACCCTCACTACTTTCTATGCAAGGAAATCAATGATCGCGATTGCAACTACATAACGGGTAGCACCAAGTGTCCAGTCTACAGGATCACTCTAAGTACTCTGCGTAAATGAGAGTCATATAGCTGAAGCCGCCCAGGACCTGCTAACACAGAAAGTATATTGCTATTATCTGCGTATAATACAAAAGCCTTTATGAAAGCGTTTGGGAAAAAGACATAAGTGGAAAGCGGCGATGTGGGCTTGCGATAACCGAGCACTTCAGCAAGCATTGAAGCATCGCGAACACGATTTTGTGAGGATTAAGATCGACGGCCTGTACATTTACAGCTGTTATGCCGCTCCAAGTATGACAATATCAGAGTATTGCAACATGCTAGATAGACTAGCAAGAGTTGCCAAAGATCGCAACCGCAAAATTATTGCTAGCGACTTCAATGCTTGGCCAATGGATTGGGAAAGCCGGAAAACAAATGAAAGGGGAAGAATCCTACTTGAGGTTTTCTCCTGCATAAACGTCACCCTGGCCAATATCGGAAGCGTAAACACTTTTAGGCTTGGAGAGCTAAGTTCCGTCATGGATCTTACTTTCGTAAGTCAAAGATCTACGCTGGTCAAACATCTACACTGCCATGTTAGCGAAGAATACACGCGTAGCGACCACCAGGCAATATATATTACTATTGATAAGGGCCCCCCTCCAGAAACAGGTTGGTCATCAAGAGTACTTGATGAGGATACATTTCGGTTATGTCATCAATAAAAGGCAGAAGGTCCCCTTTTATTATGTGCCCTAGATTATTATGGGAGATAGTGTCGACATTGTTACCAATGAGTGCCGAAAGCATTTCTCCAGTAACCGCATACGAAGTCTTAGACGCAGTAAAAAGGGTCCGGGATACCGCAGCCTCAACATTGATCGAATATCCAACAAGGCGCCTAAAAGAAGGGTCTTTCTCAGCAGAGTGGAAAATGCAAAAGCTTGTATTGATCCTAAAGGCAGGTGAGCCCATAGGTGAACCAATATCCTATAGACCTATCTGCCTTCTGAATACAACAGGTAATCTATAACCGGCTTTATTCAATAATTGAAAGGGCGGTTCTTTATCCAATAGGCAGTTTGACTTCCGGAAGGCGCGACCGCGCGAATCGGAGAAAATAGCAGACAGGTCCAAGCTGGATATCGACTAAGCACTCTCCGAACATGTTGCGCCTACCAAAGAACACCTTATAAGGCAGCTTGATTGATTGCGGAGATGATCCCAGTTGAAATTCTAACCAGTCATTGGCTGCATGGCAAACAGCCTGGGACTAGTCGGAGAAGAGCTAGTCAACACACAGACTTATCCCAGATATTAGTATGTGGACTATGCGGAACCACGATGAGTTACGATTTGACTCAGTTCTTCACCGGTAGGTACAAAAAGTACCTCTATAGGTTCAGTCTCTATGAATCGCCCGATTGTCCTACGTGTGAAGGTGCAGATTTAAGGGGCGAGTAGAGTTTCACATTAAGTGAACATGGAGGTTATCGGGCTTATCTACATCGATTTGGACCCGACGAGTCACCATGCTGCCCAAGATATAGTAGCATGGCTGAGAATGCGGAGCGTGTTGTATTTAAGTGCCAAAGGTTTACAGCACACCGAACTAGGCTGGAGGCGACCACAGGCAGGCCCTTAACGGAGTTTATGTTGGAATCAACGGAGGTTTGGAATCAAGTGGTAATTCAGCTAAAAATGATTAATCAACAGCTAAGGCATGAAGAACTGAGAAGAAAGCGAGAAAGGGAGTGAACAATAATGCGCCGCAGTTAAGAACTGATCCAGTCCCGCGATGCAATGCTTATAGCAGTCCCGTGGGGAGACTGGAAAAAGAAGGAGGTGGTTTTCGTGAGTAGAAGTCTCACATAACTGCATGGCAGGAGCCAGCAGTAGGTTTTGAACTTTTCCCCCTTCCAACGATTAAAAAAAAGACAGACAGACAGACAGACAGACAGACGGACAAACAGGCAGACATTGAACCAATTTTAATAAGGTTTTGTTTTGCCAACAAAAAGACAGACAGTAAACCGATTTTGTTTTAGACAAAATCTTAAAACGCAAAGTTTGTTTCTTTGAATCAAAGAAATTCAGTAACCATCGAATTAGCAGTACATGTAGAAAGGAGGAGCATACCGACAATATTTGTTTTCCCACGCTTTAGGACTTAAGTAATTGGGGTAATGAAAAAAAATGTAACTCTTATGTATGAACTCTTAGCGTTTTAGACCGTGGTATATCAGTATCATAATACATATAAAAAATATATTCTTCTATGATGTCTTAGGCTGCAATCAATTCACACGAAATAGAAAATTGTGTCCTAGTATAACTTTGCTAATAATGGTAAGATTTCAATCAAATGTTTCAATATTATACCCTATAATATCATTTAAAGTCACGCCAAATTTTACTTTTTGAGGATGGATTAAAGAGAAGGTGACACTTTTGATAACTCTCTGAAATATAATAATATACGATTATTGACCTTATTTGAGCAGATTGTTACACTGTATGGAGCGTACATTTTTGGCCCTAACTCCCTTATCCTGTAACTGATCATGCTATTCTAGATGCGTTTTTTGTGGTATACTTTCAATATATGCATGCTAAGCAAGTTTAAGCCGTTAGCCACCCCCACATTGAAAAATTTTACATTTTGAAAATAAATGATTAGATAATATGAAACGAGCCCCAAGCCAGCAGTCTGGTAATATTTGTTAAAAGTAATTAATCATTTTTTTTCGTACTAAATATTGTTTATTCTAGTATACATATATTATCTTAGGCATTAAACATAATCTCAATACACTTTAATTAAATTATTTGCTATCAATTCAATTAAACGTCTTAAGAGCATTATTCAGTTCACGATAACACCCCGCTTAATTGACTTACATACTAACTGCTTACTGCTTACTGTTGCTTACACATATCTAAATACGATATATTCCCTACAATAGATGCAGTACAACGACCGATCCGGTAACACAAATATTTCTTATCCTCTACTAAATGCGATTGAGTATGATACTAACGCATGAAAGTGATCCATTCCAGTTATACCGTAGGAACTGTGAAAAGATCGCGGCTAACAGATACAATCATCACTTCTATTCAAAGCACTGGAGCTTGACGCTTTGCAAGGAATTCGCCATGGAAGCGAATACAATGCAAGTGCAGAGAGACTACAAAAAACCCGACTAATTATTGTATTATTATCATATAAATTACAAAATATACACAAAAAAATTAAGCAGAAATATCCATTCATCCTGGGCTGCGGAATACATTCCATATGGTTGACCACTTTAATTAAGTCATTAGCGGCATTCCTTGAGTGCACTTGAAGGAATTTTTTTCGCGTTTTTCGCTCTTTACAGCGAGGTCTTTTCTTTTGTTTGTCGGATCCCGGATCGCGGATCGTGTTGTATGTTGTTTGCGGTTTCCCCGACAGGCGCATACGATCTTTTCGATCGAACATGAACTCCAATTTCTTTTGATTCCTCCACTCTGGATCTGGCTGCAGTTTATTGTATTCACAGTGCGTTCCGTGCAATGCATAGTATCGACTTATTGTTTCGTCTACACATATGCACTTCTCAGTGGCAATTTTTTACTTCTGCGCCTTCTGTTCAAACGTGTCTGGTTCCCGTCTGCAGAAGATCGTCCAAGATAGCTTCGGTGATAGATGCATCTTCACATGATTTCCAAGCATCTCGAATAAATTGATTTGCATAATTTCGTCATAGAATACCGAGTGGTAAAATGTTGAGCCGTACCTCATTACGGTCAGGCAGAATAGATACGTAGGGTAAGTGTAACTGAATAGGAAGGATATGATTTGGGTGATACCACTGTTTGAGATTTTCAGATTTTTCAGCTTAAGCTAAACTATCGAATGTCGCTGGAGACTAGATTGTTACTAATATAGAGCATTCGCAATTACATCGTTTGTTCGTTGCTGCATCGAATCCAACATGGATGATCCAATTTTGACACCACTCGATACGGCACCGAACATTCGACCGACTAGTCCTTTATTATTCTTCTCAACATGCGTTCGTACTTCACTATTGGCACGTCGACCTGCAAAATAGTAAAATTTGGATTAGTGAAGTTGAAGATAGTAGTGAAATTCATTTCTCTCAATATAGACTAACCAAAAAGGAACCAGTTAGCAAAGGCAGATTTTCAACAAAAAAGGACGATAATGAAGGACATGGAAGTTGATTAAAAAACCCAACTTTCATTCTCAGCCTAATGCAGAAATGGTACCACACTAACCATAGTGTGGAATTAGGACATCCATACAGTCTGCAAATCGATCATTAGACCGTCGCTAAAAGAGGGACGAAGACGGCTACGGTTTTGTACCAGGGCAGAGACAGTTCATCAGAAGCTACCATTCCTCTGCCCTGGGAGTAGCACAATCGAAGCGACTCGCAGGTGTTATATCCTTTCTTTTATAATTCGCAAAACACAATAAAGGTGTGAATTATATCCAACGTTAACCCTCTCACAGTTCGGACCAAAGCTTTACCGGAGTTACTAACTTTTTATTTAGGGATTGTGGAGTCCTAAGTCGGCATCCACTAGATGTCGGACTGGACCAAATCGAGAACAACCTGCTTCCAATCTTTATGGTCCATGGACTCCTCTTTAACATCCAAAGTTCAAAAATCAAAAGAGGTACGAAGACGGCTACGGGTTCGTACCACGGCAGAGGAAACACATCACACGTTGGCTCACCTACGGTTTAGGTTTAAATAGCCGTGGTATATCTTAAATAGTCTAGAGTCTTTATGGCACGAGTTTACAGTCACAAATTTTTTCTGATCTAAAGGTCGCAAGTGCTCTCCTCACTTACACTGGGCATATTATATTAAAGGGTGATTTGAAGACTGATAAGATCGCCTCGCTCTAATTTGTAGACCCCTGAGGGTGGGGCTCGTGAAGAACAAGGCTGCTGCAAAAGTTGACTGTATGCTCCTTTTTACCGATTGGGAAAGAGTCGATGTTCGTCAAAAGGTTGGACATTTTTTGGTTTTATGGAGCTAATGGGAGAAACTACAATGACACCAATTTGGTCAAACTGAACTAACGCAAATTAGCAACAAGAACAAGTCGGGAAACCGGAAGCTGGACGCTGTAGGTTCGAAAGGTTTTGTGTATTTCATAGTACGTAGTATGTAATATATCCATATATTATTATATATTTCGTGGTGCTAGAATGAACTTAAGGGGGTTTCCATCCAATTACAAAAAATTATAGTAATATACTATTAGTAACTTTATTTGAACAGATATCGGTATGGAATGTATTTCAGAGCTCAGGCACCATATAGTGGCAGCCTCCTGATTTTTTCAGATTTTTCGATTGGGTAGTTTTCGAGAATGGCCTCCTTAAAGAAATGATCACTTTCAACCCCCTGCACTCCCCACCCTTCCAATAAATGTCAAAACTAACACCAGCTTTGAAAAGTACTAACCGAGACCTTTAATTTGATACCCCATATGACTATATTTGATGAAAAAAATGACCCAAGCTAGGGCCGGCATAGCCTCGGGATCGGGGAGTGGAAGTAAATCTCGAGCTCCGCGAAGGGTACTTCAAAAATGTCCGCACCACGTATCTTAGGAGAGGCGGCGAGGGAAGTAATATCCGAGTTGGCAGAGCAGTCCATCATCAGAGTTTGAAAAGAATACACATATCAAGGATGATACGGCATTGCTGCAGGGAGGCAAGATTGAGGGCGCGTCAACCCGTGGAAGGTTCTTTTTGTAAAAGAGGGTGCAGCTGATTTTGCGTTGTATAACTTCAAGAGCACGACAGTCATGAATGCGGAAAGGAGACCCGACTAAACAACAATATTCGGATCTTTCTGACAAGGGAATTGAAGAGTGTTAAGGAGGGCCGAATTGAGGTAAAGACGGTGGAGGAACGTACGATAAGACCAGACATTTTGGAAGCTCTATTGATGATGTCAACGAATTGGGAATTGAAACGAAGTTTGTCGTCGAATATTACACCCAGGTCTTGGAAGGAGGTCAGTAGTGAGAGAAGAGAAGTCAAAAGTGAGAGAACTTTACAGGAATGGTTTGAGAGATAGGAGGAAAACCAGGAGATGACTGAGGGAGGGAAGCTGAGTAATGAGAGTTCAGAGAGGAGAATATTATGGTCATCGGTGTCAAAGGCTTTGGAGAAATCAGTATAAATAGCATATACTTCCTGTCGTAAATTAAAGCATTTAGCAAAGAAGTTGCTAAAGACCAGGAGGTTTGAAGCCGTAGATCTACGGTTCACGAAAACATAGTGCTCTTTGACAATGAGGTGATCGAAGTGCGCGGTCAACCAGTCGTTGACGTATCTTTCTAGGATTTTGGAGCAAAAGGAGAGAAGAGAGATGGGCGGTAGTTCACACTAAGAAAAGGGTATCCGCTCTTGAAGACAGGGGTGGTAAGGGCTTCCTTCCAGGGATGGGGAAAATACCATGCATGTTGTTGCCAGTTGTCCAGTTATCAACTCCGCCATGTTATTAACATAATATGTTGGTCCCAAGCCCAGGTAAAGGAGGAGGGTTTGAGGCAATGTACTTTGTACTATCCTAGGTAAAACAAAAATAAAATGCTGAGATCAGGCAAAGAGATAAATAGAGTATAGTTGGAGTTATTCCACTATCCTAAATCCTACCTGATCTCTCTTGGTGACAGGTCCCGCGACAGGCCGAACAAGAAAATGTATCCAATCTCGTTAGAAACAACCTCGGAAACAGAGCGTCCACCTCAGTCGATGCAGCAGGACGGCCCCGGTCCTATCGAGAAATTAACAAGGGTACTTGACGCATTGATGGCGTCAAAACGTAAGTTAGTCCGAGGAAAATCAAAACAAATACGTGTCTGTACGCTAAATGTTGGTACCCTAACTGGAAAGACCGAGGAACTCTCAAGACCTCTTTGAAAAAGGTGCATTGATATCTGCACTAAGCAAGAAACACGATGGTCTGATGCCAAAAGCTGCGATTTAGAACGCGAAAGCGATAAAAACGGCTATAAACTTCTCTATTTTGGTAGCCCACGCACTCAATACGGTGGTGGCATTGCCATCTCAGAAGTCAAACGAATTGATGATCGGCTGATGAAGCTCACCATTATATCAGCTGATCGCACTCTTCATTTCTACACCCCCACAGTCAGGTCGACCTGATGCCGAGAAAGATACCTTCTGGCAACTTCTCGATGAAAAGACTTGTAATATGCCTGTTGATGACTATATAATCATTGCTGGCAACCTTAATGGTCATATGGGTGAAAAGGCAGACGGTGACAAGTGCCATGGGGGAAAAGAGTTTGGAGCGCGCAATGAGGGTGGCGAACGTATAATCGATTTTTCGGACACCCATGACCTTTTCTTATGAATACATGGTTCATCAAACGATTGTCAAATTGACTATATTCTCAGAAGACATCGACATTTTACCACTGTCACTGATTGCAAAGCCGTTCCCTATGAGATCATCGCACCCCAACATCGACCGTTGATTGCCGTTCTGCGAATTAAGCCACCGATAAAACAGCGTGAGGAACGCACTGGCCCGCCGCGCATTAAATGGTAGCGATTTCGTGAGAAGAAAGAAGAAATGATCTCGCTTACGCGATTACCAACCATTACGAATGTGGAAGAATCGTGAAACCAAACGAAAGACACGATCCACAAAACGGCTTCTGCAACCCTCGGGGTCACCAAGCCAGGTAAGCGGTACATCAACCGAGATACTTGGCTTTGGAATGACGATGTAAAAATGAAGGTCCGTCAAAACAAACGCCTCTACGACAAGTTTGTCGACGATAATACCCTGGCCTGGATCAGGGCCTTGAAGTGTGTTAGAACACTTGATTCAAAACCGTAACGGTACACTACAGTATACTGTAGGAAGCAATGTGGTCAGCATTGTGCTCGCCTGAGATTATTACCCTGATTTGACTCAGGTACTCATTCACAGCTCCGACTGCCATCAGTGAGATTAAAACCGCGAACCGCCGTACGATAGCCTTGTGCTCTAACCACTCAGCTATCTGGGCACACGTGACGGATAGTTAGCGAAAACAGAACAGAACAGATTTCAGCTCAAAAATTTCCTCATCCTCCACTTCCACAATCATTACCGACATTTGGAGTAGTTCCACCTGTCAGTGCAACTGAAGTCGAGGAGGCAATAAAACGAATGAAATTGGGGAAAGCCACAGGACCTGACGACATCGTATCTGAGCTCTGGAAAGCGAAGAGCTGGGACCCAACACTGTGGCTCAGTGAATTATTTAATCGGGTTATTCAGGAAGGAAGAACACCATCCGACTGGCAAGAAAGTACTACTGTTTCAATATGGAAAAAGAAAGGTAGTCCAGCAGAATGTTCAAATTATCATCTCATTCGATTACTTTCCCATACCATGAAGATTTTTGAACGCATTCTTGACAACCGTATTCGCGAAATCGTTTAAATAACCGTGAATCAAGCCGGATTTGTCAAAAACTGCGGAACTACTGACGCAATACACGCTGCGCGGTTACTCATGGAGAAACTCGTGCGCTGGGTCCAATTGCTCTACCAGGATCCGAAAAGTAAAGTTCGAAGTATGGCGGGTATATCAAAACCGCTTCGTGTCTTTGTATGTGTTCATCAAAGAAGCGCCCTCTCACCACTCCTCTTTATTCTTGTTACGGACACCGTCACAAAGGACATCCAGCGTTCAGCGCCCTACACACTGCTTTATGCAGATTATGTTTTTCTAGCATCTAATAACAAAAATTATCTTTCGCAACTTGTTCAAAAATGGTGTGATCGCCTCATGCGACACGGTCTCAAATTGAATTTAAACAAAACTGAACTTTGACGACTGATCCCCATGAAACAGGCACAATCACTGTCAGCGGCAGTAATTTGTCCTCGGGTCAATGCTTCAATGCTTCACGCATTAACGCAACCTGGATGAAGTGGCGTTTCATAACTGATGTCCTCTGTGATCAACGTATCAACGAACGTCTCAAATTTAAAATTTGCCGCAATGTCGTCGGTCCTGTCGCCCTCTATGGTTCTGAGTATTGGCCGACTATAAAAGACAATGAACGACGTCTTGCGGTAATGGAGGCGAAGATGTTGCGTTGGATTAGTGGCGCGACACGTTTTGATCACATCCGAAATGAGAATATTCGCAATCATTATCGGATTGCGCCGATCGTGGAAAAATTGCAAGAGAGGCGTCTTCAATGGTATGGTCACGCAATTCGTGCTAACGGGAATTCACTTGCCAAGATTGGTCTGAATATCAAAGTCGATGGTAAACGACCAAAAGGCAGGCCAAAACAACGGTGGCTTGATACGCTGGATGGGGATTTAAAAGCTTCGAGATTGCATCCAGATCAGGCATTCGATAGAGCCAAATGACGAAACCGATCACGACGAGCCGACCCTGCTTCTGGACGGGACAAAGGCTGAAGAAAAAGGAGAAGAAGAATGTATTCGCTATCCCTTCACTGGCTTATGCATTCGGAATATTACCGTGGACGAAGATCGATCTGGCGGTCCAGCGATCCAGCGGTGGATGCGGACAACTATGTCCAAATTCCGAATGCATCATCCAAAACTTTGCCGCGGAGCGGATGAACCTGCCTCGTGACATCGGAGGTAGGGGCGTGGTTGACGTGGCGGCACAACATCATCGCCAATTCGACTCGCTGCGCGCATATTTTTACAATAGAGGCTGTCTATAAGGCAGACTGTGGGCTGACTCCACTTAACTTGAAAGATAGATCTTTCAATCCTCTGAGTGGGGTGAAGTCGGACCAAGAGCAGATTCATGGAAGCTCTTTGCTGAGACGAAGGGGTTCATGTGTCCATTCAGGACGGCGTGGTCGTCACCCGAGCTTATAAAAAGCTCATCTTGAAAGAACGACTGGAGAACGATCAGTAGTCACTGGCTCGGGAAATCAAAGAAATTTGGCATCTCGAGCGGGTGGTTGTAGTTACCATAGTATTGTCAGCTATGGGTATTGTACCTAAATCCCTCAAGGCTTCCCTTGATGACCTGGGACTTTCGCACAGTGTGGTTCAAACCATGTAGAAGTACACCATTCTGCATACGATGTTGCGAGGAATTCTCGACAGATTCTCCCATGGACCCACCACCGGCCACTACCACCAGCGCCCCTTTAGTTTTTAAGTAGGTAAAATCGAAGCCTAAATATTTGGCACATAGTGCTAGTATTAGGTAAAATCCGGCATCTACCGAGATTGTGATAACTCGGAAAATAATAATAGGTCATAGTAAGATAGTCAGAGATTTACTGTGTGGAAATATCTGAGGACATTAACTGAAGATTCTATGTGGAGGCCAGTTAAACTTCCTTGAATATTCTAGGAAAATGTCCGCCATTTATGCGGAGCAGGAAATACACCCGGGAGAATATCTAATGCGAAAGTCTAAAGCCCCTAGAAGTAAGAGACATACTTAAATTTCCGTCTGTTATAGGACCTTTACTTTACTATAACTTTGATAGACATACTGGAATCATCGAAAGGACACAATAGTTCTCTAGGACGTGGTGCAGGTTTTCCGCGGTAAATTTGGAAAATGTGTGATATTATAGTCTCGGCTAAGAGTAGGTATGTATCTACGAGTGAAGCAAAGTCAACAGTCCAACCCCGCTCACTCTCAATACAAAATTCTGTCCTTCGCATTCAAAGAACTTTGATTCTGATTTTTTTACTTACCGACTAGAAAATTGAGAACAATCTTATTAAATTCATCTGGAACTTGCTGATGTGGCCAGTGTCCAGCTCCTTCGATAATTTTCACTAAGAAGTTATCACAATATTCAGTGCTTTTTACCATTGCTTCCAGGCAGCAGAAATTGTCGGCATTGCCTAGAAAGTGATAAGTTGATGAAATTAATTAAAAATGATTAAAGCAAAAACAAAATATAAACAATATATCTACAGACACGATTCTTTGGGTCAATTGCAATGATGCTCTCGTATATGAGACAGGAAAAGTAGAAACTAATAACTTAGGAAAAAATGTAAGTGCACTCGGCTGATGGAGCAATATTCTTATCGCATTTCAGCCGGTTACGTAGTCGGTTAGATTAGGATTCAAATCTTTATTTGTAATTGTTGGTGCACCGAGAAGAGCGTGTGATTTTTGATACACTAACTTTTAATGCGAATAGGAATAAGTCGGTTACTGGACACAGTAATTGTCACGTATCATGCAATCTAATCACTCACGCGATACGTTTAACTAAGTTGGCATTGAGCTACTTCCAATCGCACATACTATGTATATAATACATTTAGATTACGGTATTTACATATATTTATTGCGTACTCAGTTATGGACAAAGATAAGTAATACAGCGCCTTTTCTACCAGGACTTACCAGTGATTATCAGAACAGGACATCGAACTATACATCCCTCCTTTATCCTGTAAAACGGGAAGTTTCTGTAATAATTAAAAGGTCCTGTCCAATCGCTCCGCCTGTTAAAAACATATTTATACGTATCGAGCCAGTTTACATCGAAACCCTTCTCAAATCCATTCTCTGAGGGTCGTCTAACTAAACTAACAACTGTTTTGGTAGAGTTGCTTTCAGCCTGTGAGGTTTTCAGGCACTTTTCCAGGAAATTCGAGTATGACCGTGAATGATCCACTTCCGGAAGAAGAGGCAATTGTACAAACTGTAGCCAGGAATTGTTTATAACAGCTTTCGGATGTAGATTGTTCCAGATGAGATTTGGATGTGAGGCCGAGACACAAATGAATCGGTCAATATTATCTGGATTGGTGTGAGCAAAAAACCAACCGATAACGGCGCCAATGTCATGGCCGATGATTGTTGTCGTGTGATAACCAAAAGAAAAAACGAATTGACGCAATTCCTCACAAATTTTCTTTGGTGTATAAACTTGACGCCAGATAGGTTTATCCGAATCGTTGAAACCTTTCATGTCGAGCGCTATCACTCGAAAGAATTTTGATAGTTCGTCGATCTGAAATGATAATGGATGTCATATAGTGTTACAGTTGAGCTTAGGGCAAAAGGTATCGCCCCTTACCTGGTTTCGCCATCCTAGCCAGCAGTCTGGGAATCCATGCAGTAATAAAACAAGTGGGCTGCCTTGAGACCCTGCCTCAACATAATGCAATTTAACACCCTGTAAGTAAAAGTTGTGTTAAGATCTGTACAAAATACGTACTAATCTTCTAAAGATAAAATAAGTAAACGCAACCATTAATTAAAGAACCAATTGTGATTGATATCAGCAATTGAATAGCATCGAAACATTTCCCTTCCAAACAAAAGAAGCAGGTTGAGGTGAATTTTCCGTACCGATGAAGGGGAAAGTTACTTCCCGAAATTCAGAATTTGCGTTTTCTAATAAATAAGCTCTCTTCAATCTCTTTCTTTTGTTTAACTTCTGGCTAACAAATAACTTTAACTTCAACTATCATTTCTTTCAAATTATTAGTAAATTTCTAAAAGTTGGTAATATACTGTCTTCCTCCTAGAGGAAGACATCGACATCAGGAGCGAACCATCAAAGAGCTCCAGAGGAAATATTTTAACCGGAGACGCTGATCAGGACAGACCTAGAGCATGAATTCTCGCGAGGCAGAGTGTACACGCTTTTCTGTGTCCGGACCTAAGTTCCAGCGACCTAGTCAGGTCAGGTCAGCAGGCGGGGGCAGATAACGTGTATATTTCCTCGGCTTACATGGCTCACGACCGATCAGCTCCCCCAGAAGAACTACAACATCTGATGAACACCATAGCAACAAAGAAAGCCAACCTTTTGATAAGCAGCGACGCCAATGCAAGGCATACAGTTTGGGGCAGTTCGGAAATCAACGAGAGAGGTGAGTCATTCTTTGATTTTATTATGACTTCAAACCTATCGGTGTGTAACAGCAGCACTAAACCAACCTTCCATTTCCCCTGCTCGGAGAACTGTGACGGTTGGGAGGAGGTCCTTGATACCATCCTAATTACCGACAATGGGATTCTTAGGGTGGAGAATTGGAGAGTGTCTGACCAGAGATCCTTCTCTGATCACACTTGGATACTTTTCAGTCTAGATCTCACTGCAGAGGTCTCCCAGCCCTTCAGAGACCCCAGGAGGATCGATTGGAGAAAGTTTGGTCAAGTAATTAAGAACAAACTCTCTGGTGCGCAAATTGGTAAGATTGGCACAACAGACGAACTGGAGTCAAAGGTCGGGGCTCTGGAAAAGGCATTCTATACCGCCTTTAAAGTCTCGTGCCCTACTAAGCGCAGCAATAAGACACTACCACCGTGGTGGAATGAAGATCTCTTCAGTCTCAGGAAACGGACCAGAGAAATCTTCACCATTTGCTACAGGCAAAAATATTGGCAGCCATACAAGGACTGCCTGAATAAGTAAAAGTCGGCCACCAGGACCACCAAGAAGCGGTCTTGGTTGGACTATTGTCAGAACATCGAAAGCACCAGTGAATCCGCGAGGCTCAGTAAGATTCTGTCCAAGGAACATAAGAGCCCTCCTTTCTTAAAAAGTTGGAAGGCTCCTGGACGGAATCTTCTAGTGAAACCTTGGAGCTGCTGGTTCAAACTGGGCTTGGAGGGTTTGCGGCCACACCAGCTATGCGAGACTATCAAATCGGCAATTACCAAGGATAAGATCAGCTGGGCTGTAAACATCTTCTCCGCATATAAATCTCCAGGCCCAAATGGCATAATGCGAGTCATGCTACAGAGAGAGAGATTTATCGGAGCTACACCCCTTTAGGATACGTACCACAGTCCTGGAGACGCGCACGAGTTGTTTTCATACAGAAAGCGGGCAGGAGTGGTCATGAGCCCGCGAAGGACTTTCGACCAATCAGCCAGACCTCTTTCGTGCTGAAGACCCTAGAGCGCATCCTGGACATTCACTTAGAGAGAACGCCTTTCTCTAAGTCTCAGCATGCCTACTTCAAAGGAAAATCCACAGAAACCGCCCTTCACGAGGTATGGCACCGTTGAACGGTCGCTGCAGTTGGATAATATCTGGGTGTAATCCTGGATCCAAAGCTAAATTGGAGATTGAACATAGAATTGAGGGTTAAGAAGGCCTGTATAGCCTTCTTTGCCTGCAAGAGAACCTTTGCAAAGAAATGGGGTCTCCGGTCAAGGATGGTTCAGTGGATATACACCGCTGTAGTGCATCCGATCCTAACGTACAGCTCTATTGTATGGTGGGAGGCTTTGAGAAAAAAATACAATTGGATGAAGCTTATTAGGATTTAAAGAACCGCGTGTGCAGGTGCTACTG
Source organism: Hermetia illucens (assembly GCF_905115235.1). Classification (NCBI taxonomy): domain Eukaryota; kingdom Metazoa; phylum Arthropoda; class Insecta; order Diptera; family Stratiomyidae; genus Hermetia; species Hermetia illucens. Next base: position 152,076,769 of record NC_051852.1, on the reverse strand, counting down.
GGGCTGTGGAGTCCTGCCCGGCAAATGCTCTCAATATACTCCTGAATCTCCTCCCCCTCGAGCTCCACCTTAAATACGTTGCAGCGTGCAGTGCCGTCAGACTACCTGAGTCCGGATGCTGAGCAGCGACATCCTAGACGCCACAGCAACATCCCAGACGAAGTACCTAGGGAAATCTGGGCATTCTCCACGGACTATGCCATACGCAAGCTGAACTTCACGAGAAACTTTGCTGTGGACTTTCCAACCAGAACAAAATGGAAGACCGGCGGCGTGTTGCAAGGTTATGACTCAGTATTCTTTACCGACGAATCAAAGACAGCCTGTGGAGTCGGCGCGGGGGTTTTCTCGAATCCACACAGTGTATCCGAGTCGTATGGTCTCCCAGGTTTCGCCAGTGTATTCCAAGCGAAAGTACTAGCGATACTGGAAGTCTGTCAATGGCTGGAGCGAAATTCGAGCTTCAAGCGTAACATAGCCATTCTGACTGACAGCCAAGCGGCCATCAAGACCTTGCACTCAGCGACGACATCTCCCAGACTGGTGGGGTAGTGCAGAGATGCACTGAACCGTCTGAACGGCACGCTCAAGGTGACCCTACTCTGGGTTCCCGGGCATAGGAACATAGAGGGCAATGAGCGGGCTGAGGAATTGGTCAGGCGAGGCTCTACTCTTGGCAGCCCTTCGGTGAATACAGTCGGTGTTTCGTTGGCGGCTGATGGGAGCCGAGTCTACTCGCACTACCTAGCAGTAGCAGGCTTAAAATTACGAAGGCTTACCACCTGTGCCAAGTCAAGGAGAGGCGCGCATATAACATAGCCCGATAACGAGAGCTCCTGTGCCAGACGCATGGAAATGCATTCAAGATTACGGCGGTCTGCACGGGGCACTGCCCCATAGAGGACCATACCGCCAGGCTCGGTATACCCTACAATTCGCATTGCCGAAGTTGCGGAGAAGGAAAGGAAGCCCTGGTGCACTTTCTCTGCGATTGCTCAGCTCTAACTAGAGTCAGGCTACGGACACTGGGTAAACCCTTGCTTGGGGACCTCAGAAAGATTTCTAGCTGCAGGGTGGGAGAGCTGCTTTCCTTCGTTACGGGCTGGTTCTGAAGATCCGCGCCGGCTAGACTCTGCTTCCCTTCTCCGATAACAGGAGTCACGGTGTTAGGAGTTTGTGGCATCAAAACGGCGCACCACAGCGCTAATTGGGCTCCCCGGAGCTTCCACTGATACCTACCTACCTGGTAATATATTATACTATTAGTAAGTTTATTTGAGCAGATACCGCAATGGGACATATTTTGAGGCCTAGGTTTCATCTAAGCGCACCTTTCTGAATTTTTTCGGATTTTTAGGTTGGGTAGTTTCCGAAAATGAGTTCTGTCTCACTTTAAGTGTGTACATTTTGACTCCTTACTGGCGGACTTTGCAATTCATGTGAAAACCAATATCAAATTCGGAAAGTACTAATTAATACCTTTCATTCGATACCCCACGTGACTATATTTGATGAAAAAAATTTTACATCGCTCTTTACAATCCATGTAAATTTATGTTACTTGCTGTTTGCGTGGCATTTCAAGTTCGCATCTATCCACCAAATTTCGTTCGGATCGGTTTTGCCGTTTTGAAGAAAAGTGTATGTCACAGACAGACAGACAGTGAATCGATTTTAATAAGGTTTTGTTTTACACAAAACCTTAAAAAATGATCGATATGAATTTCTTCAATTAATCAATTGTTTTATTTTCAATTTTTTCTATTATTCAGGAAAATTTCCTTTGAAATATTTGAAAGGAATAAGAACCAACGAAGAAAAATGATACCAAATTTACATGTATTACAATCGTAATTACGTTTGGTTCTCTTATGATTAAGATTATTAGATATAGTCAGGGTTAACAACGTTCTCAATTCACTATTTTTGTATTAAGCATTTTTGGTGCAAACAACACAAACAAAAAGAAGTAAATCATTCCAATTGGGTAAATGCTCTAACCCTCCCAAAGAAGGTGGCAGTCCTCTCAAGTAATTAGGGTGCCCCCATTTTGTTTGGAGTGGCTGGGGGTGAACAATTAGGTTGGGGTGGATCGCCGCAGGGCCGAAATGTTCTCGGAAAATAAGACGGGGGATGCCTGAATCGATTCAGGGCTAATCCTTCCTCGTCCATTGTTTTTGTGATCGTGTCCCCTCCCTTATTAGGCCATTTGGTAGTCTAGCTCCTTTGGGATTGAAATTTTCGGTGGTATCCACCCGACTCGAGATTTCACGTCTCTATTAGAGTAGTTTATCCAGGATGGGTTTATTTTTTTTTGACTATCTCTCTCATCTCGCCGAACTGCCAGCTTTCGGGTTAGCTCCAGCACGTGCCGTCCGGCTCTTCATATTATCACGCGCAATTGGTAGGTATTCACAAATGGGAAATTTGTTTGGTTGACAGCCTTGGTGGCCATGTTGGTGCCGGAATCATGCAACGCTGGCCCCTCATCGTAACACAGTTGGTGCTTAACGTGGGAACGTAACAATTTTCTCACTCACAACACTCGACTATGCTGACGATATTTGTTTTGTCACTGGAGCTTGGCAAAATGAGTCCGGATTTGGAAAAGGATTTTTACTATTGAGTTAACCTGGTTTTGATAATAAAAAACAAGGAACTTCATCTACGAACAGATCAGTTGTCCATTGGCGAATTGACAAGAAGGGTGAAGTGGCAGTGGATAAGTTACACGTTGAGAAACGTGGTAGCTCCATGACGAGATATGCTATATGAAACCCACTACGCAGGATGACCGACAAATACCTCGTATTAACACTGCATGGCATAGAACAGTGACAGTAGTAGAGTGCAGGCTTCTCGGAAAATCGTGGGGTGAGTTGAGCAAATTTCTAAGAACTAAAACCGGTGACGCCACGATGGCCCAAAAAATTATTCGAAAGAAATCCCGAAGTACAAAGTCCAGTGAGACATTAACGACCATGACGTACTACATTGTCTGCACACATAAGCAGCCTGTAGACTGCTATACAGACACGACACAGCATATATGTAAGAGATGCGCAGAACGGGTTTGCATATTTCATTCGACTACAAACGATTGCCTTGGCGGGTATATATTTTTTGGACCGCTGGGTATAGTTTTCTTCTATTGGTGTCTGTATTTTGTGACCTTTATTTGAAAAAGTCAGTGAATATTGCTTGAGATAAATACTTTCCTTGTTTCAAAAATAAAACTCGCTTCAAAAAATGCTACTTTAATGTTGCAAATAATGAAAAATCAATGAATTAAAAATCGTTCCCACTGAAATATGTGATTAAAAATTTAGAAGACTGAACGAGGGCTAAAACTAAATCACTAAAGTTACTCACGAAATTAGTCAACTCTCAAAGTACGTAAATGTACTGAATCACACAAATGAATATGATCGGTCGATAATGTATTATCAAATTTTATAATTAAACACAAATCACGTGGTGAGTTTCAAATAGAGGACACTCTTTAAGCTGATGTCATTCGCAAAAGCGCCTCAAAACAATTGAATCTCTGTTTCTATGTTTGGAGTTGATCAGATAGCAATGAATATTTGATAGATTCTCCTCAGTTATTTGCAAAATAAATTATTTGCATTTTTTCTGATTGATACTTATTACACTTTAACTTTCGACGAGAGATAATTTTATTTCGCTGAGGTTAGGGGGTCACTCTGTGTGAACAAATGGCATATTTTTGAAATGTAATCGAAAAAGTGGTGTCTAGAATGTTCGAAGTATCTTACCTTAAGTTTAACATAGGAATGCCTTCCGATCTTATTATCAACTAGAATCGATGGAGGTTTATCGTGATATCCGTCATAATAGTCAGGGTTTTCACTATTTTTGTTTTTCGCTTGATAGATGCTGCTCCAAACAACATGAATCAACCACTTGATGAGTGTCCAGATACCGATGAATATTGACTTAGTGTAAAAAATAAAGATTGTACCCTTCGGCACTAGTTCTATCACATCATTATATAACTTTCCGTTCTGCACTTTATTCATATTCATTTTGGTTTCGTAGACGAGTTTCTAAAAGTCTGCCGAACACATCACTTATCACAAACCACTAAAATTAAATAAATAACACTCAAGTTATTAAGCTAGCCCCTCTGAATAATTCTCATAATCTAAGGTTAATCATTGTATATTTTCTAACTTCACATGAACCTCTCTTATAAATATCACACTTTCACTGTGATTAAAAAAATTGCAAAAAATCTCCCTGGAGCCTAGAAATGTGTGAAGTTGATAGCAATAAAAATAATAGAGAAAATTTTAATTATCAAACAAGATTTATAGACAATTTGTCAAATTTAAAGACTTGTCACAACTATTTCGAGTTTATCTCCCGTTGAAACTCGTTAATTGCAATCACAAATACACAGACAAATGTACTAAATTGCAATGATACGGACGATTAAAGAAAAGGGAAAGTTAATAAGTTTTAGTAGTTAATTATTGCCAACTATAATTCTTATTAATTATATCACATTGATCAAGAAATAGCACTTTTTTTCGACGATTACACATATAAAGGTTTAAAGTGTCCGCACTCTATTTAATGTTTGACTCAGTACTGATTGGAATACGTCTTGCATAGACTTTAAATTGCCAGCTGAAGTCAGTGAGCAACTGTTATCAGTTATCAGTATTTATTGAGATTTCAATGGAATATTGGAAGAGATACAGTTTTCCTCTGAAAAGCGTGACAAATTTTTGTAGTTGATTTCTAGTTTCGTTTTGTTTGGAGGAAAGACTCCGTAAAAGTATGACGTGCATCAGGATCATTTCGAGATCACCTGTCGAAGGTCACCTGACGTGGTTGCTCGTCAATTTCTAATCGGAACTTTATTGAAATAGGACAGCTCGTTTAGTTCGATCTGTCTAGACCATTTTTTCCACACACACTGTAGTTGACTGATAACGAAGCGAATATAAGAACCAGGAGATCATTTTGTTATCAATGCAGCCATAAATGCTTGAATGCTTGGGAGAATTCAATTCAATGCGGAAAATCAAAAGGTTGCTGTGCAGTAACAAATAGTAAAACTCAGCATTGCTTCAGCATTTCCACTGGCATGCATCCATGCCACGTTTTAAGTCGGCTGTTCGCTGCAATCCACGTAAACAATAGGGTAAGCCGGTCAAGTGACCAGCAAACGCCCATTCCGAATGAACGTTATCAAAATTAAATGGTTAGAATGTGTGCTAACCGTTGAACTGTTTAGACTATGAACCCAAACTGCGGTCTGTTGCTGGAGCCAATACGTTATTAGCCGTTTCGTGACGAAACGCATGATTACAGTACAAAGTTCACTTTCGTGATTCACGAGTAGACGATCTACTGGTGCAACATCCTATCAGTGATCATGGGTCGATGGAAAATTCGCTGACGAGATTAATTGAATACGGAAAAATATTGTTCTGTGAGAGACGAGATTTATTTTATCATCACCCACTAGACAATTGGATTTCTTTAATGAGGCCATAATCTCGGACTTTTTTTTTTAATTGACTTGAAAGAATCAAAGTATGTCCAGTCTTCGTAAACATTGTTACGGATTATTTAACCGATAGGGTAAAGTACAAAGTACAAGGAAGTTTTATTAAAAAAAATAATCTTTTTATTTGGAGTAAAAAAATATATAAAATGTCGCTGACCAATACATTGTATTTCGAGAGTTGTAAAAAAAATAGTGAAAAGTCAACCTGCTGTAATGAAGGATAATCGGAAGGCAATTTCCACCAGATTTTGAGGAATATCTGCTCGATGACAAACGTACAACTCTCTCGTTGGGGATGTAAAAAGTCGCCTGTAAAAAAAGGAAAACTTTATTTTTATATCTTTTATTTTTTGCTCATAAGTTATGAGTCAACGGCTCTTTCCACCCAATTTATCGAGCTATAAATGCATATACGAAGGAAACTTCGAACTTACCCCACAACCCAAAAACTACTTTCCGTCCCAGACTCATTCTTAATAGATATCAAAATTCCATGCTCTTTTATTGCAACTAAACTTTTATGAGTATTCGGCTTCACGGATTCTTGTGCGAGGAGACGACGAAACCTAAAGGAAAAAAGAAACATTGGAAAATGTCGCGAAAACGCTTTTCAGTAAACTTACTTTTTAGTATTCTGTAGAACGCCATGTATTAGATAACATGCATTACGGAAGTTCTTCACAATTGCATCCATTCCAATCTCTGGAGGCGATAGGATCATACCAGTGCCAACGTCCAAATGCACATAGTGATAAATAACATTTTCTTTTCCGGCTGAAATTCTGAAATAATTTGAATTTATCGAAAGATTTAGAAATGTGATGTCTGGAGCTAATTTTTTGATAGGAAATGATAACAAGGCGTGTGTGCGTTTTGTTTATTTTTATATGAAGCATTTGTTTTATGAAAGAGTTCTGTGGTGGTCATAAGGACCCTACTTTGGATCCCAGAATACAGGAGTATGAAAGGAAGTGAAAGAATGGCCACCAATTGATTAAACTACTGTTATTGCACTTGTAAAAGCTATCAGAGCACTGATGTTCTCTGCTACAGGAAGAACTTATTTAGTCTGCTTAGCAAAGAATCTGCTACAGATTGCATGGAATAAATATTTGCGCTATACCTTTTTCGGTTCGTGCTTTAGTGTTGAACTTCTGAGTTGCCTGAGTTGGCAAAACAGATTGTTTTTTTTTAAATTAAGGACAAATTCGGTATATTTGTGCATGTATTTCTATTTTATGTATAGTTTGTAGTCTTGAACTGTTTGGTTGTCCTGTGTTTCAATGAAACCAAAAGATTGTTTTTTGATTAGAGATAACCCTCTTGTTTTGATTTGTAGGTATCCATATTTCGGCAATCAGTTGTTCCCTTCCACAATATTAAACAAGTTTTTGCCACCAGATTCTTACATTGCTTGGTAATTAGTCTGTTCTCGTTAAATATCCGGAATTTTAAATTAATTAAAGATTAGTCCTGACTTTTTCTTCCTAAATTAGGATGAGGAGCCATGATGGAGCGTTCTGAAGATCCGTGTTCATCTTCTTTTCCTCCGGTAGTCTGGAGATTTCCAGAATTTCTAGAAGATCCGATGACCATGTTCCTCTTACCCTGTGCAATATCTCGTAGTAATCTATGTCGTCAAGGAGCCATAAAGAATTGAAAAGTAAACTAGAGAAACAGATCATTAATAACGCTATCAACTCTCCTTACAGGAAATTAGACGACATAACTCCTCGGCCACACCATCAGTATCTAAAATTTGTCTGCACTGCAGAAGGAGTAAAGACACCGTTGAGGAGATTACAGCCAAGGCAAACCAAGCTTTTCAATGTGAGAAGAAAAGGAAACGAGCCATACTTACGAAGAAATTAAGGTCTTACAACTACCCAACATGGACAGCACTGTGACGGGAAATAAGAATATCGAGTACTTAAACAACTTTATTACTATGTTGTTGAATAAGTTTTGCGGTTCAATAAAAGAGAGGGCGTTGCTACTAGCCTAATTTTTTTTTGTTACGTTGGTGCACTCCTTATATGAACATATGTGAAGTTTCATCCCAATCTGTCAATTCATTCTTGGTTTACAAGCCATTTAGTTTCGACTGGCCCCAGTATCTTTTTACAATGGAAAAAATCAAGTATCGTACAATGATTGAATTTATAAACCGGGGTTGAAAGTGTATAAGGACTCTTCGCCTTCGATTAGTACAGTAGAAAGTTGGGTTGCTGAATTTAAACGTGGTCGTATCAAGCCTTGAAAACGATCGACGTCAAGGACGTCCCAAAACAGCAACAACACCAGAAATCGTATAAAAAAATCCAGGATATCGTATTGGAAAATCGTCGAGTGACTGGAACAAATTTAGTAGAAACCCTAGGCATTCCATTGGGCAGTGTAAGCAATATTTTGACTGAACTATTGGGTTTCAGAAAGCTGCGTACACAATGAGTGCCGCATTCGCTAACAACGGAACAAAAACACACTCGAATGCGACTTTCTCAGTAAAATTTAGAGTGTTTTCGAGAGAATAAAGTGGATTATGTGGGTCAATTCATCACTATGGATGATACTTGGGTTTATCACCATGATCCTGAATCAAAACAAGAGGCAAAGAGTACAGTGAACCTGGTTCTTCGGCTCCGAAACGAGTTCGTGTCCAGAAATCGGCCAAGAAGATGTAAACATCACCCTTTTGGAATGCGAAAGCAATTTTATTTGTGAATTACTTGCACACTGGTAAAACAATAGATTCTGAATATTATTGTAACTTTTGAGACCAGCTGAAGGAAAAAATTCGTGAAAAAAAAGACTTGGTTTGCAGAAGAAAAAAATTCCTTTTCATCAGGACAATGCACCGTGCCATAAGCAAATTTTGACAGTGGCTAAAACCATGAATTCAAGGTCGAATTGTTGGAACATCCACCGTATTCACCAGATTTGGCCCCTAGCGACTTCCTTTTATTTCCAGACCTAAAAAATTCATGCGTGGAAAGCGTTTTTCATCAAATTATGAGGTCATAACAGCTGTGGAAGCGTATTTTTCAGCCCTTCAAGATTCTCATTTCATAAATTGGAATCTCGTTGGAATACGTGTATTGATGTTCACAGAGACTATACTGAATAATAAAGTGTATTTCAAACCATAAAATTGTGTTTTTCTTATCGAACCGCAAAACTTATTGAACAACCTGGTATAAACAGGTCCAAAGGAAACTTTTCAGAGGAAGAACTAGCCCTCGTCCACAAAGGGATGAACTACGCTCTCACGAAAGACAGATTCCTAACACAGGACATAATAGTGGACATCGAAGCGGCCATCCAATAGCACCAAATGGGCGAAAAAGACTGTGAACTGTAAGAAAAGGACTAGCCAAAATCATGCTAGATGATGCCAAGGATAAGAGAAGCTACCATTGTCAGAGGTTTCAAGAAAAAAACAGTTTTTCACATAAACGCGGACAAGAAAAATGCGATTGTAATCATGGACAAGGCGGAGTACTATGAAGCAGTCATAGAAATGTTGAACAATGGTAACTTCCATCAACTAAGAAAAGACCCCCTACCAGAATCAGAATCAGGGTAGAAAAAATGATTAGGAAATAGCAAGGTGTTATTAGAAACCTCTCAACGGTGCGTGGGCCTAACCTAACTCTTCCAAAAGTCAGGTACCGACCTAAAATCCACAAACCTCGAACTGAAATGCGGAAGATAAATGCCGCAACAAACTCGCCACAGGAGCTTGAATAAGATATGTGGATGATGTCCTAGTCATGGGCAAAAGACAAGACGCAACCTCCTTGTTGGCAAGTCTACGAAAATCCACGAAAAAATTTCCTTCACAATAGAGACTGAAGTAGAGCACAGCCTCCGTTTTTTGGATGTCAAAATAATAAACAGGGACAGAAGCTGAAACCTGTCATCCACAGGAAAACTACTTACACCCAATGAACCATCCTTATAACACCTAATCATTCATGGGGTCGAAAGATGGCCCCCTAAAACGCCATGATCCATCGAATGTACACAGTCCTGCTAATTGAGGAACACTTTGAGGAGGAGCATCCGCATCACGACTAAGATGAACGGCTACAAGGAAAAAACAGTGACGCATATAATGAGATAAAATAAATGGCAACTGAAGAGGATGGAAGTTACGCTCCTAAGCTTACAACAACAAGAAAATTCAGAGGACAGAAATGTATTCACCTGCATCTACTCAAGGTAAACGTGTAATATTATTACAAGCAAGAAACAACAGCTAAAACAAAAACAGGATTCTTCAAAAGGCTGCCGGCAAAAGATTGAGAGGAGTGGGATCTACAAAATTGATTGTCCGGAATACGACCAGGTCTACGTTGGACAAACTAAAAGACTGGTCGCCACCAGAATCAGAGAACAAATAGGGGAAGCACGGGCTGCATTGAAGAAAGGACGAGTAGAGAGCGAAATAAAATCGTCAGTAGCTAAGCCTATGGTAAGCAGGAGCCATAACATCGCCATAGATAACTACGAGACGTTGCGCACAGTAAGAGAAAAACGGTCATTGGACATCCTAGAAAGTCTAGAAATCTCCAGACTTCCGGAGGAAAATGGATCTTGGGAAAGCTCCATCATGGTTCCACATCCTAATTTAGTAAAAAAAAAAAATCAGGACTAATCTTTAATTAATCAAAAACTCCGGATATTTCAGTTACCAGACTAATTACCACATATATTTCTCGCAGACTTGGTTTCTTAGTAAGAAAAATTGTGAACTCTTGGCCGCCGAGAGAAGAATCTTCCGAGGAATCTTTGGTCCCCTACATAAGGATGGAGGATTCAGTAGCCTACATAACGACGAAATCTATGAGTGATACCATAACCGTCTGATTGTAGATAAAATCCGGCTCAACAGGTTACGGTGGGGCGGGTCACTTAATCCGTATGGATGAGGATAATCCAGCCCGGAAAGTCTATAAGGGCAATATATGGTAGAAAAAGGAGACGAGGCAGACCCTACCTGAGATAGAGCGATAGCGTAGATCAGGACGCCAAACAGCTTTTAGGTATATCGAATTAGTAGACCTCGGCGCCAAACCGGGATGTATGGAGTTCCTTATTAAGACTGGCCTAGACCTAATACCGGTTGTTGACGGATGTGTTCATCATTTAACAAAGTACGCATAAGAAACCAGCCTAATATCAAGGATGTGTATGAGAGGGAATTACTATTCACATTACTTGCAAATAACCAGTTTTTTTTTGCCAAATGCAGGCGGTGACCATTGAGTGAGTTTTTGACCAAAATAGCGAATTCCTAGCACATATAAAGAAGAACACGGTAGGTTGCACATTTGGAGGGAAGAGAACAAGCATCAGAGAGGGCCAGGAAAACAAAATGTTACATGCAATTTAAAAATTTCAACCCAAATCAAATCTAAATACTCAGATAATGCACTTAAGGAAATGCCATCAAAGAGCCGATTATACTAACTCTGACGATGCAAATAACTTCGCATACCGCGCATCAGCCGCTGTTCTTCCAATCCAGACAAAAGAAGAGTTCAAACGACGTGACCCTGGGAAAATCTCGCCAGTGAGCCAGCCCGCAGTTCATAGACTTGAAGAGGAGAACATTGCGGACATTGGACTTTTTCAATTCACAAAATCCACATTAGGCCAACGCGCCATTATCTCTTCAATGAAATGCTCTTTTCGTTAAAAACTACCTGTATGATACTGTACGGTGGGTTGCTTCTAAAGACCACTAACAACGTCTTTCTCCCGACAATGAATCTCAAATGGAACCTTTAACATAAAAAAGAAAATATAAAGGTTACCTGCACCCCGCAGAATACGCTGACTATTCCGTGAGATAGTTGCCCTATCCGAGGCAGAGTTCTACAGCGCTGAAGATTGCGAGGTTTAAATCATCTACAAAATAGTGATTTTTGCAGTATCTTAACCCTCAGACAAGGACTCAACTCAACTTGAATTTATTTTATAATTCAAAATTATGCTGGCCATTGTAAAGGGCACTGCTATCAACTGCGTGCCTTCAGCGCTCGACCCAAAGTCAATTAGTCTCGGAGCAAAAGCTGCAGCCCATCCAACCTTGGATCTGGAAGCCTGGATCTTTACGCGCTTGTAATCGATTGCTCCCCTATCCCTTGCGATGCCTCAAGGCGAAAAGTCAGATTCGGCTTCCGATAATCTACATAACTTCTAATTTTTGAGCACGCTTTCTCTCTTCGAAATGCGTCGGGCCCGGCACTCGCAAGGATGAATGCACTCGTTCGAGCCCTGCCAACTCGTTAAAATCCACTGGCATAGTCATTTGGCTTTGCCACTTTCACCTTGGCAGAGGGACGATTCGGGCAACACATCAAGCTTCTTTTCGGCCAAACCTTTCAGTACCGCCTCATCGCTCATCATAGGTTCAAAAAATGACCAAAAACAATCGCTTTACAGAATTAACAGCTTCTAGGAGTATCCAAGACCCTATTAGGTCTTACCATTTACAGTTAAACGGCATATGGAAGCCAAGCCATCAACCACCCGATGTTAACCTAGTAGTTTAGAATTTTACTGTTGCAAATAGAAAATCGTTACCAATTGCTTTTTGAGTCTCAGCTACCTTCATAAGCAGATTTCTCGATTTAGTAATGTCGTCAACCCGCTGATTATGACAAGCAGTATTTCTTCTATTTTTTAGCTTTTGTTTCGTTCACAAGCACTAGTCCAACGCAACATTTTCATGAGTTCTTCTGGAACGAAGTGTTGCCTACCTGTGGCACGCGATCAAACGCTTTCTCGAGTTTCAGAAATACAATGTAAAGCGGGCGGTGCTTCTCACGGTGTTTTTCGAGGAGTAACCACGATTTCGCAAATGCGGTTGTGAAGAATGCCTTCGAAAATCTTCATGGTATGAGACAGTAACCGAATCGGCGGCAAGTTGAATATTCCGGTGGACTACCTTTCTTTTCCCATATTGGAACTGTGTTGCTTGCTTGCCACTCACATGGTGTTCTATCTTCCTGAATAACTCGATTAAAGAATTCACTGAACCACAGTATTGGGCGCCACCTCTTCGTTTTCCAGAGCTCAGATGCGATGTTGTCAAGTCTTCTTTGATTTCATTCGTTCTATTGCTTGCGCGACTTCAATGGCGCTGACAAGTGGAATTGCTCCAAATGCCAGCATGCTTGTGGAAGTGAAGGATGAGCAAATTCTTCCGTTCAAATCTGCTCCAAATATTCTCGCCATCTATCCGTCGGAGCTCGTCGGACGGTAAGCAAAGAAACGTTCTTGCCATTAACGCAACAAAAGTGTTCGATATCCTGTGTACGTTGGTATCGGCTTTTGGCACGTCGATGCAGATTTCTCTCGCCATCCCGAATATCCAATTTGTCGTAAAGATCTTTGTAATGGACCATTCAGGTAACAACGATTGCTTTCTTTGCTTCCTGATTAGCCAGCGTTTTTTCATCGAGAAAATTTGTGGCAGAGGCGTTTCTTTCCACGAACCTTCTTTTGAACATTGTCATTCCAAAGCCAAGTATCTTCGTTGATGAACCGCTTATCTGGTTTGGTAGCCTAGGGGGCTGCATAGACTGCTTTGTGGATCGTGTCTTTAACTTGGTGCCACAATTCGTAATGGTTGGTAATCGTGTAAGTGAGAGTAGCTTGATTCGCAAGACGGCGATCAACGGCCAATGTTGAGGTGCGTTGATCTCATAGGGAATGGCTTTGCAGTCAGTGACGATGGTAAAATCTTGGCGCCTCATGAGGCAATGGTTTGATGAACCATGTATGCTAAGTAGAAGGTCATGAGCATCATCAAAATCGACTGTACATTCAACACAGTCGTTGCGTGCTCCAAATCCTTTTCCCCCATGGCATCTGTTGCTGTCTGCCATTTCATCCGCATGATCATTAACGTCGCCCACAATGATGATATAACCATCAGCAGGCACCAGGTGGTCCTCTGTGGTGCGTACGCACGAAGAAGTGAATAGTGCAATCAGTTCACATAATGGTGAGCTTCATCACCCAGTCATCAAATCGTTGAACTTCTTTAATAGTATCACGGAAACCCTCAGAGATGGCGACGCCAGCATGGTATTGGGTGTGTCTGCTGCCAAAGTAGAGAAATTTATAGCCATTTCTACCGCGTTCTCGTTCTATGTCGCAGCTCTTGGCACCAAACCATCGGGGTTCCTGGAGACCCCGGTTTCAATGCGCCTTTTCTGAAAGGCTCTTGCAAGTGCCTGGGTCTTTCCAGTGAGGATGTCAATATTTAACGTGCAGAGACATGTTTCTTTTGCTCGGACTAATTTACACCGTCCATGCCTCAAGAATCCTTGCTCCTTTCTCGAAAGGACCGGGGTTCGTCCTGCCGCGTCGACTGAGGCGAATACACTAGCCTTTTTCCGAGGCTCAGTACTCAACACGCTTTTCTTGGTCAGCCTGTCGCCGGACCTGTCGCCAACAGAGATAAGGTCAAATTTGGCATAGTGAAATAACTCCAACTATACTTTATTCATCTCTTTCCCTGATTGCATCATTTCATCTTTGTTTTATTAAGGATAGTACAAAGTACGTTGCCTCAAACCCTCCAGGTAAAGAAACCTGAGCTTGGGATCAGCATGCAATGTGAATAACAAGTAGTATCATCAGCATTAATTTAGTCTTTCACTTACCGAACGAAACACCAACTCCAACTGCTTCAATATTTTTTTGGAATATGGATAAAAACATCGGAACATTAAATTAAGGCAAAAAAAGCCTTTGATTCTACCCCTTAAGGTGTGATAGTCTTCAATCCGACTCTTTTTGCTTTTTTTTCCAGATACAAAACGATATAGACAAATCTGTAATAGAACAACCAAGTGCTATCTGCGTAGCGGAAACTTTCACTGATGATCTGGTTTTCCACTGAATTCCTTCATGTTCTTCAGACCAAATGAAAAACGACAGCAATCACAAAAAAAAACTATTTGGTAAAGGACTCCACCTCATAAGAATTCTAATGTTTTAGCTCAAGGAACACCGCCAGATAGCTCTTAATTTCTCCAGAAATCTTCTATGTAGCACCCTCTCCCAAACTTTGCTTTATCAGTTAAAAATCGAACCATAGCGATTTTTGGGAATTAATTAAAAGCGATCAACATCCGAAAACGCTGCTCCTGGAGCAAAGTGAGACAGCGTCTAAAGAATTGCCTCCACCCTCGACGTATTGACTTACAGCGAATAAAGACAGTAAATATATCACTTAACTTACTTGCTCGGAACAATATCGGAAACCTCCTTAAGAAACGAATCCTTCATTTCTGACATATCAAAGCCACTCGAACTCTTGTGACTATCCTGAAAAGACAACTTGATTATTCCGATTTGCTCTTCAGAAAACAGGAAAGTTATATCACCGGAAATCCATCCCAATCTGAATCACTATCACAATCCTCCATTTTCTGATTCGAATCTTCACTTTGCACCGAACTGCCTCCAGCAGAAGACTCAACACGGACATCATCAGAAGACGTCGCCCGATGCTTCAGAATCGATATCACTTCCGTTCGTTTCGACGGAACCATATTTTTGCTTTGCAATCCGCTGGGGCTCAAAACCACTTCCGGTCGCTTGTTAGAAGTCATCCAAACCCTAGCTAATGCCTCAATACCTCCATGTCGCAAATGATCTAGCGTTTCTTGTATCTCCTCAATGTAGAAAAGTGATGGACCGATGACTTTCTCTTCAATTGTTCCACTTTCTGAAATACGCTGTTCGCTTGTGAAGGACTGCAATATTGTCGCTAGCAAAAGTTGGTTTCGGCTTGATATTGCTATAAAGAAGCGACTTGTGGTAGACATCATGGGAATCTCTTGCCAGAGGACCAAGTCACGCACATTTTGTTTTTCGATAAAGCTGAAAATCCCTCGACAACGAAGAAAACTCTCTAGCCCAGCTAGTTGAGCTACTGGCAGATGACTCGCCAGTAGATATGATTTGAAGTAGAGGACGCTGCCGAAAATGAAAAATTCTCTGTGCGAATTCAAAGGTTCATCGTTCCATTCTCTGTAGTCCATCGCCTCCATTTCACTGATGGCATCATAGATTCGGAGCTGAGCTTCTTTTGGTAATGGAATTAGATGTGATTCTTGGAGGATCGTTTCAAAACGCGGGAGTCCTCTATTTTCTATCAATTGAGCTTTGAGTATTTCACAAACATATCGAATTTCATTTCTGATTGTGTCGCTGAACGCAATGTCGAGACCTAGGTATAAAAACTGGAAGTATTGAACAAGCTCTTGTGTTCGTAGGGTCAATTCCTTCAGGGTTGAGTATTTCGATGAGACAGCATATAAAAGTAGAACTGGAAATGGAAATCATGTTTGATATATGGCGATTCGCTCAAATTAATTCCATACTTTTGTTGTAAGAGTGGTAACAAATGTGGTATTCATGTCCATCAGAGACAACCGACGATGTTATCGGTTCCGATCTCAGCTCCGATTTCAAAATCGAGTTAAGTGTCAAGAAGCTTCCTCGAACACCGAATAAAACTGGAAAATAGCAAATATTATTGATTCCATTTTCTACACCCTGAAAATTATGTCAACTACCATTTTCCTCTTTCTCAGGATAACAAAACACAACATCGTTTGCTTCAATATCGGCATCGGAAAATTCCAGGGTTAGAATCATCATACTCATCACCATTTCATTTGGAGCCTGATTATTCCTTTGATCAGGCTGGGCAGCAACTAATAACTCGCTGGCTTGCTTGGCGTATGATTCAAAATTGGCAATTTGGTGTATTGTATTGAAATTTGGCGTAATTTGTTCTTCGCCAGATATCCGCTGAAACTTAAGAACTACCTTCACCGGACGAGTGAATTGATTAAGAACTTCATCCAGATTTTGAACTGTTATTTCCATGTTGTTAATTGCCTTGAACCAATCGCCTACTTTCACCGATTTTTCATTCCCAATCTCGGAGTTGGCTACAAAACCAGCGACCATTATTCGATTTCCATCTGGAAAGGGGCAAGTAGAAATGCCTGGAATGAAAATTTAAGAGAAAAAAAAATTACTTTTCCTCATACGTGCTTCATTAAGCTCTTAACGATAACCCAAATCGAGTTTCTGTCCAAAGTGACTTTGGGAAAGTCAAATGCATTCAAATTTAAATGATAAGAAATGACTTCTTGCTCAGCTTGAACGATAACTTTTTTAAATGGGATCGACGTAGTAGAATTGTATCCGTAATCAATGAGACTTTCATACTTCTGGATTACAGTTGCAGATTTGATAAGATTGTAATATCGCCCAACTGGTTAGGGGCAATTAATGGAACTGCTTTCGTCTGAATAATAACAAGTCGTACAAATGTGGACATTCGATTCATTCATGCATATCAAAGTTCAATGGACGAATTAGAAGTTGTGAATAAAATCCAAAGACCTAATTTTGATTCATTGGACATTTTTCAACTTTTTAAAGATTAGAATATTTGAATACCATACAAAAACTTTTAGTTCAGTTGGGGCAGCAAGTTTCCTTGATTAGAAAATGTTCCCGGATATAAAATTTTCTACAAAAAGCAGTAACAATCATAAATTCTGTTTACTATTCAAGCTGAATAGGGCCCTTTCATCCCTAAGAGAAGCTATCATTTTCACGATTTTTTTTCTATTCGCTCCTTCTTCTTTTTCTTCAGCCTTTGTCCCGTTCACAGCGGGGTCGGCTCGTCGTGATCGGTTTCGCCATTTGGCTCTATCGAATGCCGGATCTGGGTGTAATCTCGAGGCTTTTAAATCCCCATCCAACGTATCAAGCTCCCGTTGTTTCGGCCTGCCTTTTGGTCGTTTACCAACGACTTCGTTGTTCAGACCAATCTTGGTAAGTGAATTCCCGTTAGCACGAATTGCGTGACCATACCATCGAAGACGCCTCTCTCCCAATTTTTCCACGATCTGTGCAACCCCATAACGATCGCGGATATCCTTATTTCGGATGTGATCAAAACGTGTCACGCCACTAGTCCAACGCAACGTCTTCGACCCAATACCGCAAGATGCCATTCATTGTCTTTTATAGTCGGCCAACACTCAGAACCATACAGAGCGACAGAACAGACGACATTGCAGTAAATTTTAGATTTGAGACGTTCGTTGATACATCGATCACAAAGAACACCAGTTGTGGAACGCCACTTTGCTAGGAAAACATCATCTGCATAAAGCAGTGTGTAGGGCGCTGGACGTTGGATGTCCCGTGTGATGGTGTCCATAACGAGAACAAAGAGGAGTGGTGAGAGGGCGCTTCCTTGATGAACACCAACAGAGACATGGAGTGGTTTTGATACACCCGCCACATTTCAAACTTTACTTTTCGGATCGTGGTAGGGCAATTGAACTACTTGAATAAATGGGAATACGAAGGTTCGCACGTGGCGATGATAAGCAATTGAATGGAATGGGTACCGTTTTCTTGCCGACTCCATGACCGCCGAGCCTCTCCAATTCTCGGGATCTCCGCCATATGGAAGGAAGTCAGCTTCATGGGGAAAGGGTGCGATCACCGACTGAAAAGGGTTTACTCGCATATAACATAGGTCAAATTACGTCACCCTGCCACAGCATTGCACCCCCAGCTAAAGTCAAAGGAGTTTTACCAAGAACGGGACACATAGCTACCTCAGCTCTGCTGCCATATGTTAAGTCGAAATGTAGAAAGGCTTTAGCCAGCCCAGCGAGACCCTCTTGGGTGTACTTCCGATGTCGAAGCTAAAATGGTAGGATGTTTACCTGGAGGACCTCGTAAGCTGGTTGCAGCGGTCTCCGGGAGACATCGATCCTAACTAGAACACGAGTGCAGAAGCTGAGATGCTGAGCACGCTGCCCACGAAATACTTCGTTGCAAGATGCGCAGCTAATAACTCACGATCGTAGGTGCTGTTTTTCCATGTGCGGGATTCAGTTGCTTGGAAAGAAAGTCCAACTGCTACCTGACTTGGCTTACCTTTTAGTGAGGTGTGCGGTGCATCTTATGAGGGGAATGCCGGCTTCCACCGGCTGTTGCTTGGTGGTCTCAAAAATCTGTACAACCTCTGGAGACTACGCAATCAGGCGGGAGTCTTTGATCTTCGGCCCAAATAAGAACCTTCTCAGATCCTTAATCGTCTTTAGAAGCGGTAAGCTCTTAATCGCATGCACTTTGTCCGGGTCCGGTTGAGTGATGTCAGAGGTTATCAGGTGGCCGAAGAATGAAACCTGCCGCTGCAAGTATTTGCATGTCATAACATTGACTATTAGACTGGCCTCAAGTTGACGTCGAAAAATACACTCAAGGTGGTAATGGATGCTACTTAGAAAATATAGAAGAGCCAGTAGTGTTGATGTGGTGCTGAACTGCTTAACTGGCTCAGAGACGCTATATGGTTCGGCAACATATTCAAAAACCATGGAAAAAGCGTTATGCGTGCAGACTGAGAATGTTCTTAATGACTTAAGAGAGGTCATGAGGTCGAAGAGGGATGTGTTGTGCAGATCTATTAGCAATCCATAGTGGCACAGAAAGTCTGCGCATAAGATAGAAGTGCTGATGTCCGGAATAACGAAGCGTCAAAAAAAAGTTTGTCGAAGTCCCAGACTCATGTTTACTTGCTTGCCACCATAAGTACGGAAAGACAAGAAATTCGCTACACTGGGTTTTAAAGTTTGTAGTGTTAGGCTCAGGTTCAGAGTTTGCATTTATCAGTTAGTGGCGCCTGCTGAAGGGGTAATAAATTGTTAGGCGACGTGGTGATGCGTTTCGAATGGAAGTCGCCGAGGTTCCCGGCAAGTCTTGTTTTTATGTGTAGGCGAAAAAGTGCAGGGGCTGGTACATTTAGTAGCCTTTTTTGCGAACTTTCATTCGTAACAGTATGCTCAGGAATTGTTAAGGCCCCCATAGGCGTACTACCGGATTGTTCTTTTCGGGTATGTATATCCAGAACGCGACCTAGTCTTACCTCCCAAACACCAACAGTCTCCGCTAACTTAGATACAGTGCCTATTAGTGCTGCTACCGGGCAGCATTCGGTTTAGCGTACGGTCATTAGGCGCTCATCGCTCATCCAATAAGTGATTTGGCTTGGACGTTTCACTTACCAGCAGGCGTTTAACGAACTGCTCCTTCATTTTTATTTTGTTTGAACAAATTAATAAAAAATTCAGTTAGTTGAAAAATACTGTAGTTAGCTTATTTGCGTCTAGCGCTCGCCGTAATGCTGAATTTTTTCAACTTACTCCCGAAATTCCTAGTCCGGGCGATTTTCCAGTGAAACACTGACTGACCCCGAAAACGGCGTCAGTGTCGACGTCGGTCATAGCTGCTATTCTCGTTGGCATCAAGGTAGACAGCGGCTACAGCATATACAAAGTACACGCGACAGAACCAGACAAAAAGTCCAAAGTGCAGTGGAGTAAAACGAGCAAAATCGGGAAAGAAAAATCCTAATTTTCCCATAGACACTGTCACATTTATCGGTAATTTTCACGCTGTTCTCATTCACCAATTTTCACTCTGATTTTCGGAATTACTTATTATTACTAATTTATATTCCAATCAAAGACAGCCCAATCCAATCTCGGGCGACGACGAAATCAGTGAATGCCATTTCCCTCTTCCAGTCCCTGGAACCTTTTTTGTTCTAACAATCACATCTAACAACCTTTTACCACGTAACGATGGCTACCATTCAAATTTCTACATCACAATTTATATTAACAACTCCGTGTTAAATCCTACCTGTGATCTCTCTTGGTGACAGTTCCCGCCGACCAAGAAAATGCATCCATGCACCACAGACAAACCGCCCTGATGCCTGATGGTAACTTCTCGATGCAAAGATCTGTAATGTACTTCCTGTGCCTATATCATTATTGAAGGCAACCTTAATGGTTATATGGGAAAGGCAGAAAGGGGAGGCAGAAAGTGCGCAATGAGGGTGGCGAGCGTACTTATACATGGTTCATCAAACGATTGTCTCGTCGCCGCGCATTAAATGGTGGCTGTTTTGTGAGAAGAAAGAAGAAATGATTTCACTTACGGGATTACCATTACGAATGTGGAAAAATTGTAGAACCAAATGAAATCCACGATCCACAAAGCGCCGCCTGCAACCCTCAGGGTCACCAAGCTAGCTAAGCGGTACATCAACCGAGATACTTGGCTTTGGAATGACAATGTTCAAATGAACGTCCGTGAAAAGAAACGAATCCACCACATGTTTCTCAACGATAAAACGTTCGCATTGCCAAATTTATAAGAATGCCAACCGGGAAGCAAAAAAAAACGATCGATGTTATCCAAGCGGTCCATTACAAGGATCTTTACGATAAACTGGGCACTCGAGATGGCGAGAGCCAAAAGCAGGACACAGGCATACAAGAAATCGAATACTTCCGGATAGATGGCGAGGATATTTCGAGCAAATTTCAGCTGAAGAATTTATTCATCCTCCACTTCCACAATCATTGCCGACATTTGGAGCAATTTCACCTATCAGCGCAACTGAAGTCGAGGAAGTAATAAAACCAGTGAAATCGGGGAAAGCAACAGGACCTGAAGACTTCGCGTTTGAGCTCAGGAAAGCAAAGAGCTTGGACCAGGGGCTCAGTAAATTCTTTAATTGGGTTACTCACCATCTGATTCGCAAGAAAGTACCACAGTTCCAACATGGAAAAAGAAAGGTAGTCTAACAGAATGTTCAAATTACCGTCCGATCTGGTTACTTTCCCATACCATGAAGATTTTAGAACGCATTCTTGACAACCGTATTTGCGAAATCGTTGAAATTATCGTGAATCAAGTCGGATTTGTTAAGAATTGCGGAACTACCGACGCAATACACGCTGCGCGTTTACTCATGGAGAAATACCATGAGAAGCATCTCCGGCTTTACATTGCATTTCCGGATCAAGAGGAAGCGTTTGGCCGTGTACCACACGAACTCATCTGGTATGCTCTAAGACAACACTTCGTACCAGAAGAACTCATGCCATACTCATACCACGATCCGAAAAGTGAAGTTCGAAGTATGGCGGGTGTATCAAAACCGCTTCGTGTCTCTGTTGGTGTTCATCAAGGAAGCGCGCTCTCACCACTCCTCTTTGTTCTTGTTATGGACACCGTCACACGGGATATCCAGCGTCCAGCGCCCTACACACTGCTTTATGCAGATGATGTTTTCCTAGCATCTGATAGCAAAAATGATCTCGAGCAACTTGTCCAAAAATGGAATGATCGCCTCATGCAAC
The DNA here is from genome assembly GCF_905115235.1 of Hermetia illucens. Lineage (NCBI taxonomy): Eukaryota > Metazoa > Arthropoda > Insecta > Diptera > Stratiomyidae > Hermetia > Hermetia illucens. The sequence continues at coordinate 152,054,935 of NC_051852.1, read as the reverse complement.
ACGGTCTCAGATTGAATCTAAATAAAATTGAATTTTTGACGACCGATCCCCATGAAACAGACACAATCACTGTCAGCGGCAGTGATGTGCCCAGAAGTGAGCGATTTAAATATCTCGGGCCAATGCCATCAGCCAATATAGAACTGCGTTATGAGGTCGCTTCACGCATTGGCGCAACCTAGATGAAGTGGCCACAACTGGTATTTTTTGTGATCGACGTATCAAAGAACGTCTCAAATATAAAATTGATGGCGGTGTTGTCCCTCCTGTCGCCGTTTATGGTTCTGAGTATTGGCCGACTACAAAAGACAATCAATCGTGTTTTGCGGTAATGGAGACGAATATGTTGCATTGGGCTAGGGGCGTGCCACGCATTGATCACATCCGAAATGAGAATATTCGCGATCGATATGGGGTTGCACCGATCGTGGAAAAATTGCGAGAGAGGCGTCTTCGATAATATGGTCACGTAATTTGTGCTAACGAGAATTTACTAGTCAAGATTGGTCTGAACATCCAAGTCGATGGTAAGCGAGCAAAAGGACGGCGAAAACAACGGTGGCTTGATATACTGGATGGGGATTTGGAAGCCTCGCGGTTGCAGATCCGGCTTTTGATAAAATCAACTGGCGAAACCGATCACGACGAGCCGACCCCCTTGTGAACGGGACAAAGGTTAAAGAAAAAGGAGGAGCATAATTTTATTTTATAGTTGAAATTCTTAAAATTGGCAAAGTCTTTTTCGTTGTGAATGGGATAAATTATAAATAGTTATCTATTCAATCCGTTTACAGTTCTGCGGGAGGGTCTCGGACCGCTCTGGTTAGAAGTTCAGTGCATCGGTGGAACCGTTTACACTGCCGGCGATGCGCTGTGCCGCGACAATCAGAAGCTGTCCTAACCTAACTGAGTCGGTTCACAGCAAAGGTACGCTCCCCTTGACCCTATAGATCAAGAGAAAGAACCAATAAAGCCTTCATTACGTCGATTGAAACCGTTCGTAATAGAGGAATACACGCTAAAAACGCCACTCGTTGACAAGCAGTTTCATACTCTGCACCGTCATCTCAAACACACTCAACAAAGGGGACCCATACGTAGAAAACGCAACAAAGGGCCCACATATATGGATCTAGCAGGTCTCTTTCTTAGACCTCATTCACACCGCATAACACGCCTTAACATACACACTAATTTCGTTAAACGCGTCCTGAGATCGATCTGGTCCGATTTAGAAGAGAAGGATGCTTTCTATGTGCCATTAGATGTGTTCAGGAGGCAAGGATGATATAGCAAGATTGCAACATACAAATAACTGTTTTACCGAATGGGAGCCCAATTAGTTTTGCCTTTAACGCGTTCAAATTCAAAGTCATCGGCGTTAGTTATCTCCCTGCGTAACTGTTCTTTACATCCTCTGAAGTTTCTGTAGAGTTGCTATTTCCACTCATTCGCAAATCCCGCGAATCTGAGATCCTTCCCATCGAAATTTCGTGTTCTTTGGGGTCTAGCGGATCATTGCATCCTTTGCATATCGAATGTCGTACTGTTCTGGTTTGGTGGCACCCAAGTTCATATCACTCAATGTACCGGCAGAGTTGAATCCTTCTTCGCTGTTTTCCTTAAAATTTGCAGTTACGGTCTATATGATTCAAAATGTATGCATAAACCCATGATTAGTTACTAATACGCATTGATTTTGTGATCACAATCAGAACGCAGTCTTGGGTGAGATTTTTACTGAGTCCAACCTCAATATTCTCACCAGGGAATGCGAAACTTACCTAAAACTTGTAATGAACTTATGGGAATAGGAAGATCAGATGATCATCCTAAGCAGGCGAGAACGACCTAGAGGGAAGAGCTATCCCAGAAACCTACAAAGTATGCGAAATTGACCGTGAAGTTCCGCCCGCAAAGACTGAAGCTCCACCAAAGTACTCGGTTGACACATTCTTGCACGCCTCTGTGCTAGCCAAGCTTGGGAATGTGGAGCAGTAAGTCTCCGGACCCGGGTGTCGCGATAGAGAGGGAAGATCCACGACGGTTCACAATCCCGATCATGGATATTAGGGACGTCCTCTAAATAATGGTCTGAGGATGTCAAGGAAGCAGAAGGAACAATGATCGGGACAGTGATCCATCGTGGATCTTCCCTCTCTATCGCGACACCCGAGTCCGGAAACTTACTGCTCCACATTACCAAACCTGACTAGTACAGAGGCGTGCAAGAACGTGTCAACCGAGCACTTTGATGGAGCTTCAGTCTTTGCGGGCGGACCTTAACGGTCAATTTCGCATACTTTTCAGGTTTCTGGGATAGCTCTTTCCTCTAGGTTGTTCTCGGCCGCTTAGGATGATCGTCTGATCCTCCTATTCCCCTAAGTTCATTACAAACTTCTGCCAAAAATAGGAAATACCGCTTCAACTTTCCCCCAGCATGGCCGCGTTCGAGAGAAGAATCCTTCGAAGAATTTTTGGCCCTCTACATGAGGATGATTCCGTAGTCTACATAACGACGAAATCTATGAGCGATAGCATGACCGTCCGGTTGTGGATAAAATGCGGCTCAATAGGTTACGGTGGGCGGGTTACTTAATCCGTATGGATGAGGATGATCCAGCCCGGAAAGTCTAAAGGCAATATCTATGGTAGAAAAAGAAGACGAGGCAGACCCTGCCTAAGATGGAGCGATGGCGTAGGTCAGGACGCCAGACAGCTTTTAGGGATATCGAATTGGTGGACCTCGGCGCAAAACCGGGATGTCTGGAGTTCCCTATTAAGGCAGGCCTAGACCGGATACTGGTTGTTGCGCCGTTGATGATGATGATGATGGCAGCAAGAGCTTCATGTTTAGAAAGTTTCCTGGGGCTAACCTAAAGGACAAAAAGAGCTATCGCTTACCCATCATCGACTCTGAAGCAGTTGCCCTTCTCCCGTATTTGAATCGATTTTCAGGGTTGATGAACATCTCGACCTCTTTCACCTCGCCTTGAGTTCCTTCACTAAACGTGACTTTGCTTGTTTCTCCGGCTCCGTGGCTCTGTCCTGATCGATGTGGTTCATCCTTCTTGGGATCTGCCTTGCCAATCAACCTGGACAGCTTACTTGAGGCGTTTGTTTTCTTACTGCTGCGGCGCGTAGAAGCCCGGCTGAAGTCGCCTTTCATAACATTCAATGCATTTTCCCCACTCGCACTTATTTTGGGTGCTCCATGGTAGCTGTACTCGGCGTAGAACAAGGTCCCATCTTGGCCGACGTGGTTTTCCCAGTTGGCAATGTAGCTGTCGTCACTGGAAAAAAATTGAATTGGATTTGGAAGTGAAACTTCTGCATTTGAACTGGTATTACCTGCAGGTTCCAGAGTAGGAGGAGTTTGACGAATAGCTGGACGAGCCCTCGCCCCATTCCTCTGGGGAACTGGAAGATCTCGTTTGGGCACTTGATTTCCGTGCGAGCAGTGTCTCGTTTTCGTGAGAAGCCATCAAGACTGGATGAATTCTATTTGAGTAATATCGGCGCAATTAAAACTCAATTTATCATTTAGAATCTGGGAGACTTCTGAAGGAAAACTCCGTAAAATAAAAACAATTCGAGAGCACTTGCACTCGGTGTGTTTATTTACAATACACTCACCAGCAAAATACCAGCCAACAGGTTGCACATTATTTACGTCATCATTGCTGTGAGGGTAGTCCAAATAATATCGTAACTGTAGAGTAACAATTCAAGTAGTAACTGTGAGAACCTAAACTTGATGTATTTCGTAATTTATCTATGAAAACAAAGCACATGAAAGATGGATATCAAATTCTATCATTTCTTGTTTTGGCCAGAAAAGTAGGAGGTAATTTTTAAGCAAATACGATTTGACACTGAAAATTTATCGTAATTACATTTTTTTCACATTGATATCTGGCAGTTCCTCAAGAAATTTGTCGGCTGTCAATCTGACGTTTTCAATCGTAAAGACTTGAATTTGACGTTTCTGTGGTAAATAAACAACATTTGGACGATGTCCCTTTTCCCGGCTTATGAGCCAACGCCAGGTCCTTCTGTTGATCAGAAAAAGAATGAGGAAAATTGTGAGTAAATATTCGATTCCTAATAAGCATTTGTGTTCACTGACTACGTCTTGCGATTATATCAACTAAAATTTACCTTTTAGACGAGGCGAAATCCTGGCTTACAAATTCAACTTTTATCCCTTTTCAAACTGTGCCTTTACCAAGCACAAGTGAATCCGTAGCAACTCAGGAAATTGGCAGTGAATCCCCCCAGAGTAGCAGCAGTGAATCAGTAGAACATGAGGACCGACACCGGCACTCGAAAAAGAGGAAAAAAGACAAGAAAAAGAAAAGGAAGAAATCGCGCAGGGAAACCCCAGAAAAGACGATTGAATTCACTGGCGAGGAAGAGTACTACGTGGATAAAGATCCCGCAAGGGGTTACCTATCAGTGGAAAGACTGCACAGACCAGCATGCCCAAGGTAAGTCCTACATTTGAGAATAATTCATTTAAGTATCACAATTTTGATATTTTTCCTATTTTAAAATCCAGATATCGCCGGATCCTTCGCCAACTAGGATACGTTAAAGGGTCTCCAAAAGAGAAAAAACGTCGTTACTTCTCCAGAAAATACTGGGAAGCAGAAACCGAACAAGCGCTTGCTCCTCCAACCAATACTTTGCCGGAGGAAGAATTTACCGCCAAAAACAAAGAATTCAATAAAATACTCGCCCAAAACCCGAAAAACGCAAATGCCTGGGTTGAGTACATCCACCACCAAGACAGGATGCCCATGCGAACCACCAAAACCCAAATGGCAGAGAAAAAAATCGAAATCATAGAAAAGGCTCTGGTGCACAACCACGGCAACGAGAAGCTGTACAAGTTGTACGTGGAAATTGTGGATTCAACTTATCCCTCGTTTGAAGTCAGCAAGTTTCTTGATAAACTTTTGGATAAAGGTAAATTCTGGATGAAATTCTAAAGGCAGATGTCGATGATTACAAATGTGTTTTTCGTTGCAGATCCAACCAATTATATTCTCTGGAGCGCACAGATTCAGGCAACGCAAGGTTCCATGGCGCGATGTATTGTCCCGGATGTGCTGAAGCTTTACGAGCAATGCATGCAGAAGATGTATCGCAAGTCGCAGGACGACGAAGTCATGCTGAGTGAGTATTGCATATTTTTTTCTGTGCTGCCACATCAACCAAGAGTGTCGTGGAAGGTAGGTATCAGTGATCGCTCCGAGGAGCCCAATTAGCGCTGTGGTGCGTCGTTTTGATGCCACAAACTCCTAAGATCGTGACAGCTGCTATGAGAGCAGGTAGGCAGAGTCTAGCCGGCTCGGGTCTTCAGAGCCAGCCAGTAGCATTCACGAAGGAAAACAGCACTCCTACCTTGCAGCTAAAAATTTCTCTGAGGTCCCAACGAATGGTTTACCCAGTGTCGGTAGCCTAACTCTAACTAGAGCTGGGCAATCGCAGAGACAGTGAATGAGGGTTTCCCTTCCTTCTCCGCAGCTTCGGCAATGCGAATTGTAGAGTATGCCGAGTCTGCCGGCATGGTCCCCTATGGGCCAGTGGCCCGTGAAGACCGCCGTAATTTTCAATTCAATTGCACGCGTCTGGCGCAAGAGCTTTTGTGATGAGGCTATGTTATCATCATCATCAACGGCGCAACAACCGGTATCCGGTCTAGGCCTCCCTTAATAAGGAACTCCAGACATCCCGGTTTTGCGCCGAGGTCCACCGATTCGATATCCCTAAAAGCTGTCTGGCGTCCTGGCTTACGTCATCGCTCCATCTTAGGCAGGGTCTGCCTCGTCTTCTTTTTCTACCATAAATATTGCCCTTATAGACTTTCCGGGCTGGATCATCCTCATCCATACGGCCTAACTGAACCGCCCACCGTAACCTATTGAGCCGGATTTTATCAACAACCTGACGGTCATGGTATCGCTCATAGATTTCGTCATTGTGTAGGCTACGGAATCGTCCATTCCCATGTAGGGGGCCAAAAATTCTTCGGAGGATTCTTCTCTCGAACGCGGCCAAGAGTTCGCAATTTTTCTTGCTAAGAACCCAAGTTTCCGAGGAGTACGTGAGGACTGGAAAGATCATAGCCTTGTACAATAAGAGCTTTGACCCTATGGTGAGACGTTTCGAGCGGAACAGTTTTTGTAAGCTGAAATAGGCTCTGTTGACTGACAACAACCGTGCGCGGATTTCATCAACGTAGCTGTTATCGGTTGTGGTGTTGTTATAAACGGGCCAAATTCTCCTTGACTTGGCACAGTTCGTAAGCCTTCGCCATCTAAAGCCCGCGACTGCTAGGTAGTTCGAGTAGACTCCGCCCCTGACAACTGCCAGCGAAACATCGACTGTATTCACCGAAGGGCTGTTAAAACAGACTCGCCTGGCCCATCCGTCAGCCCGTTCATTCCCCTCTATGTTCCTATGACTGGGAACCCAGAGGAGGGTGACCTTGAGCGTGCCGCCCAGACGGTTCAGCGTGTCTCTGTATATATAAAAACTTAATTCACTTTTAAAGAATAACAAGAAATTAAACTGTAATATTCGTGGTTCAATACGTCCACTCGCGCCAAGCGTTGATGATCAAGTGAGTGGTGTGCGGCATCAATGGAGGGAAGTTGACCACGCATCTCTATAATGCCATGCAGTTGGTAGTGAATCCCTACATTCCTGCCACCTGGAAGTTTTGGTAGGTATGTCCGTCGAATTCGAACTGGAGGTGGATTGAGTGGCTGTCAACTAATTCTGGTGCTGAGCCTCCCGGACGACGATGAAGGCGTCGGTATTTGATGAACTGGCTCGGCGGGTGACGCTGGCTGAGCTGTCGATTTGCTAAGCGGCTCAGTTGTATTGTTTGATGTAGTTGGAACATCGACGAGACTCGTCGATGGTATCTCGTTCTCGTTATTGGTATCCTGTTCATCAGAGACATGTTACTGGAACGAAGGAACATCAGTGCAACTAAACACTGGCTTGAGCCTCTCTATGGAGATGTTACAACTCCTCGCGTGTAGAGCACATTAGATATGCGGCGAATTACACGGTGGGATCCGGTGTATGGTTGCGTAAGTGACTTTTTTACTGAGGCCACGCTTTGAGACCTTTGTGGACGAAGATGGTACGAGCGTTGCGATGAACTACGGGCGTTGGTCAAATTTCTCGCATTTGGTGATGAAATTGGTCGGTAAATAACTTTGGAATAATTCTCCTGGAAGGTGCAGAGTGGTTCCAAAAAGGAGTTCAGCGCAGCTGGCGCCTAATTCCATTTGGAACGAATATCGCAGGCCCAAAAGGACAGTGGGCAAAATTCCAACCCAATTGACATTGTCCTCGTAGCACATAATAGCTGCCTTTAGGGACTCATGGAAACGTTCCACTAATCTATTGGATGCCGGATGGTACTGAGAGGTACGCGTACGTTAGCATCCCAGGAATTTCGTAAGCGACGTGAAGAACGCAGATTCAAATTGAGCTCTCTGGTCGGACGTGACGATGTTAGGAGCTCCATAAAAGGCATCGGCGATGGACTCAGCAATTTGATCTGACAATGGCACTGCTTGGGGCCAGCGTAAAAATCTATCCACCATTGTTAATCAATAATTTTATAATTGGTGTGTGGTGTGGTGTGGTTATCCACGTGAAGGCATCAGTGGTCCGGCGATATCGATGTGGACCTGTTGAAACCGTTTATCGGGAGTTCGAAATAGTTGGAACTCGTTCTTGGTGTGCCTACCAGTCTTGGATCTTTGGCAAGGAAGGCACGTTCAAGCGAAACAATGCACGTATTTCCGCATGGTTGGCCAAACAAATTTTTTAATAATGGCTCGAAGCGTAGCGCGGGGATATGAGCATCGATAGTGTCGCTGGTGCGAAAGGCTTGATGTGACTCGTAGAAGTGTCGCAGTATAGTCTGCTGCTGTTACCGATACTGAACGCCTGTAACCGAAGGGGACTAGAGTTGTCGCCCAAGATTAGTGCTGGCAGCCTAGTAGTTTCAACCCGGGAAAGTGAATCAGCAATAATGTTGGCTTCGGCTTGAATATAACGAATATCCGTGGAAAATTGCAAAATATAGTTTAGGTGTCTGAGCTGAAGTGGCGATGCCTTCTGTGAAAAGGCGAAGGTAATTGGCTTGTGGTCCATTCTGATTACGAACTGGGACCCTTCTAATAGATCTCTAAAATAACGAACGCTGTTGTAGATTGCGAGCAATTCGCGGCCGTACACGCTGTATTTCTGCTCGGTAGAGGTGAGTTTCCTCTGATAAAAAGCGATAGGTAGCTATCAATGATCACTCTGCAATTGCTGGAGCACTGTGCATACTGCAACATCGGATGCGTCGGTGATCAGAGCCATTAGTTGGCCCGGTTGATAATGAACCAGCAAGGTGGTTTCCATTTTGAATCTTTCAGAAACATACGTTTTATTGCCGTTCAGGTAAAAATGTCAGAATTGGCTATATAGCTTGTTACCATTGCTGCCGAAACGTAAAGTAACTTCCTGGTTAAAACTGATTGATTACTTGAAAAGTAACAAGCAACAAGCGCTAAATCGGATGCCTTCACGTAGATAAGATTCAAATTACTCGCTTGATGACGTCACCGTGTTTTCTTTTTCGCCTGGTGAAAATTCAATTTTCAAACCATTATAATTAACAAATGAGCGTTACGAATTGGGTTTTTTAACGGATATGGTAATTTGGCAGGTGAAACTACTATTTCGGCGTAAAAAAAATATAGTTATTTTCTAACGCGGGGAGTCTATTGGAGGATTATCTGCGTGCCGTCGCAAAGATAATAGCTAAAATAATCCTGGAACGCACTAAAGAACATCTCGAAAGCTTGATGGTCAGAGAACAGGCTGTTGTCCGCTCCAGATCCTCCTGGCTTGACCACATCAACACCTTACGGATCTGAAATAATAAAACTTCTTTTTTCTATTCGCTAGTGGAGAATTTTAGTTTGCAACAACAAGTCCTTTGTTACCACTGCTAAAGAGAACAAGTGGTTCCCGAAATATCGCTATTTGCAAAATAAAATTCTCCGCAAGCGAATAGAAAAAACAAGTTTTATTAAAAAAAGTCAAGCGATGACGACTTTACGGTTTCTTACCAGAGCAGAGGCAAATCGTTAGACGCTGCCTCACCTCTGCCCTGGGAGCAGCGGGGTCCGGTCAAGCAATAAGTTGATGCGGACTTAGGACCCCATCATTCTCAAAACGAAGTTTTATTATTTCAAATAAATAATCGCTAGAAACACTGCGCAATTACACTCAAACCTTACGGATCATTTTGAAACAGTGCGTAGGATTTAGATCTTCGCTGCACCTTCTCTTCATCGATTTTTAGAAAGTTTCGATATCATGAACAGGTAGTGTATTTGGAGTGCTTTGCGCAGGAGGGGCATTCCGGAGAAACTAATAGCCATTATCAAAGCCTAGGGCCTACAGACAGTGCCTGCAGGTTCTGTGAGGAGGAGGACGAAACCTCTATGCACGTCCTGGGACAGTGTCCGGCACTTGTGCAAAGTAGGTCGATACATCTGGGAGAACACTTAATACCAGATGCAAAGCTGAAACTTCTGGAAGTGGGGAACATACTAAAGTTCCTAACGGTTACAGGCCTGCTTGAGATACTATGATCAACAGGTACACTATAACCAGTAAAAGGGGCACAATAGTTCTTCAAGGACGCGGACTTTCCCTTAACAGAATAATAATCAAAGCCACACGAGGTCCATATCAGAGGCCGCCAGGGTTGCCTTCTGTCATCGATATTATTTATTCTTGTTATCGGTGACGTTCTTCATGCTGCCTTACTCGGAGGACGTAAAGGAATTCAATGGATTATGGCATCTTTCATCTCATGACATCTGGTTGCTCTCTCACCATTTCCATCGGGACATGGACCTTGGCCAAATGCCTGTGGATTTGGAAATAGAGGCAAGTAGAATTCGACTGAAGATAAATACCAATAAAACCAAGGTCCTCTGTCTAACGGGCCATCACCCTCGCCCTATCTGCATTAATGGGGAGAGCATCGAAAGCTTCGATCAATTTGTATGTCTAGGAAGCGGGGTTTCTGCCGACGGCGGCACCGAACTAGATATTGCAAGATGCATTAATAACCCCAGATCCGCGTTCGCTGCCCTGTCTTAAATTTGGAAATGCAGTTATCTTAACACCAAGAACATGTTCAGGCTGTTCTGTGCTAGTGTTCTTTCTGTGTTGCTATATGGGATTAGCACATGGAAAGTGAACTCCACTGTTACCCAAAAGCTTTAAATTTTTGTGAATACATGTCTACATCGTATTATCAGAATACGCTGGCCTGACACTATTTCAAACGAAGAATTTGGTCGGCGCGCGGGGCAGGCATTCGTACGCACTGTGATCAGAAGACGGAAGTGGCACTGGATAATAATAATAATAATCGTTGGCATAACAATCCATATTGGATTAGGGCCTTGAAGTGTGTTAGAGCACTTCATTCAAGACCGTAACGGTACACTACAGAACACTGTAGGAGGCAATGTCGTCAGCATTACGCTCGCCCGAGATTATTACCCTGATTTGACTCAGGTACTCATCCACAGCTGAGTCGAGTGGTATCCGACGTCAAATCACAATACAAATTCCACTGCCGCCAGCGAAATTTGAACCGCGACCTTCCGTACGACAGCCTTGTGCTCTAACCACTCAGCTATCCGGACACTAGATAGGTCACCCATTAAGGGGCGACAATTGCATTGTTGAGTACGCCATGGACTAGAATACATTCTCCGAAGAGGGTCGCCTCCAAGGCACTTGGCACAGAACATTAGAGGACTGCGAGCATCTCGGGAAGTCGTGGGGGAACGGAAGGACATTTCAAATATCGGCGAACAATGGCGTGTCTATTCCAAAAATCAGTACCATTTCTATGAACGATAACTTACCAATGCACCTCTGTTACATTTTAATTACAAAATGGGGATTCCCCTAAAACAAAATTGGAATATAAAATTTCAAATTGTGGGCTTCTTAGTAGGCTGAAACCGGAACAAACTAATAATTCCACATTCGCATTCCCAGACCTCTCTGGATTAGTGCTGGGGAAATGCCATCTACTCTGGGTAATTTCAGTGGTTGAAAAGTTCCCACTGCCCACCTTACCCTAGCTTCTGAGCATACCGCTTTTGCTACTTTCTAGTTCTCCTTTCTTCCCCTTTTATTCGTTGTTCGGGTGTCAGGCAGAATGTTGTCGCCTGCCGCCGTGGAGTAGGACCCCGGGAAATGAGGTCTGAGAAGCAGGTATACTTTGTTTCCCTCATTCTCGGTAAATGTCCCATCCTCCTTCTTCAGACAGAAGATATTGCCCCGTCTTTGGCTACAGCTTTGTAAAGCTTGGTTGCTTCTGTGATATGTTTCGCAGAATTACCTGAAGCTGTTCCGTTTTGCTTCCCTGATCGCGTTAGTATACGCAGTCAGTACATTTTTGTACCTCTGCCAGTCCCCGGTTTGTTTTGCCCGGTTGAAGCATTTTCGTGCCTCTGTTCCCATTCTGGCGGGGTTCCTGTTCCACCATGATGCATCCCTTAACGACTTAACTGTCTTCGCCGGACAGCTGCCCTCATAGGCATCAATGATGACTATATTGAGGTTTTCCACCACTGTTTCTAGTTCCAGTTCGCTCCTGATGTTACCGCCCCCTTGAAGGTGGGCCATGTTGTTGCTCAAGTGTGTTGCATAGGATTTCCAAGCCGTTCTCCTGGGATTCCTTATTATTCTTTTTATTTCGGAGTTGCCCTCAATGTCGAATCTGATTATTCTGTGATCAGACATAGAGGGTTCTTCCGACACTCTCCAATTCCTAATCATCCCGTTCATTAGAGTATTTCCTAGAGTTATGTCTAGTACCTCCTGTCTAGTGCTGGTCACAAATGTTGGAGTGTTCGCTACGTTATATATTTCTAACTTATTGTTAAGAATAAATTCAATTGGTGTCGCTGCTTTCCCAAACTTCATGATGGGCGTTGACATCGCAGCCGAGGAGAAGTGGTTACGCCCTCTTCTCACAGTACTTCACCAATTTAGCGACTTGTTCCGAGGAACTCGGATTTCATCTCCTGGGAAGTATCCCGACGCCACGACTGCCTCTCGAGTGCTCCTTCCGGCTTCCAATGAGACTTGGATAGCCACAAGCTCCCCGGTCAGGAACTCTGGAAGACATATATATTTTAAATTACGTTTAAGAATTATGCAAGCTCTTGGTTTTTCACAAGAGGAGTCCCAAATTACCTGCATGCTGCAGAATTATTCCAATGTACTCTTCGGAACTTGCCCTTGCAATTACCGCAGATGCATCTTTCGCATGGTGGAGATTTATTTGGGCTACCTTAGTGCTGGCCATTGTCTCCGTTATTATTTGGAGCTCTTCTCCACTGTTGGAGTATCGCCTTCCTCCTCCGACATGGCGCTATCCTGTGCGTCGCTGTCTACCCTGAGCCCTAGAAGTCCTAGTTCTAGGTCGTCCAGCTTCTGCTCTTCACTGGGCAGCAGGTCTACTTCCCTATTTGATCCATTCCTTTCCCCCTCTATGACTTTCGAGACTTCTTCGGGGATCTCGATATGCTTTTCACCTGGTGTCTCCTCCGAGGTGTCTTTCCTCGGCTTTTGCCTGTGCACATGCATGTGCCAAATCGATAGTTGATATGGCAACTACGACGTTTGATGGCCTCCAGGGATCGGTCATCTACCCCGGTCGTGAAGAGTTTACCCTTTCCCTCCACCTTGCTTCTGAAACTCTCCATAGTCGCGTATGGAGATCCTGAGCGATTACGAGGTCCATGAGACCTTCCGTCTCTATTGTCGCGGCTTTTGGGAGAAAAATTGTCACCATGTGTGCTCCCGGTATATCATCCCCAGCACATGTTGACAGTTCTGCTCCTTCCCAGCCTGGCAATTTAGGAACTATAGTTTTAAGCCACTCTGCAGTGTCCTTCGCGTAGTCCACCAGAATTTGACCTGACCGAAAGCGTAGCTCGATGAACGCGAGTTTCGCAGTCCACACCTTGTACATCTGCCTGACGATAGTTTCCTGCTCCTCATGAGTGAGTATTTGCTCGGGAAACGTTTTTGGCAGTATGGTCAGTCGAATGGCCTTGACCGCACTAGCATAGCTAATGGCGGGCTTCCTGATTTCTGTCTTCACCCCTGACCTACCCGGTTTTTCTCCCCTCTTGGGTTCAGGTTTGGGTTTTTTGGGAGCATTCCCCTCATGCGGGGTAATCCCCACTGCTCCTCGCTTTCTTGGCTCCGATAAAGATGGCTTAGATCTATCCTGAGCCTTTTTAAGGGTCTTTTCTGGTTTCAGACCTTCTTTCAGATAATGCAGGTATCAGGTCTCCTTCCTGAAGTCTTATATATTGATCTCAGACGTTTCTTGGTTGTTGTCTTCGCAGTATACCAATGTTGACCTTGTATCTATTGCTTGACGTCCCCATTTATTCTTTGTTGAATGTAATCACTTGGCTCTCACTATTTCGGGAATGTGCCTCCACCTGGTTGACCAGTTTGTGTGCGGTAGGGAGTCTCGTTTGCTTTGTTGCAGTTTTCTTTATTTTCATAATTTTACTCATTTGATTCCCACGAGTTTGAGAGTTATGAGATCCGCCGTGCAATAGCCCCCCGTAGCATGATAAGGTCAAACTTACTCACTGAGGCGATCAGGTATCAGTCAGGCTCCGTTCGAATATAGTCGGTTACCCCCGACTGTAAACTATCCAATGGCAGAGTTCGCTTGACACTCTGGGGAAGGTGTTTTTCGACTTTGTTAATAGTAGCGTCGCCTCGTACATGGTGTGGATGTCACCACTCACTTGGTCTTGATAAACGAGAGGCTTGGCCTCTGGGAAACCCCACACCAACCTAAAAGGGAGACAATTCACTCTCAGAGAGAGATAGGTTGGTCGCAGAGAGCTATATTCCGTGTCAGTCTATCCTACAGTGCACTGCTTGACCCCGGGAGCGGGTAGCTTTAGCATGTAGATTATAATTGCAATCCTTTGGCTTGTACTGATTGGATTATTTTCGACTTCTTTTCAGACTCACTAAAAACAATCTTTAAATCGATTAATACTATTCAAAATGGGTACCACATCATTACTCATCAATTCCTCAAATAGCGCGCTCTACGCTGAAATTCAATTACAATCTCATGAAATATTTTTCATGGAAGAATCACAATCTCAATATTGAAATTCCAAATGATGCTGCATGCATAAAAAGCATCTCCGTTCCCATCCTTTTGTCTAACATTCCCATCGATTACGGCATCGCTTCCATTCAGGTTTTAAAGCTGACTCTGTCAATAAACTTAAATTTAATATTCCAGCATTTTTTATTCGCTCCTCGCTCATTTCACATTCAATCAATGCTACCCTGATTGTGGAAAAATCTGTCGGATGAACGGAAAAATATTCAACGAATCTTAATGAGCGGTCCAGAAATGGAGATCAGACCAGAGTGTGGGAGCAGCCGATGCTTGGCCAGGACGGCTAAACTGCATTTCAGTAAGCAGGCAGGAGACATGCGATGCCTGCTGTCTGAACAAATGAAAAATTTTGCCTGATGTCTGATATTTTGTAGCCCGTCCCCGATAATAATCCGCTCGTTATCAGTTTTTAATTGTGTTTGCTGGACTCCGATTACGAATTTACCGAAAATTAATGGGAAGAGCTATCACAACAATTGAATATGAAGTTTATTAAGGCGATCCTGGCAGTAAAATTTATTTTTATTTAGTAAAAGATATTTTGGTTACAAGCGAGTGAAGGTTCCATTTCAGTAGTATCTGTAAAATTGAAGACAAGATATTTTAATAGACACAACGATTCTAAAAAGAGCATGGACTGTATATGGAAATGGGAGCGTCGATATATTGCATTTAGTGTGGTCTAAGTTTAGTCCTGGTGAATATATGGTTACAAACAGCTTCTGATGGTGGTTTAACATCTTCATCGAACCTTGATGTTGTTGACATCGGTTCATGACTGGACATTCACGCGCCTCTCAATACTAGACATGGAAGATTTAACACCTTGACAAAATTTATTAGACTAATTGCACTGTAATGCACTGGTCAGGGAAGTAGAAGCTGGCTCAGATAGCAATGATTTCAGTACCGTATACCACATTACGGAAGAACGTCAATGATGGTCAACGTGTGAACAGGGAGTATATTTGTCTGTCTAGTGTGCTCTACGCATTCCGGAGAAACTGATAGCTATTATCAGAGCGACATAATGTCAATTGCTGCACGAGGTCAGGGTTGCATCTTGTTACCAATGTTATCTCTTCTTGTTGTTGATGATGTTCTTCATGCTGCATGTCTGAAGGACGTAGAGGGCTTTAATGCAACATGAACGCTGATGATATCTGCCTGCTCTGAATTCGTAGAATGACGGGTCAACTTCTTTTCCGCATTAATCGGAACATCATCGAAGGCGTCGATCAGTTTGTATATCTAGGAAGCGTGACATCTGCCGACGGCCGCAGCGAACTTAATGTAGTTCGACACATTAGCAGCACTAGATCTGGCTTCGTTGCTTTGTCCAATACTAAGATTAAGTTGATACTGATGTGTGCTAATATTCTTTTTTGAACCCAGGGGCGCATGACGCAGAACATTTCGGGAACTATTTGGGGAGCCAATGTTCATTCCAGCGTATCGTGAACGATGACGTATAGATATGACATATTATGTCCCATCAAGAGGTAAATTTCAAACACACAGTGACCCGCCCGCTGTAACCTGTTGAGCCGGATTTTATTCACAACCAGACGGTCATGTTATCGCTCATAGATTTCGTCATTATGTAGGCTACGGAATCGCCCATCCTCATGTAGGGGGCCAACAATTCTTCGGAGGATTCTTCTCTCGAACGCGGCCAAGAGTTCGCAATTTTTCTTGCTAAGAACCCAAGTTTCCGAGGAATACATGAGGACTGGCAAGATCATTGTCTTGTACAGTAAGAGCTTTGACCCTATGGTGAGACGTTTCGAGCGGAACAATTTTTGTAAGCTGAAATGGGCTCTGTTGGCTGCCAACAACCGTGCGCGTTTTTCATCATCGTAGCTGTTATCGGTTGTGATTTTCGACCCTAGATAGGAGAAATTATCAACGGTCTCAAAGTTGTAGTCTTCTATCTTTATTTTTCCCGTTTGACCAGGGCGGTTTGATGTTGTTGGTTGGTTGGTTTTTGGTGCTGACGTCGCCACCATATATTTTGTCTTGCCTTCATTGATGTGCAGCCCAAGATCTCGCGCCACCTGCTCGATCTGGAAGAAGATAGACTGTTCATCTCGGGTTATTCTTCCTATAATGTCAATATCGTCATCGTAAGCCAGTAGTTCCATGGACTTGAAGAGGATGGTGCCTCTCGTATTTACGTCAGCACCGCGAATCACTTTCTTCAGGGCTAGGTTAAAGAGGACGCATGATAGGGTATTCCCTTGTCGAAGACCGTTGTTGATGTCGAATGGCCTTGAGAGTGATCCTGCTGCATTTATCTGGCCTCGCAGATTGGTTAGGATCAGCCTAGTCAGTCTCAACAATTTCGTTGGGATACCGAATTTTCTCATGGCCGTGTACAGTTTTACCCTGGCTATGCTATCATAGGTGGCTTTAAAGTCGATGAAGAGATGGTGCAACAGAGAAAATCTGATCTGTTGCTGATTTGCCTGGAGTGAAGCCTCTTTGGTAGAGGCTATTGATGTTCTGGGCATACGGGGCTATACGACCTAGCAGGTTAGTGGAGAATATCTCATAGATGGTACTCAGCAACGTGATATCCCTATAATTGCTGCACTGCATGATATCCCCCTTTCTATGTATGCGACAAATAATGCCTCGTTGCCGGTCGTCAGGCATTGATTCGCTGTACAACGCCTTTAGCATCAGTTGATGAACCACTTGGGGAAGTTGGTCGCCTTCATATTTAACGGTCTCTAAACCGGTGGATTGCACGGACAGTTTCTTTTATGCTTGGTGCAGCATTTATCCGTCGTCTTCAGTTGGCGGGACCTCCAATTCGCCGATGTTCTGGTTGTTCAGTAGTTCATCAAAGTACTCAACCCATCGCTCCAATATGCCCATCCTGTCGGAAATCAGATTATCCTCTTTGTCTCAGAAGGATGAACATCGAGGTGTGTAACGCTTCATCCTGCCGACTTGTTGGTAAAACTTGCACGCCTGGTGCGGTTGCTCCCTGTACTTTTGTAGTTCACAGACCTGTTGGTTCTCCAAGGCTTTCTTTTCCCGTCTATGGAGTCGCTTTTCCGTTTGACGGAGTTCTTGTTAAGTCTCTGCGCGTTCTTTGCGAATGCAACATTACTCGGTATGCAGCATTCTTCCGTTCCGTTGCTAGCTTACATTCATCGTCAAATCAGCCGTTTCGACTTTTCTTGCGGCCAAGTATGTTTGTGGCCGTATCAATGATAACGCTCTTCAGGTGGTTGTGAAGATCAATTTTTGATCTCCTGGACATCTGTTAGTTGTGGTTATTGCGGCATCCGTTTCCCCCTTATAGGTGTTACAAAGGGCTGTGTTGTGAATGGTTTTGGTATTCACTCTCACCTGATTGTCAGAGGGGATTGTAAGTGGTGTTGTAATTCGAGCCTGGAGCACTATGCCAACGATAGTGATCCGAGTCTATATTTGCCTCCCCAGCATCACAGTTCTGGGACGCCGGAGTGCTTCCATTTCTAAAACCCACTTACCATTAGAATCTGAGTGTTTTTTGAGGATTTGAATCGCCATTCGCTAGGTGAACCAGTTGGAGAAAGACTTGGTCCGATTTTTTTTTAGTCCATGGACTCCTAATTTTGAGCTAAGCACCCGAATTCTCAAAGGTAGATAGCCCTCAACTTTTTACATTCATTGATCCGCTTCCACGTTTGCGCCGTCTGCCAGATCTCGTAACGTGCCGGAGATAAAGGCACTTTTGATGGCGGCTCAGTGCTCATCAGTCTTTTCCCGCGAGTTATTTAGTATATGCACCAAACATTTGTCTACTCCTAGACGGCAGCCACATTGCGGAAACGATCTGTATTGAATTTCGAGGGTGAAACTCCATTTCTTTACGACTAGACGTATAAGCAACAAGGAAGCAAATGTAAGCAACCATCAGATGACGCTTCTGAGCTCGGTGTCAGCGTCTCTCTAGTTTCGCATATCCTAAATATAGTGCTAATCGCGATGTGGTTGATCTGACTAGATGTACGTTGCCGATCAGTTGAAACCCAACTGACCTTACAGTGGACTCTGTGTCCGAACAGTGTACTGCCTTGACAAGGCCTTGGAAGCTGCAAGAAGCCACACACGAAAGCATCCTTACCATTCAGATCTCTCATTATATTCGCAATGACACCTTTCAGAAGCCTCTCCTGGATTGCATTCAATTGCTCATAGAAAGACTGCTTCATGTCTTCATCGGAAATCTCCGTTGGTGTGTTCCTCACCTGGGCCAGAATTTTGCAGCTATTCTGGCTAATATCTCCGGCAGAGTTGTCAGAATACAATAGCATATTGCCACAAGAGGGAGAAGAGTGAGTCCTGAGAGTCCCACCATCTTACATCATTTAACCCCAAAATGTCCAGCTTGTATCGCTGAAATTTAAGCAAAGGAGCATTCTGAGAAGTCTCGATTTTGTCGTCGATAATAAACCTCTGACGAAAGAAAAACTTTGTAGCCAAAAAATCAGTCTACTTCCGAGACATGGAAGACGTCTCCGAAGCCTAAGGCCTTTAAGTCGCCTTTTATGATTATAATTATAATAATCGTTGCCGTAACAATCCAATTGGAGCAGGGCCGTGAAGCGTGTTAGACCACTTCATTCAAGACCGTAATGGTGCACTACAGTACAGTGCACTCGCCTGAGATAGTAACCGACGTCAGATCCTAGTACAAATTCCACTGTTACCAGTGAGGTTTGAACCGCGACCTTCCGTATGATAACGCAGCGCTCTAACCACTGGGCTATTCGGACTACGATTAGGAGGGAATAAGTGGATTCAAACATTCCCTTCCCCCCTACGCCACCCTCACTACACAGCGGACCACTGATTACCTGGTTTAATAGCAAATATAGACCTCCAGGTGATACACGGTCGTTCAGACTACAATGATTCTTCACTCCTCTAAACTGAAACGGCGTTAGGACCGTCTATTATTTGCTAAGGCACTTTGAAATAGAATCTCTAATACAAGATTACAGCACCAAATTTTTATTTCATTTTGAATCCTTTCTGTTATCCTCCGTAATTATAATAGTGAAGCAGCCCTTAAACACAATTAAATGTGGGCAAATGGAGTGGGGTAGTTACAATAAAAGTATGGACAAGTGCATTGATTAATATCCGAGTACCTTGGTTTTCGCTATTTTTGTTTTTAATGAGGTTTACAAACTCATGTAGCCAGAAAATTCCGTCTGGATTCGGTCTGCTCCAATTATGGCCTCAACGCTTACACTCTTTCATAATTGCCTATGTACTTTAGCTGTCTTCAATGATTGCTCATTAACGTGCTACCAGGGGGAAGGTGATGGAGAAAAATTAAATTTGTAATTCCAGGAAAACTTGGCGAAAAACTTTAATGATTCCGTTTGGACCAAATTGTGAATTACTACGGGATCTCCGTTACTCTCGAAAGAGGCTCTTTCCGCAGAACTATTTTATGCAACTTCTATCTTTCCTGAAAATTTACCGTAACTGTTTTTAACAAGGTGTAAATAACTAAAAACATTCTCAAGGAGTTAAACTATTGTTTTTTGACCCACTTTGCATCGCCTAGACCCCTTCCGTTCAGTGATGATTCGTATCGCAAATGCAATCACTGATTCCGCGGGTTGATTCGAAAAACTGCTGGCCCCTTTTAATAATTTAACACACGAAATTCCTGTGACCTACTACACTATTCGCTCCTCAAATCCTTCCTTCCCTTTTCACTTTCGTGAGCATAATTTCATGCAATTCATTTTATTTTTCCCATTTCAGAACTTTTCAATGGCTGCGCTCTTTTCTTGCGACAATCTGGTTTGAGTGAACAATTCTTCGCCCTAATAAAACTCGCTCTCGAGCTGAACGTTTCAGTTGATAAATTCAATAAAATACAGCCTGAAGAGAAAGATCAACAGACATTAATCGAATACGAGGAGGTAATCCTGAAATCAGGACTTCCAATGAACGAGATTTGGCTGCGCATTGAGAAACTTCGTCAGAACTACAATTTCTTACCATGTCCAAGTACAAGTAACTACAGCGATCCACAGCGCATCGTCTTCAACGAGGACATTTGCTATTTTATCTACCCATTGGCAAATAAAGAGAACTGTTTTGCTTTGATTATAATCATCTTGAGACTTCTGAAGATTCCTTTTCTGTCGACATCGAGTCTTCGTAATCGGTTTCTTTTCGATGCATCGCAAAACTTGAGCGAATTCGATGCCATTGAGGACATTCTGGGAGTGTGCTTACATAAGACAACGAGTCTATTTGTCGACTCCTTAAATTTCGATCTGACTCTTTACGAGCTAGTCAAGGAGATGATTTTGGGACCGTCTTTCTTAAGTGCAAATATTGGACATGAAATCTATTTGAAGACGATTGTTGATATCCTTACACTTTGTTCAGAATGCTATCAAAGCGATGAAAGGAAGCGAACCATTTTTGTACTTCTATGGCTTAAGTTTGAGAGGATTTCGTTGATAATTGAGCGGATAAGCCAAAAATTATCGAATGAGGCCATGAAAAAGATCAAATCAAAAGTAAAAAATCTCCTCAAAAGGGAGGAGAATCGAAATGTCCTGAACTTCTATACAGAATATGCGCTAATTGAATACGAGTTTGGCAATCTGCATGTGGCTGAGAATATTTTCGTAACATCCATAAGTGGAGGAGGTTCAGAAGTACCAAAATCGGACTTTTGTCATGCTCATGTGACATACGCCGAAATTTTAATCCAAAATCAAAACTATATCAAGGCCTTGAAAGTCCTGACCTGCTTCGCTCTGGACATTTCCCTTGAAGAACTGGACGGCGAAATTCTAAGCGAGCCTCGCAAACTACTCTCCCTAAAAAAGTTAACTGAAAGATTGGCCGATCTAGCCTTTATCGAGAAAAATGTCCAAATAATGGAACTGGAACAATATTTCCTTCCAGACTATTTCATCAGCTTGTTAAAAGCAAAAATTTATTACCAAGTTCTACTAAAAAATAAACTTGAAGCAATGGCATCACTGGAGAACCTTCTTCGACACTTTGTTGAAAAGAATCCTCGTCACATATTCATCCGGGAAGGTATCTACGAATTATACCTGAAAATAATGCAGTTCCCCGATCGGACGTGTCTGGTCTCAAACCTTCTAATATACGAAACTCTCTCGAGAGCTCTGAATGAGTTTCCAGAAAATCTGTATCTACTGAAAACCTGTGCATCGCTAGACAACCAACCTTGGTACAAACTACGCAGCCTCTTGACTAGCACGAAATCCCCACTTGGAATAATTTTCCTGATAGCAGCGGCGCGTTGTCGTTTCACGAAGTACAGGAGTGAAAATGTACAAGGTGACATTGGAGTTTATTCTTCAAATATCGACGGCAGTGAAACCACATATAAGAGGCGAGTCGCCAATATTTTAAAGGAAGCAGTACATAAAAGTTCACCGTTACGCAAGAATTCCTTAGTTTGGCGATTTTATTTAAGGAGTTTATGTGATATTCAAGCGACATTTGAAAGAAGCAGGGATGCCCTTTTTACAGCATTGGATGAGTGTCCGTGGCATAAGGTAGGCGAATTATTCGATCACTTTCCAGAGCTGATTACTAATTTGAAATGTATTCTCTTTTTCACAGGCCCTGTATCTCGACGGATCGGTTTACGTTCCACAAGAATTGGCTCAAATGCAGGATCTGATGATTGAGAAGCAACTGCGAATTTACGCTCTTCCAGAAGAATTAGAAATCTTGAGAAATGATTCTTTTGAAGCTCCAACAGTGTCTTAGTTTTGTTTTAATTAATATGTATAAGATGAAATAAATGTTGTGATATTATTAATATTTTCTTACTAAAATGTTTAGTCCTCGAAAGGGACCATTATCTGTGTGTCTACTACATCTGCCCGCAGGCGAGCATAGCATCACCCCCAAATTTAATACGGTTGTCCCCGGGATTCGTCCCTCATCCTATTCTTCTTCAACCTCTGTTTTTTCAAAAGCATATCCGGCTCGTCTTGATCGGTTGCATCATTCAGTCAGTCCAAAAGCTCTCAAATCACCATCTAGCGTACCAAGCCAACGTTGTTTCGGCCTGGCTTTTGGTTGTTTTGCATCAACTTCGAATAATCTTGGCAAGTGACTTCTCGTGAGCGCAAACGACATGTCTATACCATTGAAGACGCCTCTCGCAATTTCTCTACAATTGGTATAACCCCATATCAATCACGGATGTCCTCACTTCTGATATGATTATTGTGTGTTACGCAACTCGTCCAATACAACATCTTTGTCTCCAATACCACGAGGCGCCATTAATTTGTTCATAATCGGTCAACATCCGGAACCATAGAGGGCGACAGGGCGAACGACACTGTGGCTAATTTTCGATTTGAGACTTTCACTAATGCGTCGATCACAAAGAAACGCCCGTTGTGGGAAGCCACTTCATCCAAATTGCACTGATTGCTGAAGCAATTTCACAACGCAGTTCACCATTACCTGATAGCATTGATCCAAGATATTTAAATTGTTCATTTCTTTGCAAGTCACTCCCACTGAAAATGGCTGTTACATTTTCATCGATCATCACAAAATTCTGTTTTATTGAAATAGTGTCCCGTGTGAAAGTGTCAATATCAAAAGAAGAGTGGTGAAAGGGTGTGTCCCTGATGAACATCAACAGAGATATGAAACTATTTTAATATACCCGTCACATCGAACTTTGCTCTTCGGATTACGGTAGACTAAGCAAACTCAGTGTCCGGATAGCTGAGTGGTTAGAGCACAAGGCTGTCGTACGGAAGGTCGCGGTTCAAATCTCGCTGGCGGCAGTGGGATTTGTATCGTGATTTGACGTCGGATACCAGTCGACTCAGCTGTGAATGAGTACCTGAGTCAAATCAGGGTAATAATCTCGGGCGAGCGTAATGCTGACCACATTGCCTCCTACAGTGCTCTGTAGTGTACCGTTACGGTCTTGAATGAAGTGCTCTAACACACTTCAAGGCCCTGATCCAATATGGATTGTTGTGCCAACGATTATTATTATTATAAGCAAACTCATTACATGAGTTCCTCTGATACTGTAGCGATGCAGCGAAAGCGCGAACTTGGGGCACCATCGCGAATTCGCGATGGTGCCCCAAGTTCGCGCTTTCGCCTCTGTCGCTGTAATAATGGCCGCAGCAAAGTCGATAGACGGCCTTTTAGCGGCTGGAAGAAAGTCAGGTCAAGAAAATAAAAAGTCTTTGTTCTCGTTCACCGGCCAGCGAAGATTCCAAGTGCTACTTTGTTCAAAAATAATAAACTGCGATATTCAATAGAAAATAAATAGTAAATAAAATAAGGCAGTGGTTTTTGAACATTGGAGAATAAAGCCCCCAAAGTGGTAACCCCGTACGTTCGGGCAGAACAGTTTTTTTTCTCCAAAAGCTACAGTTCCAGCGGACTAAGGAAATACAGAGCTCTGAGTTCAAGAGATAGCCAGAGATGTGGTCGTTTGTTGCCTACGGTCTCTGCCAGACCGTTTCCCGCGTGACTGCGGAAATTGTTGCGCCTCTTCTTTTTCTCCGCTCTCTCTGAATCAATAAGGAATATGTCGCGCAAGGGGAAATCCGCGGAAGACGCAATACCGCCGCTACCGGCAGTCGCGGTTAGGATACCTCCCTTTTGGTGACGCAATCCTGCTGCGTGGTTCCGCCAATTGGAGGCGCAATTTGAGATGGCGGGCGTTATGGCGGACGCCACCAAGTTCGACCAAGCGCTCATCGGTCTCGACGAGGAAACCATTGGACTTGTGAAGGGACTGCTGGAGGAGTGCTCGTACGTCCACTTGAAGGAGCAGCTGATTCGGCGTCTTTCAATAAGTGAGGAAGCAAAGCTTAATCACTTGCTGAATGAGCTGAGGCTAGGTGACCGTACCCCCAGCCAGTTGCTAAGAGAAATGAAGCAGCTGGGTGGGGATAAGGTCGGCTCTGAGCTGGTAAAGTCTCTGTGGCTGCAACGACTCCCGGAGAGCACCCGGATCATCTTGGCCTGTGGCAACTCGGGTTCGTTGGAGGTGTTGTCCGCCACGGCCGACAAAGTACACGAGGTGTACACGCATCCCGTAGTCGCGGAAATTTCCCGAGACACAACTCCGGAAATCGATGAGCTTAAGTCCATGGTAACAATAATGGCCGACGCGATCACAAAGCTCACAGCGAGGGTTAGTATAATATTTTGCGTTCCGAAAATAGATCTCGATCGCAATCACGATCGATGTCTCCTTCCCGAAATGGGCGTAGTCGTACGCTGGAATCCTTATCGACCTCGACGGTTTGTTGGTACCATCGGACATACGGAGCTCAAGCGACTAAATGCACCATCGGATGCACGTTTAGCGCAACAAGAAACTAGGTTTTCTGGGAGCCTCGGCGATGGCTACTCGAAGTTTAGTACCACGTCGCCTTACAATTTTCGACACCCCAGGGTAAACGTTTCTTCCTGGTCGACACGAAGTGGTCTAACACACTTCAAAGCCCTGATCAAATATTATTATTATTATTATTAAGTAAAAAAAATGGCAAAAACACCTAAAATGAGTGATATCGACAAAAGAGAAATAATTGCCTTATTCCATGAAAAATGTAGCACACGACAAATAGCGGTCGTTGTGGGCTTAGTCAGTCCTCTGTAGCTCAGTGTTTGAAAAAAATCCGGTCCACAAGGTCTGCTGGCCGAAAACAGGGTTCTGGAAGGACTACATCAGCCAAAGACAGACTGATGCGGAGATTAAAAAGAGCTCAAAGATGCCATTGGGACAAAAATTAGTGCATCAACGGCTCGTCGGAGGCTCAGAGAGGGCGAATTTCATGTCCGGCGTCCCGCAAATAAAGCATTTTTTAAATAGAAGAACGCGGAAGGAAGCCTATTTACGGGCAAAGGAACACGAAAATTGAACACTGGAACTGTTACAAACTGTAATATTCTCTGATGAATCTCAATTTAATATTTTTGGGTCGGATGGGATCCACCACGTATGGAGAAGATCAAGTTAACGATTCAGTGGTGAGTGTATCCAGACCAGTACGCCAGCCGGTGAGCAGGATGATCTGGGGCTGCTTTTCGTTTTATAGTGTTAAAGGACTTTCGCTAATTGATGGAAAAGTCAATGGTCCAGCCAATAGAAGAATTTTGGAGGAGCATCTAATACCTTGCATTTAACAGCGATATCAGTATTCAAGTGAGGTCATCTTTCAGGACGATTCTACGCCCTGTCACAGGTCCAACATTGTAAGTAATAATTTGTTTTCCATTCTCTTGCTGTTTTGTAAGAAATATGGAAGGTTTCCCAGTTATTTGACCTTTTTTGCTTTTGAGGTCGTCGAAAACTGAGTAAAGCAGCTGACTTGGCCCGGGAACAGCACTGTATATATCTACATTGAAAAATAAAAATTGTAGTTTGGAGGAAGCTATCAATTTTACCCTATTCCCGTAAAATTCACGTCTGCAACCACGAACTCATCTCCTATCAGCACCTATAGCTATAGGCAGGTGGACGTGGGCCTTGGACTCCGACGAAAGTTTTCGTGGCGTTTCAATTTTGCGGAAACTAGCATCCCCATATTAGGCGCAGACTTCCTGCGTCACTAAGGGCTGCTGGTTTACATGCAGAATAAGACCTTGATAGACCCTGCAAGCTCGTTGCGGACGTCAGGGAATAATTTTACCTTCCGAACTTCCGAACTCTCTCAATAATTTTCGAGGGTGTTGCCGATCATCGCATTCGTGCACCTCTCCGAAAGATTCGCAACATCACTACGAAAAGTAGTTTCTCTAAGCCGGTGAAGCACGATGTGTAGCACCATATCACTACCACCGGCTCTCCAATCTCCTCAAAGGTGCGTCCTCTATCACCCAAGAAGCTTGTTTTTGCGAAGAGGAAGTTTGAAAATTTGATGAAACAGGGTATCTGCAGAGCATCAAACAGTTGTTGTTCCTTTCTGCTTCATTTGGTCCCCAAGTAAAACGGCGAATGGCGGCCATGCGGAGATTATAGGCATCTGGACGCTCGGACAGTTCCAGACCGATATCCAATACCACTCATCCATGATTTCGCGCACTCACTAACGAATTGCCGTGTTTTTATCTAGCTTGGATCTAGCGTAGCACCTGTAGCTCCCGGAAACATTCCGAAAACGGCTATTTGCACACCTTTCGGACTCTTCGAGTTCACTAGGATGACTTTCGGCTTATGCAATGCTGCACAGACTTTCCAGAGTTTCATCCACTCTCTGTTAGGAAACTCAGACTTTTGTTTCGTCTATACGGATGATGTTTTTATCGCTCCCGCTTCCGAATCTGAGCATTTTGAGCATCTCGAGTGCGTCTTTCAACGTCTCCTTCAGGCCTAAACGTTGAAAAATGCAGATTCCTTCAAAAGCATGTGAAATTTCTTGGCTACTTGATAACCCCTCACGGTATACAACCTGATCCAGACAAGGTTGAGGCGATTAAGAGTTTTCCGCTACCAACCACGGTGGGGTGCTCAGAGGTGGCGGTGAGGAAGACCGGGCGGCAACCCTGTCGGCCAAACCAAAACCAAGTGGCCGAGGAAAACCTCCATAGTGGTGGCACCGGGAGACGCTGTACTCACTTTGGTTTGTTGGCCGTAATGCAGTAGATGAATGCTTCAAAGGCCTAATCAGAGCGATCAGACCCGAGTCTGCACGGGGACTCATCTGAACTGGCAAATTGGTCACGAAACCTTACCAGGTGTATACTGATACCATATGAACCGGGATAGCTCCTGGACTCTCATACTTCGGGTGAACTCCCGTTGTATGTGAGTACAACTCGATTATTTACGGTGGGCTCCCTAGTGGGAGTTTCATGGGGGTTGTGGTTATGCTCAAGCGAGAAAAGACCTTCGGGCCTCGGCGTGGTGTTGCGTTTCAACACGGGGGCCGTATTTCTTAGTTCGGTAGAGATTTAATTATGTCTTGCATCCACCAGTAAGAATGCTAAGCCATGCACTTGGTATAGACTAGTACCGCTGTTGTTTGTCTCAGCGGGGCTCTGATTGTAGTCACAAAATCAATCCGTGTCTTAAGAAGACCGTGGGATTAAGTCGCAAGACAGGTGCTCATGTTAAACCCTCAAAGACTTAACCAACCACGGTGAAGGATCTGCGAAGGTGCTTGGTCATGTTAACTTTCTATCGTCGTTTCTTGCCCAGGCCCGATCATCATCATGCGATCCTGAACGCCTCCTTGGCTGGACTTAAAACTAAAGACTCCTGCTAGGTTGCGTGGTCTGCTGGAGCCGTCCATGCGTTTGAGACAGTTAAAACACAAATTGTTGAGGCAACATTGCTGGCATTTCCTCAGCCAGATGCTCGTCGATGCTTGACATTCTGTGGTAAGCGCTGTTCTTCACCAACGGGTAAATCAAATCTGGCAAACCATTGAGCTTCTTTTCAAAACAGCTCAACCCAGCTCAATGCAACTACAGCGCATACGATCGTGAACCAATCCCCACATACCTCGCTACAAAATAGTTCTGTTTCTCCCTTGAGGGCAGGCCGTTCACTGTGTTCACTGACCACAAGCTCCTTACTTTCGTGCTTAAACAAAAGCCAGACAAAGCGTGGGGGGTTCACCTGCATTATTGATTGTTTGATTTAAATTATTTATGTCATCCTTTTATTATTTTATTTTATTTATTTATTTATTTGGTACTCGAGTCACAAGTTTTTGAGACTCCGCGCTTGCTCGAGCCGATATTTTTCTGTTTCTCCCATTTCGCGCCGGATTTGTTTTCGTAACTCCTA
This sequence comes from Hermetia illucens, assembly GCF_905115235.1. NCBI lineage: Eukaryota > Metazoa > Arthropoda > Insecta > Diptera > Stratiomyidae > Hermetia > Hermetia illucens. The sequence continues at coordinate 152,026,826 of NC_051852.1, read as the reverse complement.
CCAGACCTTCTCATTTGGTGTTGCAGGCATCGGATAAAGGACACTTTGGAAATACCATGCTAGGAACCATTGTGGAAAAAAAAGAAACAGTTTCGCTGATTGTCAGTTTTACCGTAGCGATGAAACTGGCAAATCATAGAGTTTGGATGATCCAGCAGTTCTTTTTGTCCATTCGATTATACTTCAGACTGTGCATTGTCATAAGATTTAACCCTTGCAAATTTCACCTTATCTTACACTTCCGTGAAACATTTCCAAACTCCTTTGAACCTATTTTCGGTCACAAAGATGGTAAGCTTGCAGTAACGGAACCAGCACAATGACGAACTGAGCCGTTTTGTGAATCCCAACATGTTCCAGAAGCTTAGTGAACTAAAAATGGTTATTGTTGACATAAACAGAGGAGTTAAAAACATTTATGGAACTTCAAGAACAGCCTAACTTTGGAAACATTATTCATATCTTTTAAGTAAAGGTAACGACATAAAAAATCAAAGTGTTCATTTATTTTTTCATTCATTCGGTCAAATTAATTAATGGAGGGATATTCACAGTTTATTTGATTTTACTGTATATTTGGCACAATATCCAATGGCATATTATTAAAATTTATATATTTATCATTTATATAACCATCAATCAATATACACAATACTTTTCTGTGAAACCTCAATTAAGTCCCATTCGATTTTCCCAACGAGCAGGACCAAATTAAACTTATTCTGAAGTACCATCGGATGCGGCCGAAGTCGAATATTTGTATTTTCTGTAATATAATATCTTCCAATAATATTGTACAATGTATTTACAATTACCAATAATGTGATACAAAAAGATCATCGAGAAAGGGTCTGGTCATTGCATTTTCATTATTCATGAAATATGGAAAATAAAAGGAATATAAACTATGGAAAATGAAATGTTTATCATGTGGTGAAAATTCTCAAACCGACAAAAAATAGGCTTGAGCATTGTTGAACGAGATACATATTTATAATAATGAATAAAGTAGTCATCCAAAAGTATATTAATTATAGGAGAATATCTATTCTATCTGGGAAATCTCCATCTTTTTCTCTGTGGTTGAATTTTAGAGTTTTTTCAGATTTTAACACTAGCTAACAGTTTGGAATCTGTTATGTTAAGATACATATTAGGAATTATCTAAAAGCATGAAGAATCCGTACGACTTAAAGTCGAGAGATGTCGAACGGCGTCATCAAGCGTGAATACATAGTTGCTACAACAGCAGAAAAGAAAAGATTTTTAGCGTCCTATCGTGTCCAGCAGCCAAAAATGGTATAATCATATCCCAATGAATGCAAAAGAGGGGTGTGCATTTTTGTTCATCGAATATATTGATTTGGAGTGTCAAATTAAAGGTCTCCTTTACTACTTTCCAAATCAAGTTTTAGTTTTAAAGCCTATTGAGAAGAAACGGAATAGTGAGATAGTCCCAAAAGGGTCACTTAAATTCAGGCTCTCAGAAAGTACCAACCAGAAAAATCTGAAAAAAATGAATCATGATGATGGTCCTACATGGCATCTGGGCTCCGAAATACCCTTCATGTCGATTTCTGCTAAAATAAAGTTAATAATAGTATGTTGATATATTTTTTAAATTTACTGCGAACTCCCATTAAGTTAATACTAATATATTAGTATACAGCTTTAGTATCGAGCAGCCCACTAGAAAGTTTGGTGAGGCTACAGTAGGTCAAATTTGCCTCATTTGCGTTAAATTGGTACCCGCTAAAAGATAAAATGTCAGTATTACATCACATGAATATCGGGTATGTTCAACGTATATGCACTACGAGCTATGTATAAATAAAATCATCGTGTACCCAGTTAGTTAGTTTAGTTAACTGGGGGGAGCCGCAGCTCCGAGCACTCAGGCCATTATTAGGCCCATTGTACTATCCCCGTAAGTTGCTTATTCAATGGCTTCCCGCCTACGGTGTTCCCAGGCTTTAGCGAATCTGAGAACATTCTCAAGAGGCAGAGAGTGTGCAGATTCTTCATTGAAGAAAACCTTGCCAAGGTGTCTTCGTCTGAGATCTGAGGATGCCGGGCAGCTGCATAAAAAGTGCAGGCCTGTCTCCTCCTCCTTCTCACATTGGCTGCACACAGCCGAAACCACTACCCCAATCTTTTCCATATGGTAGTTTAAGGGGCAGTGTCCCGTCAAAAGCCCTACTAGGGTTTTCATGTCCGACTTCTTAAGGGACAACAAAAATTCCGCTCTAGTGGCCTTAGGCTCTTCATAAGGATTTTCGCTTGCCGGCAAGAGTCCAAATTTCTCCACTCGGCTGCGTGAATCCTTGCAATTTCACCCTTCAGAGTAGACTTGACAGTAGATAGTCGGATTCCAAGAGCTGGTTCTGGCCCCACCATTGTGAATCCAGACCCTCGGCGAGCCAGTCTATCAGCCTCCTCATTACCGGCGATGTTAGAGTGCCCCGGCACCCACATCAGGAATGTTTCGTTCAGTCGGCCAAGTTTCAGCAGCACCTGATGACAACTCCACACCAACTGGCTTGATATGTTGTTGCCATTTAGTGCCGATAATGCCGCCCAACTGTCGGAACAGATCCGAATGGTGCGACCCCTCCATTTTTGTCGCAAACATTCTTCTGCTGCCAATGAAATGGCATATATCTCCGCCTGGAATATGGTCGTCATTTTTCCGAGTGGTCGGGCCAGTTCTATAATCGGATTCTCCGAGAACACACCTGCACCCGATCCATCCTCCGTGACTGACCCGTCGGTGAAGATTATTAGGTCTGTAATCTGAAAAGACTCATGGCCATTTGTCGACCATTCTTCTCTTTCGGTGATTACGACAGTGTATGTCTTTTCAAAGACGAATCTGGAAACCATATGATCGGTCGGCATCAGGGCTACCGGATGTTTTTCAAGGAATTTCCAGATAGACGCATGCCCGTTGGATTGGCCGCCTTTCCACGCCCCAATGGTATCGAGCCTATATGCGTCGTTGGCCGCTTTCCGTTTCACCCCCAAGTGAATGGGGGGTAAATTTAGGATAGCTTCAAGTGCTGCAGTCGGCGTAGTACTCATTGCTCCAGTAATACTTAGGCAACCAAATCTGTGAATCTGCGTTAGCAGCTTCCTGCTGTTAGCAAAGTTCAGTCTTGGCCACCAGACGATGCATGCATACATCAAAATGGGTTTTATTATGGATGTATACATCCAATATATCCGTTTAGGTGAAAGTCCCCAGGTCTTACGTATCGCATTCCTACAGCACCAGAGCAATCTGCAGGATTTCTGATATTGTTGCTAGATATGATGCTTCCACGTTAACTTGGAGTCGAAATGTACTCCTAAATACTTGACTGTTTGTGCCAGCTGGATTTCCGCCCCTGCTAAAGTGGGTAGCGTATAGCTGCCCCAACTGACCTTCCTAGTGAACATAACTAGTCCAGTCTTCCTAGCGTTCACCGTGAGTCCATTGTGGAGGCACCAGCTGTGGATTACATGCAGAGTTGCATTCAAGCGGTCACATACTGTGTCCGCAAACTTGCCGGTAATTATTACGGCTAGGTCGTCCGAAAATGCTTGCGCGAAGACTTTTTTGTCCTCCAGGAGCCACAGCAGGGTATCCATCACTAAGAGCCATAACAGTGGAGAGAGAACCCCTCCCTGAGGGCAGCCCCTGAGACATCCTGCTTCAATAGACTTCTGGCCGACCGATATGTGGATTTTTCTCCACTCCAGCATGTGAAGGATCCAACTGATTAGCAGCGATTCGATTCCATGCTGTCCCGCCGCATCACAAATTGCCGCAAATGAGGCATAGTTGAACGCACCTTCGATGTCCATGAATGCGCCTAAGGCGTATTCTTTATCGGACATCGCCTTTTCAATTTTTACCGTAAGTTCATGGAGTGCTGTCTCCGTGGATGGCCTTTTAGGAATGTGTGTATCCCTTATGAACCGATCTACTAATCTTTCTAGTCCTTTTAGCAGAAAGGATTTTAGGCTGATCGGTCGAAAGCTTTTGCGTCTGTGTAGGTGGGTTTTCCTGGTTTGGGAATGAACAACACCTTCACATCCCGCCATTTAATTGGAATATAAGCGTGTGCTAGGCATGCACGATATATATTCCTAATGTGCAGACCCAGGGCATCCATTCCTTCTATTACTAGCGCAGCGATGATGCCATCCGGACCTGCAGACTTGTATCTATGGAACGAGTTAAATGCCCATTTAACTCGCTCCAGTGATACTACTTTGCATGCCAGATTCCAGTCTCTCGGTTGAGGGCTGTATGCACCTGTTGGCCACGAGACTAGATTTTCGATGCTGCTTGGGAAGTGCACTTCAAGTAAATGGTTTGCCGTTTCTTCATCGCTTTCTGTGTACTTCCCATTCTGTAAACGTAAATAACTCAGTTTCTGGCTACGTTCTTTGACCAGAATCCGCTTCAGCTTTGAGGTTGCCTCAAGAGAGTTAGTCTCTTCGCAAAAGCGTCTCCAAGATGATCGTTTAACCGATCTTATGCTCTTCTTTAGAGCCTTCTGTTACTCTTTATAGCGATTCCAGCTAGTGCTTGATTCACCCTTCAGAGCACGATTAAGGAGGATCCTTGTCGTTCTCCTCTGTTTTGCCAAATCCGAGTTCCACCATGGTGTTTTACCCTTCTTTGGCATCTTGAGTGGACAGCTTCTTCGAAAGTTTCTCTCATGCTAGTTGTGATCATCTGGGTTGTCTTCTCAATTCCAGCAATGGATTTGATGCGCTTCCCAGGGATCGTGACTCGGGCGCTCAATTCTGTTTGATACATTACCCAATCTGTCTTCCTCGGATTCCGAAATGGAATGGGTGGAGGTAGATCCATGCCCATAACGAAATCAATGCGTCTGTGATCCGAGAGTGTGATATCGTTTGATACTCTCCACTCTCCGATCAGAGCCGCGATGTCAGGAGATGCCACCGTGATGTCGATGACCTCTCGCCTGACCACGTTGAAGAAAGTGGGTTCATTACCCACATTTAGGATCTGCAAATCGGTTTCTACTAAATACTCCAGTAGTCTCGATCCTCTTGCATTGATGTTCGAACTTCCCCAGCATATGTGGTGCGCGTTGACATCACATCCTGCTATTACCCCCATGCCTCTACTTTTGGCATATTGGATAGCTCTGATGAATGTTCCACTGGGAACGTCTTCTGCGTCGTAGGCGAAATATGCAGAGCACCATAGTATCTCTTTATCTCCCTGTTGACTTTTTATGGTTAGCTTAGCCGATGTGGTGTCGCCATCACATAGGTCGTTAACCAGGTTAGCCTGGAATTCTTTGGAGACTACCATGCAGGTGCGGGGTCGCTCGCTTCCATTGGCATACAATAGGTCAGCATGTTGGAAGTTTAGGCCCCTGACTGCCCCACCAACAACCCACGGTTCTTGTATGAGGTATATAAATGTCTTGCAGCTATTGATCCGACGACTGATAAGTGCAGTCGCCGCTTTACAATGCTGCAAATATATATTTGATAAGACTTAAGGAAAAATTTTAAGCCCAAGCAAGTTGTCAAGTAGATTGTTGGAAGCAGGGAAATTGTACGTTTGTTGGCCAGTTGCGGTTGTGACGCGATTGCATGCATGTGGACAAGTCGCAGTTCGCCGACCAGATTGTGGCAGCCGCAATCTCTCTACACACGTGCAATCTCGCGCCAACCTACAACTTGGTTGCTCGTCTGTGGTTAGTGCAACGCACTATTGATACGCAAAATTAAGGTAAATATTTATAGATGATTCTGCGGCTGCGGCAAATAGCAAGTGTCTGTTGTTATCATCACCATTCAAAAGTCGGCGCTAACCGAGGAACAATAGAACATCATACCAAGATTTGTTGGGGATGTTCTTTGCATAAGGAGACGGTGTCTCGATGAAGCGTCACAAAAACTCAATCATTCAAGTCAATTATCATAGATCAGGGATTCGATGAAGAAAATTGTAGTAGAATACTTTAAGAAGGCTTTAGATGATTAAATATATAAATATATATAGGTCTTAAAACAGTGGAACCATTTTGAATTCATCCCGGATTCCGGATTGGAAGAAATTCGATACACTGGCCAGGTGATGACCAGGTAGATGGCATATCAAGTATTTCTCCGACCTCAAAAGTAAACAAGTGGGAAACCGGAAGCTCAGCGCTTCATATATGAAAGGTTTTGTCGATTTGTAATTTGATATGGTACTGACATTTTATTGTTTAGGGAGTAGTAATTTGACGCGCCAGAGACTTCGTTAATAGTACTAGGATTCCCACCAAACTTGCCAGCATGCCGCTTCATATGAAAACATATATTACTGCTATTTATGGAACTACAATGAACTTAAGTTCCCAGTTCCAATTTTCTACCGAATTTCTTGTCAATAGGCGTAACCGTTTCTGAGAAAGGTGTGTGTGATAGCCGAAGAGGCAGACTCGAACATCGGTTTACTATTGTAATAAGGTTTTGTTTTCAACAAAAATAAACAAAAATAAAAATTAAAAACATCCGTACTAGGTTTTTCAAAATCTCCAAAGTAGAGTATAGCAGTTCTTGTTTGTTCACTGGTAACCACAGCTCTCGCAGTATTCCAGTTTTTCTTGCAACCCTTCACCTTCCTATTATCTTTTCTCCCGGATGGTGCACTTTCAAAATAGGCTGTATTGATTAAAATCTGGAGTTTGTGAAAGCACCATCGGATATTCTGAAAGATTCGGTTTTTGCAAACTCATCCGATTCATAGACTCTACATGGCATCTCTTCCAACTTCCATTTCCTCACAATATCTTATTAAACTTTCTCGTTTCGACTTTCTCACGAGCCTCTTATATTCATGCTGAAAGTTCATGGATTTTAACCAGTCTGGAAGTATTTATTGTTTTTATAAGCACGAATCATGAGGAAACCGATGTGCCGCGTTTGCCTCATATAATAGGATAATCCGTTTCAAAGTATTCTAAAAGTGTGCGATTCCCAATTGAACTTTATTCGTCTAAGGAGTCTTTAGCCTTCTAGAAAGCTACACTTTGCTACCAAGAAATTCATTCAAGTTCATTCAATTCTGCTTTTCTTGGATTCGGTCTTTATATTTTACTATGTTAACGTAATTTTCTAACGTATGGTCTGTTCTACCTACGCAGATCCACTGTGCCAAAACACTATTTGGTTTATGTCAAAGATCATAATCATTCTTCAATCTTCAAATAAAAATGACAGACTATAGTTTTCCAATATGGTTGAATTAGATTGAATCTTTCCAAGAAAAAGCTGAGCATCATATGCTGACGGTCTCTAAAAATGTTCAGACTCTCTTGGTCTAGTTCGAACCCCAACCTGAAATCCTTCACATCAGTGAATGTTGTCTGTGTATCCTTCTTGACTTTCATGAATCTTACCCTCCAGGGTTCGAAATGATGTTCCCTGCGAGTATCTAACTTCCGACATCTACTGTCCTGCTGACTTCGGTGGTTGCGATTGTGAACTTGGTCCAGAAGCTAGAAATAGTCGCTGGGATAGCATGCTGGAGCCACTTTAAGGTAACCCAATCAGTGCACCCCAATGGAAGAGCTCATCATGAGAACCATGGTTTTGGTCCATTCTCCAACATTTTTTCCACAAACACTCTCACAGGATGTAAAATTTTCTCTCTGATATTTTACTACGGTAAAAGGAAACTCGATTCAATTCCTCTTCTCCCCTGTTCGTGTCAGTGTTTCTATGGGATCCCTCTCACCGATTGGATCAATTCCAAACAAAAATGTCTTAGCCTCCGCGAAGATCACTGAAGTAAGGTGTACTGTAGTGGACATCAAAGCCTTCTCTGCTTTTCGCGGGCGGAAGATGGGCGTATTGAATCCTCTTGTGGGATGGCAGGATTCGCAGCATTTGAAATTTATTTCGAATGTTGCGAATGCGAACAAATAGATGGCGCGGAACTTTCCACTTTGTAGAGCTCGCCACGGGAGTGGAAGACTAGCGAGGAAAGTGTGCCATGAGTTAGGGGCAGAAAGAAACACATAAAACGAGATCATTCTCTTCTGCCTCTAACGTTTGGATAGTCGGTTATCACGCGGTGCAGTTTTTAATCAATTTAAACTCATTCATTAAAATTAATAAAGTCTAATTATTACATCTATCGAGTATTGATTGTAAAAACCTAGTCCACGCTCGCCGTCTCCAGCATCGACGCCGCCGCCGCCTCCACCATCGACTATGGTGCCATCTAAACATTAAATCCGAAAATATCTCCGAATATGGTTTACCACATGTTTTTGACTGGAGGAATTGAGAAAGATAATTCTGATTGAAAAACTTTCAGTGCTTTCTTATAATGCTCACTGTCCACACATGTGAACGAGGCTTTCCTGTTCGATTAAAATGTCATTAGGATCGAAAGTTCTAATAAAGTATCATCAAGTGTAATACAGCAATTATTTCCATCAACACACATGTTATGAACCCGAACTTCTAATAGAAAGGTCATAGGAAGATGCACAGGATACTAAATGAGCTCATATAATCACTCGAACAGGACATTGCTGGTCAATGCTCATTCGATGTCTTCCAAACACTTGAACTGTTTAACATTTATGGATCAGTTCAATAAAGTACCTACACTACGAATTCCTGCTCTTTACATTGCCCCCAATTAATAGAAGTCATTTGCAAGGACGACTCAAGTATTGTTTCAAGTATTTATGGGAATACCATGTCAATGGTAAATGTAAAAGATAAGAGAGTCTGGGACCTTTCGAAAATCTTGTCGGAGTTATAAACATTCTTTGGACTAGGATGTGTCCATGTGAGCAACATTATATTGCATTGTAGAGTGAACGAATGTCCAGGACCGGGTCCATGATAATGTTGACTTGAAGAATTATAGCTGCTGGGACTTGAATTTGGATGCAGTTGCAGATAACATGCTTCTGGAAAATCAGAGCTCAGTTGAATATGCCTTGAGAGGAAATAATTGCAGACAAGGAAGAATTATGAATCTAGTTTTCGGTAGTGGGTTGATTCCAACAGTTCTATGGAATGAAGAAGTATGTTAGTGGCAATTTATCGGTCTATATCCTTTAACCGAATCGATATTTTCGTTGTGCAGCAACTTCTATTTGCGGGAGCATAATTCTCTTAATTGGTAATCATTTCTGGAACGTAATCGCATTTGCAATGTCGAATGTACTACAAAATGGAGTTATTGCTCTTCTTGGATTTCCGCCAATAAATCGTACTAAGTCCGAATGAAGAAGAGCTTAGGACTGCCATGTTCAATGGAGTTCTTAATATCACATCATCGCCTTATTCCTGACTTATTGATACATATCTGAAAGAAGCCCAATGACCACATACTATACATGCAGCGCAATTAGAGCTCCTTTTCCCTTTGCCCTCATTTTCAAAAACAAATTGGAGTCATGCCAAATATTTCAACAGGATAGAAGATTACTATACCTTGGAGATTAAGAAGGTTTCGTTCGGAGAGCAGCTCAGAACATATAAGATTTTTCTTAACGCATCTAATGTCCATAGCGTTACATATCAGGCGATAAGGATATGAGTGGTATTACGGCGGTGTCGGTACACGGCGATTTGTAAGATTTGTTGAGAGCTTTGATGAGTATGTATTTAGAGAGGTGTATACTTTTGAAGGAGCACAAGCAGTGCTCCAATTTTATAGTAATTGAGGTGACCGACAGTTATACTTATGTACAACTGTTACAACTCCCTCTAGTAAAATGTTTGAAATAGGTCAGCTTTAGGGTAAAGACGTTGTATTTGAATTGGAACTGCTTAGTGCATCAGAAATATACGATTTCATTGTCATTTAAAGTAAGCCACTTCTTAGATAAATGTAATAGATAGGGCGTGGGTTCTTAAGAACAAGTGGCTTACGTTCGCCATCATTCATTGAAATTATATGGTTGTCATTTACCCCTTACTGGAGTAAAGTGCGTCAACCACACCTAAGCGTCATCGTTAGCGGTTTCCTCAAATACCCTTCAACTCCCCTACGATTACCCGAGATGACCGAATTCCTCCTTCGCTGATCCGCGCCAATTGCTCTTTGGGTGACCCACTCGTCGACCATTTTAGGAGAATGGATTCCACTGCATGGCGTAGACAGCAATACAATTGTTGCCTTTCTTTAATGTGTGACCGATCCACTATTATTTCCGCCTTCCAATCACATTGCGTAGGGTGCGTAGTTCTTCGTTTGTAATAGTATAAGGCAAGCATACCCTGATGATACAGACAGATGTTGATGAAGGCTTGGACCCTTCAAGTGACAATAGGGGTCACTTTCTATATGCTATTTCCTTATAGCAATACATGAAAATCATAAGCACGAAGCAGTCTCCCCTTAATCTAGTGTTGAGATAACTGTATTTCTAGATTTCAGGGAAGGCAGCGAAAACGGATCTAGCATTGTTCATTTGTCGGGCAACATCCAGTTCGGTGCCACCGAATAGAAACCAAGCTTCGTATAGATAAGAATTTACCGACACCTTCGATGTTCTGCCACTTAATTCAGATAGGGAGAATGCGATGACCCGTCAGATTGAAAGCCTTGGTTTCGTTGGTTTTAAATTCAATCTCTCAACTTTACTTGCCTCTTCTCCAAATCCAGAGTCATTTGACCAAAGACCATGATCCAGTAAGAAAGCAGATAGATGTCATCAGCGTAGTCGAGTTGTTTGAGGAAAGATGTCATAGTCCATTGAACTACTCCACGTCCTCCGACCACTGATAAAAATAAGAAATAATATTGGTGACAAGATGCAATCCTGACGGACTCCACTTTGGACCCTACAAACTTTACCTCGATGTAGCTCGTGACATTTTGTCAAATATGTCGCACTGAAAATAGTTATTAGTTTCCCAATTCCCAATGATCCGCAGGGTGTTAATATGGTTAATGCAGGAGGGTCCCGAGTGGGAAGCAGCCTCCTCTCTGTCGATCAAACGTTCAGAATGTTCTTTGGTGCGTTCCTGGATTATTTTATCTATTATCTTTCCAAACGCAGAAAGCACGTAGATATCTCTCCAATTGTCACACTCAAAACGGGTGCCCTTCTTTTGACTTTTAACCATCATCTTCTTCTTCCATTTTTTGAAAAAGTTTTGGGATCCGGCGATTTCCGTACAAATGGAAGAAGCAGGTCTCCATAAACCGCAGATGCACCGATAACTAACATGCCGGGAAGGCTTTCAAGGCTGGCGGCTTTACTCCATGGATCAGTTCAAATCCGCATGTTACGGTGACTAGTCATTTCAGGATCAGGATCCCTACTGGATGTGATGCGGTTGTGAACCGTAGTGAAGGGTTCTGTCCACCTTTTGAGTTGCTCGTGATTGTTAACGTCTTTCACAGGACCATTGAAAAATTTGCGACCACATACAAATTCTTTCGTAATGCAGTATACATTTCTCAAATCATATCGTTCTGCTGCATTTTCCGCTTCAGTGACCAGCGCAATAGCAAAGTTCCTTTTGTCGCGGCGTACACTGCGTTAAACTTCCCGGGATTTTGCTCGATATTGGAATTCGAACACGATCAATGGAGCCTTAAACCCCTTCTGTTCATCGATTTCGCTGTCTGTCAAATCTTATGACATCGGGACGTATTCGACTACATGCGAAGCAGCCCAATTCTCATCGATATTCTCAAGCGGGTTACTCAGTAACTCTGCCGTCCGAACAGCAAGAAAGCTCTTCCACAGTCGAATGCCAGCTGGACTAAGTGACTAACGCAATACGCAAGCGATCATGAAATTGTGACTCCTTTCGAGGCCAATGTCAGCGCCTCTCTTGTTACGCACATCCAGCAGACAGCTTCCAAATTTACTGCTGATCGCAAAGTGACCAATGTGGTTGTTCCTACAGTGCCGGTTAGCTGAAATCCAATTGACCTGCCAGCATTATCGTTACAGTAATTTCTATCTTTTTTAGTCATCTCCTACGACAAGCAGGAAGGACTTTGAGTGTATTTTTAAGCCCAAGTTACATCGTCATGGGAAGAGCTACCTCAAAAACCTAAAAAGGTTGCAAAATTGACCGTTTAATACCCCACGTTTCATTTTTAAGGTTTACTGTCTGTCTGTCCGTCCGTCTATCTGTCACACCTTATAGCTCAAAAACTGCTGGGGTCCGAAAAATGTGAGTTACTTCAAGGACCTATTCTCAGAAACTACCCAACCTAAATGTCTGAAAATAAATATAGTAGTCCATGAACATGGTAGGGGGGTTGCAAAAATAAACTCTGCAATCTTCGTCCCAACCTCCACTCTACCTGATTAAAGAATCAATTCTTCCTTTCGCTTATCATTCAACCAAAAACTCAACTTACTTATTTTCGCGATAAGCAAGGAAAGAAATCGCGACTTCAATAGCTGCAACATCTTCCAGCTCCCTAACACAACACAACGCCTCACCAGTACTTTCTGCAAGCCGTCCTACACACACACCCACAATCATTCTCCAAGCAATATTGGCTATCAACGACACACATAAAGTTTCACATTAGCCCGAGACAAACGCCAAAGATGCATTTGCTATTACACAGCAATTCACAGATGAGAATAATAATAAAAATTCACTGATTATCGCACACAAAGGACGTCAGTTCATACATTGCGGCCGAACATTATATTGAGGTAATAACTACAAAAATAATGATCAGTTTTAGAAATTTCTGTGTTATAATTTGAAAATATTCATGGTATTAAAATAGGTTTAAGGGTATTGGGAACCCTTTTAAAATAAGAGGAAAGTAAGGATTTGAAGGAAGGATTGTGGAAAGATTAAAAAAGGCTGGGGATAAACAGAGATTTATATGCTTCGACCTAGGAAAGGTGACATGACCTACCTGTTGCAAAGTACTTCTACCAAGGGGTATTACTGCTATTCAACAATGTCATTTTTAATTTTTCGACATGTTTGCAAACAACTTTTTTTCACCCTTGGGCTTTTCGATATTAAACTTGATAGTAGGGGTGGGCTCAATATTCCCACTATTTGCTACCTGACATATACATCGACTTCACTACCTCAGCGACTACTTTTTGCCCTACTCGAAAAGTGCTCTGAGGGCGCCTCTGCTAAACAGGGATAGTCCGTTCCAGATTCCAAATTTGTTCCCAATTTTTGGGTGGTTATCGTTGTAAACCCGATTCGTTTCGAGGTTTAGCTTGGGATCCCTTCATAATATGAGTTTCCCGGAGTACTAGCAGACTTTACTCGGTTTTCGGGCGCCATTCGTTCCCACTCGTTTGTTATTGCCAAAATGAAATTAATATTTTTCCAAATCAAATTTACAGATCATTATATAATCCAAAAAACTATATACGAAAGATATCATATACGTATATGGCAGTTTCTTTTTTAGATTACGTAACAATTAGATCGTGTAAATTTGATTCGAAAAAATGTTAATTTCATTTGGAAAGTTGTCAATTTGATTTGGAAAAATGTTAATGTAATTTGGTAAGCCGTGCATTCGATTCGGAAAGGCGTCAATTTGTGGTTTGAATTAGGATATGGTTTATTAGTCAAGGTGTAAATAAAATTAAACGGGATGAGAAGATTATTTCCTTGTTTGGTTAAAGATTTGGTTCAAAAAACCATATTTCAGAAACCGACTGTCCCCTTCTTCAGCGTTTTATGATTGTTAATTTGGTTTAGAAAATTCTTAATTTCTTCTGGAATGTCGTTAATTTGAAGTGAGCATGGTATATATGACAAGTCCCGGATCAAATTACCTAAAAATGCACGGCCCCGACATTTGATATATATAAAGGAAACTGGACTACCAATTGGGAACCTCGAAAGTCTTGAACAAATAGCTAAATAACCACGGGGGACAGGAACTTAATAGCAAAGCAAATGCCTCCACTAAAACCGATGTACCATGTATAGCTGAATATATTATTAGTCCCTTTGATATTAATGAACTAGATACAAATTAATTGATTTCCAATTTTCATCCGGAAAAAGTAAACAAATTTCGCCCAACAGCTGTTCAAACTGCAAAATTTCTCTCCATGCTGCCTCCCTCTAAAAATAACAAATTGAATGCCCTTTTGAAACGATAGTGCAATAATTACCATTGCTTTGACCTTTGTATACCTGTATGTAGGTTTTTATCCGTGCGGAATGGACCACCCTCAGGGAGCTTTCCATTTGCACCCAGACTGATTAATTGGTTGCCGAGATGAAAACTTAAAGCTAAGGGAATTGCTTTAATCTACTTTTGAATGTACTTTCTATGGCTCCTGTTTATTTAGAATAAGGTTGACAGTGTGCACTTTGAAAAAAGATTTTCAGTAGATGTTCAATAATTAAGAGGAAATGTGGTTACCGCCTGTGCTGAAGTCAACTGCATGTTACTCTTTTTTGGATCACTGGGCATCCAGTTTTTGGTGAAAAAAATTAACTCACGGGGTATAGGCAAACTCATTAGATGCTGTCTCACCTCTGCCCTGACCCCGTGACTGAAAGTGGTTCCAGATGTGCGGAGGTAGGGGTGAGGTGGCGGTTGATGAGTTGCCTTTACCCTGAACGAAGCCATCATACGTCTTTTCAAGGTTTTGTGTAAAACATAACCTTATTGAAATCGGTTTACTGTCTGTCTGTCTTTGTTTTTTTTCTAAGGCGGCGTAACTCTTCAAAAGACTCTGGCCTGGGCACGCCAGAGTGTGGAATTTTTACCCACAAAACCACCCCCGACTCCCCCCTACCCCGCGGAACCCCCCTTAGATATTACATTACGGGGCGGAGTTCCGCGCCTTTCTCACTTCTTTTGCTTTTCGCAGTTTATTCTGGATTACTGCGATCATGGAATTGATCACATCTCAATCCTCCTGGCAAGCTACCATTCTCCGGACAAACTTGTCCGGTGATTGCACTTCACCTAGAGTTTCCTCTAGGTTCCTCTTTTCTTCCACAAACATAGAACATTGGAAGAATACGTGCGCTGGCTCCCCGTCGCAGTTGGGACAATTAGGTGAGGTGTCCAATTTAAACCTGAACAGGTATTGACGGTATCCTCCATGGCCGGTGAGAAACTGGGTGAGATTATAATTGATCTCCCCACGCTTTCTCTCCAGCCACTCCCCAATCATCATCTTATAAGTCCAACCACCCTTTTCTGACGGGTCCCATCGCTATTGAGTTTTCCGTCTATCACCACCCCCAAGTATGATGGCCGGGTTGGAAGTGGTGATACGATTCCCGATTCTAATGCAGGCGTAATTCCTCTTGCGGCGCTTAGTGATGAGGACCGCGTCCGTCTTTTCATCCGCGAGTGGCAGTCCAGCACTCTCTAATCAACCCTTAACAACATTGATTGCTTCACTCGAGTACAATTCAGCATCCTCGAGATGCTTTGGGACCACAACCTTTATTATATCGTCGGTATAACCCACTACCCTGGCCTCCTCTGGCACCGGAAGGTTAAGTACATCATTGTACATGATGTTTCAAAGTAGTGGGTCCAGTAGAGAGCCCTGTGGGACACCTGCGGGGACAATGTACACCTTGGGTCCATCATCGGTATTATACCAGTATATCCGCTCTTGCAAGCAGCTATCAATAATAGCAGCGAGGTAGGTGGGCACACCAATCGTCGCCCGAGAGTTTCGTATAAGGTTCCAACTGGCCAAGTTGGATGCATTCCTCACATCCAGGGTCACCACCACACAATATTTGCTGACACAACCTCGCCGCGAATTGCATTTTCGGCCAAGCCAGTAACCATTTTAATGGCATCAATGATTGATCAGGTTTTACGGAACCCATATTGCCTATCTTGGCTCCCTTGGCTCTCGACGACTGGGAGTAATCTATTATAAATAACCCGCTCCAACATTTTCCCCATAGTTTCTAGAAGATATATGGTTCTATAGGAGGACGGTTCCCCTGGAGGTTTGCCAGCCTTAGGCAGTAGCACCAGCTTCTGCCGCTTCCATGGTGCAGGAAAGATACCCTCGGACCTACACGTTTCGAACAGCTCCGCGAACATACCCGGTCTACATTTGACGGCAAGTTTGAGTGCCTTATTTGGTATATCGTCCAGAGCTTGGCCTTGCTGGCGCCTATTCGACTGCAGATCTCCAGCAGCTCGTCCCTGGTGACTAGTGGAATCGGCGTTGAATGCAGGGGGCGCCGGAAGGTGTCAGTACCTCCCTCTTGCCGGGAGGAATAATGCCTGGATTATTTTCAACAAAAGCATAGGGCACCTGATCTGCGGAGATGATCGGACTCTGAATCGTCTTTCACGATTTCATAGGTGCTACCTTACGGATTTATGTCCGCTTCCAAACGGAGCTCCTTAGAGCTTTCCCTCTTACCCTGCCGGATGGCAAACTTGAGATTCTTGCGGGCTTTCTTACAGGCATGCTCCTTTTGCCCTTGATCGATCCTACCTATTGCCCTTTGAGCTGTTCGTCTGGCTCTGTGGCAAATCGGTCGAAGGCTGCCAAGTTCACTGTTCCACCAATAATTGGGTTGTCTATTGGGGAATAAGCATCTCCTAGGCATCGACGCGTCACATGCTTTAGAGATGCTTTGTGTAACATGGAGGGCTGTAACTGTAGAGGTGCCTGCTTTGCTAGGCAGGTCTAACCACACCTCCATGAATGTTTGCCCATCCATCGCTTTTTCAGACCATCCTGGTATTCTTTTTGATTTCAGCTTCCGAGGTACGGGTCTCCTGCCTTGTGGCTCCGTCCTTAGTCCAAAGGAGATTGGCTGGTGGTCGCTATTGGTGAAGTCCTTGCTAACTTGCCAGGACATGTCAGATCTATAATACAATTGAACCAGATCCCCCTTTCCGAAAAGTGTTTAGATCATCTTCGTTGACCAGAACTACATCCAACTGTTCGAATGCTTCTAGTAACACTGCTCCCTTGTGTTAGTTTTTTTGCTGTCCTACTCGATAGCCCACACCTTAAAGTCACCAGCTAGCACCTTTGGACCTCGTCCCATTGCATCGTGAAGAAGATCGTCTAACAGGTCTTCAAACTCAGACACTGACTCCCTCGTCTTCAATACGACAATTGGACAATTGGACAATGTGCTGTATCAACGCAGGATTTCACAGAAATTGAAAATTCAAGGGAGAGTCCACCAAGGTTGCATCTTGTTACCGATGTTATTTTTTCTTGATATCGTTGACGCTCTGCATACTGTCTTGCCCGGAGGACGTGGAGGAGGGTAAGGAACTACGGACTTCAACTACGTTGATGACATCTGTTTGCTCTCTGACCAAGCCATGCACCTTGATCCTTGCACCTTGCTTAGGATTTGAAAAGTGAGGTAAGTAAAGTCTGCCTGAATATAAACAATTTGTGAGCTAGGAAAGTTTGCAACTTCATTCCTACCGAAACGTCAACAACGCCTCGAATAGGGATTGACCTTACGCCGAGAACCTCTGGCTATCGAAAAGGGAATGATTGGTTTTTGGAATGTGCGGACGCTCCTCGACAACGGGAGCGAGGGTCCTCAGTGTCGGGTTATTTCTGATGGCTACTCCAAGGCGCGTTCTCTTGAATAGGGAGTCGGTTTCTGACAGGAATTTTACTGCAAGATGCCGGTCTAGGTTAAGGAACATCATAATGGTACAGTGCTATGCACCAACAAAGAGTTCTGATATAGTGGAAGGAGATGGTTTCTATGAGCCATTACACGCAGTTCAGGATAGGCTTCCTAAAGGTGATATTGTGATTGGGATGGGCGAACTGAATGCTGGTTCTGATGGAGAAGCACGGTCTTGGCGTTAACGGTAGAAGTTTGGGGGGGGGGGGGGTTTCTGCAGTTTCCACCGCCTCGGCATTGGTAGCAGATTGTTCAACCGACATCGCACGAGCAATCAGATCGACCACTTCGAAATCAACAGTAGATTTAGGAGTTGTTTCCAGGACGTACGTGACAAGGGAGAGGCAAATCTCTCTCCAAATGGGCCACCATCTGATGGTCGCATACTTTCGCTCGAGTCTTGCGTCCGCCACTTTTTGCAGGGTTGGAGAATTCAATATCGACCGCTTATATGATCGAGCTGTTGCTCGACAGTGGGAGAGCTAACTTGGACGGTACATACATTGTGTAACCCGTCTGAGAATATCGATGAGCATTGGATCAAAATGCTCTTTTCATAAGTGCTACACAGGTGGTCCTGAGGGGGTGTCATGAAATTTGGCTGATTGCGAAATCGTGGAAGCGGATTAATGAACGGAAACGAAACGGAAATTCCAAAAAGTTTAGTGCCACTGTATTCAAGAAGCGGAAAATGACATAGATCGTAATGATTTCAGAAGTGTATATCATCAGTTGCTTTTGGTCGCAACTCTTTCGATGGTCCTGTGAAGGACGTCAACGGTTGACTTTTCATCAATGATGACGAGCAACTGAGGTGGAAAGAATACACACCGTATCACATCCACTGAGATTCCCCGTCTAGTGGATGAAATTACCAGCCACCATTACATGCAGATGCAGACTGTTCCTTCAAGCAGAGGAGAAATCATTTCGGCATCCTTGCACACAAACGGAGTAAAGCCGCTGGAATTGACGGTGTCCCCGCTGAGTTATTTATTGCTGCAAGCGCAGTAACTGCTATTTCCACTCATAAGAAAATCTTGGGAATCTGAGACCTTTCCGAGAGAGTGGATGATCGCTGAAATTCCAAAGAAGGGGACCCGTTCTAAGTGTGACAATTGGTGGAGTTCCTGCGTATACCCTGTCGTTGCAAAGATACTATGATAATTAAGATAATCCTGAAATGCATCAAAGAAAATCTCGAAAGCTAGATTGACAGAAAACACCCTAGTTTCCGCTCCGGATCCGTGTGCGGAGTTTGGATCTTGCTTCGCCTGTTCTTCATCGATTTCTAGAAAGCTTTCGATAGTGTGAATTGGCTCTCTGACGTTCAAAGCGGAGTCGGTCAAAGTTGCATTTTGTCTCCGATATTATTTCTTCTTATTGTCGGTGACGTTCTTTATGCTGCCTTGTCCGCATCAAAGGATAACTGACGATTGGGTTTTTGTCCGAAAGTCGCGTTTAGTCGCCCAGCCATAATAATGGGAGTCCTAAAAATATACGGTGTTCACTTGAACACAATGACAAACCCCACCAGTCTCGTCTAGGCAGCTGGACCCTGTGCGCGCAGGTATCTTCTTTTTGATAATCCTTGTAATTTCTCTGGTATCATTCTCGGCATCTAATAACAGGGAAGAGTTTAGAGGAAGGCGGAAAATGTATTTGGGCGCCTATTTAGAGGCTGACAAATTTCTTTGCAGGCGAATTACAAAATACTGTTGCCCACTCATTAATATTTACATAATCTTGCGTCCGCTAAATGTCCTTTTGTACAAGTCCTCAGCTTTGGTAGTTCGTCTGTGAAAACTCTCAAAGGAAGAGCATGTGATTCCATTTAAGCATGAAACACATTTGATAAAGCTGTAATAAATATGGAGACATGTCCTTCGACTCTGAACTTCTAAGCGTCTGATTATATCAAACACTGTATTCTACGATGAGTGCCTGGGAATGATTTTACTTAGCTTTCTTTAATTCCCCTTTCACTTAAACACTTTACCTTTTTCTGTAGGTTCCTCCTATCTAGTGTGCTTCGCTATGTAGTTAGTTCCCTGCACTTAAACTAGCTGTAATAAATTTTAAAGTAAGTGAAAACAACTAAAAGGAAGTGCACTTGGACTCTTGGGAAAACTTCAGGAAAACCTGAACAAAGTAATGACTTAAACGGGAACCAACTGGAGGATTTAAAAAAAAAATAATTTCGTGCACAACACGACGCAAAAGGTCATGGATTCACAAACAATATAGACTTGGAGTTGATGTTTTTGTATTGTGATATTTTCATTGTACCGTGACTTTCTCTCTGGGAGTTGTAGATTAGTTTTCTCCTTTATATGGCTGCTTTTATGATAACATAGCGTTGTAAAGAGCCAGGAAGCTTATTTATCGAGTCTTCAGATGGGAATACTTGTATATATACAACCAAGAAAATATTTCATAACTTTTCCTCTTCCTTTTCAAAGTAAAATATTTTCATGCAATGAAGAGGAATTTCAATAGGATAAAGTGAATTTGAAAGAGGAATCTCAGTAGGTTAAAGCGATTTGGAACAGCAGATTGTCAGCGCAAAGTCTAGCTAAGCCGGTCAAGAACATAGTTAAGGGATCTGTGCATGAAAGAGGTAAGTATTTCACTGAAAATCCAGGTGTTTTGTTGTAGAAAGTAAAAAGGAGACAAGTAGAAAACTGGAAAGTGAGCACTTCAGGTATGAAATGGTGTCTGAATTCCTTATGCAAGGAAATTTCGATGTACGACTGTTACTTTTGAATGTAGCTGTCGATTTGAGTTTTTGTATTTTTGAAGGCTTTGTCCTATTTTCTCAAAATTGATTCTGTTTTAAATTTACTGAAAGCATCCACAAAAAAAAATTAAATCAAAATATCACAAGCGTTCCAAATGCCAATCACCTCTAGCAACGCTTAACTTTGGCAATCGGGACGAAGGTCGAGTGTTCTTCCAACTAACCTCAGAGGCCAATTGGCTATCTTTTCCAGTACTAGTTCTTGTCAAATCAGTATACTTTTTTTTCTGTTCGTACACGGAGATGGAAAATCTTAAAAAGACACGTCCGCCCCAGCTCCGCCGCACAAACGACTGAACTAGAACCAGCCTGTGTGGGATTCACAACCACTAAAAACAACCCCCGGTCTCTCCCAGCCCCCCGGGACCACCATTTAGGTATTACTTCACGGGGTGGGTTTACTTCTAGGCACTCACGATTCTGATAATTCTGTATTTTTACAATTGCAGAGGAAACCGTAAGCCAGTTCTCCGTTGACCTCAGCATCTCCGCAACTATATTCTCCAGGCTCATGTTCCTTCCCAGTGCTTTTTCCTTCGCAAACCTGGAGCAGTGAAACATGACACAGTCTGCATCCTCCGGTCTGCCACTACATGCAGGAAAATTCGGTGAGTCATGCAGTCCAAAGTGGTATAAACACTGCCGATAGCAACCACCGTGTCCTGAGAAGAACTGGGTAACGTGGTAGTTAATTTCTCCATGTTGTCGCTCAAGACATACTCTAATGTTGGGAAGAAGCCTATGTGCCCACCCTTCGACGACTCGTCCCATCTACGTTGCTCACCAGTAAATTTGATAGATTTGAGGACCAGGAGCGAGCCGGTAGGTAGTCTGCCCCAGACTATGGCCAAGAAGATGCACTGGTGCAAGACACCAGCTGACTCAACAGAAATAAAATAAAATTGCCAGGTAGCTCTAGGTAAAAATCGCAAATCAAGGCCAAATAAAAAGGATTTCGCACGAGCGAAACTTTCATTGGTTGCGGAGTCGACTTCTCTGTACTTTCTATAAACTAAAAACATTCCATCACCTAATAAAATCTGGGTTTACCCAGCTGATTCGTAATGATCAGAATGTGATCGCGGTGATCGGAACACGATACTGAGTGGGTGGGTAAGATCAAGAGGGGAACCGTGAAGGTCCGCCCGCAAATATTGAAGCTCCATCACCACATGTTTGAACGCCTCTGCGATAGTCCGGCTCGGGAATGTGGGAGAGGGAGGTGTCCTTCGAGCACTTGGATCACTCACGTGTCATTATACCTAAAACACACGTGTCTTTTCCGGTGTGTGGGGCCACACCAGATCCTCAAAAATCCAAGGCGGGTAGTGAACCCCAAAGGTCGCACCTCACCATACCTCTGGGGCAGGAGGAACATTGATCGAGGATGCAATCCATTGTAGATTATCCTTTTCGATCAGCTTAGGAGTTTTAGCGCTCCATACGCATGGTCAAGCCGTTTTTATTCATTTTCAGGTTTGGTTTGCGTATTGGATATTTTGATAGGTTACCAGAATTCCCCCGTTTGTTTTTTTCAGAATCTGGTGCAGACCTACGCATCCGAAAGGACACGCGAATTTTTGTAAAATGACACGTATTATTATTATTCTGTTAATGAAAAGTCGCACCGCAGAACTATTGTGCCCCTTTTACTGGTTATAGTGTACCTATTAATCATAATATCTCAAGCAAGCCTATAGCCGTCAAGAACTTTAGTATATTCCCTATTTCCAGATCATTCAACTTTACATTTGGTATTAAGTGTTCTCCCAGATGCCTCGGCCTACTTTGCACTATTGCCGGACACTGTCCCAGTACGTGTATAGAGGTTTCATCACACTCCGCACAAAACCTGCAGGCAGTGCCCGTAGATATCCCTAGCTTCCCTAGGTGTGAAATAATAAAAAAATTGTTTTTTTCTTTTTCGCTGGTGTAGATATTTGTTCTTGAGAATAATGATATTTCGGGAACCACTTGTTCCCTTCATAAGTGCTAACAAGTCCCTCACTCAGATTCTCTGATAGTTTAGCCGACAGTGACCAATGGGCATTCCCATTATGATTCGGAGGTTCTTTTTGGTGAGGTTTAAGCAATCCTTTGTGCGCATGGGTTCGTATCCCCCAATAAGCATCCTGGATTTCTACATTCCCGGTAGGCCCGCCCAATATAGTTCGCTCAACCGTTCCTCTTCATTTCTTAATTTCATAGCCATGAATGACACGTAAGTGATCGAAATGTTTGAAGGTTTCAAAATGAATTTTGAGCACAGATTCTGTTGACTCTACATCAAGTCACCCGAAACAGATCTAGGTCACCTCTGGAAAGAGGTGTTCACGTTAAAGTTGAAGAGGTCTGACTTCATCAATGGGTTTAGACGCTTTTTAGGTATGGTCCCTGAGAGAAAGGGTAGGGATAATAAAGAAAGAGCTTCTTTGCAAACGTAAGGAAAGTAACAATATTCAAGACTTTTATTGGAAATTATGCTTAAAGGGGGGGGGGGGGGGGCATTGTTTATTGTTAATTAGGAAAAAATTGTGACGCACAGGTCGATATTGACGAAAGGTCGATCAGGTCGGATATTGGTGTGAAATTTATCAGTAAGGAACTTATTGGACAGGGAAGGCAAGCGAATCACAACTATCAACATCTCAGAACAGAGTATATCTACAAATCAGAACAGAGCATAGAAGAGGGAAAGGTGCTTCTTCAAAAAAGTAACAGCAAAGTAAGTCACAGGATTGTTGTTGGGAACTGACAGTGGAGTCAGCAAAATTATGTAGAGTTACGGGAATTGCTGAACGTTATATTTAGATGTTCTAAGAAATTTTCAAACAAGGTAAATTTTCTTGGTGCAGGTGGGAGGATCAAGCACAAGAAAGAAACGGAACGGAAGGAGGTGCTTAATTGCAATCAGGAAACCAGTGCATATACGTTGGAGCCAGGACCCTGTCACAATGAAAAATGGAACATTCTTCTGGCAAATCGCAACTTGTGTGTGTGTGTGTGTGTGTTTGAGATGGGGGAGAGGCAGACTCTCTGAGCATCCGTAAGCGGGGCACTCACATAGAAAATATTCCGTGGATTCCGCTTTCTCATTACGAAATTAATACGTATCATCTTGGATAATTCCTATTCTGAACATATGCCCAGCTAGTGAATTATGACCAGTCAGAATGCCTACAATACTTCTGCACGTTTTCCTACTTTTCGACAGGATGAACTTTGCAGTATGTTTGTTTGGTTCTGACAAGAAGAGTTTGGTCTGTCTAACCACATTACGGCTTCGCCACCTGTCATTATGGGAAGCTTATTACCAGTTTTTGATAGCAGCATCAGACAATGCAACAATGACACACCAATTGCTGGTTCCGACCCGGGCATGGGGAAGCTCTTTTGCCTTTTCCTGTACACCACAATGGCCAGGTACCCAGAGTAAATCCACCGTATAGAATTTAGAAACAGAATTCAATCAGTTTCTACATTCCTGAACGATTTTTGAAGTGATCACAATACCACTCAACACCCTCAATGCAGCTTCACTATCGCTACAGATTGCCGCCCTTAGGATCGTTTACACTTCAACCTGGAAGACCGTTGGGTATTGTCCCAAAGGAAAAACCCACTTCTCGTTTTTATTCGAGAGATGGACTCCTCCTCCAGAACCATTTTCTGTTTTTGAGCCATCGGTGTAAAAGACCTCAATATATCCTGACACGCATTCTTCTGGTTCGTCTCTGTTTTCTCTCCGTTCCAAGATAACATCATATCTTCTACCAAACAGATGCATGGGGAACTGAGAATCGCAAGACATTGCGAAAACTAGATTCAGTTCTCCCAATGACCCTTCCAATGCTGTGTACCCCCCATGTCCATTGGTTTCCACTAGATTTAATCGAATTAGCCTATCAGCTGCTTTAATTGCTGTGCTCTGAATAAACAAATCCAAGGGCTGTAAATTGAGTAATGCATTCAGAGCTGCGCCGGATGGGGTGCTCATGGCACCGGTGATACCCAGACACACAGTTCTTTGCAGTGTGACTAGTTTACAGCGTAAACCCTTTTGTTCCACCTTAACCCACCACACTGCGGATGCTTAAGCCAACAACGGCTTAATGATAGCAACATATATCCATATTACTACCTGAGGCGTGAGTCCCCATGTCGAGGCAAAGGTCCGCCTACACAGCCCATAAGCTGTAAGAGCTCGTTTCATCTTTATCTATACATGCTTGTTCCAAAGAAGCTTCTTGTCTAGAATAACTCCCAGATATTTCACTTCTTCGTTCAGTTTCCTCCTTTTTGTAAATGATACCATTGTGGTTTTATTTGGATTTACTGAAAGTTCATGTCTGAAACATCAACTGTCAATCAAATCAACGGCGCGTTGTGTATTTCTACACACCATTCCGAGATCTCGACCAATAGCCAGCACAGTCACGTTACCCGCATAAGTTTGAACGTGTATTGGCAGATTCTGCCGTTTGAATAATAGTTAGTTGATTACCACTTTATTAGAGTTTCGTCAACACCATGCTCTCTGGCGGCATCTTTGGCTTTGGCAGCTTTTGGAAGGGCGAACAGTCAAAAACCCCTTCAATGTCCACGAACACCCCCATCGCGTACTTATCCTTCAGAGTTGAATCCTCAACCTTTCCACATTAGTAAACATGTTGGTTTTCATTTAGAGGTGCGACATTAGCGCCTTCTCGCGAATGTGACACTCGACCAGTCTCTCTAGACATCTCAGCGAAAATTATGTTAAGCTGATTTATCTGAAGCTCTTTGGATTTGAATAGTCATCTCTGAAGTATTCCAATGATAGTATAGCAGCTCTCACCTTTTCATTGTTAACATCTGCTCTTGTTGTGTTCCAATTCCTCTTGCAATACATTCGTGTTGAAGGGTTTGCAGAAACCGCCAATTCACTTCTTCCCACTCCTGGGACCTGTTCTCCCGGGTGATCTACTTCCAAGAGAGTCAGTATAAACTCAACTCTGAAGTTCGTGCAAGTACCATTCAGTTTTCTAAGAGAGTCCAATTTGGGCGCCTCATCGTTATTAATGAGTTTGAGCTGACTCTGGAAGTCTCCTTTTCACCTTCCAGCCCCTCACAGTATGCTCTAAAAGAGTTTCGTTCCGAACGTTTTACGAGCCTCTTATATTTACGCTGTGAGTTCCGGAAGTTTAGCCAGTCTTCATCTTTATTGCTTTTGTAAGCACGATTTAGAAGTCGTCTGGTTGATTTCCTGAGTCTCTGCAGTTCTCGGTTCCACCATGGAACCGTTTTACCACGTTTGCTTCGGGAAATGAACAAGCCTCTTCAAAGCACTCTAAAAGTGTGCGATTCAGAGTTTTCAATTCATCTTCCATCGCCAAAGGAGTCCTTAGTCGCCTAGGGAGCTCAACTTCACACTCACTTTTCTCCAAAACGGCTAATCTATTTTTTACAGACATGCATATTTCGGCAACTACTTGTCGCCTTCTCCCTGCTCATATGCTAGATAAAACAAAGAGACTGAGGAATCCGGCCTCTTGAAATTTTAGCAAGTATTTGAATTCATATTTTGACTTTCATGATTAATGGAAAAGATAAAAATGCCAGTGTCAGAATGCCCAAATCAGCCTGATCGAAGAAGAAGAAGAAGGAGGTTTGACCTCAATACATATCGTCAGGCAAGTCAGTCAAGGCTGGGTTCGAAAGGTCCGAAGCCCGACTTGGAATTTTACATCACTGGGAGATCGGAAACCTTAGGATTTTGCATAACGATAACCAAAGCATCAACGGAAGCCTCGGCATGAATTGTTTATAAATAAGTTAGATTTTTCAACGTAGCTTCGGGAGTCGTAATGGATAGTGTAAAGTATAACTTCTCTAACCACGAGAAGATTGATAAAGTGTTTTTATAAAAGACAACGATATATATAAAATCCCAAGACAACCTCCCGAGGGTTGATATATTTGACTCTTCTTCAAATCAATTGAATCTCAACCTGTCTTTCTGTGTATCCGAATCGATTTTTCTGGAGACATAAGGACAAATATTAAGCACATATAGGAAACGGAAAGCACGAAAAGATAAGCAAACAGGCGGAAAGACGTGAAAAGGGATTATACGCTTCTGACATTTTTTGTAATAAATATTTTCACTAAAAAATCCATTCAAAATCATTAAGATTTCATGGTTAATTTTATATTCTCTGTTAAAAGCATTGCAATGATTAAGTATACCGAAGGATACTTCGAAATCAGCAAGTTCTTAACTTAGTCAATTGGATTGGTCAAGGGAAGGACTTCCAAAATAAATGAAACTCTATCACAGAAAATTTTGCTTTTCAGATAATAAATGGATACAATCAGTGAAATGGAAACAAAGAAACGACTTATCGATTTTCTAAATTAACCTTTTTGCTTGGATGAATGCCATTGACAAGCAATTTTATATTCTTCGGAAACAGAGATACAAAAGGGTGGAGGAATCGATTCAATTACCTTCTATGTCAAGCCTCTGCAGTAGAGAATGTACACTATGTTGCCTAAATGGGTGTATGATGCAGTTTAGGAATAGAGATACACTTCCTTTGTTGGTATAAATTTTAGTAGTGATTTTGGTTTCGTTTTCAGGAATTGATCCGAAAAATTCAATTTTCAGTGGCTTTAGGGGCTAGATTTTAGCACTAGTTCAAACGATGAGGTTATCTAGGTTTGTAATTGTTGCTGCCTTATTGTGAGGAAGGAGGGAATCAATATAGCCTCGAAGACGTGCATACAATGTCCGAATTATCAGATTGTGGATGCTTCTCTTTTTTAAAATAAGGGGGATTTCCGGTACTCTCGGGTTTTTTTTTGGCGTCGGGTAGGTGAATGCGTTTACACATAGTTTTGGACTCCCGCAACAGTACGCTGTCGGACTACCAACTACACACCTCCCTGTCATCCGAGAACTAGCCTGGAACCGTTTGACACATTGCTTCCAGCTAGCCCCCCCCCCCCCACTCTAACAGCTTTGGGAGTCTTCAAATCAGGGAATCCCTTTCGTGAACGGGAGGGGTGGAGAGAAAGCAAGTTGTTAGTTCGGGGAACCCCTTACCATGCAATCCCTCCGCCGGTCGCCCTCCAATAAGAAGAGCCCGAATATAATGTGCAATACGATTCCAGCTGCCAGCGCCCTTCAGCATCTCTCTGACAATGTTGTCTGCAGAGAGTTCCCCTGCGTCTGCCTAAAGCTGCTGACGAAAGCCGTCCCACTACTTGCAAGAGAAAAAGATGTGTTCAGCGTCGTCCGCCACTCCATTGCAGAACACATAATCAGGAGATCGCGCCTTCCCAATTCTGTGCAGGTAAGACTGAAAACCTCCATGCTAGGAGGACAAAAGGGATCACTCCCGCGATCACCATCACAGCCGGTTCGAAAACGGTGCGATAAGCAGACGCCACTCACAAAGCTCCCCGCCTCTGCACTTGAGCAAGGAGCTTACAATGCACCTCCTTGTCAACAGCATCAGCCGATACCTCTGCGCCATAGAGCAGAAACGGCTGCGTTGCTCCCCATAAGGAGACGTCTCCTAGTAGATATAGGGCCCCCTACATTCGCCATTAGCAGACTCAAGGCCGCGACTCCAGCTGCAACCTTGTCCTCTGCCGCGTTGATTTGCTGGTTTTGACTATATAGTCAACTCGCCGGGTCGCAGGGTCGGGATCATCCTTCTGGTCAAGATGACTACTTCGGTTTTTTCCAACGCAAGGCTGAAACTGTGAGTAGTCATCCATCCACTTACCCGTCGCATCAATATGCGTTTGTTTTGCGCCTGTTCAACAGTGCGTCCGGCAAAAAGTGCCGCAACGTCGTGTGCATAACCGACTAGGCGCGACTCTTCGGGCATATCGAGTCTCAGCAGACCATAATAGGAAGCGTTCCAGAGGTCCGGCCCTAGGATGGATCCCTGTGCTACTCCCGTCGTGATTTCCAATCTCTTTTGACCCTCTAGCGTCTGATAGAGCAGGGAGCGGTCTTTCAGATAATCCCTCAATATCCGCAAGACATAGCTTAGCACGTGGAATGAGTTTTCTAATGTGCCTAGCATATCTGTCCATCTTACGGAATTGGAGGCATTTCTGACATCAAGGGTTATGGTAGCACTATTCGCCGAGATCGGCGGCTGAGTGCCTCGGCTCAATGAACCGCATCTACGACCGCCATAATAGCATCCACTATGGATCTCCCTGTTCTGAACCCTAACTACCTTTGGGTTAAGTCAATGGCAACGTGGGTCGCTTCATCGAGTCTACTCCTGGTTAGCTTCTCGGGCACTTTCCCGGCTGTGTGAAGCATACACAGCGGTCGGTATGCAGACGGGAGCTGCGGATCTTCTTTACTCTTACTAATCAGCACGAGTTTGGCCACTTCCCAGCGTGAATGCCTCAAGCAGCAATTATGGCCGTTGGCGAAACACCAGTTTGTAACTTTCCGCCGGGAAGCCATCAGAACCTGGCGCCTTCGTGTTTTTCATAGTGAGAACCGCTTTTTCAAACTTTCTCATTGTGAAAAAAGGCAATCCTCGACGCTTTCCGCGCTATTTCCATCAACCCGTACAGGATGTCTGGGGAACAATGCCAGCATAATGTAGTCCATCTGACGGTGGTCGGTACTTAGTATGCAAGGCCTCCACAGAGCGCCGATTTTTC
Organism: Hermetia illucens; assembly: GCF_905115235.1. Lineage (NCBI taxonomy): Eukaryota > Metazoa > Arthropoda > Insecta > Diptera > Stratiomyidae > Hermetia > Hermetia illucens. The sequence continues at coordinate 151,997,722 of NC_051852.1, read as the reverse complement.
GGGTGATAAGCTTATAACCAAGTCCTCACGGGTCCTCATTCATCTCGTTAACAAGGTTCTGCCAGCCGCGAGCTTTGCTTTTATTTATAGCGCTGCGGAGTCTCCTTTTTGCTGATCTATACTCCGCCTTTATGTCACATGCCTTCTCATTGGCGTGCAAACGTTGTGCCAAACGGCGGAGCTTATGACACGCCCTCCGTAGGTCGGCAATATCTGCCGTCCACCAATACATAGAAGGCTTGTCGCGGCTGGGGCCCCTCCGAGGCATGGAAGCCTCACACGCCGTCGTTATAAGGTTCATCACTGAATTTATGACGGTGTCAGCTGCGACACTACCACCTCCCGGAGTGCTCTCCAGCGCGGCTCAGCCTGCTCCAAGAGCTTCGACGAATTTCCCGATGTTCACCCTCGCGACATTCCACTGGCAGGGGGAGCGTCACGTTGGTGCACGCCGGCAAGTAGCGTCAACCACTTCGAACGCGATGTGCTGGCGATCGCCGCCATTTCCAGAATCCGTTTCCCTCTGGAGTCTGACTGCGGCATGCCCCATTTAAGGGCCCTGGCATTAAAATCACCGCCTACCAGGGTTCGTCCCTCCGTGCATCAAGCCGGCGCCGAAAGTCCGGCATCGTCTCTCTACCTCTGACAAAACTTTTGACAAACCATAATAATCGATTTGTAGCAGCAAAGCGTTTTCTGAAAGCTGTTGAGACTGAGCGGAAATGGTAGTGGGAGCGGGCTTCTGTTAATATAAACGAGTTAGCCTCACCAGTAGCAAAGAAAACTCAGGCGGCAACAGCCAAGTTTTCCTTCAACGAAGTGTGGGATAGGGCGAGACTCGAGAGGTAGTTTGTTCCGAATTTTAATGCAATGGGGTAAGTGATCAATATATCAAGCGACGATGGAAGGCTAGAAAAGTTTTGGAGTACGTTATGGGAAATTTTTGTAAAGGCTTTTTTCTGGTCTCTTAACTTGGAGTTAAAATAAACAATTGAATGAAAATGAAGGACTCATTGTCACTGAAGACAATGACAATCTGTTTTTGCTTGCGGAGAGCACGGATTTGTCATAGTCTTCAGTAGGGTGTTTTTTTCTCGTTGTATTCTCGCCTTTCCACATTCCTCTCCCCTCTCAACAGGCCTACATCCTTGTCAACTCAAATGGTCACTGGGTTATCCTGCAAGCCAACAGTCAATTCAATTTCCAAAACTGCAACTAACAGAATCTGACTTTCATCGCTCTTAATTTCATATGTAGTTGGCTGAGATATCGGACATGACATATAAATAATAAATAAAATATTATGAAAATATGAATAAATAGTGAATTTTTAGTCATTATTCGAGAAAATTCCCAAAAAAATTGCCCGAAATTGCGAGTATAATTTAATATTAATTTACTGCAAAATGAATCAAAAATTTAAGTCGCTTCTGCATGAAATTATTCTTCGGATTCTCCTCCTTGGGGCCATAAAGTGAGAATTTTTAGCATCATTCAGATACTTTTCCTAAAAAATATATTTTACAGATATTTATCGTATCAGCCAACACCAGATTATAATACAATACAGCCCGAAGAATGGTATCGATATAAACGAACTGAAAAAGAACCTATAGTGGATGAGAAATATTTCATTGCGGGGGGTTGTCTAATTTCAACAGCGGTACTTATTATATCCTATTCACTACACAAGGACAAGCGCGAAATGGTACATTCTATACTTGCAATTTCGATGGGAATTTGCTTGACAGCCCTGGTGACGCATTTGATGAAAGTTTTTGTTGCAAAACCAAGACCCAGTTTCTTCATGTGCTGTTATCCAGATGGGCAGATGCAAAGTGAATGCACTGGTGACCCAAAGTTAGTTGATGCAGGTCGGAAAAGTTTTCCAAGTGGACACACGTCTTGTAAGTAACACTTAGATAAACTAGGCGAGCTCTAAAAAATTTAAATAAGTAAAGTCCCTATGCAGGAATATAGTTGGAAGGGTTTATGGAAAAGCCGTTTTCACAACCTGTCTGTCTGCCACGCACTTTTATCAGAAATTGTTATAACTCATCATCGTCAATGAAGTTACAACTGGCATCCACTCTAGACCTATCTTTGATGGCAACCTCAGACAATCCGGCTTTCTGCAGGGGTCTGCCAACGCGATATGATTTACAGCTGTCTGCCGTCTGGGTATATGCCGTAGTTTCATCTGAGATACGGTCTGCTACGTAATCTTTTTCTATCATACATATTTTCCATCTGGATCATCCTTAGCCATACGGATTTGTTGACCTTCGAACATACGATTATCGTTATTGCCCTTAAGCTTACGGAATTACTTTCTGCGGAAGAAATTTTCATAGTCGATCTGAACCCGCAGACACTTGGATACTAAAGGATTGGGGAGTAGCTGGTACCTTCCTCGGAATTCCACCGCGTATCCGGCTATCACAGCATGGACGTGCAGAGTTTGGGAGAAAACAGAGGATCTGGTTCGGTATTATCTTTCCTTGAGGCATACGCTCTTCATATGGCTGAGTGAGACACCCACCCAGAAGATATGAGTCCGAAAGTGATCAAAGGTCTAATTAACTGTTTGCAGCAGAAAATTTTGACTTTTCGCTGAGTGGGTTTATTGACCTAAGGAATTGGTATCGGTAAAGCTCGTCCAAATATGAATATAGACGGGCTTCCATAGTATACGAACGGCTTAAATTATGAGGTCATCGGAATATTGGACGGTCTAAATGGAATGGTGATTAGGGTTAGGCTGGAAATATCCGCTGTTGAGGGCGAGAAAATGGTTGCAAAGGGAGCGGATACCTCCGGGGTTCCAGCAATAAAATTTCGCCCGTTTAAACTTAGCAAACCACTTTTCAACGGTTGATTTTCCTGGTGCGAGGTTCAAATAACGTTTATCAAACCAAGCCTTGGCTTCAACAGTATTTTCTTTTCACAAAAAAGCAATGCTTCATTAACGCATGAAATTCCTTTTTATTCATTTTCTACAAACTAACAAAAGTTTCTTCACTCAAAAATGCTCTATTGCGTAAACTAATAGCCCGGCAGCTGTCAAATTTGCACAGGTGTCTTTTGAAGGTTATGATTAACTAGAAATCATATGGATTTGATACTAGTAGCGGCATCTCTGTGTCAGTCTACGAACTTCAGCCCAACAGTTGTTTGGTATTGGAGAGCTTTTGCTGAACGTTTATTTTGGACTGCCGATCATCTAGGAAGCTAAAGAATTGCTTGCGGAGGTGCAAGTAGAAGTTAAGGAGGTTATTGAGCTTAAAGACTAATTTGTATTGCTATATGGAACTGCTTCTGTGTACTGGAGGGAATTAGATTTGGGGTACCTTGGATTTAAGGAAATATATAATGAAGTCAGGTGCTGTTAAAGGAGGTGGTCACATGATTTAAAGGGAGGTTTGATATTAAGGATAAAAATATCGTTATCACTGATGCCAGTTATTCTTTCCACTCAAAGTAGGAGCGGCAGCTTTTTATGTTGTAAGAAGCGAGCGACCAGAAAGTATGTCGGGCGTAAGTGCTCACTCAAGCTGAGGGACAACGATTTGCCAGCTGGGCTGTTGGTGAAGAGTTCGTTTGGGTCAATGAGCTGGTTTTGGTACATCATAAGGAGACTATTGTCGACGTCATTTTTATTAACGTGATAATCACCTGGAGTGATTTAAGAGCAGAAAGAATTTCAGCTTATCGAAAACTACTATTGCAAACCCTCTACGTGTGGCTCATTGCTTAGAATTTTGTCCGTCGGTGCAAAAAAGGTTAAAATTAGAAAATTAGGGCCTATGACGGTAAGGCAGCCTAGTTTCATAAAAGAATACTATTCGGGAATTGTATTCACCAAAAAACAGTTCGAGTTCGTGTCTACAAGCTCGACAGGCTACAGAGCTAATGTTGAACTCAATGATCCTAATATCCCTGGTTAGATGATAGAAGGCTCATTATTGTGTTTCGAGGTCAAGGTTAAGGTTGTTTCGCGACCTGACTGAAATTTGAGGTAATTTAGTTTGGCAGTACTTGACTTGTGGACGCGAAGGAATTGCATTGCATAGCGAATCAACAGATGACCTAGTGCAGGAGGGCGTTGACATCACGCAAGGTTTGTTCGGTCGAATTGGTTTGGTCTGAGATGGAGGGGTCCGTTTTCGAACGGTCCTGCTTGGTATAATTCTTAGGGCACTTGCGTTAGACAGCGCTTGTCACGCAGTTAAGCACTTGGGACGTTCGCCCGGCATTTTGATTCATTCACCTGCCCCGTGTGTGCATACATTTGGCGCAGCGATATTGCAGATTGCTCAGCAGCACATGACCGACTTACTGGCAGTTTTACACAACATAATCTGTTTGCTCATTATCCGCTTAAAGCGAATCAAAGTGGGGTTTATCATCTCAATTGGAGTGAGATCATTGACCTCAAATGATGCATCAAAGGGGACTAGCCATAAGCTCATTCTACGGACCTATACCTTTGGATTTTGGGTATACCTTGGTCCATCCGGTTCCCAGCTCTCTAGGCTACAAATGATAAGAGATGTTGTTTTCTCCAAAAGGAGAGTATAAACGAAGAAGTTGTCTATTTCTTCACGAGAAAGTTCATGGTTGCTGTGTATTTCCCTTTTTTCATGGTGGAATATCTGATGATTAAAATTCCTTAATTTCCTAACCAGGAAGTCCTTAGTGTGGGAGCATTTGAAACAAAGCTTTGAGTAGTCCTAAAGATCCCAGGCTGGCAGGTGACAATAACAAATGGAGGAAAATTCGGTTTCACCTTTTTCTCCCGAGGTGCATTTGGTTACATGGCGTTGAGGAATCCTGGCAGATTTGTCTGCAGCAGGAGCACCAGACATTTACTTCTGCGGCGTTATTATCGGGCGTTTGTTCGGTTTGAACCAAGATTCGCCGAACGTTGATTTTCTGGTTGCTTCTAGCGAGGCAATCGCCGCTTGGAAGCTGCGGATTGATGCTTCCAGGGATTTGTTATTGTCAAGAGCCTACTCTAGCTTGTTAAGGAGGGTGCCAGTTTGTTTTCTTAAGGAAAAATTCCGCCCAATTCGCAGGCTCGTCCTTCATGATGCTGTCGTTATGGCTGGGGTAATTCCTTGTCTTTAGAAGCGACTTGTTCCGTGGATGGAGCATCCCCGCATTCCGATTCCATTTATTCAGCAGCCGCATTACTATTATTCTCTCGGCCTGAAAGGTGCCCTCCGTTGAAGGTATGAAAACTACTTTCTCTGTTTTTTTTTCACTAGTTTTACACACTTCCGGGGGGAGACACGTCTTTTCTTCTTTTGCTTTCATAATTTTACAGTCTGGAATGATGTGAAATGGATTCAATCCTTGCCGACTAACCACTGGCTTCAGCCTATTCAGCGGGATTTCATCTTCCACCAGTCGGAAAGCTACAGAATCGTCCATTCTTCTGCAGGGGGGCCAAAAATGTTTTTGATTGTTTTTTCTTGAAGGCGAAAGTTCGAAATTTTCCTTGCTGTCCCTGTCATAGATGTTACAGAGGATATGGAACCCTTCAGAGTTCAAAGTGATTCTGTCTCGAGAGAAACCAGGTACTTCCAACAACCATTTCATGTTATCCTACTAGCTGAATAATCCGCAGTCCGATGTCATTGATGCTTTTATGTAAGCGATGGGAGCCTACTTGGCTGTTCAAATCTCCCAGTATAATTTTGATGTCATACACAGGCAGGCCTCAGCGGTTCATTCCACCGCTTCATAGAAGGTATCCTCCTCCGACGGTATAGTTCCATCTGTAGGGACGTGAACATTAATGAGGCTTATATTTCAAAATTTCAATCGCAGAGTCCATAAGCGTTTACATGTATTTTCAAAGGTACTACTCCGAGCACATGGTTTACTGGGTAGCAGCTCTAATATTTGGTGTAGTGGCTTTTCTTCAAGAAACCGGTCCCCGTCCTGTGCAGAGCTTGTAGCGCTGGGACATCTTCCTTATATTGGTACAAGATATCGACTAGCTGCTAACCTGTTCCTGTTCCGTACATGAAGCGCACATTCTATGAGAAAATGCGCAAATCGTTTGTCCATTTTCCATCCATTGTTGTATAGTCAATTCAATTTTAAGGTCCTTTCATTAGCTCCATAACAAATACTTTTCCGTGGTGGGTTGTCAACCCTACACAACTTCCAACCTGGAGGACCATTTGATAGAATTTGTCCCCAACTCAGCAATGTTCATTCCTTACTCCTGATGAGTGATACACACAGGTCCTGAGATAATTCAGATGGAGGAAATATTGCTCTTGCAAACACTAAAAGAGCTTCACATTATCAACACCAAATTAATCCACACCATCACGATAAAAGATGACTTAACAACCTATGCCAGACTTGGACTAATACTTTCATTCTTCACCCTTTTGGTCAAATTCATAAACTGTAATAATAAAGCAAGGAAGAACAACTTCATTCAATCGGTGGTGCTGACGACAGCGCCTGCAGACAACTCTTTTATGGAAGTATGAGCATGAAAGCAATCTACAACATTCTTCCTTCTTGAATGAGGTGATTCCAGAGTTAAGAGGTAAAGGGGTTTGCACCGAACACTTTATTCTCTTATCGAATAATCCAAATACTGAGTTTAAACGCTTCAAACGGATACACATGCCACCGTGCAGGTCGATAGGACGACACCTATACAAATTATACAAATTCCATCAACGTTTCCATCGACATTCTGCTGGCATCATATTTACACCTTCGATACCGGATGCCAACATTGCACCTGACCGTACCTTTGATATGGCTGCAAGTTCTAATTAATTTGTTGTGATTCATTCTGCAGTGAACTCTGTGGAGTTCAGTCTAAAATTCAAGAAAGTTTATTCATTTTTGACAAGAAAAGAACTCGAAGCGTTTAATGTATACCGTTCACAATCTTCTCGTAAAAATAGGAACTGAGTTCTTCCCTTACAGAGTAAGTTCCCTAACTCCTCAACTCCATGTTTGCTCATGTTCTTGTAACAAAAAAACGGCGACCAGTTTGATTTTATCTACATTGCTAGCCAATAAGAACCGCCATTATCTGTTCCCTAGCATCGCGAAAATTATTCCTGCTGTAACTTGAATCAACTCAGCCCTCCTCAAGAACTCTCGAGGAGCTTCTCCTCTTTCTGCACTGCTTTGCGCCAGAACGCTGGAGGGCGACTAACTTGTCGGGTACCATGGGATAGTAGAATCTATTGCGTGGTAGACCCGGAAATATGTCAATGTAATTTGTCTCAGTTGGGCCAGAATGTTATACTCAAAAGCTTCGATCTGGCAGCTAATTCTTGTTTTTTAAGGATGAACTCTTGGAGTAAAACAGGTATCGACAAATGGGGATACCGCCCAGAGTGATATTTTTTAACGGAGTGGACAGCTGGCCTGCATCACAAAAATTTACTCTCGAGCTCTAGAAACGGAAAAAGGCAACTGACCGTTTCGCCCAGGGCAGAGGCAACCCGTCAGGTATTGACCTACCTCTGTACTGAGAGATTGACATTTGGAATTGCTCCCTGATTTACACTTACAAACAAATCACCCGGTTCAATCTTAAGCTGACCCAAGCAGAATTTGTTTGAAAATTGAAAAGGTCCTGAATCCGCTCAAGACACTCAGCTTACTTGCTCACCTCTGTGCTCTAGGGTGTAAAAGGCAGTGAGAAGGTCCAAAAACAACATTTTTTAACAATTTTTTATTTACTAGAAAAGATGAATATAAACTTAAAACTAACTTAGGGATTACCTTAACAATTAAGCTTAATCTAAGGTATATGATGAAGCTTAACCTAACTTATCACTAAGGAAGTATATGCCGGGAAATATTTAAAAAGTCATTTTGGAGGAAGAGTCGAAAAAACTCCACTCATTGAGTATATTTAAAAACAAGGTGGGACGGGCAGGAAAAAAGGAATGGGGTAGGATGCGTGACGTTGCAGCAGAGGGATGGGAATAAAAACCTAGGAGGGGCACTAATGATGGGTAGGTTTAAAAAATAGGGAGTCGGAGAAATTGCCTGTGTAGAATACTACTCTACCTTGGGGATCGAAAAGACGGTTCTGTGATTGGAGGGATAAGAGGATCTAGGTAAACAGATGAGTCCGAAGAAGGTTATCTTCAACGATCTCGATATGCATGGCTTTGGGAACAAGAGGATCGGGATGGGATTGACATTTGACTAGGAAGTTGAGGGCATGACGAACTAGGAAGGCAGCGATACGTGGGGATCAGGATGGAAATGTACTTGGAGCGGTCTTCGTTTTTAAAAATGTTGGCGCAGTGGCGAAAGATCCTGCGCTCCTTAAGGTGGAGTCGTTCCATTTGGGATGGGGAGCAATCAGACCAGAAAATGAAGCCGGAAATGAGGAGTGGGTGGATAAGCTAGTTATAACAAAACAGCTCAATCCTTTTTGAAGTAGGCAGTGAGAAGATTGTAAAGCATAGTTTTGTTTATAGGCTTCCGGTCCAAGAAAGTGTTTATGACAAGTAAAGTCATGATGGTGGGTGACTCCCAACTCATCAGATTTAGATTATTTTATCATTCTCCCAAATCACAGATTTAATGCACTGATTGGTGCATTGAATAAGAATATGAATGAAGCTATTTTTGCTTTAAAAATATTTGCTCCAATAATCTCTAGACTTTTATTCAATCAATTCCCTTAGCTTGAAGTTACCACATATACATATATGTGAGGTGCCTCGTTTTCATTTCTAGATCCTTCCTTCCTATCTTGACTAGCATTCATTAATTTCTTATTTTCATTTCTTTTCAGTTGCGTTTTCAATTATGGTTTTCCTCTTTCTATATCTTTCGGCCAAGTTGAATCTATTCAATGACCAAGGAAAGGGTGAGTCGTGGCGAACATGTATTTGTTTATCTCCCATCATCCTGGCCGTAATGATTGGAGTTTGCCGGACAACTAAAAATCAGCATCATCCAGAGGATGTGCTTGCTGGTGGGATTATTGGAAGCGTCATTAGTTACATTTGCTACCGACAGCACTTCCCATCCGTGTATGATCCAAATCCTGGCAAGCCGTACGAATTTGCAGATGATCCATTTGCGTCTTGAGGGCGGCTAGTGTATTTTTAATTAAAAGTGATTTTATGAAAAGAATTGATTATACGGCAAATTAATTATGATTTGAATAAAATATGAAATTTCTTGTGATATGCCGTTCTTGAATACGTGTTTGTGTTACGTATGGCGTCGTCTTCTTTGGACGAGGTCCTCAACTCGCTGATATTTTGGTTGTTGGACAATTCAGAAAAGTACTCACCTCATCACTCCAATACGGTCGGAAATCAGATCTCCCTCCTCGTCTCGCCAGGATGAGCATCGAGGTGTAAAGGAGGGAAGACATGAGGAGATCAATAATTATAACCTCACCTAAGTTCTCGGCAGTCATTAGGTATGCCGACAGTATCTGCACAGGTTTAAATGGACACTTCGCCTGATTGTCCAAACTACAACGGGGTCCTGGAGGAGGCAGCGCACATATTCTTGCAATGTCTGATGTTCGTGGTAGAGGAGAAAAGCATAGTGGAAACTCTAGGTGAAATGATACCACCGGAAAATTTGAGAATGCTAGTATGTCAGGAGGATTGGAATACGATCAAATCCATGATCACAGCGATCCAAGATAAACTGCGAAAAGCGAAAGAGATCAGGAAGATCCAGTTACGAACATCGCGAATAGAAGGAAGAAGATCTAGCTAAAGTGAGGTAATTCCGCCCCGTGGGGTAACACATAAAGGTGATCCAACCGAGCAGGTGGAACTCAGGGTGGTTTTAATGGATAACCTAGCTCTGGAAAAAGTGATCTGTGATGGTGATGTAGGTGCTGGCACCATCCTCTCCAAGTCCAGCCAACTATTGACCTATACTCATGATATTGCCATTATGGGAAGATCAACCTGATATGAGCAGTCTACCTACCTCCAGATCAAGCATTCCTCCTCGTATTCCTCTGAGAACTGGAAAGCAGCAAGAAATAGCGCCTTGAAGAGAAAAATCCCTCAAAAAATTTTCGGTCCCCTGCATATGGATGAAAGATTCCGTAGCCTATATCATGAAGAAATTTATGAGCGACACCATGACTGTCTGATTATGGGGAAAATCTTGCGCTGTTAATGATGTTAATAATGTCTTCGCTCCAGCCACTCCCTGTTGACAGGGTCCAAGCTCTGTGTTCGCCCACCTTATTTTTGAGTGATCCCATTGCTGTTGTCATCTACCAATGAAGAGAAAACCCTTTTAGGCTATAAGCAATCTAGAAGTAAACCGTGACCGTCCTACATTCGAAACAATCCTAGGGTGATGGGCGCCTTTTCGCTAGTATACTCTATAAACTGCTTAAAATCGGGCTTTCTATTTACCTGAAATATTTGAAATAATTAAGACTTGCTTTTTCTATTCGCTAGTATTCAGCTTGTCTGTAATATTTCGGGAATCACTTGTTCCCTTCATCAATACTACCAAGTCTGCAAAATCAGCAAGTCTTAATTATTTCAAATAATTTAATAGCTAGGAACACCGCGAGATTATACTTAGATTTCCATTTATCATCACTTCCAAACATTTGATACCTGGCCTAAAGGTGATGATATAATTTCCAATTCTAATGCAAGAAAAACTTCTCTTACGTCATTCGGTAATATGGACCGTTTCGGTCTTTTCTTTCACAAGTGCCATTCCGGCAGCCAGCGAGTCTTTGCGACCACAACCAGTGTTATGTCGTCGGCGAAACCCACCACCGTGGCCTCCTCCAGAACCGAAAGGAGAAATACGTCGTTTTGCATAATGCTCCACTCTAGTGCACACAGTACGAAATTCTATGGGACATCCGCGGAGATAACGTGCTTCTGGAGTCTATCATCGGTGCCATACCAGAGCACAAGTAGATATCGACAATAGCAGCCAAATAGGTGGGGGCATTAATTTTCACCAGGAGCTTCTGTATATTGGTTCAATTGGCCAAATTGAATGCATTTCTCACGTCCAGGGTCACCAGTATGCAAAATTTGCTGGTACCACCCTTTCCGTAAATCACAATCTCGCCAAGCCAGTAACTAACTTGATGGCACCGACGGTTGATCTGGCTTTACCAACCCTGTGTATATGGTTTCAATTGGTCAAATTGAATGCATTACTCACGTCCAGGGTCACCATCACGCAATATTTGTTGGTGCTACCCTCTTCGTGAATCGCATTCTCGCCAAGCCAGTAACCAACTTGAAGGCACCGACCTGGAAGGCCTCCATGGCTCTCAACAACCGGGCGCAATCTATTATAAATTACACTTCCCAGCATTTTCCCTAAAGTGTCTAGAAGACATATGGGCCTATAAGAGGATGGCTCATGTGGAGGTTTACCAGCCTTAGGCACCAATACCAGCTGCCGCTTCCATGTCGCAGGAAATATCCCTTCTGACATGTTCACTTCGAACAACTCAGCGAACATGCCCGTCCTAGATTTCGCAAGGAGCGTAAGGGCCCTATTTGTATTCTGCCCAGGCCTGGATCTTTGTTGTCATTTGTCATTCTGCTGTAGATCTCCAACAGCTCGTCTGTGGTTAATACAGAAATTGCGTCACATTCAGAGATCTCTGAGAGGTTTTAGTGCCAGTCTCTTGCTGGGAGAAAAGTGATAACCCTTGATGATTTTCAACAAGAGGTACGGGGATGACCGGCTTTTGAATCGTCCCATCACAATTATATAGGCGTTCTTCCATGGGTTTACATCCGTTTCCGAACGGAGATTCTTAAAACATTCGCTGTTGCTACGCTAGATGACGAGCCTGATGTTTTTGCGGGCTTCCATATATGTATGCTCTTTTTGCACCTGGTCAATCCTGCTTACCCCCCTTTGGCCCGTTCGACTGGTTCGGTGGCAGGCTGATCGAATTCCACCAGTAGTTGGGTATACTTTTGGAGAATGAGCATCTCCTAGGCATGGACGCGTTACCTGCTTTGGAGATGCACTGTGCGACATGTAGAGCTTCTTCCGTAGGGTCGCTAGCCTTAGTAGGTTAGTCTAGCTACACTTCCACTAAGATTTACCCGTCCAATGCTTTTCTAAACCAACCTGATGCCTTTCTTGGATTTGGATATGCTGTTTCCCTGTCATGTGTTTCTCCCCATATTGCATAAATAATTGCCCAGTGGTTGCTATGGGTTTAGTTCTTGCTAATTCTTCAGATCTTGAGTTTTAGGCAGACACCTCTTTCCGATAGGTGTTTACATCCCCTTCGTTGGTCAGAACTACGTACATCTTAATGGAAAAAGGTCTACCATAGACTTCGGCCCTTTGAATTATTCTCTCTAATCACTGGAAACAATTTTTGGATTTGAGCTCCTTGCGTCGTAGACAAGATTGTCCAATATGAGAAGGTGAGACGGGTAGGGCATAGCGACTTTTGACATACACACCGATCATTTTCGCCCATACTAAGCCGCTGCCAGACTGGCTCATGGCGGATTGTATAGCTTGGCGTACGCTAGACGATATCGCCATATACGACGATATACCAGTCAAATTTGTGACCCATACACCCTCATGACGGTTTCTGTATGGTTCACTTGTGTTGGAAATTTCGTTGTTAGATTCATAGATGGTCTGCTCAAATCAAGCCTAAGAGACCCTAGAATGATTCACGCTTATTTGAATAAACTTCATTTTTTCATTGCAGTCAATGCATTCGTTAATTCCGGACATTTATCCCTTCCGGTGCCAGTTATCTCTCCTCCTTTCCTTTGCACGCTTTAGCAATATGGCCCAACACCTTCTGCATCGATCGGACTGATCGATGCTAAGAAGCACTTTTTTAATAAAATCTGCTCTCTTAAACGACAGACAACCCATCCGATTCGAACTTTGTCGGCCGACAATAATTTCTGCAGTGCCTGCAGTGGTATTCGCATTGCGGCCATTTGAATACTACCATATGCTTCTCTCAAACTCCCAATGGATTCTTTCCCCAGTTCCTCCATCCTCATCGAGATCCTTGCACTGAATAAAGATCTCATGTTTTTGGGCCCGTACTATGACATCTTTGCGAAGTGAATTCTTGATTTAGTTACGAAAGATATAAGTTTTGACCAAGCTGGATTTTTTCAGCTCAAACGTGTGATCCCCTTTCTGGGTCTTTCGGATCGCGCTGACATTCCGGCTAGATCTTTAAGGTCGGGGTGAACTTTGATTTTTTTAATATCTCCATGTATGCCAGATTAGGTTTGAGATTAGAATTGCCATTAACCATAGATTTCGTCGATTCGATTACAGACCCTTGCTCCTGGCCCACACGTTTTGAGACTTCCTCACTTTTAGTTCAGTTCTTAGGAACTGCTAGTGTGCCTTTTTCTTAGAAGATCATCATCATTTCCCTCAACTCTTTTATGTGATGGTAAGTCGATGGCACGACGGATTGGGTTTGCGACACTGTTGGGATGGCCGATTTCAGCTTTTGCTGGGGTCCTTCTCCTTTCTCCTACAACCTCTCAAAGAGGACCCTAATAGCTCTCACTATGTTTTCAGTAGCTTGGTGCACGTTGCGATTACCTCTGATAAACTCGGCAGCTGCTTGAAGGGTAATTCCTCAGTGTCATGGCTCTATCTGCCATTCTTTCGCCCTTAGCATTTAACGATCGTTTCGGACTTTCATGTTTTTGCCGGTTTTGGCATTGGTGGAGACCGTGAATTAGGTGTTTGTCCTTGAATGGATCAATTTCTTGGTCTTGGAGTACCTAATGTGGTCGCCCCCTTGGGCAAACGCGGTGGGTGTTTAAACCGCCTTAATCGGCCAGCAATCTCATTTCAACCCATCATTTTGCGCCTTTGTTATTGGCGATCTTGATAAGGGTTTTCGTCGCTTAAACATCTCCTTCCCTAGCTCTAAAACACTTGTAGTATTAGATGCCTCGGTGGTCAAGTTATCCACCACCAAGGCCCGCTTGCTCCCTCCCAAAAGCCGCCGGCACTCGTCTTCCATTCTGATTTTATGTTCTGGGAATCCTTCCTACAGCCATTTCAGTTCACGCACCAGAGATGAACAAACACGTGCCCATGTACAGTCAGAAAAGAAAATAAATGAACATATATTTACACATCAATGGGTATACCCCTATTTGCCAGCTGGTGTTGCGCCTACTAGGGGATCTAGCAACTCCTCACAGGAGCCGCGTGTGTCACTCCCGTTTTACTCGGAAACGGCCGAAGTTATCGTCACCCAATTTGGTTAGAGAATGTGGTCTGTGGAACTTTTTACATCCAACGAGTGGCATCATTTTGCGTGACATGCAAAAGGGGGGCATAATTTTTTTTCCAGACAATATAGTCATGTGGGGTATCAAATGAAAGGGATCGATCAGTGCTCTTCAAAACTGCCGTTTTTTCTAATACTGGGTAAAACATAGGGGAGTGAGGGTTCAAAATGTGTACCCAAAAAGTGAAACTGTCCCCATCTAACTGAAAATCTGAAGAAAAGCATAATTATGTTTTGGCGTATGGAGTACGGGAAGATAAGGGAGTAAAGGGAAGATATTTAGTTGCGTGTGATCGATTTAGACTTGTATGTATGCTCATATATATGTATGGATGAATCAGTATGCAGTAATGAACAATGTTTGTTTGTTTAGGATGGTCATAATTTTTATAATTCCAATATGTATATATATCTGGAAGTCTGGGAATATATGAAGGAATATTTTGAATTTTTAGCTATGTGCGAAAGAAAAGCGCAATTAAAAGATTCCTCACATTCTGACTTATTATAATACGTTACCGACACTAGGTTTCAAAAGCATCTAATTGTCAGATTCGTCTGCATGGCATAGCTAACAAAAGAATTTTTGCGCTTTTGTATCCGTTTATTACGTCTACATAGTTTTTCTTTAAGATTGTTTTAAGGCAGCACACGGTATCTTTTTCAAGCTTTAGACATTTAGACATTTTTATTCTTCTTCTCTCCACTATTATTTCTGTTGATATTCTCTTCGCAAATATATATATATACGCAAATACCAACCAGAGAGGTGCTCTTCTTATATTCCTTAGGAATGGTCCAATTTACCGGCATTCGAAGTGAGTGGATCAAGTAGGGCAGGGCAGGGGGCCCACCTAATACCTTTGTGAGAAGGTCATTATGTTCGTCGGCTTTACTGCTCTTATAAGCTAATAACCTGATTATGTTTAATTCACAATACGATTCCAGATACATATTACATTCAAAATGTTTACACACAAATCCATTCCATGATAAATCCAACCGGAAAGGTTGTCGGAGAAATGCAGTCAAATCATGTGCTCACTGCGGAATTCGTGTAGTACCCAAATTATCTTCTAATTATGAAGTTCCAAGTGAAATTAAATTTGTTGGTTTGCGGATGCAATCATAACCCCCGCGTTCATCCTCTGCAGTCGAGAGAGCAATGGTGATTAGTATCCACTATTTCAGTTTCTATTCACATCGGGCTTAAATGCAACATACCAGGATAATGTAATTCCACGGGATCTGATTAATTTTTAACTGTTGGGGGGACTGGAAAATTAGAGACTAACCCGGGATGGCATATCAGAATTTCAAAATAGTTGGTCTTTTTATTTGACATTACTACATTCCCCGAATCAATTGTTATATCAAATATGGCTGGAAATAAATGAAAATGTTAAACACATTTAATTGGATTATACGGAATACGAAATTACATTTGAAGTTTGCTCAAATAATAGTTTTGTTAGATACTTAACTTGTCGCAGTTGCAGCGGGGTCAATTTTAATTGACGTGCCATTTTGAACGGTAAACGGCTAGAGTTGCAATTAGGATCAACGCTATAAAATTTTCATTTGAGGGGATAAATCTGTGGGAATATTCATTTAACCTCACCTAATATGAGGGTTAATCTTTCTATCTTTCCTTTTTCCTTACTTATAGTATATAAGGTATCTGCTTTTTCTCAACTTCATAATCAACTTCAATTAGATTAAGCATCAGTTTCATTATCATGTCAATTAATACTGTGAAAGGAATTAATTTTGTAGTGCCGACTGGTCTCACGGCCTACGAGTGACCTCTGCCTCTCCATTGGCCGTTTATTCCGGACTGGCATGGAAAATTAATTAAACTGTTTATAGGCCGCTTCTTTTCTATACCGTCCAGCATTTTCCACAATCCTATACCGTACTCTATTCCTGGAGCTTTGACTCTGAGACAATCCACCTAACAAATCTGAAAAAAATTACGAAAAGTACTATATAAAATCTAAGTCTCAAAACTTTTTTGTTTAGAAATTGGGGAGTCATAAGTTTGCTCCTCACTTATTTGGTCCACGGATCTCCCTTTTCGGTCTAAGCACCCAAGTGTCAAAAGAACGAAAGGGGACGAAGACGGCCGGCTTAGGTTTTTGCACTAGGGTAGAGGCAACCCATCTGCCCTGGGAGCAACGGGACCGAAGCCTTTCGCAGGTGTTAAACGCTCCTTTACGCGAAACATGGTGTGAGTGCGAATGCAATTGAACATACATCTGTCCACAATTCAGACCAAAGCTTGGCGGAAGCACTTGCGAACCGCTTCGGCTAGCTACTCTCAGGTCAAACGTCCGACAGGATCTAATGAATTGCCTCTGTTTTATTACGACATCGTAAGTCGTCTTCGCCGCCTCTTGATTTTTGACACTTGCTAAGCTCGAAAAAAAGGGTCTGTGGAACAAAAAAAGTGGGAGTAAGTTGTTCTCCATTTGGTTGAACATAAGTGGACGTGGATTTAGGGCATACATCGCGTGGCAACTCCTGCTACGCGCCATCACTGCCGGTTTGCTAAAATGTGCTTCAGCTCTCTTCAGTTCTTCCTCAGAAGCTTGCACTCCTACTCTAGTATTCTCTACCATGTGTTTCTGGACCAGCTTACTCGAAAACACCTCCACCCCCTTCCATCTTAATCCTGAGAAATGAAAATCTTCTGAGAAATGGAAAGAAAAGCATGGCAGAAAAAATTTCAGTCGCAAATGAGGGTAGACTACAGGCCAAACATTGCCTAGAACCTTCTCTCCCGCTGCTTTCAAGAAGGAAACAGAAGAAAGGAAAGCTGGCGATGTGCACGCCATTGATCTAATACCAGTATGTGCAAACGGATTCACGTGTACCGGACACCGCGAACCTGGGAAGCTTCCATGTCGATGGCAGAGTGCGGAGAAAGGCGAAGTTCCTTAGAAATAAGGATAAGGTAGTTGTTTCAACACTAGGTTTGGTAAAATGCAACAACAGACGCAGTCGGAGCCTGTTTTATACCATGGACATATAAGACTACACAGACGTAACTACTAACAATGCTGCAGGGCTGCTCGTCTATTTTGCCGGTGCCATTTTGTTATGGGAGACATATGTCCTGTTTAACAAAATCCGTAGTGTTGGGCCATTAACCGGATTAACAAACCCTAGTGCCTGGATCCCAATATTAAATTTGTTAGAAGCAGACATACTGAAACAATTCTATGCCCAAGACCGACCTGCGCTCGTCTTACAGGACCAGATTAATGGTAGGAAAAGTAACATCTCAGTGATCTCTGTGTGCTTCTTCTTCTTTAACCTTTATCCTATTACGTAGGGACTTGTCACAAAGAAATATGTGATTTTCTTCGGCCATTGGCTTGGCCCGGGGAAAAATCGATTAGCTTGAAAGCATTTTAAGAAACTTCGATGTTCAGATCAATCACCAAAGTTCACGTTAGCATGAATTACATGACCATATCGTCGAGGATGCCTCTGTTCACCTACCCTTAGACGTATGTACTTATAAACCACGCGTATAAAGCTCGAAACAAAATTCTTTTAAAACTCCTCTATGAAAAACTGGGAGGCGAAAGAGAAACTTCGAGACTGTGCAGGATGGGATGGATCGCCGATTCTTTTACGAACTCCGGAGTCGAGTCAGTACCGACTCACTAGGAGAACAGTTAATTGAATTGGACAGGAGACAATTAACAGTTTTTCGAAACCTTTCAACATAAAAATCTTGTAAAATAAACTGGAACATTGCAAGACCGGTAGTTACCCGTGATGGCATATATCCATCAATCGTAAAGGGGGTTTAGAGCATTGAGAGCCACTTCCAGGAAATATCTTTCTGACGTCTTCCTCTGGACTACGTGCTTACCTCTTGGGAGAAGGTTAGAGCGGAGTTTATATGGAAACTATGGACTATCCAAACGCATAGAAATCAAAGCAAATAAGGTTAACATCATTCACCCTCAGATATCTAGAGAGACTGGTTGAGTGCCAAACTCGCAAAAAGCGCTAAGGTGATATCCGCTCAATGAAAGTGAACATGTCTACCAGTGTGAAAGGTCGTGTGATTCGGCACCTCACTCCTTACTTTGAAAGGTAGGCGGCGCAACTCTAAAAGGCGAGTATGCAACGATGATGTTCACGAACTTTGAAGGAGCCTTTGACAGTGCGCCCTTCCGAGAATTTTGTGATGTTACCAGTGAGCGTTGTATTGATGAGTTAACCGATAAACAAATGAGCACTCGTTTAATTATACGCATTCAGAAGATAACTTCTGAACTTTCTGCTGATCTGGTCGATCGGATTAGATGTTTGATATCGATCAGTCGAAACCCAACTGACCTAGTGCTGCTCGAGCAGAGTGTTGTTTTTATGAGGAAAAACGGGCCCCGGGGTGAAAAGTATACGGATCTAGAGTTAAAGCTATACGGATTCCCTATTATCGATTTTTTTATTGAAATTGTTATTCCAGGTCCCCGAAAAAAGGTCGTCGCCGGGAGTTCCCTCCTTTCCAACCCCTTTCATGAGGCCTGACTGTTGTTGTTATAATCAGAAAGACTATTGACTCTTATCCCCAAGCAAAAGTAGTGTCAGAGCACACCTTGGCATTCAGATAACCCATCACCACACAATGTCAGATTTAGGAAGCATCTTCTGAACTGCTTACATGAAAAGTATATCGGTGGTGCATGGCACCGCACAATTTGGGTGCTACTTGACTTGGACAATCAAAATCTTCTCAGAACACAGTTCACAGGTCATGAAGGTGCCCCTAGCAGGAGTTGTCAAAAATATTTAGAGACCGGATTCACGTCACTCCTCCTTTCTGAGTGTAAAAGCACAGGCCGGCAAAATGACGTGAAGTACTCCCCGGAGTCCGACCTTTTCATGGCTAGCTTATATCGAGAGAATTCTTCTCAAGTTAGGGGGAGGGGGGATTTCAAAGGCCTTCGATAACGATGCGCGCATTCTAGAACAAAATCAAAATTAATTTTCAATACACAAAAGTGGTAGCCGTAATACCAGTCCCTGTCCGTGAAGCAGTTGTTAACTTTCAAATTTCTATCTTTTCTAGACTGTAGGCGCTTCTTCATGGGTCTATATCCGTCTCTATCGATGCATGATACGGTGAGCTCTTTCCGAAACCGTACCTTGTATAGTGTCCTGGTCCACCCACGCATCTATGAATGTTTACTCGTCAATTGCTTTCGCAGAGCAACCACTTGACTTGCTCTTCACTTCAAAGAGTATTGCTTGGTGAGCACTATGGGTGTACTTTTCGCTGACGTTCCAGGACATATCGCGAGCTAGTGCAGGACTAACAAGCATAGCCCTGCTTGGTCAGTCCATCAGCCCGCTCATTCCCATTTACGTTCCTATGACCATGAACCCAGAGGGCTGACTGACGTTGAATATGCCCGACCCGATTATTTGCGGCTGACCGCCTTAATTTAAACCAGTACCAGTTACGGCAACACTCTGATAGAAATTTCCAAATCAGTCGGCGTCCAAAGAGGACCATAACATAAACCCCCAGGACCTTCATGTAATGCCGCCGCTCAATTCAAAGTCTTAATGACCGCTTAGCTGTCGGTCAGATAATATTGCGCTTCAAATTCAGGTCATGCCCCAGCGATCGACATTCTTTCAGTATCATCAGTACCTCTCCCTAGAATGCACTGGCAAATTCTCAAGAACTGACTCGGTTACACTGTGCGAAATGCACAGTGTAAAAAACAAAAAAAATTCTGCACCGACATCAACTGTGATCCGTCCCGCTCAACTTGAAACAAGTCGCCGGTGTTCAACTCTTTCTTAGTTGGAAAGGCCACAGTAAAGTGCCTCTCAAGCTCGGCCTGCGTGTGAGGTAATTCATTGGTGAAGCCCAGAGTTCCCAAAGTACTTCATGCAGGGTGCAACTATGGCCGTAGGGCTTCGCTTCATCATCCGGATTCACGTAGTCTGACAGCGCTGCGTACTGTAGTCTATTTAATGTAGATGTCCAAGGGGAGAAGGTGCGGTAATACATTGAGGGCATCTGCCAAGGAGGAATTTTTTTCCGGAGGTGGAAATCTTGCAAAGACACTGGTGCACATATTCCAACGTGTGGGATTTTTACCCCCTAAAACCACCTCTAACTTCTGTCCACGTCCCCGCGGAATCAAGACAAAGTATTTCGTCGCAGTGCGAACATGGCCCTAGCCTCTCCCTTTGCCCATAAATTGCGTTCGCAACCGCGCCTTTCTCGCCTCCTGAATTTGCATTCTAGCTCTCCTGGCATACAAAAATTTTTCCAATTATATTTTCCGATGCTACTGTTCCTTCCAATGTCTCCTCTAGACTCTTCCTTTCCTCAGTGAATTTAGGGCAATGGAAACATGCTCCTCGTCTTTCGGAATACCGTCGCAGCTGGGACAGTTGGGTGAGCTGTCCAGTTTAAACCTATAGAGGAATTTACGATAACCGCCATGGCCCGTGAGAAACTGCGTAAGATCATAGTTTATTTCACCATTTGTTCTCTGCGTCCACACCTTGATGGTGGGAATCAGTCTGTGGGTCCATCGACCCTTTTTCGTTCATTCCCACCGATGCCAACGCCTTGGTGCAAACATTTTGTAAATGCTGCTTGAAATTCAGCCTCGCATCTATGTTATCATCACTTCAAGGTATTTAGTTGCTTGCATTGAAATGATGAAATGCTTCCCCATTCTGATACGGGCAGTAGTTTCCTTACGCCGCTTCGTCATAAGCACCGCCTCTGTTTTATCCTCCACATATAGGTCTGTAGGAAGATGATTCGCTACGAAGTTTTCCAGGTTTAGGCAACAATACTAATCTAAATCTCCCCATCATAACCCTGTAGGCGCTTCCCCATAGGTTTATATCCGCCTCTGCGCAGAGTGGGTTGAAGCAGTCCCTCTTGCTTCGCTGTATAGCCAGCTTCAGGTTTCTTCGGGCTTCCTTGTAAGGTCGCTGTTTCACCTCCTGGTCAATCATACCCATTGCTCTCTGAACCGTCTGGTCCGATGACACGCCGACCGAGCTAGTGAAGGACTAACAAAGGCCGAACTGGCCCCCCTTTCCAGTAAGTATTAACCTGACCATCGTTAGCCAATATGATATCTAACTGCGCGAAAGCTTCCTAGAGACGCCCTCGTGTATTGATCTGTGAACTTCCCTATTCTGTGGCCCATGCATTGAAATCACCAGTGTTGACTTTGGTTTCCTTCCTTTTGCATCCAGAACCAATCGGTCCAGCATGTCCTCGAATTCAGCCAACGTCAGGTTTGGAGGAGCATAGCAGCTGTAGATATATATGGACTGCCTCATACATTCCTGAATGGCTTGGTCAACGCACGCCCACAAGGCCACCTCACCTGTTGGATCGGGTACCCATACATTATTGTTAGGGTTTCTATAGGGTTCGCTTATTATAGCCACTGCGAGAGCAGTTCTTGCGCGACCCTACAGTGATTGAAGTTGATTTGGACCAACCTAACTTTCTCGCTGAACTTAGCGCCTTTTTGAATTCGGGACACTTGCCCCCCTGCATCGGCTAGACCGATTAACCCCACTTGTGCACACTATCGTTAGAGACACTTGAAACATCTCTCTAATGAGATTTGCTCTCTAAGGCAACAAACTACCCATCCAATACGAACCTTCCCGACATCCAGCAACCTACGCCTCCGCTAAGGCAGTGCAGATTTCCGCCTTAGAAGTGACCTCATCTAGGTTATGCGATTCTTCTAAAATACGGCAACTTTTATGCAATTTTCCGACCACACATCGTCTATATCAGTTGTCGCAAATTGCGATCCTTTTCCCCATAATGCAACTTATTCGGGCAGGTTTTGGAATTTAGGTAAAGTTTTTTGTGACCTTCCATATTCTCATTCCTCTCAAAATGGGAAATCATCAATTTCGGCCTGTTTTATTGAATTCGGATTTTTAGATAAATTTATACTCCATAACTGATGATGATTTTGCGTTCTTTGATCGAGTTTGCCTTATTGATAAAAACTTTCTTCTCCACGTTTTGAGCTTAACATCAGCTTCCACTCTTTTCCAGTAATTCTACTACTCCTTAGTAACTCTAAAAATGGTGTATACCTGCAATAAATTAAAACGTTCAACAAATAACGAAGCGCCTCGCAAACGTGGCACTAATAATCCAATATCCTTGCAGCATTGCATTCATCCAAAGATAAGACATTAATACGTCGCGAAATATTCATCTACTGAACAATTTTATACCTTTGGAAGAAAATTTAAAGCACTTTAGATAAGAGCACTAGCGAACCTTATCAATTCTACTGGGAGTCGCATTAAGGACATACATTTATAATAACGTTCTTCATAAAGTTCATATATCAACGCTCCTGGATGTTGTTGGTGCTTCTGATGTTATCTGGATACTGCACTGCTTTAGTTCCCAAATGAATATCAGATGAAAGGAAATTTTACAGACTTTTCGTGAGGTGCATCGCGTCGCCCACCAGTTCATCCCTTTCATCTTAAAGGCTCCGTTCGGCACCCAATTTGCGGGGGAAAATCTATGTTTTCTGTGGAGAGTTTTCCCATTTTCACTTTTGCAGGAAAGTTTGTAGGGATTTCGGAAGCTTGTGCAGGTTTGTTTAAACTTTGCTTCGTGGAGCGAAATCTGGAGAAAAATGTCCCCAGGATAATTCGCCGAAGTTTCATGAAACTGCAAAGGATGTGCAGAAATTGTGTACAAATTACAGACATATAACTGCATGTTCAGGGGTAATAAAGGGGATGTAAGCCATGGGTTTCTGCAGTACATCTGCTTGGTATCCTTTTATTTTTTTACATTTTGATATTCAACAAGTAGTGAAAATGCCTGTGAAATGATAAAGCTCAGAGCTTAAATCCTGTTTTCAACTGCAGAAAGTGTGTTAATGAATATGTAGGTTCAGCATTTTAATATGATTATGTGTATTGAAATTGAAAGCCAACACTTTGGTGAGGAAACTGGGGGATGATATTTTATCACTGAGGAATTAAGTGGGATGATATTCTATTACTTATGCTACTATACTGCTTACGCGCAGCTCTTACGTTCTTAATTGTGCAGAGTTGTAGAAAATATCCGTTTCCATAGTATATAAAAACATACCCGATAGTTTTCCTAAATTACTCTGATATCTTTAAAGGTGGCAGTCCCTGAAAGAACCAAATGAGGATCAACAATGGACTCTATGGCAGGAGTTCAATTTTCCCTTCTTGGAAATCATTCTATTTTCGCTCGCAGAAAATCAAATATGTGGCTTAAATCAATACTTTTTAAAAAGCCCATAAACTGATTGACACATCGAGAAGTGGTCTTCCAATGACAATTTATTTAAGATTAGGTATTCCTCTCAAAACTTCTCGATGATGAGCAAGTTGTCATCGTAAAATCTGGTCCTAGATATTATCGTAATGCCATAATGTTATGATGATGTGTGTTATGTGGCACGTTGGATGTCGCTTCATAAATATCTAAATGGGTTATATCGTGTCGGTAGTGCTATAGTTCCTGACACGACTAGCTTGGTTGATGGCAATTTCAACGATGTCGTGAGCACTTGTCAAGGATATATTCCAGGATCTTCATAAATTGAGATAACAGTTGAATTGGACCGTAGTTAAAACCATCCCGCTAGATACGATTGATATCCTGGATGACTGCACTAGAGGAAACAGATCCAGCCCACCGTCACGATTATCCAGTTTATCGTTGACCTCTTTGCTGGTGTTGTTCGGACACTATCTATCTTATTTGCTTCATTTAATGTATTCTGAAGCTAGGATCTATCAATTACAATTTGTAATGGAGGCGACTTCCCACAGATCTTTACATGGACATTGTCATCTCACTACCAAGTATCACGGATTTGGTGTCTTGGGGAAGCTATTTTATGAATCGATTCATTGTGTGCATCCAAGACTATTGCTACTCTACCGGCTCCTTTTTCGCGGACGTAACCATTGAGGCACACGGGTAATACCGGCGCAACCGTTGACGGACACTTCACAGGTATTTATGTTGAACAGTTGACAGAAGAGTCTTTTCAAGGTTTTGTTCAAAACGAAACCCTATTCAAATCGATTTATCGTCCATATCTTTTTTTACTGGGTGAAATCCATCATAGATACGCATCCGGATACGCATATCAGACTCTTACCGACTAAAATCTCCAATATTTTCCCCACACTTTCCTCGCGGAAGCACCGTTCTGATATTATTTCGCGGGCCGTTCAGTCTAAATGAGCTGCTACCGGTTTGTGTGGCGTTAATTGCAGTAGCTTCCCTTCTATACCTCCGCTGTTTGACCGCTGCAACTACCGCGTCCCATGTTGCATTTGATTGAACCATGTACCTTATCAGATTTTCCACTGTTAAACGGGTATTTAGCTCTGTACCCACCGTGTCCGGTTAAGAACTGAGTCAGATCACAACTCATCTCACTACGGTTCCGCATAGTCCCCATACTTATGTTTGAGATAAGCCTGTGTCTGTACCGGTCATTCTCAGTTTGGTCCCATGCTGTTTGCCATGCATCTAATGACCTCTTTCGCTTACTTTGCTTGTTAAGTACGCTTCCTGATTCTCGAATAGGCGGCTTTCTTCATCGGCTATCCACTGGGACCATCCCCGCAATCCCGCATGGCGTCTCAAAAGATGTTGTCCGGTAGGCAAAACATGTTCGGGGCCCTTTTAGCCGATATATAGATTGAAGCTGCCTACGATTTTCTTTGATTTTTACCGCTGATCCTCACAGAGCTGACGATAAAGGCAATCGTCAGCTGTGTTTTGGGCCGCCTACATTTGGAAGCAGCCTTGCCAGTGTTGAGCTGATAGTTGTCGCTTTTTGCCCACTAAGCTTTAACACGTTCACTGCGGCGAACGACACGGTGACGTCAGCCGTCTTTTGTTCTCCACTCCGGCGAACGACACGGTGACGTCCAGGTCATATTTACTTTACCCACGGCCCCTGCCTTGCAGGCCCTCTAAAAGGTTTAGTTCTGTCCTCTCTAGGCTCCGAGAAGGATCAATTGACCACGTTCTTTCTTTGAACTCCTTTTGTCGGCTTCCTAAAAGGATTGACCAGGTTTTCCTTCACATTTCTAAATAATAACTTGGTTCAGTAACTGTACGTTGTGGAATTAGATACTTAGAAAAAAATCAAGTGTTGCGGGTTTGGCCGCATAATACTGTTCTCCGGGGCGGCGGACAACAGGGTGACGTTCATTAATTATTTTAATCCATTCGAACATTTTAAAATTAATAAATGTAAAATAATGTCATTTCAACTCTAAAGAAGGCTTATTCGCAAAAAAATTGGTTAGGCGGATGAAAAAGTTAATTTGCTTCGAACCTGCAGTGAACGTGTTAAGTAGGGTTTAAAGCTCAGCTTGGGGTTGAATGTTACTCCCAGATATTTCAGCGATGACTGATAGCTAACAATATGCGCTTTGATGCAAATTTCAACAGTTTTCTGTTTCCGCCGTTTTGTAAAAAGCACCAATCCCGCCTTGTATTCGACAAGCACGAGCCCGAAGCCTCGTTCGCGTAAATCTCAACTTCGTCGGGGCGATTAGCTGTTATGACCACTCTAACGTCACCTACGAATCCGACGACAACAGTTTATTAAGCTACTCGGGTCCGTAAAATGCCATCATACATTAAGTTCCACAGTAAAGGACCGAGGACAGACCTCTGCAGAACTCCTGCCAATATATAACACATTTTTCACCCTTCATCCGAATCACAAAGTAGTTGTTTCTGCAGTTGGAAGATTACATTTAGTATATATTTTGACTACCGATCCCCTTGAAACAGGCACAATCACTGTCAGCGGCAGTAATCTGCCAGAACTGAGCGATTTTAATACCTTGGGTCAACGCTATCAGCCAATGAAATTGCTTCACGCATTAACGCAACCTGGATGAAGTGGCGTTCCACTACTGGTGTTCTTTGTGATCGATGTATCAACGAACGTCTCATATCTAAACTTTACTGCAATGTTGTCCGTCTTGTCGCTCTCTATGGTTCTGAGTGTTTGCCGACTATAAAAGAGAATGAACGGCGTTTTGTGTTAATGGAAACGAAGATGTTGCGTTGGACTAGTGGCATGACTCGTTTTGATTACATCCGAAATGAGGATATTCGCGATCGATATGGGGTTGCTCCGATCGTGGAAAAATTGTGAGAGAAGCGTTCTTCGAACATCGAAGTCGATGGTAAACGACCAAAAGGCAGGCCGAGAAAAACGGTGGCTTGATACGCTGGATGGGGATTTAAAAGCCTCGAGATTGCACCCAGATCAGGCATTCGATAGAGCGAAATGGCGAAACCGATCACGACGAGCCCACCCCGCTTGTGAACGGGACAAAGGCTGAAGGAGAAAAAGAAGAAAAACCTACATACATTACGAGCTATATATAATGCAAACCAACAAAATATGAACAAAACCTTCCTTATCTGTAGTGTCGAGCTTCAGATTTCCGACTTGTTTGGAGTTGGGTTGGTTTGTCAGTCGAGCATATGGTAAAGAAATGGATGGTACAGTCGATATTGATTTTCATTCATTAATCATTAGAACCAAGGTTCCTCCTGTCAAATCGAATTTTATGGAAACATCACTATCTTTCCGACAGTCATCAATTACCGACATCAATTGTACTATTTTTGCAGTCCCCAGGAACTCATCGGAAACAGCTTTTACTACAAAGCTTCCCCAGAGAATATCTGGTACCATAAGTATTGGGATGGCCCTCGGAGAGCACCTGGTCCTAGTTAGTCAGCCCAGATATTTGTGGTTGGTTCTTTTATGGCAGTTTCAGGGTGGTTTTGTTTCTCATTGAATGCAGAGCTCTTTCTAAGCTTAATGTCCTTTATAACTAAGGGACTATACCCCTTTAAAAAAGAGAATTGGCAAGTAGCTAAAAAAAGTGCCACTATCCCCAACGGTCGGTTCCGTTGATGATGAGCAAAAAGCGTCGCAAAATTACGGGTGGTTTGACTTCCAAGAAAATGATATCAGAGTGAGATGACGCGTTATTCTCTAGAATAAACCTGCTACTGTGAAGGACTATTTTCTTGAAGAAATATGGCGGAAGTTTTTTCCACAGTTTAGAGAGACCTTCATCGAGAATAAGCTCCAGGAACCATTGATCCGAGTTTACAGAAGACGATTATCTCAGTGGAGACGCCACTACACTGAAGCCTTTCAGGGGATACACGCCTCAACTTCTGGGGATACGCGCCTCCACTTCGGGAATACGCGGCTCCACTTACTTCAATATAATAGAACCCACGGAAGGATGCTCCTCCATATCTATTTCTTGACCCTAGCGAAAGATCAACATCCGAGGTAAACCTGGAAAGTAAAATCAAACATTGACGCATGCGTGGAGCCGTAAAATTCGGAACCAAGTAGCGCGCGCGGGGGATTACCGTCCTTTCTTGGCATCCTCAAGTCATTATATTGGAAAATGCTTTTAGTTGAGGTGAGAGTTGTGGGTTATGAAAGGAAGAGGGAAAGAAGAAGTCCTGAAATCAATTGAAATTTAGTTGAAATTCATTGCTTTCGATGCAAAAGTAAAATTATAAAATATGTAAAATAATAAAATAAAATAACAAAGTAAAATAGTAAAATAAAATAATGAAATCAAATAATAAAAAAAAAAGTGAGATAAATTAAAATATATCGAAATCATACGACGAGAAATGAAAAGGTTAAAATATTCCTCGCCTAGAACTCCAGGGTTGGTTCATAGAGATCCAACAAAATGATAACGAAATAACCTTAAGAATATAGCAATGGCAGATAAATCCCCCATGTTTGTGCTTTTTTGGAAACCATTAAGAATAAGGGGCTTCCGAGCCTTCAAAAAGTCAAACGGCCCTCCCCGTATTAAGGAGAAATCCGATTCACTTCAAAACTCCCAAATTCTCACAAATGTTCACCACAAATTGGAATTTGCTCTTGGACCTCTCACTAAAACTCAACAATTCACCAACTGCACTTTAAGAAAAGTTCAGATTGCAATGATGCAACTGTGTCAAGAACATAAACTCATTTTGGAAATGCTGTGCTCGTGAAAAAACTGAGAAGTTACTCCTCGCGTACTGCATGTTTCCGGAACAACAAAAAAAGGAAACATCAATCCTGATTTAAAATAGCAGTATGTGCTAATACCAATCCGTTTCACTTACTGACAAAAGGCAAACGATATTCCCACAGAGTCCAGCTGATCACATCATCCGGGTGCCGGTTATTTTTGTTCCCCCCTACACTGACCTTGAACTTCAAATTCAAAATCGGCGGCAGCAATAGCAAAAATTACATAAAATTTTCCTCGTTACATTCATATTCGCCCCAGCCAGAGACAGAACGTTAGGCTTGCGTACAGTAATATGTAGCCTGGACAAGCAAAAGGTAAACGTTCATTATGTGAAAGCAACTTTCAGCTTGCAATATTAGGAAATTACTATTTTAAACAAAATGAAATTTGTTAATGGGAAGAGGGTGGTAGTTTTATTGTTTTTATAATAAAATAAAATTAATCGTCTTAAATATAGATGAGAATTAGGAAATTGAAAGGAGCATAAAAGGTGCAAAGAAACTTGAGAGAAAGAAGAAATGTTGCGTATTATTAAATGCACTCGCCGGACTGTCGCTGGACAAGGCGAATGAAATGATGCATGTGCCACAAAGCCGCAGACACTACAAGATAAGATAAGTCAGTGTTTCCTGTTCACTCCTTAGTGGAGTAGAGCGCATTAGCTATCATCACACTTAACGCCATGCAAGTGAAAACCTCATAGCAGTGAAACTAACACAAGACGGTCACAAACACTCATAGCGACTGGGATACGAACCCAGAACAGCAAGATTCAGAGAATGATCCTCTACTCCTTCAACCATCGCGCCGTCATATAAATGTATTTTTTATAGTAGAGAAAATATTCACCAAATTTTAAATAAATCGGTTCAAAAACAAAAAAGTTTTGCATCCCAAATAGGTTGAGCTCAAAATTTCTGGACACGGTTTCTGATTCTGGGCCTTTGTCTCTAGCATATAAGAAATAACGATAGTACAGGGACGCATTCAACCAAATTCTATAGAGGGGCTACCGTCTTGGCAAAATTCATGGTAGAGTTTCTCAATAAGTGTCAGTCAGTCATGTCAGAATTTAGTTTCCAAGTATTTGAGGATTAAAATTAGTGAGAAAAGTTTCCTCTGCTTGAAGGATAATTATCCACGAAAATCATCATTCCTTGTAGTAGTCATAATTCTTTGTGGTGTGGAAGTTACAGTAATCCTTTATAGATATCGTCCCTTCAATCTATAATATAATAGATATTTACCTTCACCCAAACAGACATCCTTTCCTAACTTAACTTATCACTCCAATATCAACCTCATTAGATTCAATTTACGTGTTTTTTACTTTCATCAAAACAGGAAAGTACACAGAATTCAAGTTTCTTCTCATCTGTCTGTCATCAAGTACATGGTGGACTCAGGACCATTCTCTCCTCAGACAAAAATAGCAATTCCTTTTTTCGCCAAGCAATTGGAATCATTAAGTCACTGCAATTAGATGAAATTCTGTTCTAGCTTTTGAAATTAAAACAATGTCTTTCCTTCTTAAAGAGCTAAGCTCCCAATATACACACAATTGGCTCTAAATTAATGGCTAACCTCAACTTTCAAGCTGTTTTCTTTTCGAAAATCCTGTTTCAGTTTGTTCATAACATCACCACTAATACGTAGCCTTGCATTCAACCTACATACAATCCGCTAAATGAAATGTTTCAATAGAAGTGGCTGTTTATTAAGCCTGAAACCGTCCAAATATTGTTTTCAAAAGGCACAAAGGAATTCCTAATTATCCTTTAATAAAATATATCCCTCACAGTAGAGCGCCACATAATTCTCTATGTGAAGCTCTCTTCAATTATTGCAAGGTTTTGAATTCATCAACTGAAACGCAAACCTCATCCCAATAACTTCTATTTAATGGCTGCCTTAATTATACTAAATAAATTCAATTGATTTCGAGTGTTATTTGCGTCAACTTCATGTCCTGCTCCTGGCTCCGTAAACGCTCCGAAATCTGTGCACAGTACCTGACCTGTGTGTGTAGCAAGTGCATCGGCAGGATCCTATGCACACATACATATGTATGTTCATCGAACAGTTTTATGATAATACGTGACCGAATTTTAAATTCTTCCATTTCGAAGCAAATGCAAATATTTAATTGAACCCATTTGAAAATCGATTTTGATGTCGCCTTTGAAACAGTTCGTTCCATCTGACATTGATACGACAAATACATGAAATTATAGAACAATGGAGTTCATACAAAGGAGTCCTATCCACTATCCAGGCTGGCGGAAAAGCTATGCATCAACTGAAACGCTTGCCGTTCTGCAAACTGCATTTCTATTAGAACGCGTTTGAGGTAGTACGGAGACAATGACCTTAATAGAGTTGTTCATGGTATAGGCCTGATGACCACAATGAAAAGGGAGAAAAGCATAGCCCGCTGCAGGCCTCGATTTCAATTCATGTCATGGATTTTGCTCTGATACTGACCATGAGCTAGTGCTCCAATCCACGTCAGCGAGATGCAATACTCAAATAACAAACGACCGATTAGAAGACTTCCTTTTCAGGACACCAACAACTGAAATTTGGGATTATGATTTTAGACCATAAGAGACAAGGACTTATTCCAGGGATATCAAATCAGAATCCCTAAAGTAACAACTTTCTTTAATTAAAGCTAGACTTTAAGGAACCTGTGTGGATCCAAGGAAAAGGGAGCACTGAATATTAAAAATAAAATTTTCTGACTAAAATGTTTTTTATTCCGTAGATACAGTACTTTATTTATTTTCTTGTATCGACCTCGTGGAGAAATCCATTTAATTGAATTTTCCCCGAAATTTTTATCCCAATACCCTCTACACTCTCAATATTAAAATCCAAAACCCTAACTTCCATTTCATTATTAAACAATTGTAAACTCTTTGAAAAAAAATGATCACAGACTTTTTTTAGCCTGCAATTAAATGCAATCTGCCTAACTAATCCATGCAGGCAAGGGAGAAATATGGTGCGAGGAAGCTGAAAATCTTCTGGCTATTGTGGAAAGAAAGGAACTGCTCTTTGGATTTTTCTTATCTGGGAGTCTGAGGAGTCGATGGAATTCTAGAAAAGAGAGGGGTGCAATTTGACTTTGTTTCTATGGTTTAAATTATATGCCAAGTTACGCGAATTTAACTATGCAGATTTGTTGAGGTTCGATGTAATTTTGATTACTCGGAAATGTGTAATAAAATATTGTATAATTTATTGAAAAAAATCGATTGAAGTGAGGTTCTCCCAAGTTGTAAAATGATTTCGAGAGAAGGTCTTCGGACAAGTGTGAGGACCATACGCTGCAGAGCAAGGCTGACATGGAAAAAATTTTCTTTGACAGAAGAGAACAAAAAATCAGATAAATTATTCTTTGGAAAAATTGCCCGGTGTTGTTTTAAAACTGCTGCCATTTTCGAATAAAAAGTGAAAAATTGTCAAAATTCAACTGAAGTGGTATCTTGAAAACTTTGATTATAACGATTTCGTGAAATCTCGATTGTGTCGGCATGAATCCTTTTTTATTCTGCGTGTGTATATACCTTTGAGGTTTTTTATGGTGCAAGTTTTGAATACCAACTAGTCAGTTATTCAGCCATCAATATTCTAACTGAAACAACCAAATTCCACTATGGAATTGCCTGTAAGGTTCCAGGCTCACCTTCTCTGCTGACCTGAGCCAAAACACCTGGCCTAAACATTTAAATATCATCATCAACGGCGCAACAACCGGTATCCGGTCTATTCCTGCC